>NC_044561.1:60331361-60931361 GCF_007565055.1 Rhinopithecus roxellana | reverse complement strand
AGGCCGACATACGGCATGAATTCTCTCTCTTCCTTACCTAGGCCCTTTTAACAGCTCGTGAAGAAGCAACATATAACAATGCAATATGCACGAATTCTCTCTTCCTTACCTAGGCCTTTTTAAAAACTCATGAAGAAGCAACATATAACAATGTAATGTAGTGTAAAAAGGGGACTAAATGTATTTGCTGGCAGCAGAAACATGTGTCTATTCAACAGTCCCTGAGTAATCCTTAGCATGATGGATCTGAATAAGCCATTACGACTTTAACTGGCAAATGAGGCATGCCATTACACTGTATTTATAACAAAAAGAAAGGCATCCTTATGGACCATTTGTCTAGAGCCCTGTGAACTCTTTAAACACGCTCATGGGAAACATCCCCATGGAGGCAGCAAGACCAATAAAACCAAAGTCTGGCATGTTATCAACTTGTTTTCAAAATTCCCTGAAATGGGTGACCCTTGTTCTCATACACTCCACCCTCATTAACTGAAAATGTCTTCTGGTTTTCAATTCAGCTATAGTCTAGAAGTCATTTGGCTCTTTTTCTTGCTTTCTTTTGTGACCCTGCCCTATCTTACCCTGCAGTTGTTCTGCGGTCTCTGGCCTCAAGTCCTGTGGTCCCACATCCACATCCCATGTTACATAGGATGACCCATGCCCAGTGTTTGAAATAGTCCCTGGTTTCCTAGCTGGCCTATTCCTGGACTCTGAGTAGATCTCACACTAGACGATAACGATGATGATCATGATCATGATGAGCTTCTTCCATTTTTTTATCCTTAAAAACAAAGGTCAAAAGTAGAGTGTGCTAAACTAATCTTTCGGATCAAGTTGCAGTCTGTTTTTCGGAAAGTTCAGTGTTGAAATTTGAAACCTATCTCAGGAAAAAAAAAAAGACAAAGAAAAAGCTGTTCTGAAAGTCATGTTGAACTTTGTTTTTGACCACTGTTATTTTTATAATTAATATGAGTATTCATCAGAGTGTTGTCAGCAGGTCCACATGAGACTCCTTTAACAATTTATTATCAGTGTGGGGATGCTAAGGAAGTCCTTCCTGCATGGAGCAAGGAGAAACACTTTTTGGAAAATCAGGTGAGCCTTTTTTCTTATGCCCCAAGGAAGTCTTTAAAGTTCACAAGAGAGGAAGAACCAATGTGTTTCCATTATTTCAACAATGCCACAGTAAAAGTACAGGTGGGAGGAAAAAAGTGACTTACTGGAATAAGAGACACAAACAGGAGTGGCAATTAATAGCTAATTAGATATTTGGCCCAGTTAAGCAACTTATAGTCATCAAAGGCCATACAGGACTTCAGGAAACCAGGAAGATGGGCAGAAGAGCACTCCTTACTCCAGAATATCTTACAATTATAACACTATTAAAGTGTTATCACAGTTACATATTTTATGCAAGCCAAGGAAAAAGCCTATGACATTATTCTTTGCATTTAGCAAGCACCTAGGGAATCTCACCTTTGTAGTGAAAGGATAATCCTTTCTTTACAAAGTTAGGATGATCCTAACATAAACAGCTATTAAACTAGAACTCAGCCTCAGTTATGACTGAGGCCTTAAGTCAGAAATATTGATTACAATCATGTTCTGAAGTGAATTGACAGACCATCAAAATATAACAATATTTGAAAAAGAGAGAGTGAAAGCCCAATTTTACAACTCTTATTTTAGCAATCACTTTAAGTGTTTAAGAAGTTGAAACTAGGTATTTGAGAGAGAATTTCTTTGGAAAAATATTCTTGGAGTGCTGCAGCTGTTTATTTCTTCTTTACTATGGAGAAAGGAGAGTATTTCTCTCCTCATCTTGAGCATGATTTTTAAAAAAACGTTAAAAGGCTCATTCAGAGAGGTTGGTGTACATCTGCAGACATGACCAAGTTGGAGATTGACAAACCATGTCAAGAAACTGCAGATGAGAGATTTTTCGGCTGAAGGAAGGTGATATGGTTTGGCTGTGTCCCCTCCCAAATCTCAGCTTGAATTGTATCTCCCAGAATTCCCATGTGTTGTGGGAGGGACCCAATGGGAGGTAATTGAATCACGGGGGCTGATCTTTCCCATGCTATTCTCGTGATAGTAAGTCTCACAAGATCTGATGGGTTTATCAGGGATTTCTGTTTTTGCTTCTTCCTCATTTTTCTCTTGTTGCCACCATGTAAGAAGTGCCTTTCATCTCCCACCATGATTGTGAGGCATCCCCAGTCATGGGGAACTGTAAGTTCCATTAAACCTTTTTTTTCCCCACAGTTTCATGTACGTCTTTATCGGCAGTGTGAAGACAAACTAATACAGTAAATTGGTAACAGTAGAGTGGGGTGTTGCTGAAAAGATACCCAAAACTGTGGAAATGACTTTGGAACTGGGTAACAGGCAGAGGTTGGAACAGTTTGGAGAGCTGAGAAGAAGACACAAAAATGTGGAAAAGTTAGGAACCTCCTAGAGACTTGCTGAATGGCTTTGACAAAAACACAGAAAGTGATATGAACAATAAGGTCCAGGCTGAGGTGGTCTCAGATGGAGATGAGGAGCTTGCTGGGAACTGCATCAAAGGTGATTCTTGTTATGTTTTAGCAAAGAGACTGGCAGCATTTAGCCGCTGCCCTGAAGATTTGTGGAACTTTGAACTTGAGAGAGATGATTTAGGGTATCTGGCAGAATAAATTTCTAGGCAGCAAAACATTCAAAGGTGACTTGGGTGCTGTCAAAAGCATTCTGTTTTAAAAGGGAAACAGCATAAAAGTTCAGAAAATGTGCAGCCTGACAATGCAGTAGAAATGAAAATCCCATTTTTTGAGGAGAAATTCAAGCTGGCTGCAGAAATTTGCATAAGTAGCAAGGAGCCTAATGTTAATCACCAAGACCATGGGGAAAACATCTCCAGCCCATGTCATAGACCTTCACCACAGCCCCTCCCATTACAGGCCTGGAGGCCTAGGAGGAAAATGTGGTTTTGTGGGCTGGGCCCAGGGTCTCCTAACTGTGTGCAGCCTAGGAACTTGGTGCTCTGTGTTCAAGCTGCTCTAGCCATGGCTGAAAGGGGTCAATGTAGAGCTTGGGCTATGGCTTCAGAGGGTGGAAGCCCCAAGCCTTGGCAGCTTCCATGTGGTATTGAGCTTGTGGGTGCACAGCAGTCAAGAATTGATGTTTAGGAACACCTCCAGCTAGATTTTAGAAGATGTATGGAAATGCCTGGATGCCCAGGCAAAAGTTTGCTGCAGGGGCAGAGCCCTCATGAAGAACACCTGCTACGGCAGTACAGAAGGGAAATGTGGGGTCAGAGCCCCTACACAGGTTCCCTACTGAAGCACTGCCTAGTGGCAGATCTCTCATGAAGAACATCTGCTAGGGCAGTGCAGAAGGGAAATGTGGGGTCAGAGCCCCCACACAGGTTCCCTACTGGGGCACTGCCTAGTAGAGCTGTGAGAAGACAGCCACAGTCCTCCAGACCCTAGAATGATAGATCCACCAACAGTTTGTACCATATACCTGGAAAGCCACAGATACTAAATGCCAGCCTGTGAAAGCAGCCAGGAGAGGGGCTGTATCCTGCAAAGCCACAGGGGTGGAGCTGCCCAAGACCATGGGAACCCACCTCTTGCATCAGGGTGACCTGGATGTGAGACCTGAAGTTAAAGGAGATCATTCTGGAGCTTTAAAATTTGACTGTCCCACTGGATTTCAGACTTGCATGGCCCTGTAACTACTTTGCTTTGGCCAATTTCTCCCATTTGGAACAGCTCTATTTACCCAATACCTGTACCCCCGTTGTATCTAGGAAGTAACTAGCTTGCTTTTGATTTTATAGCCTCATAGGTGGAAGGGACTTGCCTTGTCTCAAATGAGACTTTGGACTGTGGACTTTTAAGTTAATGCTGAAATGAGTTAAGACTTTGGGGGACTGTTGGGAAGGCATAATTGGTTTTGAAATGTGAGGACATGAGATTTGGAGGGGTCAGGGTGGAATTATACGGTCTGGTTGTTCCCCACCCAAATCTCAACTTGAATTGTATCTCCCAGAATTCCCACGTGTTGTGGGAGGGACCAGTGGGGAGGAGATAATTGAATCATGGAGGCTGGTCTTTCCTGTGCTATTCTCATGATAGTGAATAAGTCTCACGAGATCTGATGGACATAACAGGGGTTTCCATTTTCACTTTTTCCTCATTTTTCTCTTGCCACCACCATGTAAGAAATACCTTTCATCTCCCGCTATGATTCTGAGGCATCCCCAGCCATGTAGAGCTGCAAGTTCAACTAAACCTTTTTTTCTTCTCAGTTTCAGGTATGTTTTTATCAGCAGCATGAAAATGAACTAATATACAAGGTCTACATAGAACCTACTACCCATCTCCACATTATACAACAAAAGAGCCATTTTCCAACATCTGCCAAGCCCAGAGAATGTTGATGTTGGCTCATAGCAGTACTAGCCCAGTATGGCCTTTCTTACTCCCATGTTTGGCATGTCCCTGGAGGAGTCAGAAACACACACAGCAAGAAGATAGAGAAGACGCAGAAGCCAAAGTGAGGAGGAAGGAAAGCTGGCCATGCCCTGTCTCCCTCCATACAGGTTTTGTATTGCAGCTTTGAATGACTTTATATTAAGATTAAAGTTTTGATTATTACACATATCTAGGCATACCAATTATTCAAAAGAGATTGTTTGGAAGACAAATGCAACCTGAGAATTTCTCCAGGAGAAGCAGAGTAACTAATCCCATATTATGAACTTAAAAGGTGGGAAATAAAATTAAAGTTACTTTATAATTATCATTGGTAGTCTTATTTGTTCAATGTTCTGGTGACAAAAGTGATTTTTCATGTTTTTTTAAATCAGAATAAAATGTATGTTTTTCTACTAGTTAAATAAATGGTTTTAAGTTAATTTTTAAAGTAATATGTATTTAGCTAATAAAAATTATCTAATCATTTTTAATCTTTACCCTCCTAGAATTTTATGATAGGAATCACATAAATTTAAATTTTTCAGGTTTCTCAGAGGTTTCACCCAAAGAGTTTATGAATGTCCTGCATACATTCTGCAAAAATAGTCAACCAGCCTCTGATTAAACACCTTCAGGTCTATAAATTCATAAGGTACTTCAGTCTTTGTTGAAGAGTGTTTATTATTAAAAAGTCCCTTTTCATATTCAAGATAAAATCTAAACACTTAGCCCCTCTACTACCTTGGCAGCTTGGCAAAAATATATTTATCCTTTAATTTCCAGGTCAAATCCCTCTGAGATGATTTTCCTGGTCCCAGAGATTCTATTTGATTCCCTTTTTGGCACCCCCACTGAGTTTCTTACTTATGTGATGCCACTTAGCAGACTGCTTTCTACCTCCATATATTGGGCTGCCTTCTTCACTAGACTGAACAGTTGCTAACCCACTCTACTGAGACCTGCAGAGGACTCCAAGATAATCAGACACAGCTCATGCCCTCAAGTTGTATAAGTCCAGAGACAAGGATACAGCATGTTCACAAGTACCTAAGAAAGGTGCAGATTTCTGAAAGAGAAACATTATTATTTCGTTTTTTTTCCTCTCTTGGTAGAGTACCTTCACTGTAGCCTCATTTTTCCCCTATTCTTTAGACTATAATTTACATTGAAACTTCAATTTACCAACAGGAGGTATTTGATCTTATCAAAAAGAATAATGTTCTGTCCTGGGGAACATGATAACCATAACATAACTGACTGTATTTGAGTTAGACACTCAAGGATGGGAAGCATGTGACCATAGGTAAAATGAGCCTTTGCAAAAATAAATAAATAAATAAATGATGAGTCAAAAGCCACTCAATTAGATGCCACATAACATATACAAGAAATAGCAAGTCATTCTGTTCAATAGAAGCCCAGGATACATAGGTGAGATAACTGAATGATCATATTGAAAAAGTAGGCTTAGCCAGAATACAAAATGGATCAAATACAGATGTATGGGATACTTTCATCTCATCTGGAGGTCTGCAAAAGTAAGTGAGATTTGGGGCTACACTTTTCACATCAGAAGTTGAAAGAACTGATTCCTTCTCCCAATACTCTAGCAGTTAGGCCACAGGCATTACATCGAGTTTTGACTGAGCCAGTGCTCTTCAGTAAGACTCTAAATATGAAGGAAGTGACCTAAAGATGTAGGTACAATTAGAGATAATTAAGGTGGTGGTGACAGCAAAGACAGGAACCTAACTGCATAAAAGATGGGATTGCTGTTTGGTATCACTTAAGAATATGGAGACCAGCTTCAAGATGGCTGATAAGGGACATCTGGCACTTGCCTCCATCACAAAGAAGGACCAAAACAGCAAGTAGACAACCACATACTGAATATACCACCACTGCCCCCTGTCCCTGGAATTCAGTAAGGAAGTGACAGGGAGTGCTTGAAGCATAGAAGGAGAGGAAAGTGAAGTAGCCAGCCTGGCTGGCATGAGCTCAGAGTGAGAAAGCACTCCCCATTTTGGGGAAAATGTAAGCAAAAAGGCCCCAGCAGTCAACATTCCCATGGCAGACTCCTGTAATCCCAGTAATCCCAGCCACCGGAGAGCCCCATGGCCCTCACATATCCTGAGACTACTATAGAGAGTTGCCTGGAATCCATGTGAAGACATTTTTCCAGAGAGGGAGTTTTTGCCATGACGCAAGCAGCTACAGCATGGCAACATTTTGAGAGCCCAGCCCCCACCAGACCATATCCTGCCCTGCATCCCAACAGGCCCTGAATTTCTAAATCTTGGGAGCCTTGGTGACATCCCTCTGTGGCTACTCAAAGGGCTGCAGCATCATGACACTGTCTGGATCAAGGGGTGCAACCAGGTCCCTAGCACTCTGTCCCATGCAGTGTCCTGCATCCTAGGGAATGTGCAGTGCAGTGTACTAGAGAGGTTGCCCCCCAGACAAAGGAAGCCAAAGTATTTGCTCCCCAGAGCCTGGGAGCTAACTGCTTGGGTCCACTGACACTGATAACAAACCCCCCTCCTCCAATAACCCCACACCCCTCCAGTGTCAGGGTCCTCGTATACCTACATGTGCTGTCCCAGGACCTACAAACAGGCTCAATCTACTAACTGCCACTGCTGGCACCCACATACCACACACATTGCCTGGGGTTTGACCTGTGCCATCTGCTGCCAGCACCCACACACATCATCTGGAAGCCTGAGGACAGGTCTTTCCCACCTGTCACTGCCACTGCTGTCACAGACGCACATCATCCAGAAGCCTAGAAATCAAGCGGCCCTGACTACTATCGCCAGTGCACACACACAACATCCAGGGGGCTGGAAATTAGAGTTCCCAGCCCACTACCATCAGGATACGTGTGGGCCATCCACAGGCCTGTGGATGAGTCTATTCCACCCACCATGGGCACACATGCATGCCTCGCAGAACCCCAAGGACTAACCCACCAAGCCTGCCTCTACTGCCACCAATGCCCTCTCACATGACCCACCCAAGTGCCTGGGGACCAGTCCCCCAGCATGACATTGCACTGGTGACTATACATGCTGCCAGAGAACTTGAGGAGTGGCCTGCTCCCTCTAAAGCCATTACTGAAGACATACACACCACCAGAAGGCCTAAGTGGCAGCCTACCCAGCCAATCACTGTCACCACCAGTACCCAAGCATGCTGCCTGCAGGCCTAAGGACTGATTCACACAGAACTAACACTGCCAGTGCCCAAGATTTCAAATAAACCATTTAACAAAGCACCTCAAGGAGCTAGATAAACAAGAACAAACAAAACCCAAAATTAGAGGAAGAAAACCAACAATAAAGATAAGAGCAGGACTCAACAGAGACCTAAAACACAATATAAAGGATTAACAAAACAAAAAGCTAGTATTCTGAAAAAATAATCAAAATCAATAAGGCACTAGCTGAACTAACCAAGAAAAAAGAAAGAAGACTCAAATAAATAAAATCAGAAAAGAAAAAGGAGACATTATAACTCATACTACAGAAAAGCAAACGATCACTAGAAACTATTATGAAAAGTTCTATGCTAACAAATTGGAAAGTCTAGAAAAAGGTTGTGGAGAAAGAGGAACGATCATACACTGATGGTGGGAGTGTAAGCTAGTTCAATCATTGTGGAAAACAGGGTGGAGATTATTCAAAGACATAAAAACAGAAATACTATTCCACCTATCCATCCCATTACTGGATATATTCCCAAAGGAATATTAATCATTCTCTCATGAAGACATATGCACATGTATGTTCATTGTGGCACTACTCTCAATAGCAAAGACATAGAATGAACCTAAATGTCCATCAATGATAGACTGGATAAAGAAAATGTGGTACATATTTACCATGGAATACTATGCAACCATAAAAAAGAATGAGATCACGTGCTTTGCAGGGACATGATGGCGCTGGAGGCCATTATCCTTAGCAAACTAGCACAAGAACAGAAAACCAAATATTACAAGTGAGAGCTAATTGATGAGAACACAGGGACACACAGAGAGGAACAACAGACACTGGGGCCTATCAGAGGGTGATGGGTGACAGGAGGGAGAAGATCAAGAAAAATAACAAATGGGTGCTAGGCTTAATGCCTGGATGATGAAATAATCTGTACAACAAATCCCCATGATATAGGTTAACCCATATATCGAACCTGCACATGTATCCCTGAATTTAAAAGTTAAATTTTAAAAAAAGAAAGAACATACCTCAAAATAATAAAAGCCACATATGAAATAACTGCAGCTAATATCATACTGAATGGGAAAAACTGAAAATACTAAGAACTGGAACAAGACAAGGATGCCCACTTTCACCACTTTTATTCAACATGGTACTAGAAGTCCTAACCAGACAAGGAAATGGAAGGAAATTAAAGGTGTTCAAACTGCAAAAGAGGAAGTAAAATTGTCCTTCTTTGCAGATGACATGATTTTATATACAAATAAAAACCCTCAGCCGGGTATAGTGGCTCACGCCTGTGATCCCAACACTTTGGGAGGCCGAGGCAAGTGGATCACCTGAGGTTGGGAGTTCGAGACCAGCCTGATCAACATAGAGAAACCCTGTCTCTACTAAAAATACAAAATTAGCTGGGAGTGGTGGTGCATGCCTGTAATCCCAGCTACTTGGGAGGCTGAGGCAAGAGAATTGCTTGAACCTGGGAGGCAGAGGTTGAGCTGAGCCGAGATTGCAATATTGCACTGCAGCCTGGGCAACAAGAGTGAAACTCTGTCTAAAACAGAAAAAAGAAAAAAGAAAAAACAAACCTCAAAACTCCACCAGAAACTCTGAGAACTGATAAACAAATTCAAGAAAGTTATAGGATACAAAATCAATGTTCAAAAATCAGAAGCATTTCTATACACCAATAGCAAACTCTCTAAAAAAAGGACATCAAGAAAGCATTCCCACTTACAGTAGGTACAAAAATAAATAAATAAATTACTTGGGATAAGTTTCAATAAGGAGGCAAAATATCTCTACAATGAAAACTACAAAACACTGATGAAAGAAATTGAAAACACAAACAAATGGAAAGACATCCCATGCTCACAGATTGGAAGAATTAACATTGTTAAAATGACCACCACTGCCCAAAGCAATCTACAGATTCAATGTAATCACTATAAAAATATCAATGATAGTCTTCATAGAAATAGAAAGTTTGTATGGAACCACAAAAGATCCCAAATAGCCAAAGCAATACTAAACAAAAAGAACTGGAGGCATCACACTACCTGACTTCAAAATATACTACAAAGCTATAGTAACCAAAACAGCATGGTATTGGTATAAAAAAGACATATAGGCCAATGGATCATAATAGAGAACCCAGAAATAAATCCACGTATTCACAGCCAACTTATTTTCAACAATGGCACCAAGAACATGCACTGAAGAAAGGACAGTATCTTCAATAACTGGTGCTGGGAAAACTGGATATCAATATACAGAGGAATGAAACTAGGCCCCTATCTCTCACCATATACAAAAATCAACTGAAAATGGATTAAATGCTTAAATATAAGACCTGAAACTATAAAACTACTAAAAGAAAACATAAGGGAAATGCATCATGACATTGATGAAGGCAAAGATTTTATGGCTATGACTTCAAAACCAAACAGCTATGACTTAAAATAAACAAATGGTACTATATTAAACTATAAAGCTTCTGTATAGCAAAGGATACAACAGCATAAAGAGACAACCTGTTGAATGGGAGAAAATATTCACAAACTGTTTTTTGGACAAGAGATTGGTATTCAGAATATATAAGAAATGCAAATAACTCAACACCTTCCCCATAAAAAAAAATCAAATAATCTTAAAAAGTAAGCAAAAGACATGAATAGGCATTTCCCAAAAGGATACATACAAATGACCAACAGGTATATTTAAAAATGCTCAAAATCACTAATCATTAGAGGAATACAAATAAAAACCACAATGAAATACCATCTCATCATAGTTAGAATGGCTACTATCAAAAAGACAAAAAATAACAGATGCTAGTGAGAATATGGAGAAAAGGAAACTCTTATACATTGTTGGTGGGCATGTAAATTAGTACATCCATTATAGAAAACGGTATGAAAGTTTCTCAAAAAACTAAAAATAAGACCACTGCATAATACAGAAATCCCACTACTGGGTATTTATCAAAAGGAAAGGAAATCAGTACATCAAAGAAATACCTGTACCCCAGCATTTATTGCTGCATTATTCACAAAAGCCAAGACAAGAAATCAATCCCAGTGTCCATCAATGATGAATGGATAAAGAAAATGTGATATATATATACACAATGGAATACTACTCAGCCATGTAAAAGAAAGAAATTTATGTCATCTGTAGCAACATAGCTAGAACTAGGGGTCATTATGTTAGATGAAATAAACTACACACAGACAAATATCAAATGTTCTCACTCATACGTGAGAGCTTAAACAGTTGATCTCATGAAGGGAGAGAGTAGAACAATGGTTACTTGAACCTCGGAAAAAGGTGGAAGGTGAAGAGAGATTAATTATTAGGTACAAACATATCATTAGATAGAAGGAATAAGTTCTAGTACTCAACAGCACAGTAGGGTGACTTTAATTAATAATAATTTGTCGTATATTTCAAAATAGCTGGAAGAGTCATTTTGAATTGTTACCAACACAAATAATAAATGTTTTAGGTGACAGACATCCTAATTACTGATTTGATTATTATGCATTGTATGCATATATCAAAATATTACATGGATCCTATAAATATGTACAATTATGCACTAATAAAATATAAAAATATTTTACACATGAAAAAAATGTTAATCCTTCAAGAACACGAACACTTAACATTGTTAGTTTTAATGCTCAACTCTGTATTTAATTGATATTTCTAACATGCTTAAATTCAGCTCTGAAAAGTGCCTAAACTACTTGCAACTGTAGTGGAAATGTTCTTATATACAGTATAACAATGTAACCAAATACTCTAACATCCCAGTATTTTGGCTAAAGGCAACTCTCTCATTTTCTATACAGGAAAAAAGGATAGAAAGAAGATTTATATGGCAGAATTGACAGGAAAATATCTTCGGCTTTTAAGACATGAAACTTATTGTGATTCTCACTGTGCCTTTTCCCAAATATTGTAGCTAATGTTGGGAAGTGTGTGTACAGTGTGAAGACAGAGTCAGAGAGACAAAGACAGAAACAGAGACTCAGAGGAGAGAAAAGCAAAGAGAGGAGATATATATATATATAACATTATTTTATATTATAATGTTTTCATATTTTAATATATTATACACACACTTTGGTTTGGCTATATTTACAATTAAAATCAACTATAGGTAACAATGACATCTCATGAGCAGTTTTAGGAGACCTGAATCCTTGTGACAAAGACTTTTCAAAGTCCTATATACTGATTATTATTCTTCTCAGCAAGGACCACAGGAGAGCCTCAAAGAGCTCTGTAGGAGACAAAGGTCTTGCTAAATTTCAATCTGCACTCTGTCTCTTGTGACGTTAAGCAAAGAAGCTCTGTCTCTTGTTACGTTTACCAATAAGAATCAAGAAGTTTACAAAAATGTGTAACTGTTTACATCCAAGTTCTTGTTTAACTCCTCAGAAATGGGACATTCAAGGAACAAGTCTGACAAATACCGTTTAGTCCGTAGTACCAATTTATTTTTGAAAACCAGAATGTGTTTACTTGGATTGTAAATAACCTCACAAGCCTTGCATTAACTGAAACACGGTTGGCTCATCATTAGTTGAAAAGGTCCCAGAACCTCTGGGATTGGATTCTAATTGCAGGTTGGTATAAAACAAAATCGTCTTGAGCAGATTCAAATCCAAACACGTGGTGTTGCTTCGTTTTTGTTGTTACATTTTGGTTATTCTGACATTAAGAAAAGGCTATAGACAGCCAGTCAAATCACATTTTAGAAGTCGAATATAAATCTTCAGTAATACCGAATTTTGTGCTCATTGGAGTTTGGGGGCATTTTAAATGAATATAGTCTATATGGATATATGTGAGGGTACGAAGAATCTCCTAAGATGCTCATATCCTATTAGATAAAACTATGAAATTTTGGAGTTAAAAGAAATTCAGTGGCCTGTTTATCAACTTTTTATTTTACAAATGAGGCCCAAACGGAAATCAGTGATTTCTTCAAGTTCGCACTGAAGGACTCTAAGAGAGCCAGGATGATTTGCAGGTAAGTGATCTTCCCCCAAACAGTACTCTGTGTCCAGTCTTGGCCTATGTCTTGTTCACAGATCCAGAACCGGGACATAGTTTTCAAATCCTTCAAATTATTCAAGCAAAAGAATATTTATAACACAGAACATCATGGACTAAGAATTCCATTTACACTATTTTATTTCCAAATTATTCCTTATCTCAATTCTAGTAAGCATTTGGCAAACATTACTTTTCTCCAAGGTATAGCCATACTCAGCATTGAACCTTTACAGGGCATGAATTAAAACTTCCCACAGGAAACAATAACCACTACACCAGTTAGCTGTGTCCAGGTAGATGAGGTTGGCCCAGCTAAACTTGAATGGGATTTGAATGCTACACTGTATCAACAAGGCGAGCAAGATCTATGACTTCCTCAATGTGAGTCATTTCTACAAACACCAAATGTTTCATTTTTTTCATGGCTTCACACACCAAGAAAATTCAGGTAAGGCAAAACTTAATGTGTTTTGCAACTGCTGGAATTCTTCATTCTCTACCTTGTGCCAATAAGACTGTTTTATGATTATATTTTACATAATGTCTTTTTTAAGGGATTTTTTTGAAGTAGATAAATGACTTCCTTTGAGGCCAAATGCCTTGTACTCACATCAAAAAATCTGCTCCAATGCACCCACCCTCAATTTGTGTCTTTCTCAGAGCCATGAAGCAGGGGACGGGTTATAAGTATAATGTCAGATGGCTTATGATTTGTTTTAATAAGCAGCAACGGGATGCTTGTTATTCACATTAAGTACATAATAGACATAGCAGGTGGTGCAGTTTTCATTCCTGATAGATCATAAGAGACTGAAATATAATGATGTTATATTCTATAGTATGATTCCCCTCATACTTTCTCACCAAAATCAAATAAAATTTGTGTTACTGTTATTTAAAATATTGCATGTGTAGCTCTTTGCTTTTCTATTAAGCCAATGTTCAAAGAAAACAGGTTATGAATGCATATTACTTTTTAAATGTTCTTCCCTGGCAAGGGTCTGGATAAATGCTCTGGTTACCTAGGAGATCGGGACAAAATGAACACTGATTGACTTATCAAATTGATTGCAAACTGAGCTTCAAGTGGCAGCTGTGAGTGCTGCACATAAAAGGTAGCTGTTTGAAAGTGATTCTTTTTATTTGCCACATCACTGATGATGCCAAACACACTACTAGGTAGAATAAGTGGCTATATTTTTTTAGAAAATGCAGTATTGAATAAGTGTTCCATATTCTCATGATTATAGTTGAGAAAAAGATATTTTGAAGAAGTAATTCTGGCCTGGATATTTGTTTCTGTATGTCACTAAAAATGATTATATTGACGGTGGTAGAATTCTTTTTTTTTTTTTTTTTTTTTTTTTTGAGATGGAGTCTTGCTCTGTCACCCAGGCTGGAGTGCTGTGGCCGGATCTCAGCTCACTGCAAGCTCCATCTCCCGGGTTCACGCCATTCTCCTGCCTCAGCCTCCCAGGTAGCTGGGACTACAGGCGCCGCCACGTCACCCGGCTAGTTTTTTGTAGCTTTTAGTAGAGACGGGGTTTCACCGTGTTAGCCAGGATGGTCTCGATCTCCTGACCTCGTGATCCGCCCGTCTAGGCCTCCCAAAGTGCTGGGATTACAGGCTGGAGCCACCGCGCCCGGCCGACGGTGGTAGAATTCTATCTGCAGTAGAAACCCTGTCCTTGGCTTAGTTTTTAGGAAAAATAACGCTGCCTCCTGTTGGCTGAGATTGGGCTAGTGGTAAGAAAATTTAATGGATCTTACTGCAAAGGCAGCTATAACCTCCTCCCCATCTACTTCTCTATTCCTTGTGCAATTTTTCTATACATCCAGGCAGGACAAACCACAGAAAAAAATAATTTTTCTTTTCTGAGCTCTCCTAACTTTTTGTTAATTTCTTCTCTATTCTCAAAATATACATGTTTTCGTCCAATTTTGTCATTTTGTGTCCTCTTGCCACCCATGGCCATCTACCATGGTCTACTCTTCCAGGCACCTATTTCTGGCACCACTCCACTATTAAAATGTATATATCTATATCATAATGCTAAGGTCTTACCCTTACATAACAATCTAGATGGAAATAATCTGATTAATTAAAGTACTACTGGGAACAATAGGAACACTTTTACACTGTTGGTGGGAGTGTAAATTAGTTCAACCATTGTGGAAGACAGTGTGGTGATTCCTAAAGGATCTAGAACTAGAAATACCATTTGACCCAGCAATCCCATTACTGGGCATAAACCCAAAGGATTACAAATAATTCTATGATAAAGACACATGTATGTAATATGTTTATTGCAGCACTATTCACAATAGCAAAGACTTAGAACCAACCCAAATGTCCATCAGTGATAGACTGGATTAAGAAAATGTGGCACATATACACTGTGAAATACTATGCAGCCATAAAAAAGGATGCGTTCATGTCCTTAGCAGGGACATGGATGAAGCTGGAAACCATCATTCTCAGGAAACTATCACAAGAACAGAAAACCAAACACCGCATGTTCTTACTCACAAGTGGGAGTTGAACAATGAGGACACATGGACACAGGGAGGGGAATATCACACACTGGGGTCTGTGGGGGGTGAGGGGCTAGGGGAGGGATAGCATTAGGAGAAATATCTAATGTAGGTGATAGGTGCAATCAAACCACCATGGCATGTGTATACCTATGTAACAAAACTGCACTTTCTGCACATGTAACCCAGAGCTTAAAGTATAATAAAAATAAATAAATAAATAAATAATAAAACAAAAACAGAGAAAAACAATTTTTTAAAGTACTACTGGGTTACAATACTCGTTATGTCCTAAATATTTGTGCCCTTCCAAAATTCCTATGTTGAAATCCTAACCCCCAATGTGACGGTATTAGAAGGTGAGGCTTTTGGAAGATAATTAGATCATGAGGGTAGGACCCTCATGAATGGAACTAGTGCCCTCATAAGAAATATGAGGGCCTGTGCTGTGTCATGTGAAAAGACAGCAAGAAGTCACCATCTTCAAACCAGAAAGTAGGCCCTCATCAGACACTGAATCTGCTGGTATCTAGAACTTGGACTTCCCAGCCTCCAGAACCATGAGAAATAAATATTTACTATTTAAGTTACCCAGAACAAGGTCATTTGTTATAGCAGCCAGAGCTAAGACAATAGTTTCAGTGGTGATTCCCCTAAGAGCTATTTTCATTTTGTCGAAGAGAGCGCCTTAACCCAAAAAAATTGACCTGTAATGGTGGAATGCAGCCTCTCCTGGGAGACAAGTGGAAAGTATATTTTAGGTCCCAAGAACCTTCCTTTTTGTTCCTCAATTCACACTCTGTAGTCACCATAAAGTTACAAATATACAAACCAGAACAAGTTATCTCAGGAACTAATTGAAAAGGAGACATACAAAGAAGGAAACAACTAGATATTTTCCTCTCTCGCTGTATAAACGTCATTATCCCATGACCTTGTGACTCTATGGCGACTTTCAGTTAATCCAGGCATTACCAGATTTGCTACTAATTGCAGAAACTGAAACAGGTAAATAGTAAATTCCAGAGTGATATATGTGAGACATGGAGTTGAGAAGCAGATAACTTAATGTTGGCTACAGGAATTGTCCATAAATTAATACTCTTGCTACAACGAAGAAAGTCTGATAAAAGTACAATAAAGTAAAAAGCTAAGTTTATGGGAAGAGAACTACAGATTTTACTAAAGGACATAAAATAGTTGAAAAATATAGTAATATCCATGTTTCTGGATAGGAAGTATCTATATTATAGATATGTTCATTTTCTCCAAAATAATCTATAAATTTAATGCAATCCCAATCAAAATCTGAGTAAGAATTTTTCTTTGAAACTATATTAAATGACTCAATTTCACCTAGAAATTTGTGACAACAAAGACTAATAAATAGGAACTTTCCTTATTGAGATATTAAGATGTATTATGAAGTTATAATAGTGCGACATTGCTGCAAAACTACACAATTTATCAATAGAAGGGACAGATTCCATACATAAGAATTTAAAGATCCAATAAGTGACAATATAAGTATTTCAAATTAGTGAAGAAAATAATGTGAAAGTAAATAAATTCAATTTCCTGAAAATAAAGTTATATTCAAACCTCCAACCTCAGACCAAAACAAATTACAAATCAATTAAAGTATAAATGAAAAGACCAGAAGAAAATCTGAGTCTACTGATATAAATTTATGCCGGGGAAAGCCTTTCTACACAGGATACAAAAGGCAAAACCCATAAAGAAAAAGACTGGTGTGACTATATTAAAAAATAAATTTTTTAAATTAAAAAAAGTCATATACAAAAGACAAACACTAAACTAGAAAGTATTTTAATTATATTTTCATAAAGGGTTAATATCTATCCTATATAAAGAGAATGATGCAACAGCTATAAAAAATAGAATAGAGGTTCTCAAAAAAATTAGAAGTAGAACTGCCATATGATCCTGCAATCCCAATTCTGGGTATGGATCCAAAGGATTTTAAATCAGAATCATAAAGAGATTTCTGCACTCCCATGTTCACGGTACCATTATTTACAATAGCCAAGATATAGTGTCCATTGACAGACGAATAGATGAAGGAAATTTCATCTACCCATACAATGGAATTGTATTCAGCCTTAAAAAAAAAATCCTGCCATCTCTGACAACACAGATGACCCCGAAGGCCATTATGCTAAACGAAATAAGTCAGTCACAGAAGGATAACCACTGCATGATTCCACTTACATTAGGTATCTAAAATAGCCAAACTCATAGAAGCAGTAGTTGCCAGGAGCTGGGAAGAGGGAGAAATAGGGATTATTGTTCAATAGGATTAAAGTCTTAGCTTATGCTAGATAAATAAATTCTAAAGATCTGCTCTACAACATAGTACCCATAGTTAACAACCCAGACTTGTGCACCTTAAAATTTGTTAAGAAGGTAAATCTCCTGTTAAGTGTTCTTACCCCCACCTCGCCCCCACACACATTCACACAGGAAAGGAACATAAAGGAAACTGGGAGGTGTTGCACATGTCTATTTTATTAATTTTGGTGATATTATGGGCATATACCTATGTCCAAACTCATCAAATTGTACCCATTAAATATGTGCAGTTATTATATCAATTATACTTCAACAGAGATGTCACAAATATATACAAAAAAAGAATTCCAAAAAAGGCAAACAAAATAAGCTAGTATTTCATAAATTATGAAACAAAAATTTGTATTTAATATATGAAAAAAGTTCAATCTGCAGTAAAGGAAATACAAATTAAGCAATAATTAAGATACTATGTTTTGACTACCTGATTAACAAGGATGAAAAACTAATGACAAGATTTAGTTTGGGTGAATATATGGAGAATTTAGCTGTTTCAAGTACTGAGGAAGTGATGAAAACTGCTACAAGAATTCTTGAGGAAAGTGTACAATTTTTACTTAACACTTAAAATAAATACATAGCCCCTAGTTAGAAAAATACTATTTTTAGAACTGTATCCCAAAGAAATCACCAAGGTCACAAGATGTATGTATGAGGATATTTTTCAAAACATCTACAAATAATATTATTTAAATGACGTAAATGCCCTAAAAATAGGGACTTTACTAAAAGCCAAATATTATGCCCACACAGTGGATTATTACAAAGCCATTAGTGAAGTTAATATTGATTTTATGGCTATAGTATGGAAGGATATTTATGATATATTGGAGGTTAAAAATAAAGCAGATTAGAAAGAGTATGCATATTGTGATGAATGTTACAAATTATATAAGTCTATACCTAGGAATGCATATGTTAAAGGATATCACGATTACATTTAAGTCAAAAATTATGTAAGACTATATATGAAGGGGGTGGGTGCAGTGGCTCACACCTGTAATCCCAGAACTTTGGGAGGCCAAGACAGGCAGATCACTTAAGGTCAGGAGTTTGAGACCAGCCTGGCCAACACGGTGAAACCCCATCTCTACTAAAAATACAAAAATTAGCTGGGGGGTGGGGGGAGTAGGTGGTTCACAGCTATAATCCCAGGTACTCAGAAGGCTGAGGAGGCAGGAGAATCACACGAACCCAGGAGGCAGAGGCTGCAGTGAGCTGAGATCCTGCCACTGCACTCCAGCCTGGGTGACAGAGTAAGGGAGACTCCGTCTCAAAAAAAAAAAAAAAAAAAAAAGAAAGAAAGCAAGCAAGCAAAGAACATATATAAGGGGATTTTATAGTGCATGCTTTATCTGAAAATACTAACTAGATAGATAAATTGTGGGTGACTTATTTTTCATTTGCTTAGCTTACAAAATTTTTTAAAGAGACATAATATTTTCATTATCAGGAAAATAATTAATGAAATGTTCTTATAATAAAATAATTTTTCATGGGATAAAAATGAAGTTTTTTTTTAACTGAGTATCATTTCTCAATATACGCTTAAATGTTGAGAAACTGTATATTGCTCGTGCCCAAAGCAAACTCAGTCCTCAACTAAACCTTTTTGCTCTTTATAAAATCTTCATTTATGGAAATCCCTTTAGATATTTATAAAGAAAATTCTGTAAACACCTACAGGACCCAAGTAAAACTTTTTGTCAAAGATCTGCTGGTCAGAGTGGCCTAGACTGGATGATTTCAACAATCACCAAACAATTGAGAGGTACAGCTCTTCTTATGGGGATGTAGCTGACAAATAAACATGTGCCTACTCACAATATACTTCAGTCGGGGAAAAAGAAAAGGCCTCTTGTTTTAGAACCCATGTTAGAAACTCGAGTGATATTCTGATTTTTCTCCCTCTGATGTGATGTAGAATTACTGGAAAGTCTTTCTAAAAACAACTAAAACCACTTTTATACCAACAATCCTAGGATGTACATAATATCATTGTTAAATATTAGGAATTAGAAAAATCTCTACAAAGACCAACAGTGGGAGTCCACAAATAAATATTTGGGCCTATGCCATTTGAACACATCTATATTTGTAAGTTTGGCTTTTATACATTTTCATTTGTTTTCTTTTACATTTAGATCTCATGCTAATAAATAGTAGGTGCATTATGTGATATTAATCCTCTAAGCTTTCCTTTTCCCTATATTCTTATACTAAGTGTAACAAAAATATATAGGAACTAGGTAAGTTAGCCACTCAGAAAAAGGTGTTTAATATGAGGCCAGGCCACATAACCCCTAACTGTGAATTACATCTGTGAGTCTCTCTCTGCTTATCCATTACACATGCTTTTTCACAAACCCACAGTATTGTGAATTTTGTAAATGTTTGATTTATTATTCCTTCTTTTTCCCTGGATATCATCTGACTCTTATTTCTGTTGGCTCTTTTAGGTGCCTTGGGACAACTGACATTTGCAAGACTTAACCTGAGCCCCACCAGTTACAAGAGTTTGGAGGCCTCAGCTGTCACTTCTGTTCCCATGGAAACTCAAATCAGATTGCCAAAAATGAGGTTAGTCACTTAGAAATTATATTTTTTTAAAAAAAGAAAGAAATGCTGCCCACCATCAACACATTGTTTGAAACAGTTCTTTGTTTAAAGCTGTTTTCTTGTTTTATAAGGATGAAATACCTGTTTCCATGGTAGCAGATTAATAAGCTACAAAGATAGAGCTGAGCTCTGAAAGTTCCTTCTGGCAGCACCTACACATCAGAGCTTACTGTGCTCATGAAGCCGGGGCTCTAAACAGATTTTTTTAAATAATCATGAAAAATAACAACTTTGTTTCTATTCATATGTTTTCCATAGATGGAATAACACTAACTAAATATAGTGACATCAGGGTTTGTATAGTGATAGTAACTACTATTTATTAACTGTTCACAATGGGACTCAAAATGTGCAGGGTGCTTTACATAAATTATCTCCAATCCTCGGCATTATTGTCTCTGTTACATGGAAACTGAGATTCATCCAAGATCACACAGGTATTAACAACGGATGGAGCTGTGATTCAAACCCAGTTCTGGCCTACATTGGAACCCAGACTCTTTTCTCATCTTTTTCAAAGTGAAGAGTGGAACAGAGAAAGAACAATTTTCTCCTACCCTCATCCCAACACAGGCATGTGCACACATGATCACATGCACACACGGTGCATTTCGAGGACTCAGTCCCCATAGAGTGGATGAGATGCGAGGGAGGCAGACTCCTCAGAAGTGTTTAATAACTGTTAGTTCTTTCTCAGACCAGCCATATAAAGAATGTCCAGGTACCCGTGAAACCCAAGAACAGAAGCGGGTCTCCCAGGGTGGCAGTCCCTCAGTGGAATTTAAAGCAACATCATTTTCCTCTTCACATTTCACTCTCTTTCCTCCAACTACAACCTGGCACTTAAACTACAACAATGTTTTCAAGTACAGGCTTGATAAATTACACAGGTTGCTGATTCAAATGGATGACTAACTTATTTTAAATTCTTAATCAGTTGATGAAAATATTAGTTAAGTCAAATGACCACAGCAGGAATTTAGTAAATGCATTATTTTACCCAGTGGTCCTATTGTTCTCATTTACTGGAGAGCATACATTTCTACTGCTAAATCAAAGGGATAGATAACCCACACATTGTTTGTTTGTTTGTTTGTTCATTTGTTTTTCAGAAAATTAGAGAGGGTAAATAACAGTCATTTATGTCTTATTCCAAATTAGTTCTGTCAGAGTTAAAAATAAATGCCCAAAAGCTCTGAGGACATGCTTACGAGAAACTGGATCCATTTCAACTTAAAACAGCTGTCTTCCACATTTTTTCTCAGGCAAAATGTAGATGGAAAACTGATATAACAGATTTTGTGTCCAGAACAAAAAAAAAAAAAAAAAAAAAGTTGAATTTAATGTCAATACAGGAAGAAAAGAAGGGGACAATTCCCAAAAGAACAACTCAGCGCTCACTTTTAATTTATGTCAATATTTTTCTATTGAAGTAGGAAAGAAACCTCATGGAATAGAACATTTTCGGAGAAATGAAGCTGAGACACCCCTGAAATCACAATGACATACTGTTTAACCTTGAACTACTTGGATTCTTTGGAATAGAGGTAAAGTTATTCCAGATGTAAAGACCTTAGAAAACATGGCATAAAGGCCTAAGTGACATTTAATTTGAAGATACAATTGCTGTGTCTCCTAAAATCCCAAGTACCTCTCCAAAGACCAAACACTCTGAAACCAATACAAAACATAATTCCTCAAGAAAAGAAATGATTTTCCAAACAAAACACAAGTTTCCATTTGTAATGCATTACTGTTAACTGTCTGCTCCTTCAATTTTGAGATCTTCAGAAATCATACGTAGAATTTCCAATGCTCTGTACTCAGTCATAATGTTAATCACCACAGTAATCCAAATAAAGCTACAATAAACCAAAAATTAGGGGCAATCAAGAAAATGCATTCCAAATGAACAAGCAAAAAATTTTTCAAAACTTACATTTAATTATACTTGAAAAGTTATAAATTAGAACAAAAAATTCAAAATAAAATCAGCCTACACTGCAAATGGAAGCTTTTAAAAACCCTAAACTAAGATTCTGTATATTTATTTACCCATAATTTTCAACAAAATAGATAAACAATTATTAAAGAAGGAATCTTTTACTTATAGCAAATTTGATCTAACAGAAAGTATCAAGAACTCTCTCAAATAGACTTCTAAATTGAGAAAAGTTTTTCCTTCCCCCACTTCTTTCCTGTCTGTGGTAGGCAAAACGGTCCCCCAAAGATGTCCATAGCTAATCTCTGAAACTTAAGAATATGCTACATTACATGGCAAAAGGGACTTTGCAGATGTAATCAAGGTTATGGACTTTAAATAACAGAGTATTCGGAATTATCCAGATGGGCCCAATCCAATTTCATGAGTCCTTAAATGCAGAGAATGTTCTCCAGCTGGAAGAAGAGGAAGGCAAAGGAAAGTTCAAGCATGAGAAGGATTCAATGCACCCTTGCTGCCGCTGAGATGTAGGAACTCATGTGCATGGACCAGAGAGGAGACTATTGCAGCTAAGGGCAGGCCTTTGCTGATAGCCAACAAGAAAAAAAAGAACCTTAGCATTTCAATGACAAGGAACTTAATTCTGTCAACAATATGAATGGGCCAGGAAGTGGATTCTTCCTAGAGCCCCCCATTAAGAGTCCAGAGGTTGACATCTTTTTTCTGTTTTTTTTTTTTTTTTTTTTTTGAGACGGAGTCTCGCTCTGTCGCCCAGGCTGGAGTGCAGTGGCCTGATCTCGGCTCACTGCAAGCTCCACCTCCCGGGTTCCCGCCATTCTCTTGTCTCAGCCTCCCCAGTAGCTGGGACTACAGGCACCCGCCACCACGCCCAGCTAATTTTTTTGTATTTTTAGTAGAGACAGAGTTTCACCATGTTGGCCAGGATGGTCTTGATCTTTTGACCACGTGATCCGCCTGCCTCAGCCATTTTATCTTTTTAAGAAATCTGGCCTGGTGCAGTGGTTCACACCTGTAATCCCAGCACTTTGGGAGGCCGAAGCAGGCGGGATTAACATGTAATCCCAAAGCATGTTATTTCTGCAATGAACAGAGTACCAGATGTCTAATCTTGAAAAACACGTCCTGCTTTTTCTGACAGAGGCAAGATGGCAGAGTATAAAGAACTAAAGGGGCAAACAACATGAGAAATTCCTTAATCTCTTCAGGCATTAATTTTCTCATCTATAAATGGGAAGAATAGTAACTTTCTGACAAGATTGTTATGAGTAATGAATGGTTTCATAAATACAAAAGCCATAGGAAATGCTGAATCCATCTTAATCTCCCCTGCCATGGCCTCCTTTAAAGTTTTATGGACCTTGCAACCCCAAGTTCAAAGAAACACTGTTTCTACTACAGTGTGGATAGTTGGCTACAGAAAGCAGTAAAGGTTTATATGATGAAACATGACAACAATTATTTAAATCGATCTGGAAAGCATTTCCAAGAACCATCCCATAGAAATCAGGACTGATGTCACGCCACCACTGTGCTTACCAATGACTCAGATGATTAAGAAGAGGGTGTCTTGTTATTTCAGGTTGATACTGACCTGCTTGCAGCCTGAATAACAAAAATAAAATTTGAAATTATCTTAATAAATTAGAAACAAAGAATATATTTAAAAAAACAAAGTCTAAAAAGCAAAAGAATAATTATGGACAAAGGGCATTGTAGTAAGAGCTAAACAAATATCAATAATCTGCCTAATTCTAATTTAGAAGATTACAGTGTAAAGTGTACACTGACAATTTTATAGTTAAAGGGCTGTCAGAAAATAATTACCAATAATGATTTTGAATTTAGTGATCTGACTATTACATGAATTGATTAATTGACTCTCAGAGACTTAGCCAGCTTCTCTTTGTCACATGAAAGTTGTCAAACAGATATTTCTTGAAGGAATGGTGAATATAGTATTATGTTTGACCTTAAATTTAGCTCTGAGATTCCTAGAATGACACATTATGATTAAAATGAAAAGAATCCATTATCTACCCACTCCTTATCTGTTTATTCAACTAAAAGTATAGAAACTTGAAAAACAACAGGAAACTATGTCTTTTTTTTTTTTTTTTTTTTTTTTTTTTTTTTTTGAGACGGTCTCACTCTGTCACCCAGGTTGGAATGCAATGGTGTAATCTCGGCTCACTGCAATATCCGCCTCCTGGGCTCAAGCAATCCTCCTGCCTTAGTCCCCCAGGTAGCTAGGACTACATGCATGAGCCACCATGCCTGGCTAATTTTGGGATCTAGGGTAGAGATGGGGTTTCACAGAAATTGTGTGTGTTTTTTTTTTTTTTTTTTGAGATGAGTCTCGCTCTGTCACCTAGGCTGGAGTGCAGTGGCGCGATCTTGGCTCACTGCAAGCTCCACCTCCAGGTTCTCGCCATTCTCCTGCCTCAGCCTCCCAAGTAGCTGGGACTACAGGCGCCCATCACCTCGCCCAGCTAGTTTTTTGTATTTTTAGTAGAGACAGGGTTTCACCATGTTAGCCAGGATGGTCTCGATCTCCTGACCTCATGATCCGCCTGCCTCGGCCTCCCAAGAAATTGTGTATTTTAATCCATTAATTTTAGAGTTTTGTCATATTAACAAAGTCTATTTCTCACAGAAACTTCAGGTGATAAAATATAGCATATAGTCTTTGTGAAACTATAACTCATTATATTAAATTTGATTATTCAAAATTATTTAAAATCTGTACTGGATTTTCATAGTTAAATGCTTGTTGGTTTGTTGTTTTGGGTTCTAATAAGAATCATACATTTTGAGTGCCCTTGTGGCCCCTGTATTTATTAATGACTGACAATAATGCAATGTAAGTATCATAGATTCTGGGATGTTGCAGAGTGGGCAGGGGTGGGGAGACATGAGTGTGGGCATAGAATGTCTTATTGAGGAAACCATATTTAAGAGGACAGCAGTCCTTGAAGGATAGGGAGTTTTCCAGTAAATAGTAAAGAAGGAATACTTCTGGCAGAATACTGGTAAGAAACATTGAATTCAAGCCTTGAGTCAAGAAAAACAGTGGGTTTGAGGAACTGAAAAGTGGCTAGTGTACCAAGAATGTGATGTGTGTGAGGAAAGAAAATAACATGGTATGATACAGAAAAATAGGCAGGAGTCAGCCATTGCAAGACTTTATAAAACATTTTAAAGTGGTTAGATTTTTTCTTTTTTAAAAATTTTTGTTTTTAGATTCAGGGATACATGTGCAGGTTTGTTATATAGAAAATTTGTGTCACGGGGATTTGGTGTATACATTATTTTGTCACCCAGGTAATAAATATACTACTATTTCAATAAGTAGTTTTTCAATCCTATGCCTCCTCCAGCCCTTCATTCTCAAGTCCACATGTGTCCCTATGTACTCAGTGTTTAGCTCCCATGTGTGAGAATATACATTATTAGGTTTTCTGTTCCTATGTTAGTTTGCTTAGGACAATGGCCTCCAGCTTCCTCCATGTTGCTGAAAAGGACATAATCTCATTCTCTTCTATGGTTGTGTAGTATTCCACTGTGTGTATGTAAAACATTTGCTTTATCCAGTCTACCACTGATGGGCAGTTAGGTTGATTACATGTCTTTGCTATTCTGAATAGTGCTGCTAGGAACATACATGTGCATGACTTTATAACAGAACAGTTTCTATTCCTTTGGGTACATACCCAATAATGGGATTGCTGGGTTGAATGGTAAAATTGTTTTAAGTTCTTTGAGAATTCTCCAGACTGCATTCTACAATGGTGGAACTATAATAATTTACATCCCCACCAGCAATGTGTAAGTGTTCCCTTCTCTCCACAACCTTGCCAGCATCTGCTATTTTTTGACTTCTTAATAATAACCATTCTGACTGGTGTGAGATGGTATCTCATTGTGGTTTTGAGTTTTATTTTTTTAGTGATTAGTGATGTTGAACATTTTTTCATATACTTCTTGGCCATGCGCGTGTTTTCTTTTGAAAAGGTCTGTTCATGTCATTTGCTCACTTTCTAATGGGGTTTTCATTTGTTAATTTGTTTAAGTTCTTTATAGATTCTAGATATTAGACCTTTATTTATTTACTTATTTACTTACTTGAGACAGAGCCTTGCTCTGTTGCCCAAGCTGGGTACACTGGCACGATCTTGTCTCACTGAAACCTCTTCCTCCTGAGTTCAAGCAATTCTCGTGCCTCAGCCACCCAAGTAGCTAGGATTACAGGTGTGTACCACACTTGGCTAATTTTTGTATTTTTAGTAAAGATGGGGTTTTGCCATGTTAGCTGGGCTAGTCTTAAGTTCCTGTCCTCAAGTGATCCACCCTCCTCAGCCTCCCAAAGTTCTAGGATTACAGGCATGAGCCACACACCCAGCCAAGACCTTTATTGGAGGCATAGTTTGCAAATATTTTCTGCCATTCTGTAGGTTGTCTATTCTGTGCAAACAAACTGGAAAACCCAGAAGAAGGATAAATTCCTGAAAACATACAATCCTTAAAGATTGAACCTGGAAGAAATTGAATCTCTGAATGGATCAATAAAAAAATCCAAAATTGAATCAGCCTGGTCTTGAATTCCCAGCTTCAAGTGATCCACTCTCCTCAGCCTCCCATAGTACTGGGATTACAGGCATGAGCCACAATGCCTAGCCTAGACCTTTACTGGAGGCATAGTTTGCAAATATTTTCTGCCATTCTGTAAGTTGTCTATTCTATGCAAACAAACTAGAAAACCCAGAAGAAATGGACAAATTCCTGAAAACATACAGCCCTTCAAGATCGAGCCAGGAAAAAATTGAATCTCTGAATTGATCAGTAACAAATTCCAAAATTGAATCAGTAATAAAAAGCCTATCAATCAGAAAATGCCTGGGACCAGACAGATTCACAGCTAAATTCTACCAGATGTATAAAGATGAGCTAGTTCCATTCCTAGTGAAACGATTCCAAAAAATTGAGAAGGAGGGACTCCTCCCTAACTCATTCTATGAGGCCAGCATCATCCTGATACCCAAACGTGGCAGAGGCACAACAAAATACTGAAACTTCAGGCCAATGTCTTTGACATTGAACTCCCTATTGAATAGGAAGTCCTTTCCCTATTCAATAAATGGTGCCAGGATAACTGGCTAGCCATATGCAGAAGATTGAAACTGGATGCCTTCCTTAAACCATATACAAAAGTCCAAAAGTCAACCCAAGACAAACTAAAGACTTAAATATGAAACCTGAAACTATAAAAACCCTGAAAGACAATCTAGGAAATACCATTCTGGACATAGGACCTGACAAAGATTTCATGATGAAGATGCCAAAAGCAATTGCAACAAAAACAAAAATTGACAAATGGGACCTGATTAAAGAGCTTCTGCACAGCAAAAGCAACTATCAACAGATTATTGTCTTAAGCACAATGGAAAGCCTAGGTTTGGGGTGTATGTATTTCTTTGAAATTTTTTCTTTAGTTTGTACTTTTATATGAATGACCATATTGTTGCTTTTAAGAGTTGGGTACAAATTTTTCCGAATAATAACTTCTGTAATTTATTAACACATATTACACCTTAACTAACAACATAAAGTAAATGTCATTGGTCTTTCTTTTTTTTTTTTTTTTTTTTTTTTTTTTTTTTGATACAGAGTCTTGCTCTGTGGCTCAGGGCTGGAGTGCAGTGGTGTAATCTCAGCTCACTGCAACCTCCACCTCCCAAGTTCAAGCAATTCTCTGCCTCAGCCTCCCAAGTAGCTAAGATAACAGGCTCCTGCCACCATGCCCGGCTAATTTTTGTATTTTTAGTAGAGGTGGAGTTTCACCATCTTGGCCAGGCTGGTCTGGAACTCCTGACCTCGTGTTCCGTCCACCTCGACCTTCCAAAGTGCTGGGATTACAGGCATGAGCCACTGCGCCGGGCCTGTCACTGGTCTTTCTAAACGCAACTTCAGATAGCTATCTTGAACAATTAATACAATAGGTTTTACATATATTTTATATATAATACTATATATATGTCTATAATATATATTATTTTAAATTTATATGTAATATATAAATATATATATAAAGGACACTTTGCCTCAGAATTAATGTCTTTTTATAAAATTGTTTGACATTTAGCAATCCCCATTCTCCTGACATAGTTCATTTTCCATATCTATTGATTCATTAATGAGCCTTTTATTAGTGAGTAAAGATGTTTTGTTTTGCATGTATTGTTTAACTAAAATAATTTTCAAATTATACTATGCAATATAAAATAACCCAAATTTCAAGACTTTAAAATCAATTTTAAAGAGAACTTTATCAAAAAGTATTTTTTCTTTTATTTCCTTTTTCAATAGTTAAAAGACATTGGTTATTTGAATAAAACTGTATTTAAACTAAAAATTCTGGCTGGGTGTGGTGGTTCATGCCTGTAATCCCAGCACTTCAGGAGGCCAAGGCAGATGGATCACAAGGTCAGGAGTTTAAGACTAGCCTGGCCAACATAGTGAAACCCTGTCTCTACTAAAAATACAAAAATCAGCAGCAGTGTAGTGGTACAAGCCTGTAATCCCAGCTACTCGGGAAGCTGAGGCAGGAGAACTGTTTGAACCCGGAGGCGAAGGCTGCAGTGAGCCAAGACCGCACCATTGCACTCCAGCCTGGGCAACAGAGTGAGACTCCATCTCAAAATAAATAAATAAATAAACAAACAAATCCTAAAAATTGGAGAGGCATTTAATACCCAACATACTTGAGTCCCCACTAATCAGGTTATTTATTATCAATGTCATTTTGGTTCATCATATCTGTGTTGTTGTTTTGCAAAACATTGCTTAGTTTCCAAAGACTTCAAGTTGGATTCAAAATCCCCATTGTAAGACAACCAGAATGAGAAATGAAAATAGAAACAAGGGGCATCCCTTCCTGGAGGAATCTCACTCTGGCACAGAGAAGCAGATAAGCCATTGTCATTTTTCACTAAATTAATTTAATCGGGATTTTATCTGAATCTACCCTACATATATTTCCCCAATACATACATTTATTTGATCCCTCCATGGCTTAAGGTGAACAAGAACGGAAGGGGAAGAGTGAGAAGGAGAAGAGGGTAAAAATAAAAAGAATAGTGTTACTAATTCCTGAGTAGTGCCTTGTCCGAGGTCCTTTTTTTTTCTGAAAGATATTAACCTAACAAGGCGACTTAGTAAGTCTGTGGATTTCTTAGAGCAGAATCCTTAGAAAATGCATAGTAGGCTGGACGCGATGGCTTACGCCTGTAATCCCAGCACACTGGGAGGCCGAGGAGGGCGGATCACGAGGTCAGGAGATTGAGACCATCCTGCCTAACCGGGAGAAAACCCGTCCCTACTAAAAAAATTACAAAAAATTAGCCAGGCATGGTGGTGGGCACCTGTAGTCCCAGCTACTCAGGAGGCTGAGGCAGGAGAATGGCAGGAACCGGGGACGCAGAGCTTGCAGTGAGCGGAGATGGCGCCACTGCACTCCAGCGTGGGCAACAGAGGGAGACTCCGTCTGAAAAGAAAAGAAAGAAAAAAAGAGGGGAGGGGAGGGGAGGGGAGGGGAGGGGAGGGGAGGGGAGGGGAGGGGAGGGGAGGGGAGGGGAGGGGAGGGAAGGCATAGATCGAAAAAATTTTCTCCCTTTCTGTAGGTTGCCTGTTCACTCTGATGATAGTTTCTTTTGCTGTGCAGGGGCTCTTTAGTTTAATTAGATCCTGTTTGTCAATTTTGGCTTTTGTTGCCATTGCTTTTGGTGTTTTAGTCATGAAGTCTTTCCCCATGCCTATGGAATGAATGGTATTGCCTAGGTTTTCTTATAGCATTTTTATGGTTTTAGGTCTTGCATTTAAGTCTTTAACCATCTGGAGTTATTTTTTGTATAAGATGTAAGGAAGGGGTCCAGTTTCAGTTTTCAACATATGGCTAGTCAGTTTTCCCAACACCATTTGTTAAACAAGGAATCCTTTCCCCATTGCTTGTTTTTGTCAGGTTTATCAAAGATCAGATGGTTGTAGATACATAGCGTTATTTCTGGGGCCTCTGTTCTGTTTCCTTGGTCTATATATCTGTTTTGGTACCAGTACCATGTTGTTTTGGTTACTGTAGCGTTGTAGTATAGTTTGAAGTCAGGTAGTGTGATGCCTCCAGCTTTGTTCTTTTTGCTTACGATTGTCTTGGCTATATGGGCTCTTTTTTGGTTCCACATGAAATTTAAAGTAGTTTTTTTTCTAATTCTGTGAAAAAAGTCAGTGGTAGCTTGATGGGGATAGCATTGAATCTATAAATTACCTTGGGCAGTATGGCCATTTTCACGATATTGATTCTTCCTATCCACGAGCATGAAGTGTTTTTCCATTTGTTTGTGACCTCTCTTATTTCCTTGAGCAGTGGTTTATAGTTTTCCTTGAAGAGATCCTTCATATCCCTTGTATGTTGGATACCTAGGTATTTTATTCTCTTTGTAGCAACTGTAAATGGGAGTTCACTCATGATTTGGCCCTTAGTTTGTCTATTATTGGTATATAGGAATGCTTGTGATTTCTGCACATTGATTTTGCATGCTGAAGTTGCTTATCAGCTTAAGGAGATTTTGGGCTGAGACAATGGGGTTTTCTTTTTTTTTTTTTTTTTTTTTTTTTGAGATGGAGTCTCACTCTGTCACCCAGGCTGGAATGCAGTGGCCCGATCTCGGCTCACTGCAAGCTCCACCTCCGGGTTCATGCCATTCTGCTGCCTCAGCCTCCCAAGTAGCTGGGACTACAGGTGTCCACCACCACGCTCGGCTAATTTTTTGTATTTTTAGTAGAGACGGGGTTAGCCAGAATGGTCTCAATCTCCTGACTTCGTGATCCACAAGCCTCAGCCTCCCAAAGTGCTGGGATTACAGGTATAAACCACCACGCCTGGTCAGGGTTTTCTAAATACACAATCATGTCATCTGCAAAGACAGACAATTTGACTTCCTCTTTTCCTATTTGAATACCCTTTATTTCTTTCTCTTACCTGATTGCCCTGGCCAGAACTTCCAATGCTAAGTTGAAGAGGAGTGGTGAGAGAGGGCATTCTTGTCTTGTGCCAGTTTTCAAAGGGAATGCTTCCAGCTTTTGCCCATTCATTATGATATGGGTTTGTCACAAATAGCTCTTATTGTTTTGAGATACATTCCATCAATAACTAGTTTATTGAGAGTTTTTAGCATGAAGGGGTGTTGAATTTTATTGAAGGCCTTTTCTGCATCTATTGAGATAATCATGTGGTCTTTGTCACTGGTTCTGTTTATGTGATGGATTACATTTCCTGATTTGCAAGAACCAGCCTTGATTTGTTGAACCAGCCTTGCATCCCACAGATGAAGCCAACTTGATTATGGTGGATAAGCTTTTTGATGAGCTGCTGGATTCGGTTTGCCAGTATTTTATTGAGGATTTTCACATCAATGTTCATCAGAAATATTGGCCAAAATTTTTCTTCTTTTTTTCTTTTTTTTTTGTTGTTGTTGTGTCTCTGCCAGGTTTTGTATAAAGATGATGCTGGCCTCCTAAAATGAGTTAGAGAGGAGTCACTCTTTTTCTATTGTTTGGAATCATTTCGGAAGGAATGGTACCAACTCCTCTCTATACCTCTGGTAGAATTCAGCTGTGAATCCATCTGGTCCTGGGCTTTTTTTTTTTTTTTTTTTGGCTGGTAGGCTATTAATTACTGCCTCAATTTCAGAACTTGTTAATATCCAGAATCTACAAAGAACTTAAACAAATTTACAAGAAAAAAAACCCATCAAAAAGTAGGTAAAGGATATGAACAGACACTTCTCAAAAGAAGACATTTATGTGGCCAACAAACTTATGAAAAAAACGGTCATCATCACTGGTCATTAAAGAAATGCAATTCAAAACCACAATGAGATAACATCTCATGCCAGTAAGAATGGCAATCATTAAAAAGTCAGGAAACAACAGATGCTGGAGAGGATGTGGAGAAATAGAAACACTTTTACACTGTTGGTGGGAGTGTAAATTAGTTCAACCATAGTGGAAGACAGTGTGGTGATTCCTCAAGGATCTGGAGGTGGAAATATCATTTGACCTAGCAATCCCATTACTGGGGATATACCCAAAGGATTATAAATCATTCCACTATAAAGACACATGCACATGTATGCTTATTGCAGCACTGTTCACAACAGCAAAGACTTGGAACCAACCCAAATGTCCATCAATGATAGACTAGATAAAGAAAATGTGGCACATATATACCATGGAATACTATGCAGCCATAAAAAAGGATGAGTTCATGTCCTTTGCAGAGACATGAATGAAGCTGGAAACCATCATTCTCAGCAAACTAACACGGGAACAGAAAACCAAACACCACATCTTGTCACTCATAAGTGGGAGTTGAACAATGAAAACACATGGATACATGGAGGGGAACATCACACACCAGGGCCTGTTGTGGGGTGGGGGGCTAGGGGAAGGATAGCATTAGGAGAAATACCTAATGTAGATGATGGGTTTATGGATGCAGCAAACCACCATGTCACGTGTATACCTAGGTAACAAACCTGCACGTTCTGCACATGTATCTGAAAATTTAAAGTATAATAAAAAAAATTAAAGAAAGACCACATATTGGGTACAGTGTACACTGCTTGAGTGATGGGTATAGCAATATCTCAGAAAGCACCACTAAAGGACTTATTCATGCAACCAAACACCACTAGTTCACCGAAAACCTATTAAAATAAAAAAAAAAATTTAAAACAAACAAAAACAAAAAATGCATAGTAATGATATCTCAAGCTTCTAGATAAGTATCAATAATGCCATTGGGCAGATATGTCTCAGTCTAGGTGGAGTAATATTCTAGAAAAAAAAAACCTTCTTCTCTTTAGTTAAGGCATTATTCCATACATCATTCATGGAATGAATGGTTGCACCCAAACACCTTTATTACAGTAAGTGTTGAGGTTTGGCAGAATTAAAGATATAACACTCCTTTCTTTGCCTGTCAATTTTGGAACAAATTGAGAAATAAGATGGCAAAGACAGACAGATAAAAATTAAAACAGTGGCCTTATTTTTGTAAGCTGATTAAGAAATGTAACTACAGCCCTGTACTACCTTCCCTGCCCCCAAACTCCCACCCCCCACCCCCCAAACACATACACTATATCCTTCAGAAAGTCCACCAAAGAAAATTTTGATACCACAGAACAGATGCACTGATTCAACACTGGTCACTAATATTGGCCCAGGGCAATGTGAGAAAGAAAAGAGAGAGAATACCCAGGATCCAATAGAGAAGCTGCACCCAGATGTCACCTGTCAATCAGGAAATACTTCTTCTCATGGTCTGAAATGAGTAATGGGTGGGAAAGAGGCCAGGAGTGTTACTCTAACAGATGTCCTTCTACATTAAAACATGAAGCAAATAGAAAGATGGTTCCCCCACTCAGTAAAATTACTATCTGAGGCCCAAAGAGTAGAGCCCAATAATTATCCATGTATTAAAATATTAAGAAGCCTTAAAGTCATATCCACCTTTAGGACACTGAAGCTCATAATCTATATTTAATATCATAGTAATGCCTCAAAGTACTCTCTTAGCTATTATACTACATGCTGTTGTTTAAAATACCATACTGTATCTCCAGGATTCAGAAAGGAGAGGACAAGCCACTTTCACACTTATTCCAAACTGCTCACAAAATAATTGCTTTCTTTAAATAGCTAACTTTTACCTTCTCATAAAAATGGTATACACTGTCACTAACAGAAAAATATGACTTTCTCAAAATGTAATATAACCCAATATTCATTTCCTAATGAAAACTTAATTGCGCATTTAGGCTATAAAGCCACTAGTTCTGTTAGCTGCTTACAAATTTGTTTCATATAACATTTTTATATGGATACCTGTTATTTCAAATGACATTCATAATACAATGTTAGGATTTATTCTCCTCTTTATCTTACATGTTTCTCTTTTCTTTTCTTCTATATATTTATTCTCTCCTTGTGTCAAAAACATAAATTGTAAAATTCAAGATATCAATATGAATCTTCACCATTTAATTTCTATATGAACATAAAATGCTCTATGGCTATAATTGGTGCAACAGAATGAACTATTTTGGCTTTTGACCCTTAGAAAACTCACCAATGAATATTTAGGATGAAGTTAATATGAGAAGAAAATTACTCAGGACTTTGGCATTTGAAGCAACTTATTTATGCTCTCAACTCATAAACTGGAAGAATTTGGGTGAGCAACAGCTTCATTTAGTCATGTTGAGTAAAATAATAAATTGATATTCTTAAAAGGAACTTTAGCAGTTACCCCAGGTGTCCACATTCCTGAAATATATCATTTTCTTAAACTTACAAGAAAACCAGTGATGGTTCCTAGCAAGCCCCTAACTCTGTTGCACAAAGAAATTCTTATTCCCAAGGGCCCTTTGATTTCTACAGTTAAAAGATATTCAGTGATACAACCATTGAGTTCTGAAATGGCATATGTTCCATGTTCAGGGGAATCAACGGTAAGAATAAAATAAAGATTTTTCCATCCAACTAAGAGAAATACCCTACATGGTGAGAAATTCCAGATGAACTCTGCATTGATGCCACTAGTTACCATTTGGTAAATGTTTGTCAGGTGTCCACCATGTGTTTGTCACTGTGCTAGAGACTAGGGAGAGGGAAGCAGAATTCGAAGACTAACAAGGCATGAAATTTCCTTTATCAGGTTTGTACTTTATTTGGGGAAAGAAAAGTAAAATTGTTTCTGAAAAAAAAGAAACCATTAGGGCAGAATCTAATTAAAAGGGGGAAATGAGGTAAAATAATTTTTTATTTATCAGAGACTGAGAAATTTATTTTAACTGAGACCAACTCCAAACAAGCATATCAGTTCCAGCCACTTTCATGCAAAAGATGAGGAAACCAGGTGCCAAGAAAATACTATGTGTTGTATTTCTGAGTTTTACACAAAGCCATTCAAGGTACAGAGGGAAAAGAGTAAATAATTTGAAAAATACATACTAGTAATACCAAACAAGCATGACTGGAAACATGGATAAGCCCCTGGCTTTTAGTAACAGGAAACTGACAGGACAAAACTATGGAGAGGTTCCTGATAGTTGGCTTGACTATGGAGGAGGAGGCTCTATCATTCTCTCCCACACAAGACACACAGTTGCCAAAGCTTGAGAGAAAATGTGCAGGTTCTCAACAGACCTAGGCAAAAGGCAGATGGTCTAAGGATGAAGGAATTTAGCAATGAATGCCGCTTAACATTACCACTGGAGTATTTGGAGTGTTTCAGCACAACTCCTGCAATGATGCAGGATAAACATTGTTTTAATAGAGACCATTGTTCCATTCATGGGTTCTGAAAGGACCTAGATTGAACTACACGGTTAAGTGACCATCCAATGTATCAAGCAACAAGGCAGGCATTGTCCTGACATGATTCTGCCCTTTAAGGAAAGGGATATTGTTGGGCACATAGTAGGTATGCAACAAACATTTCATGAATCTGTTGACTGATTGACTGATTGACCCTGAACCAACAGAAATCTGTAAGAGACTGCTTGAAACAAGACCCTAGTCACGGAAAGTATGTACACTCTCCTTGCACTTTTTTGCACTCCTCCTTTCCTCAAATTCCAACCATGTATCTCCTGTTGAAAGAAGATGTACATTGCCAGGAGCGAGCAGTAAAGACATTTTGAGGTAACACGTTACTACATAGGAGGCATTTTGAAGACCACAGTGGAACCTACTGGCCTCATTCAGTTCAGGAAATCGTAGAGTTTGAGGTAAATCTAGAGTCCCGATTTGCATAAGAAAAACCAAGCTCTTAGGGAGAAACTGAAAATAAAAACACTCTGAAGCCAGAATTAAGATTTGTCACAAAGAAGAGGATATCATAGGGATGCCAGAAAGAAAAAGAATGTGTTTTTAAGTAAAAGAATATGATTCTCCTTTAGATGATAGATTTGTAGTCACTGAAAAAAGACTCACTTGTATCATTAACAAGTGCAGTATACTAGTAGTGTCCAAGTCCAATTTTTTGGCATAAATACCTCAATAATTAGAGAAATAAAACGATTGTTAAAATAAAATACAATTATCTGATGGCCATAAAGAAGCTCAGAGGGACCGGGTGCAGTGACTCATGCCTATAATCCAGCACTTTGGGAGGCCGAGGTGGGCACATCACTGGAGGTCAGGAGTTCGAGACCAGCATGGCCAACATGGTGAAACCCTGTCTCTACTAAAAATACAAAAATTAGCCAGGCATGGTAGCAGGTGCCTGCAATCCCAGCTAGTCGGGAGGCTGAGGCAGGAGAATTGCTTGAACCTGGATGTGGAGGTTGCAGGGAGCCAAGATCGCGCCACTGCACTCCAACCTGAGCAACAGAGCAAGATTCGTCTCAAAAAAAAAAAAAAGAAGCAGCTCAGGAAAACAAATCATATCACTCTTGAAAGCAAAGATTTCATTGAGGCTTTCTGTATCAACAGACACTGGAGCAAATGGAAATCAGTAGTAACTAGAGGCCCAGGCAAGTCATTCAAGGGAATTACTAAAAGGGAGACTAGTACCCAAAGAATCACCCTACTTTAAGCCCTTTTCTCCTCCCAATGAAGTTAATGACCCCAACTCTATAAAATTTGATGGGAAAATCCTGGAAGACAATTCTGTAGTTGCAGGTGCATGAAAACAACTGAGCAAAGCAACAAGTGCAGAGGCTCATACCCTGCCTTGTACTTCTTGATTACAATCCATGCTTTTAGTATGTTTTCCTGTAGTTAAGGAGACCTGGGAAATAAGAATTAGACAAGTGAGGACTCAATCCATTTCCATCTAGGTGGACCAACTGAAAAACCTGTTTAAACTCTAAAAAAGATTGCAAGGCAAACAATTTTTCTTTCTATCTTTCACAATCCATTTCTTGTATGCCCCTTCAAATTTCTGTTCTCTTAGTAATACCTACTGCAGCCCAAATTTAGAAATGTGTTTTAGCTGATCATTAAACCAGGAATTATTCGTCTGGGAAATAATCCACAATTTGTTAGAAACAAGAAACTGTATTTTTCTAAACTATGTTTACAACTGCCAGAACTAAGCAAAACCTTCATTGGGATTCCCTAGATTTAATTTAGGATTAAGCTCTTGAGCTCAAATCCTAAATATATTGTCTGATAACATGAATGCCATCTCTCCATCATTTCTTATCAAATCTGAGCCTGACAGATGTCTCTGCATATGCAGAAGTGGATTCCATTAGACATATAATATTAAAATATTTAAGAAATTATATTTCAATAGTGATGAATACAAGAACATAGGAATTAGAATGTTGTACCATAACCACAATCCATCCAGCTCAGTTTTCTATTGCCAAAACAAGTCTCCTGTTTTTTTTTTTTTTTAATTTAGCTTCTCTTGATAGGCATTTATAAGTCTGTCATTCAATAGAATAATTAAGTAATTTTAAATTTGAAATATCTTGGTCATGTAACTCTAGTTTTTCTTTTTATAGCAAGGTGACACTGGGTCATCCACACATTCATTCTTTTTCCTCTTTACTAACTTTTATTGTGTTAGTAAACAGACTATTATTGTACGTGCTCTGAGATACCATGGTGAATGAAATGTGGACCCTGTGCTCAATAAACTCACAATCTAGCAGAAGAAAGTGATGTGAAATCATCTGTAAAACAAGAATTAAAACAAATGCATTAAAAGAGTATAAACAGGTGCTTACAGAAGCCCATGGAAGTAGCAATTTATTGTAATGGAGCAGGGCGTGGCAGAGGTGGCATTTCAAGGTTGAATACTTCATCAATAAAAATTAAAACAATAAGAAGAAGAAGATGAAGAAGGAGGAGGAGGAAGAGGAGGAGGGGGAGGATGGAAGGAATGAAGGAAGCAAAGGAAAAGCACTAATAGTGAAATAGAAAAATGTGACTGCACTATATACTGTGAAAAGATGAGACAGAGGTAAGACCAAACGGTTTCCAGCATATGGTGAATTCTGAATTTATAACTAATGAGCTTGAATATTTTTCCAACACACCAGTGGAAGACTTTAGAGGCTTATAATGTAGTGAATAAGATTCTCCATTCTAAGTTTTAGGAAAAAACCTATTACGACTGGAGACCAGATGTGTACATTTGAGGAGGCAGGGAAGGTTAAATGCAGTTATTGTTAAATTAGGATGACAATGAAAATGAAAAATAAATGGTTTAAGAGATTATCAAGTAGATGAACTCTCCAGATGAAATTAAAATGTAAATTTAATTATTTCATGAATAGTCTTTTCTGAAGTATGTCAAGTCCAAATGAAGCAGAAATTTTCAAACTGTTCTTACTGATTGTTTCCAGATGTTCTTGGCTTCTGTTTTATTTGTCTACATGCAACAAAGGAAAGTGCTAAACAGGCCATGGGGAAGCCAGCAGTTGCTGCCCTAACACATCTGTGGCACTGTGGCACATATTAAAAATGGCTGTTGGCAGCTATCTGGTTAAGTTGATCAAAATATATCAAGCAAACCAGAAATAAATCAAGCAAACCAAGTCATCTAAGACATCCAGATGGACAGTCAACATTGATTATGTTAGATCACAAAGTAAAGTGAGAATCTGGCAGTGTTTATGGACACTCAGGAAACCAGGAATCATTAAACCAGGAATTATTTGTCTGGGAAATAATCCTTAACCTGTTAGAAACAAAGATTCAAAACAAACCTTTCTAAAACAAATACTGAAATATACTGAGACCAATTCTTAAGTAAAAGGCAATACTACCCACAAATATATATACCCACTTACTCTGAAAAAGTAAAGTATTTTACAGCATAGCTACAGCAACCTCCACTGAAGCCTCTGCCAAATTAAATTGTTGGCTTTTCTATTATTTAAACTTAAATCAATGAATTCTCCTTGGTTTTGGCATTTTCATGTTCAGTGCGTGTGTGCATGCATGCATGTGTGTGTGTGTGTGTGTCTGTGTGCTTGTTTCTAGGTATATGAATCCATTCTATGAATATTCTTTCTCCGCCTTTAATTTCCTTTTATTCCACTTAGTTTTATGGCTTTTTGTGGGTCATTCACATGTAAAATATGAAACACATGTATTGATCATTAAATAAGATGGATTTGATACATAAAAGATAATTTTTTAATTTCATTTCAGCTTCAAAGTTAGCTTTTCTTTCTTGAAGGAATGTCAAAGCATGCATGTTATGTTAATTTGTATAATCTCTGACTTAACAAGTATCTTGATTAAATACTTTCACAGTCAAAGACAACTAATAGGGTATGATTATGTACTCTGAATACATTTTCCCATAACTGTGTATATTTGTGATTTTTTGGCAAGTTGTTTCTATTGATGGAAGAAAAAAAAGCCATTAACAGATTAAATATAAAGTGAATTCATTTTAGCCAAATCCTTTTATTTTTCTTGTGCTTTTCTGTGATCATTAATGTAAAGGGTCATAAATGGGTAGAATGATTCCAAGGATATGACAGAGACAGAGGAGAATCATGGCATGCCCTCAGCTAGATAATAGAGAGAAGCTTTAAAAGGATACAGAAACCAATGGCACAGAAAAAAAAGGTCATTTTCTTATCAGAAAAATGATTATTGATATGGTTTAGCCATGTCCCCATCCAAATCTCATCTTGAATTATAGTTCCCATAATCCCTACATGTCATGGTAGGGACTCCGTGGGAGATAATTTAGTCACGGGCACAGTTACCGTCATGCTGTTCTCATGACAGTGAATAAGTCTCATGAGATCTGATGGTTTAATAAAGGGCAGTTCCCCTGCACACACCATCTTGCCTGCCACCATGTAAGACGTGCCTTTGCCCCTTCTTCACCGTCAGCCATGATTCTAAGGTCTCCCCAGCCATTTGGAACTGTGAGTCTATTACACCTCTTTTTCTTTATAAATTACCCAGTCTCAGGTATTTCTTCAGAGCAGTATGAAAATGGACTAATACAACTACGATGGTGCCTTCTTCTAGCATCATTTTCCCAATCTAACATTTTTCTACGTAATTACCAGCAAATCAGAAGGGTTTCAACTAACTCAATTTGGGAGATATTCTATGAAGTGAACACCCATGGATGGCTAGAATGGAATCTCTGGTATATCCAGCTGGAATAAGAGAATGAATGAAGAAAACTCTTTTCACTGTCAACCCTTTTGGGAAGAATTACTTGACTACCTTTCCATGAAGGAAGTGTTACCTCTTAACAACAGTTCTCACTAGATGTATTAACCACCCACTATATTTGTGGTAATTTATTTTCTCAAAGCTTTTTATATTTTAGGGAAAAGAATATCACTTTATCAGCTTGCTGGCTTCCCACCAGTATTTCTGAAAGTATCTTTTTAATGGTCACATCTGGTAATAAAATAACTCCTTGTTCCCAGGTATAGATATTATGTGTAATTACTCACATATGGCCAGGGAGCCACCCCACCCCAGACAGCAGAGACACATCCTCGGGGTCAGCTTGTCCATCTGTATCAGACTCCTGGAAGAGAACTCAAGAGAATCCATGTTTCAGAATCACTGTCCAAATCTACCTTCAGCTCATGATAAAACTGTCTTTCAGACCAAAAATGTGTATACATTAAAACCTGACCTCTCATCTAGCACAATGAAATAGCATTGATTCCACACTCAATGCTTCATATTAGAGAATGGTCCAATTTATCAAGGAAAAAAAATAAGCTATTTAGCTATTTATATGCTCTAAAATGCATCATCCAGAGCTTTCAGGATAAATTTAGGTTACATCTTTAAGAGGATAAATGGTCTTGATCCCATAGGTTTGAGAAAAGTATAAAGAAATGCAAGTATTCCTGCTTTCCCACACCCTTGAAAATAGGTCCCTAAATATTTAGCCACCGACCTGTGGTGTAATCCAGCTGCATGTCTGGAACAACTTGAATTTTACTGGTGTAGTTTGATCTACCCAGGACAAGGAAAATTCTTAGAAACTTCTGTTCATGGAATTGAATTTGTCTTGCTTCCAATTCTTTCTAACATCTCAAGCCCTTTTGATGTGGTCACATTAAAGACTGAAGAAGAAACAGTGAAAACCTCAGGGGAGCAAATACTAGACCCTTTCTTCTCCAAATAATCCCATTCACTATTGTCCTTTCTTTTCGTAACCTCTCTTGTACTAAGCATCTATCACCCAAAGCTTGTTCATATTTGAGAGCCACTTTGTTACCATCTATTAGTCTTTCTTTAACAAAAATCATATTAGCAATTTAATCCCATCTCTAAGACATCTTTTAAAGGATTTGTTTGCAGCCTGCTCAGTGGAGATGGCTCTTAAGGATTAACAATCACCATTCAGGAACTGGGATGAGTCAGTAAATCAGACTTCTCTCTGCTCAGAAGCAGGTAAGCCTCAGCTGGGGATAGGTAAGTTAAATGATATCCTTCCACTAGCCACTGCTTCACTTACTGATCTGGTTTGAATATTTGCCCACAACATTTTCCCTGGATGCCTCTGTAAAGATTTTAAATAATGAAACTTTTCTGTGAGCCATCTGGCAGCTTCTTGGAAAGCAGCAGTGCAAGATGTCCCTACTCACAGAGATTAATTAGATTCCCAGAGGAACCTTTTAAAACTGATCATTTACAACAAGATGCTCACTGCGGGCCAAACTTGCTTTTAGGTAGCACTAGCTGAACTGATATGTATATGGGCAACTGACACTTCAACAGTCATGAGCTTAATTCTCAGGCATAAAGAAGTGGTAAGAGAACAGGCTACAACAACACTGAAGTCTTATGCATAGGGAGAGAGGTAAAACAATGTTCCCCAAAGAAGGTGAACATCCAGATACAGTGTACTGTTTAGTCAGTAAGCATTTATAGAATACTTACTGTGTAGCAGATACTCTTAGGCACTAGGAATATAGAGGATGACAAAGGCACCTCTTTGTATGTCTTAGAAAGGAGAGAGACCAAGAAGCAAATATAACGTAGTTGAGTTTGAATGTTATTGAAATAATAAAGAAAGTAAAACATAAAAAAAAAAGATGAAGACCTGAACTAACTCTGGTGAGAAGTAAACACAGCAGAGTACAAACTTGAGAAATAAAAACAAGTATTATTTTTTGAAGACTAATTGAACGTGGGAGGCATGTAGAGAAAAGTTTTCAGGTTTGGGGGACTGAATAGGGAATGGACGAATGTTGATCAAGAGACTCCTGGAGAAGAGAGAATGACCAGGGAGCCATCAACGTGTAGGAATGGGTTAAAATCATGGAAACAGATAATAGTCCATTATCCTGTACAGAAAAGAAAAAGACCAAGAACAGATTCTGAAAAACACCAAATTTGAGGAGATAACAGAATAAGAGAATCTGGTGAAGGAGACAGGAATGACAGTTGGTGAGCAAAGAGACAAAAACTTGGCTTCTGGAATGCCAAGAAAGGTTTCAAAACAAGGAGTAGCCAATTGTATCAAATGTCTCCGGAAAGTTAAGATGAGAACTGAAAAAAATCTTCCTCGGATCTGAAAATCAGGGACATGTTACTGAACTTGACCAGGGCACTTAACAGAGCCTTGAAAGCAGCATCGCATGCTAGGCATATTGGTGTTTGAGGAGTCATTTAATGTATCATCCAACATACCCTTAACTGAAGGACTTAATAAATCATATTGGCTGAGAAACTAGAATATTTATATAATAATTATTCTCAACTTTTACACAAAAAAATTCAGGCCAGCTGAATTTCTGTCAACTTGCCCAAAATATGCTGAATCCAATAAGCTTGGATACCAGTAGTGCTCCTGGTGTTCAGGGTCTTAAAAAGACCCTGTTTCTAGGCATTAACCCCTTGTTTGCTGTATCATGGAGAAGCCTAGTGTATCCCTGAGGCATGTTGAGGGGCAAATACATACATTATACCCAGCTACATCATCCAACACAGGACAGGCTTCTCCATCAGCTCTTCATCTCATAATCATCTGCTCTTCTATCACCCCCGCACTGTTCACCAATGCCCATATCAGTACTGATGCCACTGACGTTTTAGATAATATTTCACAGCACAGAAACTAATATCTTCTAAAGGGCAGTAATTACATTTTAATTTCCTGAAAATTATAAATATAATTACACTGAGTGTATTTGTTAGAACATTGAATCACCTTTTAAATGTAAACTAACATTTTAAAGTAACATCCAAACTGTCCTAAGTATGGAAATGCAGGAAAATAATTTTCTCTTTTTCATGAGAAGACCTACTTTCTCTAAATTACAAATATAAATGCCAACTGACTCAGTCTGTGAACTTTTGGAAAGTAAAAAAGGAAATAATATTAATTTCCTAGGGGCAAGTTAAATGTATTCTTTGTAACCTAGTTGTTTTTCTTGCTTGTAATAAACGTTACAGCCTATGAGCACTCTTTGCCCATTTCTTTTTTTATTTACTTCATATGTATTTGGAAAATGAGAATTTTTCTCAATATCAATGATCAGAATCCAAGATTTTCATCAAAAGTCAGAGTATAGAATTTCCGGATCTTTTCTGGATCCCAAATGGCTTGTTAATTTAGAAGAGAGAGTTCCTTAAACTAAGTCCTCACAATATCAAACTATATACTCACAATAGACATTGAGAAATACTGAGGAAATTAAAATACCAAAAACTTAGTGGACAGAGTACACTTGATTGGGAAGCCTCAGAGACATTAGGGAACAGATTCGTTACTGTATTATTTTTATTCCATGACCTGGCCTTGATTACTTCTAAGAGCACAGTCAGAAAGATTCAATGAATACTTGACACCCAGGACTGAAGCTGGGGGCAGAAATATTTTGTAGCATATAGTTCGTTCATCTCAGGGGCCACTTTTTGTGAACTATGTACCTTCCCCTCCTTTTTAAAAAATCTCCCTTTTTCCTTATTTCCTTCTAGTGGGGGTGATTATATCCTTAACACAGAAGGAAATTGTGTAGTTTTGTCTTTAGAGGCAAAAAAGAAAGAGCAAGCTGAAGAGACCTAAGGGGAGGAAAAATATCCATGGGACAGAGTAGTGTCAGCCAGAGAAGACAAAGAAATCAGGCTGAGTACCCCAATCTTGCAACAAAACAGAAGGAATACACTGAACCACTCTGGACCAAGAAAGGGCCATCAAGTTTGCATTGAAATACCATGTACATTTCCTCTCTATACAGAGAATGAACTGAATTATATTATCAAAGGCTTGTTGCAAAGTAAACCTGCCTTTGTTGCACTTCTCTCTCCTGGTATTTATTTCCAGCCATTTTAGACAAAACTAGCATCTTAGACTCCTACCTTCTCACTAACTTCCACTGAGAAAATCTTAACTTTGGTTTTACAATCATCTTCCTTCTTTGCATCCCTCTGGCTTTCAACACTGGATGCCTATTCCTACCAAGTGTCTGATGGAAACAGATGAGCATCTGAATTTCTTTTGATGCTTCTAAAAGCTGGCTCTGCACATAGACATTGAACAAATGCTTTTGAAGATAATGTTATTGGAAGGGGGTTGGGAGAAGTAGTATAATACCAGGATATATTAACAGTAGTGTCACTTGCCAAGAGCTAGGAAGCAACCTTCCACTTCTTTTTTGGCAATGGTCTGACCCTAATAGAATACTGTGCCCAATGTTTGTATCTGCAGTTGACATGAATGTGAAGAAATTTGAGAGGGGATACAGAAAGGCAAAAAACATTAAATATAATGAGAAAAATAAAAAACTATCATTTGGAGAAAAGAATAAAGGCACTGGGATCATTTCCTCTGGAGAAGAAAAGCCCATGAGGAAATTTAATAACAAATGTTATAGTGAGTAAAAAAACAAACCAAATTATTCTTCATCTTGACTAAGGAAATGATGAGAGGAAATGTACTAAAATTAGAAAGAGGGAGGGAGTGCTTGGTTAGGCATAAGAAAAAAACTCTTGGCCTTGATGTTGAGACTGTGGAGTATACTGCCAAAAAAAAAAGTTGTAAAATTTCTTGGAAACATCAATAACAATCTGTACTAATTGATGAAGACATTTCCCTCTGAAGAAAAAGTTTAAATCAGTATTTTTTGACGTTCCAGTTCTGAGGCGTATTTATAAAGAAAAAAAAAGCTACCTAAAAGGTAAGGTCAAACAGACATTCCCAAGTCCCAAACACTTCCTTCACAAACAATATTTAGGTCTCCGATATCTCTTAAGTTTTATTTGATTAGATTTGAGAACTAATTTGCACTAAGAGATTATTTGTATTATTTTATTATTTTATATTTTCTTATTTTTATAATGTGGCCTTTGTCTCTATTTCTTGCACCATCATCTCTTTTAATAGCTTGGACCCTTTAGCGCTTTGTGGTTATTGAACAGAAGATACAGATTCTGGTTTACAGAATATGAGCAATACAAAAGACTTATATAAAAAAGATTTAAAAAAAGACCTCCAATTTCTACTATTCACAGTCCTATCACAATGGATTTTCTTCATAACATTATAACAACATACCCTGTGTGGTTTCCTAGTGCCTGATGCACAAAACATGGAGGAGAATAGAGGTGAAGATACAAAGGAAGCAAGAGCAAGATCAGGAAACACGTAAGAAGAGTATGAAGTTTAAACTCTATCTTGATGGAGGAAGCATCAAAAGATTTTAAGTAAAAAAGGTATATAATCCAATGTTTATTTTATTAAAATCATTCTGAAACTGAAGAATAGACTGACATGAAACTAGATATGAGACATGCTTTTGGCTTAAACATGGTGGTGGTGGTCAAGGTGGAGCCTTTCAAGTAGACTCCAGAGATATCCAAGAGGCACAGTTGATAAAGCATAATGATTTATTAGATAGAGTTGGCGAATGAGAGAGAAAAATCCAGGACAATTATCAACTATCTGATTTAAGTCATATGTTGAAACCTAAACACCAGTGTGATATATTTGGGATGAGGCCTTTGAGGAGTTAAGGTCATAAGGACACAGCCCTCTTGAATGGGATTAGTGTACTCATAAAAGAAACTCCAGATAACTTTCTGGCCCCTTCTGCCATATGAAAACACAGTGAGAAGATAGCTCTCTAAGGTAGCAGAAGTGGGCCCTCATCAGACACTGAATATGCTGGTGCCTTGATCTTGGACTTCTCAGCCTGCAGAACTGTGATAAATAAATTTATGTTGCTTATAAGCCATCTCGTCTTTGATATTTTTGTTATGCCAGCCCAAACAGACTAAGAAACTGATATAAAGATTGGAAGGATGGTATATTAGGTTGTTCTTGCATTGCTATAAAGAAATATCTGAGACTAGGTAATTTATAAGAAAAGAGGTTTAATTAGCTCACAGTTCTGCAGGCTGTGCAGGAAGCATAGTGCTAGCATCTGCTTCTGGGGAGGCCTCAGGAGGCTTTCAATCATGGCATAAGGTAAAGGTGGAGCAGGCGTGTCATGGCAGGAGAAGCAGCATGAGAGACAGAGTGAGGGGAGGTGTCACACATTTCTTTTTTGTTTTTGTTTTCTTTTTTTGACACGGAGTCTCGCTCTGTCGCCCAGGCTGGAGCGCAGCGGCCGGATCTCGGCTCACTGCAAGCTCTGCCTCCTGGGTTCACGCTATTCTCCTGCCTCAACCTCCTGAGTAGCTGGGACTACAGGCGCCCACCACCTCGCCCAGCTAGCTTTTTGTATATTTTAGTAGAGACGGGGCTTCACATGTTAGCCAGGATGGTCTCGATCTCCTGACCTCGTGATCCACCCGTCTCGGCCTCCCAAAGTGCTGGGATTACAGGCTTGAGCCACTGCGCCCGGCCAGTGTCACACATTTTTAAAAGACCAGATCTCATGTGAATTCAGAGCAAGAGTTCACTTATCACCAAGGAGATAACCCAAATTATTCATGAAGGACCCACCCCCATGATCCAAACACCACCCACCGGGCCCCATCTCCAACACTGGGGATGACATCTCAACATGAGATTTGGATGCAGACAAATATTCAAACTATATCAGATGGAGATGCTTCTCTTTTGACTCATTACTCCTAGCCTGCAATCCCCATAGAACATATGAAAAGACTACCTGGACATTATATGAACTCCTCAAAATCTTTTTCCTCCAGGATCAAAGGCATTCAGTCAAACAAATAGATAGATGGGCTTTAATATATTTCTGAAGCTCTTTTCTGAGACATCCTTGTTTAATCCTCAAAACAGCCTCACAAATTATTGGCAAATAAAGGACTGAAGACATCTAACCATAGAATTACTAAGTGAGCATGCAAGCCCTGGAACCCAAATCCCCTGACTTGCTTCACAACACTTCAGGTTTTTATAAAAGTCTATTCCTAAAAAGCAAGCAATTTTTTCCCTAAAGCACATCGTTTCTGAGGGCAAATCAAAATTCCCGTTACTCTAACTCTTATGTGCAATATCAATCCACTCATTATATGATTTTCAGGTATATTTGACAACTCTAAGATAAGCTGTTCTCATGGTTTCTGCATTAGTACTCCCCTGGTGACTGTCTAAAGAGTCATTATGCAGAGTTTTAATTGAATATTCCTAGGACTCTCCTGAAGATTTAAGGTGTTTCCAAAAGGAAAAAAAGGTAATAAAACAGCAGAGCTTAAAGCCAGGTTGTAATATTTCAAGAGAAAGGAATAGAACAATTGTACAGCATTTACATCTATGACAATAATAGCACAACCCCTACTAAAGAAGTAAGTCAGGGTTTTTCTCAGGAAAACTTCTTCAGAAGTGTACAATAGGAGATTAAGAATAGCCGTTTAATCATTCACTTAATGCCACCTGCAATCATGAGATGAATCTCCAGGATAATATTTAATCCCATGACTTCAGGCAGGTAAAATTACTTCAGTGAAAAAAGAAATTATGATCATTTTTAAGGTGGCTGAATTTTATCCAGCTGGTCAACATTTTGTACGCTAAAATTTTCTTAGAAAAGAACGCTCTTTTGCTTAGAACACCTTAATGGACAGGTTCTCACCAGACACTGAATCTGCCTGTGCCTTGATCTTGGACTTTCCAGCCTCCAGAACTGTGAGAAATAAATTCCTGTTGTCTATAAGCTATCCAGTTTATGGTAGTAAAGGTTTATGACAGTAGCCTAAACAGACCCAGATTATAAATACTTTTTAAAATATTATATATTATATAAAAATTATAGATTATATATGATATAAAATATATGTGATTTAATTTAAAATATAAATATATAATGTAAAAAATATATATTGATAGTTTATGTATCAATATATATATGTAGAGAAAGAGAATTATGAGTAATTGGAGGGATTGGCTTATGAATTATGGAGGCTGAGCTGTAATATGTGTCTTGCAATATGTATCTGCAAGCTGCAGACTCAGGAAAGCTGGTGGTGTAGTTCCAGCCTGAGACTGAAGCCTGAGAAACAACAGAACCAATAGTTCAAGTTCCAGTCCAAGTCCAAAGGCTTGAGGACCAGCTGCACTGATGGTATAAACACAGCCCAAGGCAGGAGAAGACTGATGTCCAAGCTCAGTCAGGCAGAGAGAACAAATTCTCCCTTCCTCTGTCTCTTTGTTCTAGTTAGGCCATCAACAGATTGGTTGCCCACCCACATTGGAGAGGGCAACCTTCTTTACTCAATTCACTGATTTAAATGCTAATCTCTTCCAGAAACACTCACAGACACACCCAGAAATAATGTTTAACTAGATATCTGAATATCTAGTGGCCCAGTCAAGCTTATACATAAAATTAACCATCACAAGGATGTTAAATTTTGCAACTATGTTCTTGGGTTCATCTCTTCTTTCCTTTAATTCTGACAGCTTTTGCATCATGTATTTTGAAGTTTTCTTATATATACTTAGGACTCTTATGCCTTCCCAATAAATTAACCACTTATTGCAAAACATCACTCATTATCTCTTGTAATGCTCCTTGTCTTAAAATCTACTTTTTCTGACATTATGGCCACAACACAAATTTTTTATTGCTTAATGTTTAAATGTTAAATCTGTTTTCATCCTTAATTTCAACTTCTTAGTCTTCATACATATATACATATATGTGTGTGTGTGTGTGTGTGTGTGTGTGTGGTGTGTGTGTGTGTGTGTGTATATATATATATATGTATTTTTTTTTTCCCTGGTACAGAGTCTCGCTCTGTCACCCAGGCTGGAGTGCAGTGGCACAATCTCAGCTCGCTGCAACCTCTGCCTCCCGGATTCAAGCGATTTACCTGCCTCAGCCTCCTGAGTAGTTAGGATTCAGGCACGCACCACCACACCCGGCTAATTTTTGTATTTTTAGTAGAGACAAGGTTTCACCATGTTGGTCAGGCTGGTCTTGGACTCCTGACCTCATGATCCTTCCACCTCAGCGTCCTAAAGTGCTGGGATTACAGGCGTGAGCCACCGTACCCAGACTAGTCTTTATATTTAAATAGTGTGGCCTTACTTTGTTTAATTCTCTATCTCTGTATTATAATTTCAGGTTTGAATCCATTACTTTAATGTAATTATTTATGTAGTCAGGTTTTAGCCTACCATTTGCAATTTGATTTTCTTGCTCATTGTATTTCTTACATTTTGTACTCATTTCCTCTCTTGTTTTGGTTTGAGTATTGAGTTTTTATAGTATTTTATTTTCTCAATTGCATTTTTATTGTATTATTTTCTTTTCTATTTTTTTAGAGACAGAATCTCATTCTGTCACCCAGGCTGGAGTGCAGTGGCACAATCGTGGCTCACTGTAGTCTCTAACTCCTGGATTTGGGCAATACTCTTGTCTCAGCCTCCTGAGTAGTTAGGACTACAGGCATGCACCATTACACCAGGCTTCAACTGAATTTCCAGCTATGCTCCTTTATATGTTCTAATTCTTGCTCTAGGGATTATAATATGCATCCTTAACTTACCACAGTCTGCTTTGAGTTAATATTATACACTTAGTGAATATTATTTTATTATTATTATTATACTTTAAGTTCTAGGGTACATGTGCACAACGTGCAGGTTTGTTACATATGTATACATGTGCCATGTTAGTGTGCTGTACCCATTAACTCGTCATTTACATTAGGTATATCTCCTAATGCTATCCCTCCCCCCTCCCCTCTCCCCACAATAGGCCCCAGTGTGTGATGTTCCCCTTCCTGTGTCCAAATGATCTCATTGTTCAATTTCCACCAATGAGAGAGAACATGTGGTGTTTGGTTTTCTGTTCTTGTGATAGTTTGCTGAGAATGATGGTTTCCAGCTGCATCCATGTCCCTACAAAGGACACAAACTCATCCTTTTTATGGCTGCATAGTATTCCATGGTGTATATGTGCCACATTTTCTTAATCCAGTCTGTCACTGATGGACATTTGGGTTGATTCCAAGTCTTTGCCATTGTGAATAGTGCCACAATAACCATACATGTGCATGTGTCTTTAGAGCAGCATGATTTATAATCCTTTGGGTATATACCCACTAATGGGATGGCTGGGTCAAATGGTATTTCTAGTTCTAGATTCTTGAGGAATCGCCACACTGTTTTCCACAAAGGTTGAACTAGTTTACAGTCCCACCAACAGTGTAAAAGTGTTCCTATTTCTCCACATCCTCTCCAGCACCTGTTGTTTCCTGACTTTTTAATGATTGCCATTCTAACTGGTGTGAGATGGTATCTCATTGTGGTTTTGATTTGCATTTCTCTGATGGTGAGTGATGATGAGCATTTTTTCATGTGTCCGTTGGCTGTATAAATGTCTTCTTTTGAGAAGTGTCTGTTCATATCCTTTGCCCACTTTTTGATGGGGTTGTTTTTTTCTTGTAAATTTGATTGAGTTCTTTATAGGTTCTGGATATTAGCCCTTTGTCAGATGAGTAGATTGCAAAAATTTTCTCCTATTCTGTACGTTGCTTGTTCACTCTGATGGTAGTTTCTTTTGCTGTGCAGAAGCTCTTTAGTTTAAGTAGATCCCATTTCTCAATTTTGCCTTTGCTGCCGTTGCTTTTGGTGTTTTAGACATGAAGTCCTTGCCCATGCCTATGTCCTGAATGGTACTACTTAGGTTTTCTTCTAGGGTTTTTATGGTATTAGGTCTAACATTTAAGTCTCTAATCCATCTTGAATTAATTTTCGTATAAGGAGTAAGGAAAGGATCCAGTTTCAGCTTTCTACTTATGGCTAGCCAATTTTCCCAGCACCATTTATTAAAAAGGGAATCCTTTCCCCATTTCTTGTTTCTCTCAGGTTTGTCAAAGATCAGATGGCTGTAGATGTGTGGTATTATTTCTGAGGACTCTGTTCTGTTCCATTGGTCTATTTCTCTGTTTTGGTACCAGTACCATGCTGTTTTGGTTACTGCAGCCTTGTAGTATAAAGTCAGGTAGCGTAATGCCTCCAGCTTTGTTCTTTTGGCTTAGGATTGACTTGGCGATGCGGGGTCTTTTTTGGTTCCATATGAACTTTAAAGCAGTTTTTTCCAATTCTGTGAAGTCATTGGTAGCTTAATGGGGATGGCACTGAATCTATAAATTACCTTGGGCAGTATGGCCATTTTCACAATATTGATTCTTCCTATCCATGAGCATGGAATGTTCTTCCATTTGTTTGTGTCCTCTTTTATTTCACTGAGCAGTGGTTTGTAGTTCTCCTTGAAGAGGTCCTTTACATCCCTTCTAAGTTGGATTCCTAGGTATATTATTCCCTTTGAAGCGATTGTGAAGGGGAGTTCATTCATGATTTGGCTCTCTGTTTGTCTGTTACTGGTGTATAAGAATGCTTGTGATTTTTGCACATTGATTTTGTATCCTGAGACTTTGCTGAAGGTGCTTATCAGCTTAAGGAGATTTTGAGCTGAGACGATGGGGTTTTCTAAATAGACAATCATGTCATCTGCAAACAGGGACAATTTGACTTCCCCTTTTCCTAACTGAATACTCTTTATTTCTTTCTCTTGCCTGATTGCCCTAGCCAGAACTTCCAACACTATGTTGAATAGGAGTGGGGAGAGATGGCATCCCTGTCTTGTGCCAGTTTTCAAAAGGAATGGTTCCAGTTTTTCCCATTCTGTATGATATTGGCTGTGGGTTTGTCATAAATAGCTCTTATTATTTTGAGATACGTTCCATCAATACCGAATTTATTGAGAGTTTTTAGCATGAAGGGCTGTTGAATTTTGTCAAAGGCCTTTTCTGCATCTATTGAGATAATCATGTGGTTTTTGTCTTTGGTTCTGTTTATATGGTGGATTACGTTTATTGATTTGCGTATGTTGACCAGCCTTGCATGCCTTGCATCCCAGGGATGAAGCCTACTTGATCATGGTGGATACAAGCTTATTGATGTGCTGCTGGATTCGGTTTGCCAGTATTTTATTGAGGATTTTTGCATCGATGTTCATCAGGGATATTGGTTTAAAATTCTCTTTTTTTGTTGTGTCTCTGCCAGGCTTTGGTATCAGGATGATGTTGGCCTGATAAAATGAGTTAGGGAGGATTCCCTCTTTTTCTGTTGATTGGAATAGTTTCAGAAGGAATGGTACCAGCTCCTCCTTGTACCTCTTGTAGAATTCGGCTGTGAATCCATCTGGTCCTGACCTTTTTTGGTTGGTAGGCTATTAATTATTGCCTCAATTTCAGAGCCTGCTATTAGTCTATTCAGGGATTCAACTTCTTCCTGGTTTAGTCTTGGGAGAGTGTTAAGTGTCTAGGAAATTATCCATTTCTTCTAGATTTTCTAGTTTATTTTCATAGAGGTGTTTATAGTATTCTCTGATGGTAGATTGTATTTCTGTGGGGTTGGTGGTGATATCCCCTTATCATTTTTTATTGCATCTATTTGATTCTTCTCTCTTTTCTTCTTTATTCTTCTCTCTTTTCTCCTTTATTAGTCTTGCTAATGATCTATCAATTTTGTTGAAAAAATATGGAACGCTTCACAAATTTGTATGTCATGCTTGCGCAGGGGCCATGCTAATCTTCTCTGTATCATTCCAATTTTAGTATATGTGCTGCTGAAGTGAGCACGTGAATATTATTTACAATTCCATTATTTACTTCGTATTATCTGGGGCACTGTGGTCAAATATTTTACTTCAGTATGTAAATCTTACATTATTTTATTATTGCTTGATATGTTTTGGCTCTGTGTCCCCACCCAAATCTCATTTCAAATTGTAATCACCATGTGTCAAGGGTGGGATCTGGTGGGAGGTGATTCGATAATGGGGGCAATTTTTTCGAAGCTGTTTTCATGATAGTGAGGGAGTTCTCATAAGATCTGACGGTTTAAAAGTGGCAGTTTCCCCTGCTGTCTTTCTCTCCTGCTGCCATGTCACATGTCCCTGCTTCCCTTTCGCCTTCTGCCATGATTGTAAGTTTTCTGAGGCCTCCCCAGCCATGCAGGACTGTGAGTCACTTAAACCTCTTTTCTTCATAAATTACCCAGTCTTGGGTAGTATCTTTATAGCAGTGAGAGAATAGATAAATACCTTGCTTTAAATAATCAATTTTCTTAAATAGAAAATAAGAACATTTGAAAAACATAATTATTTATGTCCCCCACATGTTGACTATTTCCAGATGCATATAATCTCTTCTCCTCTAGGTTCAAGTTTATATCTGATATCATTTCTCCTCAACCTAAAAAGATTACTTTAGAATTTTTCTGTAGGGCAGTTCTATTGGAAGTATATTAGCATGGGTTTCATTTATCCTAAACTCAATTTTTCTTTATTTTTAAGGAATTTTTTTTTTTTTTTTTTTTTTTGGTTAACTCATTCAGCAGTTAAAAGATGTTTTTCCATTATCTTCTGGCATTCATTATTTCAGATGAAAAGACAGTGATCATCCTTATCATGGTAACCCTATATGTAAAGTGTCTTATTTTTCTGAATACTTTGAAAATTTTCTGTAAACCTGTGGTTGTCAGCATTTTGACCGTGAAGGGCCTAAAAATGGTTTTCCTTGTAATTATCTTGCTATATTGGTCATCCTTCTTGGATTTGTGGGTTAGTATCTTTCTTTTCTTTTTTTTTTTTTTTGAGACATAATATTGTTCTGTCACCCAAGCTGGAATGCAGTAGCACAATCATGGCTCACTGCAGCATTGACCTCCCACATGCAAATGATCCTCCCAACTCAGCCTTCTGAGTAGCTGGGACCACAGGTGTGCACCACCATGTGCCTGGCTAGAGATGAGGTCTCCCTATGCTGCCCACGCTGGTCTCAAATTCTTAGGCTCAAGCAGTCCCCTACCTAAGCCTCCCAAAATGCTGAGATTACATGCACACGCCACTGTACCTGGCCTTTCTTAAAATTTTTAAAGACATATAATCATTATCTCTTTAAATATACTCTTCCATTTTCTCTTTTCTATCCAATATTCCTATCATATGAATGTGAAACTACTTGCAACTTCCCACAGCTCACTGAGACTCTGTTCAATTTGATCAACTTATTTCTCTCTGTGCTTTATGTTGAATAGTTTATTTTGACGTTTTATTTACTTGTAATTTCTTCTACAATGTCCAAGCTAATGCAAATCTATCAGTTTTTTAATTTTAAATATATTTTGCTTTTCAGTTCTAAATTAGATTTCAATTTTGTTCTATTTTATACATTCAAATATCTCTTGAAATTGTCTATCTCTTTACCCTATGAATTTTTTTAAATAGCTATACGTTATTTTAAAGTCTGCCTGCTAAATCTAACATCTGGATTGTGTGTATATGTGTTTGTGTGTATACAGTCTTTTATTATTCAAAATCATAACAGCGTGCTGCCTTACAGTCTCACAGTCTTACAATATTGGGATCTCATGGTCTCTTAGTCTTAAAGACTCTCATATTGAAGTTTGATGGTGCTCTGTCCTTAAGCCCTCCTAGAGAGAGAGCCTTGCCTTATATTCAAAGTGATTAAAGACACAGTTGAACAGAATCCAACCATAGCTGCCACCTACCTATACCAATGCAGATTTTAATAGATCAAAGATATCAGCCCTGTGGCAACACAGGAAATTGGATCCTAGGCTGAAAGAAAATAGAAGTCTTATTAGACTTTTGGTGCTTAAATTTCTAAGGCCCCACCAAAATAATCATGCCACTAAACAACTTAGCCATTGATTTGTACACACACACACATATATATTAGAGTAATATATATACACACACATTCTTATATAAGAATATATACACTTATTAAGGTATATGTATATACTTATACAAGTATGTTTTAGTTCATCAAAATTTGATTGGTTTCTCTCCAACCAATGAAATACTTTAAGACCTTAGACAACAGGAATTTGGAACTGTGAGGTTGCAAGACCATGAGAAGCAAGACAGTGAGACTTCAAAATTGTGATATTTCAAGATTGTAAATCTCTTTATCTTTTTCAGACTTTTTTCCAGTGTGTAATTACCTGGCAAAATTTACATGTGAAAAAATTACTGTCCAGAAAGGACTTACTTGGCATTTGGGGCTCTTCCAGTTTTATGTCTGGCATGCTATCTTAATACTTCATCAAAAGCTGATAGGTTTCTCGCCAACCAATGAAAGACTTGCTCCTCTGCCCACCCAGCCCACAATCTCTGCAATTGCTCCAAAGTATGGAAGTATCCTCCAGTTCTACCTGACACAGAAACTTAGAAAGTGATCATTCTTCTGAAATCTTTAGACTTCTATAGACTCCTTTATTCTGCTTTATATCCACAGTTCTTAGATGGCTTTAAAGAATTGTTCAAAGAAGTGTGTGTGTGTGTGTGTGTGTGTGTGTGTGTGTGTGTGTGTGTGTGTGTTGTGTATCGGGGATTTCTTGTTATGATGGGACCACAGGCTTTTTACTTCTTTCTACATTCTAACCAGAGGCAGTAGCATCATCTCTGCAATATGCCTATTTTTTTCTCTCTCTCATTTTATTCTCAAGCACTACTAGTTTGATCTTAATCTCCATCTATTTTTTACAATTTCTTCTTTGAATTATTGTATGCCTTTTTTGAGTTCTTAAAAGCTCCTTTTATTTGTAATTTTTTTAATACAGAAAACTTTTCCCTTAACAAGTCTGTTTTTCCATGGGTTGTTCTTCTTATAATGTATGTGCCCTTTTAGAAATGTATCTCAAACTGGTCTATGTCTTCTCATAGCTTTGTTTTAATAAGTTCAGCATTGTTGTTTAAAATTATTGTGGGAAAGACAGAAAGAGAATTCTGAATTTTGATTAGGGTTATTGTCTTAATCATTCTTTTACAAAATCTGTTTTTTTTGTTTTGTTTTGTTTTGTTTTGATTTGGTTTGTTTGGTATTTTTATTTTATTTTATTTTTGGTCTGAAAAAATGTCTCTGCAGTTTTCTCTGTTTAAGAAGTTGCAATGTTCCTCAATCCACAAGTTCTATTGGTTGTTATGTGGAAATATTCCATCTTTACTTTCCTCCTCCCCCAAGCATTTTCCCCTAACTAGGAGCTAGATCTCAGATATGAGAAACAATTTGCTATCATGCTTCCCCCCTTTACTTTAGATCTTTGTTATATTCTCTGGTTGCCCATCGATCTCTCTAGCTCACTTCACTTTAATCAAAGAATAGTTGGCTAGCCCTTTCAAGACTATAACATTTACTTTTACAATTTCCTGCTAAAGATCAGAGGAGATAGGTCAGCACTAAGTATGGTCTCTCTCATTCCAGGCCACATTCCATATATTTGGCAGGTTTATGACAAATTCAGGATATGGGAACACTGCCATTTCCTCTTTCATTGAAAGTGAGGAGGAACATCACCCCTTCCCCACTTTTCTACCCCCTCCCACATACGCACAGCTTTTGACTGAACTTATTTCTTTAGCAATTTCTGAGAGAATGAAAGGGAGACAAATGTCTTTTTTTCCCATAGTCTTTAACTAAAAGCTCTTTCTTCAAATACACATTTAACATGTAACTTAAAACCAAAAAGCCAAGAATGTGACACAATTAGCTTGCAGTTCCAGTAGATACGCTTTTATACTTCTCACCCAGACAATTTAATCTGGAAATTTTCTTGAGGCTGATGTATTATCCAACATTACTCTGCAGTGAGATTACAATTGAGAGCTAGGAATCCATTTCTTTCCAGAAATAATTCACAAAAGGACATGAAGACTGGGTAGTTGTTGAGCAGCTTCACATAGCCAGCAGGTCAATATTGCAACCACCGCTAACACCACACTCAGGGGCCCATAAAGCTGGTGTAATCAAAGGAGGTCAGCTGAAAGTAATCAAACTGTTGCACAGTTAGGTATTCTAACTCCATATCCAAATTTAGCATTCCATAGTTATATGTATCCCATGACTGGCCTGATTTTGCATTTTTGTTGCATCCTTGTCTGGGTTTGGTAATGGAATAATGCCGGCTTGGTAGAATTAGTTTCGAGAATTCCTGCTTCTTCAATCTTTTTGGAGTAGTTTGATTAGAACTGGTATTACCTCCTCTGTAAATGTTTGTTAGAATTCAGCAGTAAAGCAATCAAGTTTGGGGCTCTTCTTTGATTGCACATTTTTTATTACTGATTCAATTTTATTACTCATTATTGGTCCATTCAGACTTCCTATTTCTTCATGATTCAGTCTTGGTAGGTTGTGTGCGTCCAGCAATTTATCCATTTCTTCTAGGGTTATTCAATTTGTTGGCATATAATTGTTTGTTATAGACTCCTATGATCTTTTGTATTTCTGTATTTGTAATGTCTTCTTTTTTACCTGTTATTTCCTCTTTTTTTTTATTTAGTCTAGCTAAATGTCAATTTGTTTATCTTTTCAAAAAAACAAACTCCATTTCATTTATTTCTGCTCTGATCTTTATTATTTCTACCCTTCTATTAATTGTGAGTTTAATTAGTTCTTGTTTTTCTGTTTCTTGAAGTGTAACAGTTAGCTTGTTTATTTAAGATCTTTCTTCTTTTCATATAAACATTTTTTTCTTTTTTCTTCTTTTTATCTTTGTAGATTTAGGGGAACGAGTACATTTTTTTACATGGATTATTATGTAGAGGTGAAGCCCGGGTTTTTGGAGTACCATTACCTGAAAATGTAAACTGTACACAATAGGTAATTTCTCATTTCTCATCCTTCTCCCATACTTCAACCTTTTGTAGTTTCCATTGTTTGTTATTCCACTCTGTATGTGTGTGTCTACCCTTGTTTAGCTCCTACTTATAAGTGAGAACATGCATATTTGACTTTCTGTTTCTGAGTTGTTGCACATAAATAATGGCTTCCAGTTTCATCCATGTTGCTGTAAAAGACACATTTTCATTGTTTGTTATGGCTGAGTAGTATTCCATAGTATATATATGCCACATTTTCTTTATCCAATCATCTGCTGATGCACACTTAGAGTGATGCCAGGACTCTGCTATTATAAATAGTGCTGCAAAAACATATGGGTGGAGGCACGTTTTTTATATAATGATTTCTTTTCCTTTGGATAGATATCCAGTAGTGGGATTCCTGGTCAAATGGTAGTTCTATTTTTAACTTTTTGAGCAATCCATATCCTGTTTTCCATAGAGCTGGTACATTCCCAGAGTGTATAAGCTTTCTCTTTTTTCCAAATTCTTGCCAAAATCTGTGTTTTTCTATTTTTTATTTTTCATATAATTTTTGGCTGTTTGTATGTCTTCTTTTGAAAAATTTCTCTCCTTTGCCTACCTTTTAATGAAGTTATTTGTGTGGGTTTTTTTTTTTTTTTTTCTTATTAGGTTGAGTTTCTTATAGATTCTGGATATTAGTACTTTCTCGGACGCACAGTTTGCAAATATTTTCTGCCATTCTGTAAGTTGTCTGTTTACTCTGTTGATTTCTTTTGCTGTTTGGGAGCTTTGAATTAGGTGTTTGCTGCTATAAACTTCCTTATTAGAGCCACTTTTACTGTATTCCATAGGTTTTGGTATGCTGTGTTTCCATTTTCATTTGTCTCACAGAGGTTTTAAAATTTTCTTTTTAATATCTTCATTGACTACTGGTTGTTAAGGAGCATGTTCCTTAATTATAAGGTATTTGTAAAGTTTCTGAATTTCCTCCTGTTATTGATTTCTAGTTTTAAACCATTATGACCAGAACAAGTACTTGACATGATTTCAAACATTTTAAATTTGTTAAGACTTATTTTGTGGTCTAATAGATGATGTATCCTGGAATGTTCCATGTGCATTTGAGAAGAATGTTTGTGCTGCAGCTGTTGAATGGAGTGTTCTACAAATGTCTGTTATGTCCATTTCGTATAGAATGCAAATTAAATTTAATGCTTCTTTGTTGATTTTCTGTCTGGATGATCTACCATTGCTCTAAGTGAGGCACTGAAGTCCCCTGATATATTATATTACAGTTAATTTATTCCTTTAGATTTATTAATATTTGCTTTGTATATTTAGGTTCTTTGATATTGAGTGAATGTGTATTTATGATGGTTATATTCTCTTACTGGATTGACTGTTTTATCATTATGTAATGACCTTTGTTTCTTTTAATGGTGTTTAAAGTCTACTTTACCTGGTACAAGTAAAGCTACCCCTGCTCTCTTGATTTCCATTTGTATAAAATATTTTTCCATCCCTTTACTTTCAGTCTATGTGTGTCCTTACCAGTGAAGTGAGTCTCATGTAGGCAGTATATAGTTTGGTCTGATTATTCTATCCATTCAACCTTTCAATGTCTTTTAATTGGAGAATTTAATCAATTTATTTTCATTTGTTTTATTTCTATTTGTTTTATAGATCCTTTCTTCCTATCTTACTATCTTCCTTTGTGGATAAATTATTTTCTCTACTAGTATGCTGATTTCTTGCTTTTGATTTTTGAATATATATTACAGATTTTTGCTATGTTGTAATTATGAGGCTTACAAAAAACTTGTTATAGATATAACAGGTCATTTTAAGCAGATAGCAGCTTAACTTTTATCAAAAGAAACGATAACAACAAAAAATACTACATTTTAACCCAACCTCTCCCCCCTTTTGAATTTTTGATGCTATGATTTGTATCTTCTTATATTGTATATTCCCTAACAAATTATTGTAATTATTATTTTCAATAGTTTTGAATTTTAGCTTTCATACTAAAGATACAATTGATTTACACACTAATGTTACAATATCATAGTATTCTGAATTTGACTGTGTACTGACTTTTATGCATGAGTTTTATACCTTCCAATGTTTTTCTGTTACTCAATAGCACCCTTTTCCTAGCTTGAAAACTCCTTTTAACATTTCTTATAAGTCAGGTCTGGCAATGAACCCTCTCAGCTTTTCTTTGGGAAAATCTTTGTCTTTTCTTCATTTCTAAAGAACAGCTCTTCTGGATAAAGTACTCTTTGTTGACTTTTTTTTTTTTTCATTCAGCACTTTGAATATATCATCCTACTCTCTCCAGGCTTGTAGAGTTTGCTAAGAAATCCACTGACAGTTGTATCAGCCTTCCTTTGTGTGTGGTATGTTTCTCATCTCTTGCTGCTTTTAGAATTTGTTATTTGTCTTTGATTTTTGATAGTTTGATTATTATATGTCTTAGTATACTCCTCTTTGAATTAATTTTGACAAGGACTTCCATGCTTTCTGCGCCTGTGTGTTGGTATCTTTCCCAGATTAGGAAAATTGTAACCATCATTTTATTAAATATGCTTTCTGGCCCTTTCTCTCTTTGCTCTCCTTCTGGAATTCCTGTAATTGAAAGGTTTAGTTTCTTGATGGAATTCTATAATTCCCATAGGCTTTTGTAATTCTTTTTCATTCTTTTTTTCTTAACTCCTCTTACTGAAGAATTTCAATGTTCTATCTTCCAGCTCATGGATTCTTTCTTCCACTTGATTAATTTTGCTATTTAAACTTTCTATTGAATGTTTCTGTTTAATCATTGTATTCTTCATCTCTAAGATTTCTATCTGGTTCTTTTTTACTGTTTCTATTTTCTTGTCAATATTCTTTTTGGATATTTTCCAAATTTCAGTAAATTTTCTATCTGTATATTTTTGTAATTCAATAAACTTCTTTATGAGTATTATTCTAAATCGTTATTTAGTCATTTTATAGATCCCTATTTCTTTGGGTTCCACTATTGGAGCTTTATTAGTTTCTTTTTGAAGTGTCCTGATTTCCTAATTCTTTGTAATACTTGTGCCCTTATGTTGTTGTCTGTGCATCTGAAGAGACAGCCCCTTCTCCTAGTCCTTACAAGGTCTTTGGAAGGGATAATGTTTGACTATTTAGTCTAGCCTGTGATTCTGGAAGTGCCAGCTCATGATGACCTCAGGAAAGCAGAGCTTGTTATGCGATCTCTAGTCAGCTGGGCCACTGCATTTGCTCTGGTATCAGGTGGAGCTACTGGGTATTGTGATGGCTTCTGGTCAGGCTGGCCAAAAGATATACTCCGTGCTTGGGCATTTCCACTATTTGGAATATGTGGTTGAGCATGGCTGCAGGTTGGGCTCTAAAGTTAGATGAAGACACTTATCTGGGCAGGTGAGACCTGAGGCTATGCTCCTTAGAAATGTGTAATATCATAGGTGGGAACTGAACAATGAGATCACTTGGACACAGGAAGGGGAACATCACACACCCGGGCCTATTGTGGGGAGTGGGGAGGGAGAAGGGATAGCATTAGGAGATATACCTAATGTAAACGACGAGTTAATGGGTGCAGCACACCAACATGGCCCATGTATACATATGCAACAAACCTGCACAGTGTGCACATGTACCCCAGAACTTAAAGTATAATAATAATAATAAGAAGAAGAAATGTATAATTGGGGATTTTCCCGCTGTCTGGGTGGAGCTATGTAGGGTGAGCTATAGGCTTAGATAAGTGGCTGTCCAACATTTCAGATCAAGCAGGACTAGCTGTTCTATTTCTCCAAAAAATACAGAGGCGAGAATCTTTCTACCTGGGCAGGACTGTTGTGTCGATTTTTGACTGCTCAGAGCCATTGCTTGCCTTTCTGGGTTAGGCTGGTGTACAGCCACTTAACTTTCCTGAGATCTGCAGAGGCGAGAATCACCCTGTCTATGCAGGGTTATAGGGCAGGCTTTTTGGCTATGTGGAGTTGCTGTTTACCTTTCTGGACAAAGCCAATGTAGCCCTTTGCTTTGCTGAGATTCATGGAAGTGGGAGCCTCCCTAATTGGGCAGGGTAGTTGGGGTGGGTTCTTAAGCTGGCTAGGAAGAATAACCGTCTAGTGGCTCAAGCTAGATTATGATTTCCATCAAAGTCAAGCAGCTCAGTTTCGAAAGTGTGCTATAAGTTTAGCTGATATCTCTGACTCAGTACTTCAGCTGGCAGGAACACTGAGCTACCATCAAGATTTGTGCACTGGTCACATTTCTTTGTTTCTATTTAAGCCAAGGACAGGCAAGCCATGCTATTTATTTTAGTGTTCCCCATGGAGTGAGATCAGAGTTGGCTTCGTAGAAGTACCTTGGAATGCTAAGGAAGCTGAATGACTTGCCCCAGTCCTCTTTCCCCGTTGTAGAAACTGAGTCCAGGAAAATCCTCTGTCTGACACTGTGCTGACTCGGGGGACAGAGAGCATGGTCAGAGTGAGACTAGTCCTCTTACCTTTCTAATTCAGATATTGTTCATTTCTATGTATCATGCTGGTGTCTCACACTTGTTTCCAGGTGTTAAGGTTTTTGAAAGAATGTTCTAGTCCATGAATAGTTGGTAGTTGAACTTTCTGTAAGGGGAATTGGGGCCCAAGACTTCTTACTTCACCATCCTGGTCTGAAATCTACACCTTTTCGATAACACACACAAATATTTTCTTTCAAGCTATGACTTGTTGTATCACTCTGTATTCATCAAGAGAAATATGACCTCCAGAAGACATATATTAAAAGAGTTATTGCAAGAATTGGCTTATGCAACTGTGGGAACTTGTTAGGCAAGTCTAAAATCTGTAGGGCAGGCTTGGAGGAGGGGCAAGCTGGGACTCTTGACATAAACTAAAGCTGTTATCCATAAAGCAGAGTTTCTTCCCCCTAGGAAAACCTAAATTATTCTTTTATGGCCTTTCAACAGATTGAATTAGGCCCACTTCACTTATATTACCGAGAATAATCTTCATTACTAAAGTCAACTTCCTATGGACTTTAATCAAATCTTCTATATTAGTCTGTTCTCACACTGCTACAGAGAAATACATGAAACTGGGTAATTTATAAAGAAAAGAGGTTTAATTGACTCACAGTTCTGCAAGCTGTACTGGGGGCACAGCTGGGGAGGCCTCAGGAAACTTACAATCATGGCAGAAAGTGAAGGGGAAGCAGGCACATCTTCACATGGTGATGAGAGAGAGAGTGAAGGTGGAAGTGCTACACACTTTTAAATAACCAGATCTCACGAGAACTCACTCACTATAGCAAGAACAACAAGGGGGAAATCCACCCCCATGATCCAATCACCTTCTACTGGGTCCCTCCTCCAACACTGGGAATTAAAATTCAGCATGAGATTTGGGTGGGGACATGGAGCCAAACCACATCATCTTCCAAATATCTTCACAGTAACACCTATATTGGGTTTTATTGACTAATAGGAAACCATAGCTTACCCACATGGACATATAAAACTGACTACCACATTAACCTTTAAATTTATGTGATGTCTTTAAGTTTTAAATTCTGATATAACCAAATTTATTAATTTTTCTCATTACTTTTGTTCTTTTGTACTAAGTATTATTAGTCGACTTTCACACTCCTGATAAAAACATACCTGAGACTGGGCAATTTACAAAAGGAAGAAGTTTAATGGACTCACAGTTCCACATGGCCAGAGAGGCCTCACAATCATGGTGGAAAGTGACAGGCACAGTTCACATGGCAGCAGACAAGAGAAGAGAGCTTGTGCAGGCAAACATCCCTTTATAAAACCATCAGCTCTCATAAAACTTATTCACTATCATGAGTCTAGCCCAGAAAAGACCCACCCCCATGATTCAATTACCTCCCACTGGGTCCCTCCCACAACACGTGGGAATTGTGGGAGTTACAATTCAAGATGAGATTTGGGTGGGGACACAGCCAAACCATATTACACTATGTTTAAACATCACTTCTTTTGCCCATGTTTCCAAACAAATTATCTCATATTTTATGGTCATGTGGGTTTCTTTGTTTTTTACACTTTTTTACTATTACATACTTTTTCTATCTGCATTTTTTAATGGCTAGTGTTGTTATGATCTGAATGTTTGTGCTCCCCCCAAGATGTATACGTTGAAGTCTTAATCCCCAAGGTGATGGTTTTAGGAAATGGGGCCCTCGGAAGATAAGGTCATAAGAGTGAAGGTGTCATGAATGGGTTTACTGCCCTTACAAAAGTGGTCCCAGAGAGCTGCATCACCCTTCCACCAATGTAAAGGCACAGCTAGAAGTCAACAGTCTACAACCCAGAAGAGGGCCCTCACCGTACACCACATCTGCCAGCACCCTGATCTTTCATTTCACTTCCCAGCCTCTAGAACTGTGAGAAATAAATTTCTGTTGTTTATAAGCTACCCAGTTTATGGTATTTTGTTATAGCAGCCTGAGTGAACTAAAACAGGTATGTAGTAGAAAAATTAATTTTTCCCCAAAAATGGATAGCCAAGTATCACAACATAATTTTTTGAAAAATTAACATTTTATCCATTCATTTGATGCCATGTTTCTTATAAGTGGAGATTTGATAAGAACATTATCCCTGCTTTTTATGTTTCAATAAAATGCTAGTTAATGTTCCCTTTGTGCTATAAATCAAGGCCAATTCATTGGTCAGAAAGCCAGAGTGGTTGTACTTGAACATTCAGGAGAAAAAAAAAAAAAAAGTCCAGCTCCTGAATTTATGCATGCATGTGTACTTTAAGCACTAAGAAACAAGTTTTGGGGTTTATACAGAGTGGACTGCAATAAATATATTATTGTTGTGTGACTCTCTTCTAGCCTTGGAAAGTGGCCCAGGGATTTAATAAAAAAAAAAAAAAAAAAGAGGCAAGTTTTGGGATTTTCTTTCCCAAAATTTGGAATTAAGTTTCAGAAAATATCAATCTGCCTTGTCTTTTGAACTAAAGGAACAAGAGTTTGAAAACTTTGGCATGGCCATATTTTACCAAGTAAATGAGTATTAGAAAAGTAAGACTGAGAAGAATGAAACAAGGCACATAAAGATTAGAGATAAGAGATGGCAAGCAATTCATATTGGCTTTCTATTTCTTTCTTTTTTATTTTTTGTGTCTTTTTATTTTTTTTTTGGTTTTGTTTTGTTTTTGAGACTGAGTCTTGCTCTGTCGCCCAGGCTGGAGTGCAGTGGCGCAATCTCTGCTCACTGCAAGCTCTGTCTCCCGGGTTCACACCATTCTCCCGCCTCAGCTTCCCGAATAGCTAGGAGTATAGGCGCCCACCACCACGCCCAGCTAATTTTTTTTTTTTTTTTTTTTTTTTTGTATTTTTAGTAGAGACGGGGTTTCACTGTGTTAGCCAAGATGGTCTCGATCTCCTGACCTCGTGATCCGCCCACCTTGGCCTCCCAAAGTGCTGGGATTACAGGCGTGAGCCATAGCACCCAGCCGGCTTTCTATTTCTTTATACCAGACTCCTACTGAGGCACAGTCTCACTCTGGACCTTGAAAATTCCCTTAAATTCTTATTAATAGTTTACTTTAAAATTAAGTATCATGAATATATTTCTATTACCATAGATGTTCACTTATCCAAGTAGAAATCAGATGGTTTATCAACATGATACATAAGAGAGAAGCTTACAGATACAACCATTCAGTGAGTCTCAAGAATCTGACAGTGTGCTCACAGAGTGGATGAAGAGCATCTATTAGCGCAACGAGTTTCTTAATCAGAGAGTGTTTAAAAGAGCTTCCACCCTGCTCACAACAGACAGATACACCCCGATTTCCCTTGGTACCAACACCATGCTATGCATTATTTTAATTTTTTGTGTATATAGGAAACATTTTAAGTGTATAAAATATAAATGTATAACTTTATAAACTAACACACTTGTAACTCCCCTCCAGGTCAAGAAAGGCTATTAGCAGAACCCCAGGGGCCTCCACCATGTTTCCTCCCAGTTACTATTTATAAGCCTTTCTTCCCTAAAGTCTACCACTACACTCTCCTCTAGCTTTATCAAATTGCTTCTTCTCAGACTTTATGGTAAATGGAATCTTAAACTATTCTTTTTGTCTTTTTTTCTAATATTAGGTTGGTGATATTAGTTCACTATAATTTATAGCACTAGACTATGAATTTTCTTCACTGTGTAGTATTTCTTTTTTTTTTTTTTTTTGAGACGGAGTGTCGCTCTGTCGCCCAGGCTAGAGCGCAGTGGCCAGATCTCGGCTCACTGCAAGCTCCGTCCGCCTCCCGAGTTCACGCCATTCTCCTGCCTCAGCCTCCCGAGTAGCTGGGACTACAGGTGCCCGCCACCTCGCCCGCTAGTTTTTTGTAGTTTTTAGGAGAGACAGGTTTCACTGTGTTAGCCAGGATGGTCTCGATCTCCTGACCTCGTGATCCGCCCGTCTCGGCCTCCCAAAGTGCTGGGATTACAGGCTTGCGCCACTGCATCCGGCCCACTGTGTAGTATTTCTTTGTATGAATATAGCTCAATTCATTTGTTTCTTCATTGGTGATGAAAACTGGATTGTTTCCAGATTTTTGCCTATTGTGAATCATAGACAATATGCTGAGATAAATATTTCTGTAATCTCTTTTGGTAACCTAGAAGTGAAATCCCTGAAACATTGAGTTTGCTCAGCTGTGTTAAATAATGCCAGACTGTGGAACCACATATAGAACTTTCTGGGCCAATGAAATATGAAAACACAGGGCTCCTTGTTTTAAAAGTATTGAAATTTCAAGACAGCAACAGCAAAACATTAAAACAAGTGTGGGCCCTTCTAAGTTCACAAACCTCTATGACAGCACAGGTTACACACCAATGAATCTAGTCCTGCCAAACTGTTTCCCAAAGTGGTGGCATGTACACCCCCCAGTTTTTCACTTGGATTCATGAAATTATAAGACACATAATAAAATTGAACATTTTATTGTCTTAAGAGTGGGTTCCAGAATTCCACTTCAGAAGAAAACTGCATGAGGAACTACCTTGTTTGATAAAGCTCATAGGATAAAGAAAGGGAACGATTCTGAAGGAAGATCCAAAGCAACCCAAATTAATACTAGATTTTATTCATGGGACAGTGTGAGGAGTGTAAATACTTTAGAATGGAGTAAAAGAGGCCAGAGAGAAGAGGTAGGGAAGGAAAGGAATTGAGAGGATGGTACACGTTTGGTTGATGAGAAATGCCCAGTCTCAGACTTCTATGAATAAGAATTTGTAATGTTTAATTTTTATTTATCAATATTTGTATTTATTGTTGTTTAATTATTATTTTATTGCGAATTATTTTATTGTTTTTAATGTTCATTGGCAGATGAAATGGATAAAGAAAATGTGTTGTGTCCATATAATGCAATACTGTTTAGCTTTAAAAAGAAGGAAATTCAACAATGTGACAACATGGATGAAACTCAAGGGCATTGTACTGAATGAAATAAACCAATCACAGAAAGACAAATACTGCATAATTCTTCTTATATTTGGTATTTAAAATAGTCAAATCCATATCATCAGAGAGTGGAATGGTGGTTACTAGAGGTGGGGGGAGGAGAAATGAGGAGTTACTAATCAGCAGGCATGAAGCTTCAGTGAAGCAAGACAAATAAGCGCTAAAGATCTGCTGTACAACATTGTACCTATAGTCAAAATAATGTACTACACACTTAGACATTTGTTAAGGGGGTGGATCTCACGTTAAGTGTTTTTACCGCCATAAAACAAGATAAAATTTTAAATATTCAATTTTAATGTGTTTGCATTTTCAAATTATAAACACTTCTCCCCATTTCCCACCAACAGATTTTCAGAATTGTGTAGGGATAATTTATTTGTAGATATTGATAAGGAGCAATGTACCATATTTAATTAATACCTATGTGGAAACAGGATTAGACAGGATCGAAACAAAAAAAATCCAGCAGAGGCAATAAATTGAAATCAGAAGTGCCCACATGTTTATATGCCCCTGGGAATTTGCAGAAGAGCTTGGACCTTTATAAAGCAAATAATTGAGTTTCCACTAATTTTATTTAAAATCGGAGATCATAAGCACTATATATATGTATAAGCAGTAGCTGTTTTTATTCAAATGTATCTACTGCATTGCTTGTCCTCTCAATAAGTGTAACTTGAAATAGGAAAACAGAACTTTCCCTTTGTGTCCAAATAAGTCAGCAATCATCACTAACATTTAAGTGTTCTAGTATAGCAATAGAAATTGGGACAGTCTGTAGAAATGGCAGTGTTTCTGCACAAACATGGCAAAGCCCAGTAAGGACTGTGGTGCCTAGTGGGATAAGGTGGTTGTAACAATAAATATCAGTTCCAGCAGTGGGGACCAAAACAGAGAATGGGAAAATCGTTCATTCTATGTATTAATAAACCAAATGTAATGAAAATTTACTTTTCAAATTTGTAAATATTACTAATTTAATGAAAAGTATGTGGGGTGAGCAGAGCTTGCCCAATACCAAATGAGAACAGAAGCCATTGTAACACAAGTTATACAAAGTTTAGGAACTTGCCCAATAGACTTTTGAACTCTATAAACCCATCAAAGACAGGTACCTTGTTTTATTTATCTTTGTAAACTTGGCCCTTAACATAGCACCTGGCACATATTCAGCACTAAATAATGATTAAGTATCTGACAGATGAATTAAATGAGATGACATTTTATTAAAAACTATAGATAATTTTTTCACCAATAAAAGTTATTTGAGAAAGCCTATCAAAGTGAAAAAAATGAGAAGGTAGAAAAATTATCCAAAAACTAATATCATAGTTTATATATAAAGAGCCAAGTGTAAAAAAGAAATCTAGGCTCTAGTGGTTAAAGAGATGAATTTCAAGCTAGTGTGAAGATTATCAGAACCACAGGAATATAAAATGTATCTGTGAAAAGACATTGTATTTTTATGCAGAAACAATGAGAACGGATTAAAGAGAACTATAAGTATGGCCTGGAGCAAATAACCTAATCCGTAAGAATCACAAACCTGGATCACCCTCCCCGTGAGCTTTCTCTGCCTGTTCCCAGGACACTGAACACTACTAGGAGAAGACAGAGAATTATTCAGACTTGGCTTATTATGAATTCATACAGTTTAACTTCAAACAGGCCCTCTGTGTTTGGCAATCCTGTAATCACAACCAGGTTTTCTCCACTCTGTGGCAATTCCAAACTTCTCTTTTCTCAGCTCTCACCCGCCCCTCTCCTTCTGTCCCACTTAGCAGATAACTTCACTGACTTTAGTGGAAAACTGAGGCACTGGGATCATCAAGATCTTGAACTTTACCAGTCCCTGTTTCCATGTCAGTGCATATCCATTTCTACATTTATCCTTCCTTTTTTTTTTTTTTTTTTTTTTGAGATGGAGTCTCACCTTGTTACCCAGGCTGGAGTACAATGGCACAATCTCAGGATCTCAGCTCACTGCAACCTCTGCCTCCAGGGTTCAAGTGATTCTTCTACCTCAGCCTCCTGAGTAGCTAGGATTACAGGAGCCCACCATCACGCCTGGCTAATTTTTGTATTTTTAGTAGAGACAGGGTTTCACCATGTTGGCCAGGCTGGTCTCAAACCCCTGACCTCGTGATCTGCCCACCTCGGCCTCCCAAGTTGCTGGGGTTAAAGGTGTGAGCCACCACACCCCTCCCCTTCCTTTTAAAATTTTAATAGATCTTTCCTCTCATTTCTCCAAATATTACCCCTCCACGTATGTTCTCAGTCACATCCCTTCCTAATTTCTATGGACCTTAGAACTCATATTTTACCACCCATGTCCACAACATCTTTCCTGCACTGCTGGATTCCTATATATTTTTATTATTTTAAGTATGCAAATGTATAGCCTAACTTTAAAACAAAACATAATGAAACAAAAATTTTCCATTGGATCTGTTTCACATTCTAAGTACTATGAAATTTCTCTGAACTACCACATTTTTCCAAGTGCACTCTTTCTGATGATCCTTTTTTTTTACACCATCTTATACTATCTTTAATTTCATAAAAAGGATTTAAGGTCTCTCTCCTACCTATTAAAAATATACCTTCCAGCCGGGCGTGGTGGCTGAAGCCTGTAATCCCAGCACTTTGGGAGGCCAAGACGGGCAGATCACGAGGTCAGGAGATTGAGACCATCCTGGCTAACACGGAGACCCCGTCTCTACTAAAAATACAAAAACAAAATCAGCCGGGTGTGGTGGTGGCGCCTGTAGTCCCAGCTACTCGGGAGGCTGAGGCAGGAGAATGGCGGGAACCCGGGAGGCGGAGCTTGCAGTGAGCCAAGATGGCGCCACTGCACTCCAGCCTGGGCGACAGAGCGAGACTCCGTCTCAAAAAAAAAAAAATATATATATATATATAATACCTTCCACACTTGTTTCCACCTTTGCTTTCTCATTTTGATTATTTATTTTCTCAAACCAAAATCATTAAGGTTATGTCACAGTTTCTTCTAAATCTTTGTACCTCATAACCCATCAGTTACCAAGTTCTTTCCAGCCTTCCTTCCCAATGACTTTTATATTTTGCTCCTGTTCTTCGTTGCCTAAATCCTTAGCCCTTTATGCCTGGGATACTGAAATTGCCTGCCAGCCAGTTTTATAAGGTAGAAAATGCTACATTAATAAGTTCCACAAAAATCTTCCTGGCTAACAGTAAGAAAGTTCTATTTATACTATATGATGAGTTGTCAGAAGACTCTGCTTCATGTTTCTTCACCCTGCAATTCAAGCTGATAAAGCAGTCCCTGTCTAAAAAATTGCCAGGCTCACAGCAAGGGGAAAAGAGAGCATGGCAAACTGCAATTCAGGGTTCAACACTTTGCCTGGATGTGGCATTCATCACATTTTATTGCTTTCAAATAGTACATGTACTCCTGTCTTCATGCTCTTCTCTCTATCCCTTACATCACCTCAATCAGCACCCACCACTTCTTCAAAACCTACACACTCTTCAACATCCTCAGAAGATACAATCTTTCTCTGCATATATGCCAAATCTCTCTCCAATCCTTTCTTTCCTAATTATTCTCCAGCTACACTCTTTAGAGATTTCATATATCAGTATACACTGCTGATATAGATATTTCTACTTTGTGCATTAATTATGTCATCTATATATCTAATTTATCCAACTATATTGAATATATTTTGTAAAAAAAAAGGTAATTATTGACATTTGTCATTTAAATTATTCATTTTTGTTTGTTTCAAAACAATCCCAAATGTCTCTGCCATGAAGAAATGTCTAATTTGTCTAAAGGCACACCAGAGGAGAGTTATCCCCTAATCAAAGTACGCTTGTGAGCTGTGGAAAAGAAATACAGAGTAATGGAAGGTAAATGTGGTTAAGATTGTGGGTTCTCAATCTAGAATACCTGGATTCAAATTCATGGCTCTACCACTTACCAACTGAGTGACCATTAGCAGTTATTTAACCATTTTTTCCTACATTACCTACTATTTATAAAATGACAATGATTATGATAATCTGTGTATATCATATAGCTATTTTAATGAATAAATAAGTATATAAATGAAAAGTCCTTATAACAGTGACTGCCATATATGAAACTTTCAAGAAATACCAGGTGGTGGTGTGGGGTGTTGCCAAGTCCGAAAATCTAACAATTTGGACAGTCCAGTTTCTCAATAGAGCTTTATTGTTTTCAACTCTCCTGGCTGCCAGGAATAAAGTATATGAGGAAACTATTGCAAATACTAGAATTTTAAAAGGTGTCAGGAAATATTCCTAAAATATCCCTAGTACTTATTATATTTTTGTTCCCCTTAGCACTGAAGGCTGCCCAGGAATCCTTCAAGAAGTTCAATGAATAGGTGTTTATCGGCCTAACTTCTCAGTCCCCAAATAGAAATAACACCTGCAGTATTCATATCACAACATTGTTTTAAACATCCAAATTTTAACTTGTTTCAGGAAACAAAATAAAAAAAAACATATGCACATAAATTTGTTTATTTATAATGATAAAAGTAGAAAATAAGACATTTAGGATGATGGAAGCAAATTTTTAAATATTATAGACATTTTGCCATTTAACATTATAAAAGGAAGAAGTGGGATGAAAAAAAGTTATAATAAAAACCTAAAGGGACCAAAAAAATGCCACTATTGTTTTGCAGTTGGAAAAGCAAAAATAATACACTTTAAGGCACTAAGAGAAAACAAAATCCAATTCTAGCAATGGCTTGAATAAAAACAGAGGAAAGAAGGAAGAAAGAACTCTGATTGAGGATAAGACCAAGCTTAAAACGTTTATGAAAACACTCTCTACTAACAGGGAGAGAGAGAGAGTGCAAGAGAGAGAGAGTATGAACTGAGTATTAAAAAACTCTCCGTTGCCATTTATCAAATTGTGTTAAGTGGTGAACTACCCCAAATTCTAGAGCTTTAGGATGTTACTTTTTCTATTCTCAGCACTTTGTGATATATTTTCTTCCATGTGTTCTATTTTATTTTACTCTTCTTTGAGAATGTGTTTTTTTTTTTATTTGTATAGATTCAGAGGTACATGTGCAGGTTTGCTACATGGATATATTGCATAGTGGTGGGATTTGGGCTTCTGATATACCCATCACCTAAACACTGAACTCTGTATCCAATAGGGAATTTTTCAACCCTCACTCTCCTCCCACTCTCTCAAGTTTTGGCATCTCCAGTGACTACTATTTTTTTTTTTTTTTTTTTTTTTTTGAGACAAAGTTTCACTCTTGTTGCCTAGGCGGGAGTGCAGTGACTTGATCTCAGCTCACTGCAACCTCTGCCTCCCGGGTTCAAGTGATTCTCTTGCCTCAGCCTCCTGAGTAGCTGGGACTACAGGTGTGCGCCACCACGCCCAGCTAATTTTTGTTTTTTTAGTAGAGACAGGGTTTCAACATGTTGGCCAGGATGGTCTCAATCCCTTGACCTCTGGATGCACCCACCTTGGCCTCCCAAAGTGCTGGGATTATAGGTGTGAGCCACCACACCCAGTCTGCTATTTCTTTCTGTATGTTCTTGTGGACCTGTTGTTTAGCTCCCACTTATAAGTGAGAACATGTAGTATTTGATTTTCTGTTGCAGTTTTTCACTTAGAATAATGGCCTTCAAATCCATCCATGCTGCTGCAAAGACATGATTTTATTCTTTCTTACGGATGAGCGGTATTTCGCGGTGTATATATGCCACATTTTCTTTATCCAATCATTCATTGATGGACACTTAGGCTGATTCCATGACTTTGCTATTGTGAATAGTGCCATAATAAACATACAAGTGCAGGTATCTTTTTGATAAAATGATTTCTTGTCCTTTGGGTAGATACTCAGCAGTGGGATTGCACGGTCAAATGGTAGTTTCTATTTTCAGTTCTTTAAGAAATACCCATCCTGTCTTCCACAGAAGTTACACTAATTTACATTCCCACTAACAGTGTATAAGTGTTCCCTTTTCTCTTCATCCTCACCAACATCTGTTGTTTTTCAGTTTTTTAATAATGGCCATTCTGACCGATGTAAGATGGTATCTCATTATGGTATAAGTTTGCACTTTTCTGATGATCAGTAACGTTGAGCCTTTTTTTCATATGTTTGCTGGTCACTTGTATTCTTTTGAGCAATGTCTAGTTGTGTCCCTTACCCACTTTTTAATAGGGTTGTTTGCTTTTTGTTGTTGTTGTAGAGTTGTCTGAAATCCTTGTAGATTCTGGATATTAGTCCTTTGTCAGATGCATAGTCTGGAAATATTTTCTCCCACTCTGTAGATTATCTGCTTACTCCATTGATTACTTCTTTTGCTGGCAGATGCTTTTTAGTTTAATTAAGTCTCATTTGTTTATTTTTGTTCTTGCTGCATGTGCTTTTGAGTTCTTAGTCATAAATTTTTTGCCTATGCCAACAGTTATTCCCATATTTTTTCTAGGACTTTCATAGTTTCATGTCTTATATGTAAGTAACTCACACTGAGTTAATTTTTGTATACGGTGAGAGACAGAGGTCCAGTTTCATTCATGCCTGTATTTTGTAATTCCTTCAGTGAATTTTTCAAATCCAGAAATTCTGCTTTTTTTTTTTTAAGATATCTATCTCTTCTTTCATATGCTACATTGTTTTCCTGATTTTGTTTCATTGGTTTTCAACTTTCTCTTGGACCTCACTGAGCTTCCTTGTAATCCATATTTTTAATTGTTTATCTGTCATTTCAGAATTTTCATTTTGGTTAGAATCCATTGCTACGAGCTGGTGTGATCCTTTGGGGATGTCTCAACACTGGTTTTTCATGGTGCCAGCGTTCTTATACTGGTTTCTTCTCATCTGGAGAAGGTGTCACTTCTTGTTTTTGATTTACTTTCATTTACATGGGATTATTTTCCACATGACAGTGTGGAAATCAAATACTACAGTTGAGTAGGGTCCTTTGGCTTTGATTCTTTAGCCTTGGTGTACTTCTCATTAGCATGTTTTGTATAGGGCCTTGCAGTTCAACCTCCAGACCAGTAGGTGGTGCTGATGGGCAAAAGCTGTCTGTCACAGAAGCAGATGGCTATTTGCTTGATCTTGGTTTATTGGGAGGAGCTGAAACACCAAGCTCACCCATGAATACTTCAATGATGCGCATAGGCACCAGCTCTGACGGGAGTGACTGAAGGAGCTCCTGGTGAAATGTGCCAAGGTTTCTGCAGTTGGAGAGGAGGCTCCACCAGCTCCACATCCTGGGCAGACAGTAACACAGCCTCTTTCTGTATCACACCCTTGTCTCAGGGCTGTTGACTCTCAGTTCAGACAGACACTGTCATCTAACGCCAGGCCACAGTGTCACTGAAAGCCAGGGAAAACACCTGTCCCGTGATTCTTCACTGGAGTGGCTTCAGCGTGGGATCTCTTCCCTCAGCTCAATATAGACAGCTTTGTGGCTCTCCTGTTCTCCAATGTAGGAATACTGCTGCTTCATAGAGAGAGGGGTAATGGTTCTGCCTTTCAGTACATGCAGGTGGGAGTCAGCTGTGGTGGTGTCAGCTGATTGGATCAGCTCAACCTCAGACCACGGAGGGAATGATCAGGTGCCATCACTGGGCTAGGCAATCCTCTAATCCTCAGGTTCCTCAATGGCTCCCTGGGCAATGGGCATAAGTCCTGGGGGGACTAAACCAGGACCAGACAAGCAAACATGTCTTCAAATTCCCAGAGTTCAGGTATTGGCTGTGATAGGAAGGGGTGGGCTGGCCCCTAGGCTGCTGGCAAAAGGCTTCAGAAAGGGCAGGCAGACAGCTCAGGCAGCTGCGGAATATTCCATCAGCATGAGCAGTGGAGGCAGGCAGCTACAAGGTGCATGGCCAACTCATACCTAACTCTGGCAGAAACAGTGGTGGATTTGGTCACTGTGGTCCATGCAGGTGCTGGTCTCCCTGTTCCCACCCTACAACTGCTGCTAATAAGATGAAAGCAGGAGCCCCAGGGCAGAATGCAGGCCTCTGGGGACTAGGCTTTCAAAAGGGTGCTAGGCAACAGCAAAATGCTCAGGCAGGGATAGCCTGAGCATTTTGTGAGAGCAGTGAAAGCTAACAGCTGTGGGGCCCGGGGCCCATGGCCCACTCGCACCTTCCTCCCACAGAAGCAGTGGTGGTATCCACCACTGAGGTATGCAAAGGTGTCCTGTCTTCCCACTCCCTCCCGGGCCTGGCAGTGGTGGTGGCAGTTGCAGCAACAGCAGCAGGATCCCCAGGGCAGATTGCAGGCCTCTGGGGGCTGGGCTCTCAGAAGGGTGCCAGGGCACAGCCAAAATGCTCAGGCAGAAGCAAGGTGGCTGTACAGTGAGTCTAGGGATGGCAGGTCCCCCTTAGTGGGAGCAGTGAAAGCAAGGGTGCTCAATGTGCTTGCTTCTCTACCCTGCAGCAGCAGTAGCAGTGATACACATCTTTGGGGTGTACAAAAGTACTTGACCACCCCACTCCCTCCTGGCACTGCAACAGCAGCCGGTACCAGGCTGCAGCATTTCAAGGATCAAAAGCCTGTGAATTCTACGTGGGCCCAAGCAGTGCCTCTGCACAATCTCCAGGCAGTTCCCTGTGTTAGACTGGAGGCCCCAGGGGTTCAGGGAGCTCTCCCATAGCTAGGATTGTAAAAGTCCATGGTGGAGTGAAGCCCCAGGGGTTGCTCACTCAGCCTTTCGCCATGTCAGGGAGCTGCTACTGGCTCCATGCCAATCCCAGCTCAGTAGGCTGCCTGGCTTCGCTTTTCTTTGCTTTCCATAATTCCTATCACTTCTCTGATGAATTCCAGCGTGCTATCTCGTTTAGATGACCTATTCAAAGTGTTAATATTTACTATTTTGATTCATCTCCATGGAAGAGGAACCCACTAGCTGCTTCTATCAGCCACCTTGAAGCAGAAGCCCTTATTTTACTTTTATTTGTACTTTTTCTTTCAGAAAACTTTTTTAATATGTCATTAAAATGGTAAATTTGCAACTTTAAGTGAAATCTAGTTTAGAATTGACGAATTATTCGTGATGATATTCACATCATGAAAGTACTCAATAGCAACCAAAGACATTACTTTGATGCATAAAAATGTCCTGTGTCTGTTTCTGCAATATATTTCAGGATAAAACAGAAATTGTTTCTATAGTGGATTTTCACATGGAACAAGTAAAATGTTCTTGACTGAATGTGTTGGCTTTCTATTAAAGGGCATATTTTCTTCCAACAAACCATTAGTTTACCAGTGTTGACGTTAGAAACAGCTCCTTACTAAAAATAAAAATGTACCATGATTGGATCTCCGCTTTTAAGTGGATTTCTAGTAACTATGATACTTGCATGAAGTTCAGGTTGGAATCGATCACTAATACTATCCTAGCATAAAAATTGAGATACAGATTTATTATTTCTAAGCCTAAAATATATTACTGTATAGGTTTGAAAATGTAATTCAGCTCAATAAGTACAATATTCACAGTTAAGAAGTAAACTGGTCCCACCATCCTCTAATTACCCCAAACATTTCTCCCCTTATAATTATTCTAGAGACTTAGTTTCCACAGCAGGAGAAATAAGGAGCTTAATTATCTGGAAACACAGCTATCCTTTCATTGTTCTCCTACTCAATAATGTTATAGAATTCATCCTTTTTTTAGATTTGATTCCAAAAACTAATCACTTTTCCAACTTTGGCCCCCACTGTTACCCAATTTGCAGTTATTTTCTAATCTGTTTTCTAAAACGGACCATACTCAGACTTCTTGTGTCTTTATATAGCTGTTATTCCTAGGACACCCCCCTTTGTCTCTGTATCTAAACTCTACCTGTACTTTAGGAGTCATCTCAAGGTCCTTTTTCTTTGGGTAGCCTTCCCCCAGCGTCTCTACCTCTTATTGACTTGCCCTTTTCAGAACTTTTAATCCCGGGGCATGGCACTTACTCATTTGCATTAATGATCTATACTGTACCTTCTTTTCTGATGCTTTCATGTGTGCTAGTCTTGGGACTAGAGGGAGACTATAAATTCATTGAAGACAAGGGTATAGTTTATTCTTTTTATACTGTGCAGTAAATTTCAAAACAAAACTAGCATAGGGATTTGCAAAGAATAAGTGCTTAATAAATATTAATGTTAATTCTTATAAGATCTTTAAATATTTGAAAGATGAGAACAACCCTTAAGTTCGAACTTTACATTTGTTTATGATGGCCATCATGCCATTGAACCTGTTTTGATCCCTAGTCAACCTATTCAATATAAAGGAATGAAGAATCATCAAATACTTCCAGCTGAATATACCTGTACCCTTTCCAGTAACAATCATATAAATTTTCCTCCATCAAAGTTAGTTAACCTCACAAAAAGGAAAAGGATTTTTATTCTGTGTGTTGAGTAGGTGGAAGAACAGCTACATCATTCATTTATCATTTGAGGTCTTTATTCATTTAACAACTATTTATTGGAAGCCTACTATATATAAAAGATAAACCTAGTATGGAGCAAATGCTCCAACTCTATGGTCCATCAGAATATTCCATCAGCATGAGAAGTGGAGGCAGTCAGCTATAAGGTGCATGGCCCACTCGTACCTCCCTCTGGCAGAAACAGTGGTGGAATTGGTCACTGTGGCCCATGCAGGTGCTGGTCTCCCTGTTCCTGCCCTACAACTGCTGCTATTAAGATGAAAGCAGGAGCCCCAGGGCAGAATGCAGGCCTCTGAGGGTCCACTATGGTCCATTCCTTTATGCCTTGAAAATCTTCCAGTTTTCTCATGTCCTCTATTAAATGCAGATATACCAGAGAAAAGAAATGTTTTGAACCACTATTAGGCAACAACTGTCAGGATCATTTGACCACCTTCTGAATATAAGAACAGCACCTAGCAAGTCAGGAACAGAGAGGACACTGAAGGCAGTGTGATAAGTGCTAAAGACAAACCTCATCTATAATCTGCCTAGGAAATTCCCAAATTCCATTCTATACATGTGGGCAAGGGTAGATTCAACTCCCTCTCATTTCTCGATTTTTCTGGATCCAATATTCAAGTTTTCTTCAACTCTGGACTATATATACAGATCTACATATACATACATATATACATATATGCATACACATATGTGTGTGTGTGTGTGTGTGTGTGTGTGTGTGTTCGTGTGTATTTAAAAGGTCTTTCTTCCCAGGATAGACTATAGAAAGGCAATTTCCAAAATGGCCCAGATTGCCCACTAATGCACTCTTTATCCTAAACTTCCCAGTGACTTATGTTCCAGACTATTCTTTTTATAATATTTGCCTTTAGAAAGTCTTAATCCTTATTCCCAACTGGATTCAAGTACAATCACTTTAGTAACTTGGTGATATGGTTTGGCTGTGACCCCATCCAAAATCTCATCTTGAATTGTAATCCTCATAATCCCCACATGTCAAGGGTGGGACCAGGTGGTAGCAATTGTGTCATGCGGGTGGTTTCCCTCATGTTGTTCTCGAGATAGTAAGTCTCACAAGATCTGATAGTTATATCACTATCTGGCATTTCCCCTGCTTGCATCTCTCCATCCTGAGGCCCTGTGAAGAAGGTGCCTGCTTCTCCTTTGCCTTCTGCAATGATTATAAGCTTCCTGAGGCCTCCACTCAGGAAAGTTTAACTGTGAGTCAATTAAACTTATTTCCTTTATAAATTACCCAGTCTCAGGTATTTCTTCATAGAAGTATGAAAACGGACTAATACACTTCAAAAAGAAAAAAAATTATTTATTTGTTACCCTCAATAGCTTACTTAATCATTTGTCCTTGTCTAAACAATGCATGTTGAGACCCTAGGCAAGTATAATTCTGTTGTCTAACCTAAGAGAAAGAAGTAGATTTTTTTTTCATTTCATAAAGGAAAAGCTAAACTTCTGTAAAATGCCAATACAAATATCAACACATGTTATGTTTAATTAGTTGGACTAATATGAATGATCAGGTCATGGGAATGTCTGTGTATCGGCTTTTTAAGATTTTTATACTGAGCTTTGAGAACTGAGCAGTGCGGTTTTGCTGCCCTCTTGAGGAAAAACAAGAATCATTACACCTACTAATTTAGTAGTTTTTTATGTTCTCATTATGCTTATTGGAACTGATTAAATTACTATTAGTTAAGCCACAAATTAAAATAAGTTTTGCAATAATAATTGTCTATTAAACATCTCAAATTATATCCTCATGAGTAAACAAAGAAAAAGAATAAACATCTCAAAGAAACTTACAATCACTATATTATTAAACTTCAAAAATAACCAATAAAAGGTATTGGGTCTACTATTTGCCCTTTCTGGACAATCAACATGGAATAATCATTTACTCAAAGGAACTCAGAAAGTGTGTGGTTCACTTAGAGTCTTGGATTGCCTGTATAGAATGTAATGAATAAAATAACAAAAATAGGAATCATCCAAATCTATTATAAATAAATTTATTCTTTTACTTGCAGATGAATTTAAAATTTGTGGATGCTAACATACTAAGTTCCTATAATTTAAATCGTTCTCCCAATTCATGACAATAAAAAAGCAAACTCCATAAGGAGTAACTCCTTGTTCATTTATTCAACAAGCATTTATTCAAAACCTTCTATGTACTTTTTATGAATAATGCCAAAGGTCAGTTGAGAAATCAATGAGTTATTTAATTCTTTCCTATTTGCCCTCTGACACTTCAAATGTGTGACGAAATTTACACTCAGCATGAAAGTCAGCTATCAGGAAACTGGTCCGGGTGCATACATCTTCACCCATTCTCCACCTGAGTAATCAAACCATTAATATGTAGTAAGAGCTCTCTGCCTGCACAGTTCTAAAATTTTAAACTGAGAGTCAACTCTCAGTGGAGTCAACTTTCATGTTATGGACCAGTCACAGGTTTGGGTATGTGCACTGTATTATGGTACTAGAGTGACCACTAGAGGTCGCATCAGGTGGAATTTACGGAGGCTGCTCATATGCAGAATTGACTGTCCTCAGGGGTGTGTCCTTTCCTTTCTTCCACCCCACATCGCCACTAGTGCCCCCTCCCTTGAGCTTTGTTGCCCAGATTGCTCACTAATGCACTCTTTATCCTAACCTTCCAGTGACTTATGTTCCAGACTATTCTTTTTATAATATTTGCCTTTAGAATGTCTTGATCCTGATTCCCAACTGTATTAACTAATTCAGACCACAGGCTTAATGAGTGATCATTGATTGATGTCTTTGTCTTCTCATGTAGCAATTTTTTAAACAGAGCCAGATAAGGACAAGCTTTGTGGTAACAGAATGATTAGCAGTGCACCTACTTGGTTTTACAAGGTGGATATGATGATCATGTACAAAAAAGAAAAACTTATTTCTATAGACTTATTAATTTCTACCCTGAATGAAATATCAAGCATGTATTATTGATTTTTCTGTTATGTTCAGCTAAAAAGTCCTTCAATCTAGAGATTTCAGATAATAAAAAGTCCAGGTCAGAACAGTCCAGACTAATGGTATAATGACAATCTTCATTTCAAGTTAAAACTTCTCTCTCCCAGCTTCAGGCTTGGAAGCCCGCAGTAGGCAAATAGGATGAAGCTGGCTTCCTTTCTCTTCCTTGTTCACCCCCCTCTCCTGCTAGGTCAGGCACAGGGAAGAGGAGTTGGCAGGAAAGTGCACAGCTGCTCCATCCATGGTGATACAGTCATGATCTCATATCATTTCTCTCCGGTCTCCAAAGCTGATTCTCCTCTAAAGGGTCTCTGGAGACAGCCCTCGGACACCTCGCACTAGAGTGCACCAACTGCCTCTCCTCCCGCAGGCCGCTTACTGCTCCTCCCTGCTGGCCCCTGGGCTTCTGGCTGCCCATTTCTCTCCTCAAGTCCCTTCACCATTAGCTATACTCCAGCGGAGGATGCAGACTAGCTCTCTTTTCTGCAATCACACAGCTTTCACAGGATATGCTACTTTTATTCTCCCCCTTGTGTACATGCCTTTGCTCCCTGTTTAGCACTTTGTACGGTGCTACCGGGCAGAGGCACCTCCAGCCACAACCTCTCACCTTTAGCTTCCTCAGGCATGAGCCAAATATCAGACTCTCTATCCTTCCAACTCCAAGAGACCCTCACATTCCTCAACATCCTTCTTCTCTTCCAAAGAAAGGGAGAGGAGAAGAGCAGCATGTCAACAACACTCTCCAAAGAATTCCTGACTCTCAGCTTCTTTGACTTCACCCTGTTTCGAAACTCAAGTAAGTGGTTGTTTGAACCTGACTTTGTGTCACCATCTTTCTAGTTCCACAAGAATAGTTTGGCACCTTTTCTAAAATACTGGGCTACTTAAGAACCAGTATTTTGTTCCTGGCCTTTGGGACTTGTATAAAACTGAAGAATTGGCCGGGCACAGTGGCTCATGCCTGTAATCCCAGCACTTTGGGAGGCTGATGCAGGCGGATCACGAGGTCAGGAGTTTGAGACCAGACTGGCCAACATGGTGAAACCCCTTCTCTACTAAAAATACAAAAAATTAGCTGAGTGTGGTGGTGGGTGTCTGTAATCCCAGCTACTCAGGAGGCTGAGGCAGAACTGCTTGAACCTGAGGGGTGGAGGTTGCAGTGAGCCAAGATCGTGACCCCGCACTCCAGCCTGGGTGACAGGGTGAGACTTCGTCTCAAAAAACAACAACAACAACAACAACAAACAATGAAGAATTAGGGAAAATGTTATATAAAATGTCCTCTGTGACCTTGTGGGAAAGTTGTTACATCTTTTTACTTATTTTATTTTACAAATCTGTAAAATTGAGCCCATGCTTACATCTACCTCATAGGGCAGTTGTCAGAATTTAGTGTGATAATGCAGATTTTGGCAGGAAAAAAAAAAAAAAAAGAGGCAGAATAAGACAAAGTCTGCTTTAAATAATGGAAAAGCTTGTGAAAGGAAAATAAATCTTGAGGCCCCCAAATCACTAAGCTAAATGGAAAAGTCAAGCTGGGAACTACTTAGGGCAAACCTGCCTCCCATTCTACTCAAAGCCACCTGTGCTCTGACCACCTTGGGCACATGTTGTCAAGACCTCCTGAGGCTGTGTCACGGGTGCATGTTCTCCACCTTGGCAAAATAAACTTTCTAAATTAACCGAGACCTGTCTCAGATATTTGGAGTTCACAACCTTTAGGAGCTACATCTCAGTGCATTCAGTAAAAGAACAAACTTAAAGCTAAGACCTCATAAGGAATGTCACCCCACATTCCTGATATCTATGTAAAATGGTGCTTTTGTTATTGTGTTTAATTTCCACATACATAGCAGTAATACTATCATACTACATTGGCAATGTGAGGTTTAGAATATCCCTTTATTTAATTAAAGTACTTCATAGATAAGTGTGCTAACAACCTTATCAGAGCTACCACTGATGAGTTCCAAACCAGATTTATCAACCCATCTTGAGCATCTCCTCTGATTCTTAAGCCTCACCTATTTTGTGGGCCATTGGCTGCTTGCTCTGTAGTAACTGCAGCCACAGCAAGTCATGCTAGGCTGTCCAGCCATCCAGAATCCCTGGGTCCTCACTCCACCTCTAAAGCAGTGGAGCAATGTTATAAATTTTCCCTGGAATGACCTTTAGCCAGCAGGAGACAGGAGACATGAGTCAGCTCACAGATAAATTTCCCCCACAATTTTCCATCTGATGGGCTGTTCTGAGGTACATTTTTTTTTTTAGAGACATGTAGCAGTGGCCCACTTGGTATATATCACCTTGAATTTGCTTCTTATCCTTCTCTGTCTCACTTCCTCTTTTCTTCACTCTAACTGCACTGCCATGTACCTCCTAATTAAGCATTATAACCTCAGGTTTGCCTAAGATTCTTTCGTTTAAGTTGAACATGAACTGTTAACAAGAAACCAGAAATAGCATCACATTTCATAACTTTTCCTTTATTGTGGAATAAATCTGGACAGTGAATTTATTCTTCTTCTTGGAAAAAAATAGAAATTTGGAGTGTTCACTGAGATAATTTGGTAAAGCACTAAATGTTTATTACTACTCACAGTATGATTAATTTAAACATCTGCTGTCCACATGCTGCATCAACCTAGTCCAGCTTAGCATTATCTCTTGCCTGGACTTGTACCAAAAATTCCTAGCTAGCCTTCCTGATGCTAGCCTTAACCTGTTTCAACACATTGTCCTCCCTGCTGCCAGAATGATTCTTCAGTCAGGATATACTAACTGCTGTAATAAACAACTCCACACACCCTGAGTCTCAAAGCTTAACACAGCATCTGCTTGTTTCTCACACATGTCTCAATTCAATGAGAGACAAAGATGGATAAATGTCTATTCCACCTAATCTTTTAAGGACTTGCTTCATTCTCCTAGCGGCTCCTTCATCCCCCTAGAGTTTACATCCTATTCTAGATACTGTACCTCCCACCTGCCAAGTAGCAAAGAAAGAAAGAATGGAAGATTGTGCACAAGAGGGTTAGACCCCCAGCCTATAAGGGGCACACATCATTTCTGCCCAACACATCCTGTGATGGTTAATTTTATGTGTTATCTTAGATGATGTTTTTGAATGGTATTAACATTTAAAACAGTGAACTTTGCATAAAGAAGATTGCCCTCCTATAATATAGATGAAGCTCATGCAATCAGTTGAAGGCCTGAATAGAACAGAAAGACCAGCCTCCTCAAGCAAGAGGGAATTCTTCAGCAAACTATGTTCACATTTCATTGGCATCAGAGGCTCTCCTGAGCCTCTGCCTGCCATTTCACGCTGCAGATTTTGGACTTCCCAGTCTCTATAATCACATGGAACAATTTCTTATAATGAATCTGTTTCTGTCTATCTATCTATCCATCCATCCTATTGGTCCTATTTACCTTGTGAGTCCTGACTAATACACACCCTTGGCCAAAAGTTAGGTATATGGACCCTAACTGCAAGGGAGCTTGGAAATGTAGCTTGTAGAAAAGAAGCAAGACATGAACAGTGGCACCAAAACTTTCAAAAATAGACATATGAACATATAACTTCCCTGTATTAAATCCATCTTTTTATTGCCCTTGGAACAATATGAAAACTTACTATGAAGCTGTCAGTTCTTCAGATCCTTATCTTTGTCTTCAGTGGGGCCTCTGACTCTCTCACTAGCAGTATACAGTCAGATGTATTTACTCCAATAGATCTGACTCTCTATTGACTCCAGCTCTTCCTCATACACTGTTAATAATAATAGCTACCATTTATTGAGCATGTGCTATCTGCCAAGCACTGTCTCAAAAACGTAAATGCATTTTCTTGTTTAATCCTTACAACAACTTGTGAGTTTAGTATATGATATGGTTTTTCTGTGTCCCCACCCAAATATCATCTTCAATTATAACTCCCACAATTCTCATATGTCATGGGAGGAACCCAGTGGGAGGTGATTAAATTATGGGGGCGGATCTTTTCTGTGCTGTTCTTGTGGTAGTGAATGAGTCTCACAAGATTTGATGGTTTTAAAAATGAGAGTTTCCCTGCACAAGCTCTCTCTTTGCCTGCTGCCATCCATGTAAGACGTGACTTGCTCCTCCTTGCCTTCCACCATGATTGTGAGGCCTCCCCAGCCATGTGAAACTGTAAGTCCATTAAACTTCTTTCTTTTATAAATTGCCCAGTCTTGGATATATCTTTATCAGCAGCATGAAAACTGACTAATACAGTAAATTGGTACCAGTAAAGTGGGGTGCTGCTGAAAAGATACCCAAAAATGTGGAGGCAACTTTGGAGCTGGGTAACAGACAGAGGTTAGAACAGTCTGGAGGGCTCAGAAGAAAACAGGAAAATGTGGAAAGTTTGGAACTCCCTAGAGACTTGTTGAATGGCTTTGAACAAAATCCTGATAATGATATGGACAATGAAATCCAGGCTAAGGTGATCTCAGATGGAGATGAAGAACTTCTTGGAAATTGGAGCAAAGCTGACTCTTGTTATAGCAAAGAGACCGGCAGCAATTTGTCCCTGCCCTAGAGATTTGCGGGACTCTGAACTTGAGAAAGATGATTTAGGGTATCTGGCAAAAGAAATTTATAAGCAGCAAAGCATTCAAGAGGTGACTTGGGTGCTGTTAAAATAATTCCATTTTAAAAAGGAAACAGAGCATAAAAGTTTGAAAAATGTGCAGCCTGACAATGAGATAGAAAAGAAAATCCCATTTTCTGAGGAGAAATTCAAGCTGGCTGCAGAAATTTGCATAAGTAACAAGGAACCAAATGTTAATCCCCAAGACAATGGGGAAGATGTCTCCAGGGCATGTCAGAGACCTTTGTGGTTTGCGGCAGCCCCTCTTATCACAGGCTTGGAGGTTTAGGAGGAAAAAATGGTTTCATGGGCCAGGGCCAGGGTCCCTCTGCTGTATGTAGTTTAGGGACTTGGTGCCCTGCATCTCAGCTGCTCCAGCCATGACTAAAAGTAACAGCTTGGGATGTTGCTTCAGAGGGTGGAATACCAAACCTTGGCAACTTCCACATGGTGTTGAGTCTGCAGGTGCACAGAAGTCAAGAATTGAGGTTTGAGAACCTCTGCCTAGATTTCAGAGGATGTATGGAAATGCCTGGATGTCAGGCAGAAGTTTGCTGCAGGGGCAGAGTGCTCATGGAGAACCTCTGCTAGAGCAGTGCAGAAGTGAAATGTGGGGTCAGAGCCCCACACAGAGTCCCTATGGGGGCACCACCTAGTGCAGCTGTGAGAAGAGGGCCACTATCCTCCAGACCCCAGCATGGTAGATCCACCGACAGCTTGCACTATGCACCTGTATTTACCCTGCAAAGCAACAGGGGCAGAGCTGCCCAAGGAGATGGGAGCCCAACTCTTGCATCAGCATGACCTAGGTGTGAGGCACGGAGTCAAAGGAGATCATTTCGGAGCTTTAAGATTTGACTGCCCTGCTGGATTTCTGACTTACACGAGGCCTGTAGCCCTTTGTTTTGGTCAATTTCTCCCATTTGGAATGGCTGCATTTACCCAATTCCTGTACCCACATTGTATCTATGAAGTAACTAACTTACTTTTGATTTTACAGGCTCATAGGCAGAAGTGACTTGCCTTATCTCAGATAAGACTTTGGACTGTAGACTTCTGAGTTAATGCTGAAATGAGTTAAGCCCTTGGGGGACTGCTGGGAAGGCATGATTGGTTTTAAAATGTGAGGACATGAGATTTGGGAGGGGCCAGGGTGGAATGATATTGTTTGTCAGTGTCCCCACCCACATCTCATCTTAAATTGCAACTCCCACAATTCCCATAGGTCATGGGAGGAACCCAGGGAGACGTGATTAAATTATGGGGGCAGATCTGAATCTCAAGAGATTTGATGGTTTTAAAAATGGGAGTCTCCCTACACAAGCTCTCTCTTTGCCTGCTGCCATCCATGCAAGGCGTGATTTGCTCCTCCTTGCCTTCTGCCATGACTGTGAGACCCCAACCTCACGCCATGTGACCTGTAAGTCCATTAAACTTCTTTCTTTTGTAAATTGCCCGGTCTCAGGTATGTCTTTATCAGCAGTGTGAAAACGGACTAATACAGTATAATAACTACTTTACAGATGGAAAAACTGTGGCACAGAAAAGTTAGGTAGCTCACACAAGGTCAGATAGCAAGTAAACAGTAAAAAATAAAATATTTAAACCCCTCATCAAGCCTGAAAACCCTCCTCACCCCCAGTTTCCCTTTGCCATACCCCACCAGCATCAGCCTCTTCATCTGCCTAACACCTTCCTTTTCCTCAGGATATCTATTTAAACCTCTCTTGTTTCAGGAGCAATTTATGACTCCATAGACTTCACAAGGTTTATCTACTAAAGCTTTCATGGGATCTTTCACTTCCCATATCATAGCACATTTATTATAACTACTTGTCTAATTGTTCATCATCTCCTTTAGAGTTTAGCTTCAAGTATGGCAGAACCACACACACATACACACACACACACACACACACACACACACGCATATCAGAGAGAGACAACAGAAGACTTCATTTTTACAATGTTAACAAAAAGATAAAATATGCAGTGTGCTAAGTATCACTCATTTACCCCCTGTAGATCTACTCTTTATTCTTCTCTTCTCTGTGTCCCAGGAGATTGACATTTCTGAACCACATCAATGGTTACCTTTCTTCTCTGGCTTCTGTTGGATTTGGCCAGTAGAAGGCACTGCCAGGTAATCAGATGGCAAGAGAAGAGCAAGGTCAGGGTGTGTCCTTCCCTGGGTTGACTGCATTCCTCTACAGATGGCCACCCACTGTGTAGGGCATGAATGTCTTCTAAGTATCCCCTCCCGAGTCTGGTACACTCCTTCCACCTTCTTGCTACTCTCTGCAATCACTAGCCCCAGGATATTTTACTGCCTGTGTTCTTCAGGGTTCTTCAGAGAAACAGAATCAATAGTGCATGGATATAGATATAAATACATGAGAGGAGACTTACTATGGGAATTGGCTCACACATTTATGGAGGCTGAGAAGTCCCACGATCTGTCATCTTCAAGCTGGAGAACCAGGAAAGCCAGTGAAGTAGCTCAGTCTGAGTCCAAAGGCCTGAGAGCCTGGGCAGGATTGCTGGTGCAAGTCTCAGAGTCCTAGGACCAGAGAACCTAGGGTTCTGATGGCCTATGGCAGGAAAAGAAAGTGTTTCAGTTCCAGAAGACAGAGAGTGAACCTGATTTTCTTCTGCCTTTTTGTTCTATCTGGGCCCTGAGCTGACTGGATGGTCCTCACTCACATTGAGTGAGAGTGGATCTTCCTTATACAGTCTGCTGGCTTAAATGTCAATCTTTTCCAAAATCACCCTTATAGACCCAGAAATAATCCTTTACCAGCTCTCTAGGTATTACTTAATCCAGTCAAGTGTACACCTAAAATTAGCCTTTACACTGTCCCTTGTTGAGTCTCCTTAACCCTTTCCTCACCTTTGAAAATAATCATTTCATCAAACTCCCCTCCATTAGCCCTTCTGAATATCTGCTATACCTTTCTTGCTGGGATTCTGACTTATACACAGGAAACCTAATGAGAAATGTGCAAAATTTATGTGAAGAAACTATATAACACTAGTAATGGAAAACAACAAAAATAGGTATGAACAAATAAAAAAAAGCATACCATATTTCTGAATAGGAAAAATCAACATGATAAAAGTATAAATCTCCATTAATTAATTCATAATTTTAAATTGATTCTAGTAAAAATACTAGCAATAATTTGAACTACTGAAGCTAATCTTAAAGTTTCTATAAAAATATAAGCAAAAATATTTTTTAAAAATCTAAAAAAGAAGAGTAACAAGGAGGAAGTAGCCCTACAAGTCATAAAATATATTACAAAGCTACAATATTAAGAAAATACAGTGCCTGTTCAAAAATAGATAAATAATTCACTGGGATAGAAAAGAAAGTCCAAATATAGACCTAAATATATAAAATAATTTTTAGTATGTCATGTGATGTTGTTTTAAATCAGTTAAAAAAAATGGATTTGCAATAAATGACTTGGAGACAACCTGGATATAAACTGGGAAAAAATAAGCTTCTTTTTCTTAATCTCAGTTAATTTGGGCTCGCTTGCCACTTTCCTCTGAGGTTGTATTTAAGTTCTGGGGCTATTTGCAGTATCCAAGCATCAGAAGGAGACCATCTGGCTCTGTGTGTAATCTGAGCCTGGGGACACACACTGGTATACCCATTGCCTCCTCTGAAGGAGACATGCCTCATCCCTGTCTGCAGGGCTCCTTCAGGTCCAACACAATCTCTGCTGCTTCTGGGAGACTACTGGAGATTAAGACTCATTCTACGTTCATACCATGCTGGGGTACAGAACATCTGTATGATTGTCTAAGGTACCAGGTACCTAGACATGTCATGCAGTCATTTCTTCCCAAATATGACACTTAAGGAGAATGGTTGTGTTAAGTGTTCTTAATAGTCCTATATACCGGAATGTATCTCTCTAATGACTAAAGCATCGTTAGTTTATAGGCTTATAAGCTCAAAGACAGGCAGCACAGCGGCTAAGTCAGGATTCATCCAGGCGACAGAGGCAGATGGGATCTTCTCATCTCTCCAGTGTTACTCCTAGGGAGCAAGGCATAGATCCCTTTATTCACAAATTTCACAAATTCATCTGAATTTTTCTATCTGCCTGGAAAAGCTCTAACCTCCTCCAATCCTCAGCTCTGGCTTTATATTCTCTTTGAGGCTTAGCATTCTGGAAAAGGAAAGCCTGGGAAAGAATGGAAACAAATATGATCTCACCAAACCTTCAAGATCCACATTCCTCTATAGGAAATGAGCACAGAACAGCACAGCTTCTTGAAGAGAGGAAAGGGAAAAAGGATGAAAGCAAATAATCAGGAGAGAAAACACTGAGAGTTCAAAAGTCTATAAGGTACCATATTTATCATGTAAAAAGATCACTTAAACAGGTATTTTATGTCACAACAAAACCAACTAGAGAATCAACTGGTCCACATGATGATGATAATACATAAGCATATCCATGAGTAAAAGAGGGAAAACAGAGATGAAATTCTTAAACCACGTTGGGCTTTGCTGAGGAATTCATTTGAAAGACTTCCACTAATAATGTATATTTCCAATTAGACATACTGAAGTACTTCATTAAATGGGAGAAATCTTCCTCAATTTTTTTTCCTGTTTCCTCTCCATTGCATCATTCTCAAATAGTACCCTTCCTTTTATTCACCTTCTCTTTACTTGCCCCTTGGGAAGAACTCTCCTCTCCTCCTCATATATGCGCCTCACCTGAAGATGACACCACTGGGCCATTCAGTCAGTGACCCACCCACCATCTCTACCAGTTCCTTCCCCTCCTCACGCCAAAATGTGCAGGCTTCTTGTCTTACACCTACTTTCAACCCCTCCCACATGTGTATTCTCGATTTATCTTCCTGCCTTTACCAAAACCTCATTCTTTTTTTTTTTTTTTTTTTTTTTTTCCTGTAAAATTTGATACACATCTTTTGCTTTGGAATTGAAGCTCTCCAGAATATGGCACTTGAAGAGAATGGTTGTGCTAAGTGTTCTTACTGGTCCTATATATGTATTACTAAAGTAGTATTAGAGTATAGGCCTATGAAGATCAAAGATGAGCAGCACAGTGTGTAACTCAGGTTCCAACCTGGAATCAGAAAGCACTCTGCACATCTGTAATACTGTGACATGTCTATTTGCCCTATCCATGGGGTGAGGTATAGAGGGCTGAGGAGCACAGAGTTTACATGCTTTCTCCAGGCCGACCAGCGTCCCAGCATCTAAATGTGTACACCAGCCAGAAAGTTCTTCTAATACTATTGATTAGGGTCTGTTATGAAGGTTTCACTATATAGGCATGATTGATTAAATCACTGACCATTGGTGACTGAACTCAAATTCAACTCCTCTTCCCTTCCTATTGGTTGAGTGTTGGGGGTGAAAGTTCCAGCCCTCTCATCATGCCTTGGTGTTTCTGGTGACTCAAGCATTTGAGAAATGATTAGATCATGGAAGTGAAGCCCCCATCTTTGGGATTAGTGCCCTTATAAAAGAGGCCCTAGAGAGACCTATTACTCTTTTGCCATGTGAGACGAGGGTGAGGAGATACCATCAATAAAGAAGCGGGCCCTCACCAAACACAGCTGGCACCTTGATCTTGAACTTTCCAGTGTCCAGAACCATGAGAAATAAATATATGCTTCTGTAAACCCCCTGATTTATGGTATTTTGTTATGGCAGCCTGAATGGACTGACCTCCATTATTGCACAGTTGTCTTGTTTTCTTTCTGCAGTCTCACTCTTGCCCTGAAACCCTAACCTTTAGACTACTCCCTGTTCTGGTCTTGGCTCGGATGGCCTTCACATCCCCACATCATTAGTGCTTCCTTCCACTCCAAATCCAGATCCCAGTCCACCCTCGCAAAGCCACCAGCCCAGCTCCCAAGATCTTGTTTGAGATGGTTTTCTGTCATTTGCAAATAAAAGAATACTGATCCAATTCACAAATATCAACATGGTCTGTCATTTATTTTATACATTTTCCATTTTGCGCTAGATTTTCTACTCAATTCCATCACCAGCACTATCTGTTGACATTATTTTCATAGTTATTTTTCGTAAGGAAACATAGTCTTAATACTTCATCAATCATTATAATAAGTTCCTAGGAATAAACAGAGATAATACAGCCCCTGTAAACTGTAGATGCTACACAATATTCTAACCCTAAGAAAAAGGAAAACACTGTTGCCACTTGGGGTAAGGGGATCAGTGGACTTCATCTTGAGGTATAAGAACACTGTATTTGGTGGTTTGGCACAGTGAGTATATGAACAAGCTTTGGAACCAGGCAGACAGGGGTTTGAGTTTGCCATTTGCCAGTCCTATGACTATCTTAGGGTACAGTTTCTTCACCTGTAAATAGACACTTTACTTGTGCATCTCTTATAGAGCTGTCATAGAAAATAAGATAATGCATGTAATGCAATTTCCAAAGTTTCTGGTGCATAGTCAGACTGATAAAATGTTAGCTATTTTTGTTTTATTTTTATTGGAAATGGCAGAGGCTAGGAGATGAGATGAAAGCTGACATTACCCAGGACATTAGAAAATATGTCAAGGGTGAATTTATGAAATTGTTAGTCAAAATATTTTTCTGTCATTTTTGATAAATCACTGGAAGGATCTTGAGAACTATATATACCAATGACTCTAACATTAGCACTAGAAAAGACGGCACACTGTAATGAAGTTCAGAATATATATAGAGATATATACATACATACAGATATCCCTACAGATTTGAAACCACCTAAGAAAATGGCAACATGATTTCTATAAGTCACCCCTGACTTCAGCTGTTACCACAAGTCACCAAATATTTAATCCCACATAGAGATACAAAACAATGTTTATAAATTATTTCATTATAGATGCAAGAATAACTTGCAGCCAACTCATGTGCAGGAAGTTCAAATCTGAGCCCACAAGTCACATGTGCAAGAATTAGAGCTTTACTTTTCTGAAATTCAACACATTGTCTGTCCATTTCAAACTCCCATTCAGGAACTAAATTGCAAGCTATTCAAGGCACCCTGCCTCCCACCCCTGATCCAGCCCACTTCCTCCCCTAGACCATGATGAGAGGAGTGAAGTAGGATCAAAAACAAGTGAAGAAGGATCAGTAACAGTACTCCTTGTAGTCAATCACAGCCTGAGACAGAAGAAAAACTCATTGATACCAATTCTGTCTTTACTTAATATATTAATATTTTATTCATAATGTACTTTTGTTTCATTTTGATATTTCAAATATGACATTAAAATATTGAGTTTTCAGGACTGGAGAACCAAATACAGTATATTCTCAGTTGTAAGTGGAAGCTAAGATATGATAACACAAAGGCATAAGAATGATATAACAGACCCTGGAGACTGGGGTGGGGGATGGTTGGGATGGGGATAAGGGATAAAGCACTACAAATCGGGTACAGTATAGGCTGCTCGGGTGACAGGTGCACTAAAATCTCAGAAATAACCATTAAAGAACTTATCCACATAACCAAAACCACCTGTATTCCAAAAACTACTGAAATAAAAATAAAATTTTAAAAAACTAACTAAATAAATAAAATAAAATACTGAGTTTTTTGGCACACCATTAAATGTCGCACCCAGGGATGGTGACACACTTGCTTTATCCAAATCCTAACCCTAAACCACACAGGTTGCTGACACATCATTTGGCCTCAACCTCAGGAATCTTCAAACTTGGTCATATTGAATCACTGCTATGCCCATTTCAAGGAGCTCAGAAAAACTGATCTGCTCTCCCATACCACTCTGAGGCTTCAGGTTAATTATCAGTATTGTCTGAGATACTTTCCCACTCTGTACTGCTCTTAGATACATAAGAAATTGTTCTACTCCTCCTCAGAGTACAAAGAGACAGGCAGGAACCCTAAAAGGATAACAGAAGCCCATCTTCCTGGATGCATCACACTGCAAATTTTACACTTGATGTGGAATATAAGAAGTCACTGGGTCCTCAGCAGTCCATCTATTTTCCCAGGCTTCACCTGGGAAGGGAGGCACAGATCCAGGGGCGTGCTGGTAAGTGTTTAACAACAGCTCTCCAGGATGTGGTGGGGGGACTGGCTTGTAGCATCTGCCCATTTCTGTAGATTAAAACTCTCACCATGGCTGATTTCAAGTTACCAATGTGACTTTTTGCGAACTTTAGCAAGTTCGCAAAACTCCTAAAAATTTAACAATTGGCTCTAGCAATGGAACAAATCAGGTTCAGCAAACAGCAGCATAGTTCCCTTCAATTAATTATCTGAGACTCCAACTTATCTGAGGTTGCTATTTTCCTTTAAGGTGGCAGTGGCAGTCAACAAAGGGGAGAAATCAAGTGTCAGCCTCCAATTGTTAGTGATACCATTATCTAGCCTCTTGTTCACCTTCTCACTTTCTTCCTTCCTAGGTTCAGCAAATCAGAAGCAGGAAAAACAACTCTTTATCTCATCTTCAAAATCTATTATTTACCGCTAAATTCTAGTAGTGGAAATAGATTAGCCAAGAATTTAACTTTTGTGATCAGATCTGTCTGTATTGTCCCTTCTTAAGGCAATGAAGGCAGAACGCCTAACTGTCCTTATGGAGGAAATAGTTTATTATTCTATTTTAAATAATGCCTTTAATTATTTAGTATATGATTTTAATTATCGATTTAATATAATGCTTTTCAGCATTTTTTTTTTATTTTAAAATAAGTGGTTTCACCATTTGACGATGTCAAGAAATTTTTTTTCATCGCTCATATTCTCAGCCCTACACATATCTTATTCTAGGTTCCTCAGTATGTTGAGATGGTTTTTAATATTCCTGAGGGTGATTGGTTTCTTGTTTGTTTGTTTGTTTGTTTGTTTGTTTGTTTTGAGACACAGTCTTGCTCTGTCACCCAGGCTGGAGTGCAGTGGCCAGATCTCGGCTCACTGCAAGCTCCGCCTCCCAGGTTCACGCCATTCTCCTGCCTCAGCCTCCCGAGTAGCTGGGACTACAGGCACCCGCCACCACGCCCAGCTAATTTTTTGTATTTTTTAGTAGAGACAGGGTTTCACCGTGTTAGCCAGGATGGTCTCAATCTCCTGACCTCGTGATCCACCCACCTCAGCCTCCCAAAGTGCTGGGATTACAGGCGTGAGCCACCATGCCCACGCCTTTATTGTTTTAAAGACAATATCTTCAAATTTTTTTAAAGAAGTATATACATTTAGCTCTGATTTCCTTTTGTAAATATGAATGGATGTCTTTGGTCCTTCTCTCCAATAGGATGTTAAATGAAATGATGCTGGGATCAGTGTTTCTGATGGCCCAATCTCAAAAGAGTACTCTCTTTGGATACATTTTCCAAAACTTTAAGATATGCAAAACCACCAGCATTTTACTCAGACAAGAAACGACTCTGGTTTACACAGGGCAGGAACTGGTGCTGGGACTTCATTCAGGCTATGAATAGAAGAAGCCTGGGCCAGCAAGAAAACTGACACTGAGAATCAAGGCATGTAGCAAGGATAGTCTCATAAAAAGGAAAGCAACAGAAACGAAATCTGTAAGAACTCCCTCAGGCCTTTGATCACAGAACACCGTGTAGACGTTCCAGGGGCTCATTTAAGACATTGGCTAGTTACTATGTGATCTGAAGCAGCTCACGCCACCACTCTGACACTGCTTTTTCATCTGAAAAAAAAAAAAAAAAAAAAAAAAAAAAAAAAAAAAACCACACAGAATATCAACAACTACTTTTGGGCATTCTTATAGGACTATGTTAAGTGCTTGGTAAAATGTAAGGGTATGCCATTACAGCAATATATTCATTTTAACAGAATTTCACAGTAAAATAATGTGGGTATTTTCTACATTGTTTTTTGTTGGCATTTTACTGTGAAAACCAATAAACCCAGCGGCCAGCACCATGTTTACTATCCAAGGACAAAACCTTTGTGCATACCTTTAGGTTATCTAATACCTGGTACTAAAAGAAAAAAGCAATAAAACCAATTTACAGATTGCATCTAGAACAGACATTATACAATATCCATTTGTGTCAATAAAAATATTGAAGTATAATTTTTATTTATTTTTTTTTTTTGAGACAGTCTCGCCCTGTCACCCAGGGTGGAGTACAGTGGCACCATCTCAGCTCACTGCAACTTCTGCCTCCCAGGTTCAAGCGATTCTTCTGCCTCAGCCTCCGGAGTAGCTGTCCGGAGTAGTTAGGATTACAGGCGCCCACCACCATGTCCAAGTTATATATACATACACACACACACACACACACACACACACTTTTTTTTTTTTTTTTTTTTGCCTTTTTACTGGAGACATGATTTCACCATATTTGTCAGGCTGGTCTCGAACTCCTGACTCAAGTGATCTGCCCACCTCGGCCTCCCAGAGTGCTGGGATTATGGGCATGACCCACCATACCCAACCTAAAAATATTATTTTTAAATTGGCTTGAGTGTAACTTCTAGCAAGTGTAAAAATACTACTTTTAAATTGCCTTGAGCATAATTTCTAACCCATATTTCTAAAAACCCACGGAAGTACTCAAACGCCACATTGGTGGAAGATGTAAGAAGGGGACTTTATAGTCTGCTGTTCTGCCTTTGCTTTCCCGTCTCAGATCCTCAGTGAGGTAGTTAAAGCAACCTCTCATAAGAAAGTGTTGTAATAAAGACAGCAGAGAGGTCACAGAGCAATCAAGAGTCAGGAACTGAGTCTCAAAATGCTTTTTCTCTGTCCTTTAGGTAGCGTCACTTCACTCTAACTCTCAATTGTTAGTGGAATCATACCCCATGGATTTTGCTACCTAATGTTGAGAGAAAACTTTAAAACTCCAGGCAATCCATCCCCAGTTCATCAGCTCTCACCTTAGGAGCACTGCTCAGGGCAGGTACAAAGACAGTCATTTCATTCCTCTCACTACAGCCTCGTTTTCTGTCCTCCTCGCTGCCTTCCACCGTCTGAACCAGTACTACTCTTATTCAGTCCCCAAGTATTATTTCCAGGGATTTCCTCAAATCACAAGTCTTTATATAATATTTGGAATTTCGTGTGATTCCAATGCAGGAAAAGTGCAATCTCCTGCCATTTCTATCACACTGTCTGGAAACCTCCCCTCCCACTTATGTACCTAATGAAAAGACGAAAATGGAAGAAAACATATCTTTTCCCATAAAAAAAAATTCCCTTTATTAATCAACCAAAAAAATGCTACTTCATGACTCCACTGTGTTCCCTTCCTTTTTTTTCTTTTCTTTTTTTTTTTTTTTTTTTTTTTTTTTGTAGAGACAGGGTCTCACTAAGTCTCACTATGTTACCCAGGCTGGTCTGTAACACCTGGGCTCAAGCCATCCTCCTGTCTTTGGCCTCCCAAAGTGCTGGGATTACAGGCATTAGCCTTCGCACCTGGCTGGCCTCCTTTACTATTTTACACACTCCCTCTCTTCACTCTTCAGCCGTAACTTCTTTCTCCTGGCTTAACCACCTACCAGAGAGACCGTCCCCCACAACTCCTGCAGATTTCCCTCTAGACGGCTCCATTACTCTATCGCACCACTGTTCAACTCTTTCTTAATTCTTAGCCCAATATAAATTTTTAAATATTCATCACTTATTTTTAATGCTTTTTGTTTATAATCCTACAAGATATACTGAGCTCCACGAGGATCTTTTTGTCATACTCACCTCTGCATTTCAGTGCCTCGCTCGCTGCCTGACATAAAATACTGTGAAGAACTGGGAAGTGACTGAATTTTGCCCTACTCACAAGCCAGTAAGTTTGCCTGCTACAGTTTTATTGACGCCAGTAGGAGACAGGAGATTCAGGGTCAGAGAAGAACAGTGTATTAATTACAACAACAGCAATAGCCAGGAATTTGGCATTTTGGGGACAATATCTCGAGCCCCAAGTCTACGGGGTCACAGAAAAGGACCAAAAGATACCTGGACACATAGTGGGTTGTGATACAGGAGAGGAATGCTGAGTTTAGGGGATGCAAAAATTTTATAATGGGCAGCAAGTATGTCTGCCCTTTGCTCCAAAGGGAGACCCAATCCCCAGCTTCCAAGGCCATTCACTGTATGAACATCACTGAAAAGATTTTCTGGGACAAAGGGCAATCTGTGCCTTTCTTATAATGTACAATTTTTGATTTAATGAATAAATGAACTAGAACACCAATCTAGCACAGGTAGTGAAACCATTTTTAAGAAGAGAAAGAAAACCTTCTTTTGTTACTGAAGAGATGTCCTTACACAGTGGAATGCTGGCAACTGTTTAACAATCAGCTCATGAGAGCTCATTTGATTTGTAGCATTTCTCAGTTTTCTTGGCAAAAGTATTCACACTGTAACCAACAACAAGTTACTGAGATCTCAGAATGCAGAGCTGGGGGGAGATGCTGGGCAGCACATCATTGTGTAATATTCCCATCATATGAATGCAAAACATGGAAATCATCTCAATAGGTGATTTTACTATAACAGTAAAAGACTTAGGAAGTGCTGAGTCTTGAGTATATATTACTTTAGTTTTAAAGACAATTTATTTCATTGTAAGTTTATATGACTTATTTTTTTGAGACAGGGCCTTGCTCTTTTGCCCAGGCTGGAGTGTGGTGGCGCAGTCATAGCTCACTGAAGCCTGAACTCCTGGGCTCAGGCGTGAGGTGATCCTCCCACCTCAGCTTCCCAAGCAGCTGAGCCTGCAGGCATGCCCTATCATGTCCAGCTAATTTATTTTTATTTTTATTTTTTGTAGAGACAGGGGCCTCACTATGTTGTCCAGGCTGGTCTCAAACTCCCGACCTCAGGCAATCGTCCCACTTGTCCTTCCAAAGCTCTAGGACTACAGGTGTGAGCCACTTTGTCCGGCCTTGACTTGGTTTTTAATAATGTCTGTGTTTAACAACTGGCTCACAAAATTCTTGACAATTTAACAATTGGCTTTTGTGAGCGGGTGCAGGACACTCTCTACCACTGTTCTTCACTCCTCTCTGCCTGCTTTTGGTGTCACTCTTGTCACTTCAGTCCTATATGTATTTTATTTCCAGATCTTTCATTTCTTTCAAACTCAGCTACTTCTGTTCCTCCTGGCTATGCTCTGCCTGAGTCCCTTTCACTACACCACCAAGCCTCACCCCATTCCTGGAAAGCTTTGGATTCTGTCCTTCACCATCCTCCCACCCCCACTGCCCACTACACACACACCACGGCAGGCCACAGAAGCACCCCCAGGGATGGGATCCAGGAGATTCCACCTCACCTTCCTCAGTAATCAAGGCCACAGCAGGGGAGATGGCTACTGGGTCCCCAAGTGATCACTTTCAATGCATTTCCTCATGAAATCACTGCAACTACTTGTTAGGCTCTACACTATTTTTTGTGCCATATTTTAAGTACCATTTATTATAATAGGGATTTATAAGCAAATCTGAGATACTAACCTCTCTTCTTATGTGAAAAATGCATTCCAGTTTCCAAACTTAGAAAGGAACTTTGGGAACATACACAAATGAGAAAATGGTTAATATATGGAATTTGATATATAATTGTATAATGTTTATTTATTGAACTATATCCACCAGAGGGCAGCAAAAAATTTTATATGGGACATATATTTACTCAATACAGATTAAGAGCAAACCTCTGTCATTACTTGATGGTAAATAGGAAACCATTCGAGTCCCAGATAGCAACATTACTTCAAGTTTATGTGGCGAATTTAAAAAAAAAAAAAAACAAAACAAAAAAACTGCAGAATGTATTTCTTAAGACTAAAAAACCATGACTGTTTTATTTATTTTTAAAGGATTTCATTATGGAGAAACATAATCACAAGGCTAATTTTTTTTTTTTTTTTTTTTTTTTTTTTTTTACTTTAAAGCCTCAATACTAACTTTTATATTAGGTTAATCTCCAGTTGGTGACTCATTGATCCATTTAACATATATTATTTAAACGCTTCTCATATTCAAAACTGTCATGCACATCCATGTGAACAGACCACCAAACAGGCTTTGTGTGAGTAATAAAACTTTTTAATCACTTGAGTGCAGGCGGGCTGAGTCCGAAAAGAGAGTCAGCGAAGGGAGATAGGGGTGGGGCCGTTTTATAGGATTTGGGTAGGTAAAGGAAAATTACAGTCAAAGGGGGTTGTTCTCTGGTGGGGGGTGACAAGGTGCTCAGTGGGGGAGCTTTTGAACGAGGATGAGCCAGGAAAAGGAATTTCACAAGGTAATGTCCTCAGTTAAGGCAGGAACATGCCATTTTCATTACTTTTGTGGTGGAATGTCATCAGTTAAGGCAAGAACCGGCCATCTGGACGTGTACCTGCAGGTCACAGGGGATACGATGGCTTAGCTTTGGCTCAGAGGCCTGACAAAAACATTGTGCTAGTAATGACCACAGTGAGGCATGATTCGAGGAACACAAAAACAACTGCCACCTGTGCCATTGTGTATCAGTCAGAATTCTTCAGAGACATAGAAGCATTTGGATGTGTGTGTGTGAGTGTGTACATTGAAAGATTTATTCTAAGGAACTGGCTCATGAAATTATGCGGGCTGGCAAGTCTGAAACTTGTAGAGACAGACAAGCAGACTGGAAATGCAGGCAGGAGAGGATGCTATATGGTCTTCAGGCAGATTTTTCTTTTCAGGAAAACCTGTTTTTTTGCTCTGAAGGACTTCATCTGATGGGATGAGGCCCACCCATATTATGAAAGTTAGTATCTTTTACTTAAAATCAACTGACCATAGATGTTAATTGCATCTACGAAATGCCTACCTTCACAGTGACACCTGGACTGGTGTTTGGTTATGTAACTGAGTTCTATAGCCCAGACAAGGTGACACATAAAATTAACCATTCCACTGCCCAAAAACATTTTCCCTGTCCAGATGCCACATCCTAGAAATGACGCACTTGGCAAAACATGCTCTGGGTCATGGACTGATCTTTCCAGATAACATTTCTAAAATGCATACTTGGTAGGTTAATATACCTACCTAGACACCAAGGCGTGAGTGCCAGGTTATCACATACATTTCTCCAGACAAAAGAGAATCTGTGGCATCCTGAAAGCAACGAGTAGCAAGAGATTCTAAACGCTGAAAGGAAAGCTGCAAGTCACCACCAAGAGACAGGCAGGCTGGAAACCACCCATTTCCTCATTTTACATAAAATTTCCGCTGCCCAAAAGTACAATCATTTATGCTTGCTGTAAGAAACTACAATGTTGTTATTGCTGTTCAAAATTGCATCTACTGAGAAAATGAGGAGACCGTGGCAGACGGGAGACAGGACTAGACTGTAGCTCTGACTCCGACAGACAAAGCAGCATGTGGAGGCTCGCATTGTGAATTTTAGTCCCAGATCGACTGCAAGAACAAACCAGAAATACCGAGAGGACCCACAGACCCTCTGAAGGAAGCAGACTGCTCCTGCAGGACCCAGGAGATGCCTCAAATACTGTTGAGTGTCCCAACTGCAAAAGTGGGAAAGGGAGACCCTCCTCTCTCGAACACACACCCCCACTGGAGAAACTGAAGGTCTGTTTGCAGGAGAAGTTTCCAACCTTACCTGGAGCTGAGTCAATTTAGACAGCCAAGCGAAATACAGGGATAGAGGAAGCAGCGGGTAAGGCCCTGGTAGCTGGCTGGGTCCCTAAGCCGGCCATTCCTGCCTGGGACCACAGGGATCCATCAGGAAGGCAGCCAGAGGAGCGGGGGGAATCGCCACAGGGAGAAGGAAATCTCCAGCTGAATTTTGTAACAATTTGAACCAGGTGAGAAGACCCCTTGCCAGAACTCAGGGGACAGCATGAATCCGGTGTGCACACTCCACAGGTGGGGGAAGAACCAAGCCCTTTTCTTTCCCAGCTGGGAGGTGGTTAGCCTGGGGCAAGTTCTCAAGCTCAGCTCACCAACCACCTGGAAACAGAAGGCTGTTTGAGGGGCAATGGTGGGAGTGAGACGGACCCTTCAGTTTGCATGGGAGCTGGGTGAGGCCTATGACTGCCAGCTTTCCCCCACTTCCCTGACAACCTGCACGACTCAGCAGAGGCAGCCATAATCCTCCCAGGTACACAACCACATTGACATGGGAACCTCATGCCCATCCTGCACAGCAGCCACAGCAAGACCCACACAAGGAGAGTCTGAACTCAGACACCCCTAACCCACCCCCACCTGATGGTCCTTCCCTACCCACCCTGGTAGCAGAAGACAAAGGACATATAATCTTGGGAGTTCTAGGGCCCCACCCACTGCCAGTTCCTCTCCACACCACCACAGCTGATGCTCTCTGGAAAGCATCACTTCCCGGCAGGAGGCCAACCAGCACAAAAATAGACCATTAAAGCACCAAAGCTAAGAACCCTCACGGAGTCCATTTCACGCCCCTGCCACCTCCACTGGAACAGGTGCTGGGATCCACGGCTGAGAGACCCATAGACTGTTCACATCACAGGACTCTGCAGACAACCCCAGTACCAGCCCGGAGCCCCAGAGACTCACTGGGTGGCTAGACGCAAAAGAAAGACAACAATCATTGCAGATTGGCTCACAGGAAGCCACATGCATAGGAAAAGGGGGAGAGTACTACATCGAGGGAACACCCTGTGGGACAAAAGAATCTGAACAAACAGCCTTCAGCCCTAGATCTTCCCTCTGACAGAACCTACCCAAAAGAGAAGGAACCAGAAAATCAACTCTGGTAACATGAGAAAACAAGGCTCTTTAACACCCCTAAAAGATCACATTAGTTTACCAGCAATGGATCCAAACCAAAAAGAAATCCCTGATTTACATGAAAAAGAATTCAGGAGATTTTTTATTAAGCTAATCGGGGGCACCAGAGAAAGGGAAAGACCAATGCAAGAAAATCCAAAAAATGATAAAAGAAGTGAAAGGAGACATATCCAAGGAAATAGATAGCATAAAGGAAAAATAATAAAAAATTCAGGAAATACTGGATACACTTATAGAAATGCAAAATGCTCTGAAGTTCAGAGCTCAAAAATAAGGTCTTTGAATTGTAGCAGGACGAGCCGCAGACAAAACTCTTCAGACACCGAGTTAAAGAAGGAAGGGGTTTATTTGGCCAGGGGCATCAGCAAGCCTCCTGTCTCAAGAGCTGAGCTCCCCGAGTGAGTAATTCCTGTCCCTTTCAAGGGCTCACAACTCTAAGGGGGTGCATGTGAGAGGATTGTGATTGATTGAGCAAGTAGTGGGTACATGACTGGGAGCTGCATGCACTAGTAATTAGATCGGAACAAAACAGGATAGGGATGTTCACAGTGCTTTTCTATACAATGTCTGTAATCTATAGATAACATAACCGATTAGGTCAGGGGTTGATCTTTAACTACCAGGTGAAGGGTGTGGTGACGGGCTGTCTGCTTGTGGATTTCATTTCTGCCTTTTAGTTTTTACTTTTTCTTTCTTTGGAGGCAGAAATTGGGCATAAGACAATATGAGTGGTGGTCTCCTCCCTTAGAATTAACCAAATCCAACAAAGACAAAGAAAAAAGACTGAGAAAATATGAACAAAGCCTCCAAGAAGTCTGGGATTATGTTAAACAACCAAACCTAAGAATAGTCGTTGTTCCTAAGGAAGAAGAGAAATCTAAAAGTTTAGAAAACATATTTGGGGGAATAATCAGGGAAAACTTCCCCAGCCTTGCTAGAGATCTAGACATCGAAATACAAGAAGCACAAAGAACACTTGGGAACTTCATCACAAAAAGATCATCACCTAGGCACACTGTCATCAGGTTATCTAAAGTTAAGACAAAGGAAAGACTCTTAAGAGCTGTGAGACAGAAGCACCAGGTAACCTATAAAGGAAAATCTATCAGATTAACAGCAGATATCTCAGCAGAAACCCTAAAAGCTAGAAAGAATTGGGGCCCTATCTTCAGCCTCCTCAGATAAAACAATTATCAGCCAAGAATTTTGTATCCAGCAAAACTAAGCATCATATATGAAGGAAAGATACAGTCTTTTTCCGACAAACAAATGCTGAGAGAATTTGCCACTTCCAAGCCACCACTACAAGAACTGCTAAAAGGAGCTCCAAATCTTGAAATGAATCCTCGAAACACATCAAAATAGAACCTCTTTAAAGCATAAATCACACAGGACCTATAAAACAAAAATACAAGTTGAAAAGCAAAAACAAAAAAGGTACAAAGGCAACAAATAGCAAGATGAAAGCAATGGTACCTCACATCTTAATACTAACATTGAGTGTAAATGGCCTAAATGCGCCACTTAAAAGATACAGTACTGCAGAATGGATAAGAACTCACCAACCATCTACTGCCTTCAAGAGACTCACCTGATACATAAGGACTCACATAAACTTAAAGTAAAGGGGTGAAAAAGGCATTTCATGCAAATGAACAACAAAAGCGAGTAGGGGTAGCTATCCTTATATCAGACAAAACAAACTTTAAAGCAACAGCAGTTAAAAGCAACAAACAGAGACATTATATAAAGGTAAAAGGCCTTGTCCAACAGGAAAATATCACAAGCCTAAACATATATGCATCTAATACTGGAGTTCCCAAATTTGTAAAACAATTACTAATAGACCTAGGAAATGAGATAGGCAGCAACACAATAATAGTTGGGGACTTCAATACTCCAGTGACAGCACTAGACAGGGCATCAAGCCAGGAAGCCAACAAAGAAACAATGGATGTAAACTATATCTTGGAACAAATGGACTTAACAGATATATACAAAACATTTCATCCAGCAACTGCAGAATACACATTCTATTCAATAGCACACGGAGCTTTCTCCAAGATAGACCATATGTTAGGCCAAAAAAGGAGCCTCAATAAAATTAAGAAACTTGAAATTATATCAATCACTCTCTCAGACCACAGTGTAATAAAATTGGAAATCAACTCCAAAAGGAGTTTTTGAAACCATACAAATACATGGAAATTAAATAACCTGCTCCTGAATGAACTTTGGGTCAAAAAAAATCAAAATGGAAATTTAAAAATTCTTCAAACTGAACAACAATAATGACACAACCTATCAAAACCTCTGGGTACAGCAAAGGCAGTGCTAAGAGGAAAGTTCATAGCCCTATATGCCTACATCAAAAAGACTGAAAGAGTACAAACTGACACTCTAAGGCCACACCTCAAGGAACGAGAGAAACAGGAACAAACCAAACCCAGCAGAAAAGGAAATAACCAAGATCAGAGCAGAGCTAAATGAAATTGAAGCAAACAGAAAGAATGTCAAAAGATAAATGAAACAAAAAGCTGCTTCTTTGAAAAGATAAATAAAATTGACAGACCATTAGCAAGATTAACCCAAGAAAAGAAGAAAGAAAATCCAAATAACCTCATTAAGAAACAAACGGGAGATATTACAACAGACACCACAGAAATACAAAAGATTATTCAAGGCTACTATGAACACCCTTATACACATAAACTAGAAAACCTAGAAGAGATGAATAATCATGAAAAAATACAACCCTCTAGCTTAAATCAGGAAGAATTAGATACCCTGAACAGACCAATAACAAGCAGTGAGATTGAAATGGTAATTTAAAAATTACCGGGGGCGGAGCAAGATGGCCGAATAGGAACAGCTCCAGTCTCCAACTCCCAGCGCGAGCGACACAGAAGACCGGTGATTTCTGCATTTTCAACTGAGGTACTGGGGTCATCTCACTAGGGAGTGCCAGACAATCGGTGCTGGTCAGCTGCTGCAGCCTGACCAGCGAGAGCTGAAGCAGGGCGAGGCATCGCCTCACCTGGAAGTGCAAGGGGGAAGGGAATCCGTTTTCCTAGCCAGGGGAACTGAGACACACAACACCTGGAAAATCGGGTAACTCCCACCCCAATACGGCGCTTTAAGTAAAGAGGCACACCAGGAGAATATATCCCATGCCTGGCCGGGAGGGTCCCACGCCCACGGAGCCTCCCTCACTGCTAACACAGCAGTCTGCCGCGATCTATCCGCAAGGCAGCAGCGAGGCTGGGGGAGGGGCACCCGCCATTGCTGAGGCTTAAGTAGGTAAACAAAGCCGCTGGGAAGCTCGAATTGGGTGGAGCTCACATCAGCTCAAGGAAGTCTGCCTGTCTCTGTAGACTCCACCTCTGGGGACAGCGCACAGCTGAAGACCAACAGGGGAAACAGCGGGGGCCAGTGCAGACGCGAACGACTCTGTCTGACAGCTTTGGGGAGAGCTGTGGATCTCCCAACTCGGAGGTTGAGATCTGAGAATGGACAGACTGCCTGCTCAGGTGTGTCCCTGACCCCTGAGTAGCCTAGCTGGGAGAAATCCCCCACTAGGGGCAGTCTGACACCCCACACCTCACAGGGTGGAGTACACCCCTGAGAGGAAACTTCCAAAGGAAGAATCAGACAGGTACACTCGCTGTTCAGCAATATTCTATCTTCGGCAACCTCTGCTGCTGATACCCAGGCAAACAGGGTCTGGAGTGGACCTCAAGCAATCTCCAACAGACCAACAGACAGTCCTTCTGACTGTCAGAAGGAAAACTATCAAACAGGAAAGACACCTATACCAAAACCCCATCAGTACGTCACCACCATCAAAGACCAGAGACAGATAAAACCACAAAGATGGGGAAGAAGCAGGGCAGAAAAGCTGGAAATTCAAAAAATAAGAGCGCATCTCCCCCTGCAAAGGAGCGCAGCCCATCGCCAGCAACGGATCAAAGCTGGTCAGAGAATGACTTGGACGAGAGGAGAGAAGAAGGCGTCAGTCCATCAAACTTATCAGAGCTAAAGGAGGAATTACGTACCCAGCACAAAGAAACTAAAAATCTTGAAAAAAGAGTCGAAGAATTGACAGCTAGACTAATTAATGCAGAGAAGATCATAAACGAAATGACAGAGATGAAAACCATGACACGAGAAATACGTGACAAATGCACAAGCTTCAGTAACCGACTCGATCAACTGGAAGAAAGAGTATCAGCGATTGAAGATCAAATGAATGAAATGAAGCGAGAAGAGAAACCAAAAGAAAAAAGAAGAAAAAGAAATGAGCAAAGCCTGCAAGAAGTATGGGATTATGTAAAAAGACCAAATCTACGTCTGATTGGGGTGCCTGAAAGTGAGGGGGAAAATGGAACCAAGTTGGAAAACACTCTTCAGGATATCATCCAGGAGAACTTCCCCAACCTAGTAAGGCAGGCTAACATTCAAATTCAGGAAATACAGAGAACGCCACAAAGATACTCCTCCAGAAGAGCAACTCCAAGACACATAATTGCCAGATTCACCAAAGTTGAAATGAAGGAAAAAATGTTAAGGGAAGCCAGAGAGAAAGGTCGGGTTACCCACAAAGGGAAGCCCATCAGACTAACAGCAGATCTCTCGGCAGAAACTCTACAAGCCAGAAGAGAGTGGGCGCCAATATTCAACGTTCTTAAAGAAAAGAATTTTAAACCCAGAATTTCATATCCAGCCAAACTAAGTTTCATAAGTGAAGAAGAAATAAAATCCTTTACAGATAAGCAAATGCTTAGAGATTTTGTCACCACCAGGCCTGCCTTACAAGAGACCCTGAAGGAAGCCCTAAACATGGAAAGGAACAACCGGTACCAGCCATCGCAAAAACATGCCAAAATGTAAAGACCATCGAGGCTAGGAAGAAACTGCATCAACTAACGAGCAAAATAACCAGTTAATATCATAATGGCAGGATCAAGTTCACACATAACAATATTAACCTTAAATGTTAATGGACTAAATGCTCCAATTAAAAGACACAGACTGGCAAACTGGATAAAGAGTCAAGACCCATCAGTCTGCTGTATTCAGGAGACCCATCTCACATGCAGAGACATACATAGGCTCAAAATAAAGGGATGGAGGAAGATCTACCAAGCAAATGGAGAACAAAAAAAAGCAGGGGTTGCAATCCTTGTCTCTGATAAAACAGACTTTAAACCATCAAAGATCAAAAGAGACAAAGAAGGCCATTACATAATGGTAAAGGGATCAATTCAACAGGAAGAGCTAACTCTCCTAAATATATATGCACCCAATACAGGAGCACCCAGATTTATAAAGCAAGTCCTTAGAGACTTACAAAGAGACTTAGACTCCCATACAATAATAATGGGAGACTTCAACACTCCGCTGTCAACATTAGACAGATCAACGAGACAGAAAGTTAACAAGGATATCCAGGAATTGAACTCATCTCTGCACCAAGCGGACCTAATAGACATCTATAGAACTCTCCACCCCAAATCAACAGAATATACATTCTTCTCAGCACCACATCGCACTTATTCCAAAATTGACCACATAATTGGAAGTAAAGCACTCCTCAGCAAATGTAAAAGAACAGAAATTATAACAAACTGTCTCTCAGACCACAGTGCAATCAAACTAGAACTCAGGACTAAGAAACTCAATCAAAACCGCTCAACTACATGGAAACTGAACAACCTGCTCCTGAATGACTACTGGGTACGTAACAAAATGAAAGCAGAAATAAAGATGTTCTTTGAAACCAATGAGAACAAAGATACAACATACCAGAATCTCTGGGACACATTTAAAGCAGTGTGTAGAGGGAAATTGATAGCACTAAATGCCCACAAGAGAAAGCAGGAAAGATCTAAAATTGACACTCTAACATCACAATTAAGAGAACTAGAGAGGCAAGACCAAACACATTCAAAAGCTAGCAGAAGGCAAGAAATAACTAAGATCAGAGCCGAACTGAAGGAGATAGAGACACAAAAAACCCTCCAAAAAATCAATGAATCCAGGAGTTGGTTTTTTGAAAAGATCAACAAAATTGACAGACTGCTAGCAAGGCTAATAAAGAAGAAAAGAGAGAGGAATCAAATAGATGCAATAAAAAATGATAAAGGGGATATCACCACTGACCCCACAGAAATACAAACTACCATCAGAGAATACTATAAACGCCTCTACGCAAATCAACTAGAAAATCTAGAAGAAATGGATAATTTCCTGGACACTTACACTCTCCCAAGGCTAAACCAGGAAGAAGTTGAATCCCTGAATAGACCAATAGCAGGCTCTGAAATTGAGGCAACAATTAATAGCCTACCCACCAAAAAAAGTCCAGGACCAGATGGATTCACAGCTGAATTCTACCAGAGGTACAAGGAGGAGCTGGTACCATTCCTTCTGAAACTATTCCAATCAATAGAAAAAGAGGGAATCCTCCCTAACTCATTTGATGAGGCCAACATCATCCTGATACCAAAGCCTGGCAGAGACACAACAAAAAAAGAAAATTTTAGACCAATATCCCTGATGAACATCGATGCAAAAATCCTCAATAAAATACTGGCAAACCGGATTCAGCAGCACATCAAAAAGCTTATCCACCATGATCAAGTGGGCTTCATCCCTGGGATGCAAGGCTGGTTCAACATTCGCAAATCAATAAATGTAATCCAGCATATAAACAGAACCAAAGACAAGAACCACATGATTGTCTCAATAGATGCAGAAAAGGCTTTTGACAAAATTCAACAGCCCTTCATGCTAAAAACGCTCAATAAATTCGGTATTGATGGAACGTACCTCAAAATAATAAGAGCTATTTATGACAAACCCACAGCTAATATCATACTGAATGGGCAAAAACTGGAAAAATTCCCTTTGAAAACTGGCACAAGACAGGGATGCCCTCTCTCACCACTCCTATTCAACATAGTGTTGGAAGTTCTGGCTAGGGCAATCAGGCAAGAGAAAGAAATCAAGGGTATCCAGTTAGGAAAAGAAGAAGTCAAATTGTCCCTGTTTGCAGACGACATGATTGTATATTTAGAAAACCCCATCGTCTCAGCCCAAAATCTCCTTAAGCTGATAAGCAAGTTCAGCAAAGTCTCAGGATACAAAATTAATGTGCAAAAATCACAAGCATTCTTATACACCAGTAACAGACAAGCAGAGAGCCAAATCAGGAATGAACTTCCATTCACAATTGCTTCAAAGAGAATAAAATACCTAGGAATCCAGCTTACAAGGGATGTAAAGGACCTCTTCAAGGAGAACTACAAACCACTGCTCAGTGAAATCAAAGAGGACACAAACAAATGGAAGAACATACCATGCTCATGGATAGGAAGAATCAATATCGTGAAAATGGCCATACTCCCCAAGGTTATTTATAGATTCAATGCCATCCCCATCAAGCTACCAATGAGTTTCTTCACAGAATTGGAAAAAACTGCTTTAAAGTTCATATGGAACCAAAAAAGAGCCCGCATTGCCAAGACAATCCTAAGTCAAAAGGACAAAGCTGGAGGCGTCACGCTACCTGACTTCAAACTATACTACAAGGCTACAGTAACCAAAACAGCATGGTACTGGTACCAAAACAGAGATATAGACCAATGGAACAGAACAGAGTCCTCAGAAATAATACCGCACATCTACAGCCATCTGATCTTTGACAAACCTGAGAGAAACAAGAAATGGGGAAAGGATTCCCTATTTAATAAATGGTGCTGGGAAAATTGGCTAGCCATAAGTAGAAAGCTGAAACTGGATCCTTTCCTTACCCCTTATACGAAGATTAATTCAAGATGGATTAGAGACTTAAATGTTAGACCTAATACCATAAAAACCCTAGAAGAAAACCTAGATAGTACCATTCAGGACATAGGCATGGGCAAGGACTTCATGTCTAAAACACCAAAAGCAACGGCAGCAAAAGCAAAAATTGACAAATGGGATCTAATTAAACTAAAGAGCTTTTGCACAGCAAAAGAAACTACCATCAGAGTGAACAGGCAACCTACAGAATGGGAGAAAATTTTTGCAACCTACTCATCTGACAAAGGGCTAATATCCAGAATCTACAAAGAACTCAAACAAATATACGAGAAAAAAACAAACAACCCCATCAAAAAGTGGGGAAAGGATATGAACAGACATTTCTCAAAAGAAGATATTCATACAGCCAACAGACACATGAAAAAATGCTCATCATCACTCGCCATCAGAGAAATGCAAATCAAAACCACAATGAGATACCATCTCACACCAGTTAGAATGGCAATCATTAAGAAGTCAGGAAACAACAGGTGTTGGAGAGGATGTGGAGAAATAGGAACACTTTTACACTGTTGGTGGGATTGTAAACTAGTTCAACCATTATGGAAAACAGTATGGCAATTCCTCAAGGATCTAGAACTAGATGTACCATATGACCCAGCCATCCCACTACTGGGTATATACCCAAAGGATTATAAATTATTCTACTACAAAGACACATGTACACGTATGTTTATTGCGGCACTATTCACAATAGCAAAGACTTGGAATCAACCCAAATGTCCATCTGTGACAGACTGGATTAAGAAAATGTGGCACATATACACCATGGAATACTATGCAGCCATAAAAAAGGATGAGTTTGCGTCCTTTGTAGGGACATGGATGCAGCTGGAAACCATCATTCTCAGCAAACTATCACAAGAAGAGAAAACCAAACACCGCATGTTCTCACTCATAGGTGGGAACTGAACAATGAGATCACTTGGACTCGGGAAGGGGAACATCACACACTGGGGCCTATCATGGGGAGGGGGGAGGGGGGAGGAGGGAGGGATTGCATTGAGGAGTTATACATGATATAAATGATGAATTGATGGGTGCTGACGAGTTGATGGGTGCAGCACACCAACATGGCATAAGTATACATATGTAACAAACCTGCACGTTATGCACATGTACCCTAGAACTTAAAGTATAATAAAAAATAAAAAATAATAAAAAAAAAAAAAAAAAAAAAAAGAAAATGTGGCATATATACACCATGGAATACTATGCAGCCATAAAAAAGGATGAGTTTGTGTCCTTTGTAGGGACATGGATGCAGCTGGAAACCATCATTCTTAGCAAACTATCACAAGAACAGAAAACCAAACACCGCATGTTCTCACTCATAGGTGGGAACTGAACAATGAAATCACTTGGACTCGGGAAGGGGAACATCACGCACTGGGGCCTATCATGGGGAGGGGGGAGGGGGGAGGAGGGAGGGATTGCATTGGGGAGTTATACATGATATAAATGATGAATTGATGGGTGCTGACGAGTTGGTGGGTGCAGCACACCAACATGGCATAAGTATACATATGTAACAAACCTGCACGTTATGCACATGTACCCTAGAACTTAAAGTATAATTTAAAAAAAAAAAAAAAAAAAAGAAAAAAAAAATTACCAACACAAAAAAGTCCAGGAACAGACGGATTCACAGCAGAATTCTACCAGATATTCAAAGAAGAGTTGGTTCCAGTCCTATTGACACTATTCCACAAGATAAAGAAAGAAGGAACCCACCCAAATTCATTCTGTGAAGCCAGCATCACCCTAATACCAAAACCAGGAAAGGACATAACCAAAAAAGAAAACTACAGACCAATATCCTTGATGAACTTAGATGTTAAAATCCCTAACTAAATACTAACTAAGTGAACCCAACAACATATCAGAAAGATAATCTACCATGATAAAGTGGGTTTCATACCAGGGAAACAGGAATGGTTTAACATACGCAAGTCAATAAATGTGATATGCCATATAAACAAAATTAAACACAAAAATCACATAGTCATCTCAATAGATGCAGAGAAAGCACTGCACAAAATCCAGCATCCCTTTATGATTAAAACTCTCAGCAAAATCAACATACAAGGGACATACCTAAATGTAATGAAAGCCATCTACGACCAACCCACAGCCAACATAATACTGAATGGGGAAAAGTTAAAAGGATTCCCTCCAAGAACTGGAACAAGACAAGGATGTCCACTCCCACCACTCCTCCTCAACACAGTACTGGAAATCCTAGCCAGAGTAATCAGACAAGAGTAAGAAATAAAGGGCATCTAAATCGGTAAAGAGGAAGTCAAACTGTCATTGTCTGCTGACAGTATGATCATTTACCTAGAAAACATTAAAGACTCCTCCAGAAAGTTCCTAGAACTGATAAAAGAATTTGGCAAAGTTTCTGGATACAAAATTAATGTACACGAATCAGTAGCTCTTCTATACACCAACACAAACCAAGTGGAGAATCAAATCAAGAATTCAACCCCTTTTACAATAGCTGGAAAAAAAAATACTTGGGAATCTACCTAACCAATAAGGTGAAAGACATCTACAAGGAAAAATTCAAAACACTGCTGAAAGAAATCATAGACAATGCAAACAAATGGAAGTATATCCCATGCCCATAGATGGATAGAATCAATATTGTGAAAATGACCATACTGCCAAAAGCAGTTTTCAAATTCAACACAATCCCCATCAAAATATCATCATCATTCTTCACAGAATTAGAAAAAAAAATTCTAAAATTCATATGGAACTGAAAAAGGCCTGCATAGCCCAAGCAACACTAGGCAAAAAGAACAAATCTAGAGACATCACACTATCTGATTTCAAACTATACTATAAGGCCATAGTCACCGAAACAGCATGATACTGGTATAAAAACAGGCACATAGACCAATGGAACAGAATAGAGAACCCAGAAATAAACTCAAACACAGCCAACTGACCTTTGACAAAGCAAACAAAAACATAAAGTGGGGAAAGGACACCCTTTTCAACAAATGGTGCTGGGATAATTGGCTAGCCATGTGTAGGAAAATGAAACTGGATCCTCAACTCAAGACAGATTAAGGACTTAAATGTAAGACATGAAACTATAAGAATTGTACAAGATAACATTGGAAAAACCCTTCTAGACATTGGCTTAGGCAAGGATTTCATGACCAAGAACCCAAAAGTAAATGCAATACAAACAAAGATAAATAGTTGGGACTTAATTAAACTAAAGAGCTTTTGCACAGCAAAAGGAACAGTCAGCACAGTACATAGACAACCCACAGAGTGGGAGAAAATCTTCACAATCTATACATCTGATGACTAATATGCAGAATCTACAACAAACTCAAACAAATCAGTAAGAAAAAAACAAACGGTCCCATCAAAAAGTGAGTTAAAGACATGAACAGACAATTCTCAAAAGAAGATATACAAATGCCCAACAAACGTAGGAAAAAATGCTCAACATCACTAATGATCAGGGAAATGCAAATCAAAACCACAATGGGATACCACCTTACTCCTGCAAGAATGGCCATAACAAAAAAAAAAAGTAGACGTTGGCATGGATGTGGTGAACAGGGAACTTCTACACTGCAAGTGGGAATGTAAAGTAGTACAGCCACTATAGAAAATAGTGTGGAGATTCCTTAAAGAACTAAAAGTAGAACTACCATTTGATCCCGCAATCCCACTACTGGATATCTACCCAGAGGAAAAGAAGTCATTATACAAAAAAGATAATTGCACTTGCATATTTATAGCAGCACAATTTGCAATTGCAAAATTGTGGAACCAACCCAAATGTCCATCAATCAACGAGTGGATAAAGGAATTTTGGTATATTTATACAGTGGAATACTACTCAGCCATAAAAAGGAATGAATTAATGGTATTTGCAGAGACCTGGATGAGATTGGGCACTATTATTCTAAGTGAAGTAACTCAGGAATGGATAACCAAACACCGTATGTTCTCACTGATATGTGGGAGCTAAGTTATGATGATGCAAAGGCATAAGAATGACACGATGGACTTTGGGGACTCAGGGGGAAAGAGTGGGAAGGGGATGAGGGATAAAAGACCACAAATTGGGTGCTGTGTATACTACTCAGGTAACGGGTGCATCAAAATCTCACTAAAGAACTTACTCATATAACCAACCACCACCTGTACCCCAATAACTTATGGAAAAATTAAAAAGAAAAAAAGAAATTGCATCTACTGCTCTTTGGTCTTAGCCACAGAAGCAAGATGACAAAGGGAATGTCATAGTTTGGAAAGCCTCCCATTAAGATGCACACATTGTGCCCCTGCTGTGGGTCTAAGGCCTACCACCTTCAGAAGTAACCTGTGGCAAATGTGGCTACTCTGCCAAGTGCAAGAGGAAGTACAACTCGAGTGTCAAGTCTAAAAGACAAAATACCACTGGGACTGGTGAAGTGAGGCACCTAAGAATTGGGTACCACAGATTCAGCCATAGATTCCGTGAAGGAGCAACACCTAAACCAAAAAAGACAACCATTGCAGCATCCAGCTCATCTGAAGAATTTCAATGATTAGTCATGCAGTAAATGTTCTGGTTTTTAAATTTTTTAAAAAAGAAAAAGAAACTGCATCTACCTCATAACCTAGCAATGAAACAATTACAATCGGATACCTCAACCCCTCACCCTTGTTCAATGAGCTATCAAACTTTTGGTTCAAAATGTTTGCTTATTGTACTTCAACAAAAAGATTTTTTAAAAGAATCCATATCCCAACTCCAAAGATGACAAATGAGACAAAGCCAAAATGAAAAACATTCTATTAGAAAGATAGGACTTTTAAAATGTCAATGTCATAAAAGACAGAAATTAAAAGTAAAGACAAAGATTAAGGGAGACTAAAAAAAAATAACCATTAAAATCAGTGCACGCTCCTCGACTGGGCTACTCTATAAGTGAGAAAAAAATGTTATGAAGGACAGGTTGGGGTCAATTCATAAACTGGAATACAGACAGTGGATTGAATAGATGTGAGAAATTTTCTTTAGTTTGACAACTGTACTGCTGTTGTGTAGATGAATGTCCTTGTTTTTAGACAGTGATCAGGTTCAGAAAAATATGTGTATATGTGAAGAACAAGAGATGAAGCCAATGGAACAAAATGTAGGTGAATGTGGGTGAAGAGTATACAGGTGTTCTTTGTGCTGTTCTCACAACTGTTATCTTGAAATTCTTCTAAATAAAACGTTTTTTAAATGTTTGTCCAAAATGGCTATGCTTTATTGTAATAAATGTATTCATCTGCTTTAAATTGATAGTGACATTGCTTTGGAAAATCAATAGGATTACGGTATTGAACATGAGAAGTGGTCCAATAATATATGTTAAATGAATCAATGAGCAACCAACTGGAGATTCAGCTAATGCAATCAGAGTTATTTGCAGTTCACATCACATCACAGTCCAATATGAGGCACTGGGAGGAAGGGAAGACTCTGTCTTATACTCACAGTTTAGGGGCCCAGGGTCCTTCCCAACAGAGGCTTCATTCTCCTTTGGTGTCCCAGAGTCCTCTGTAATCAGCCAAGAGCTTAAGAGAATTGCACATGGGAGGTTCCCTATGTGTCAGTCTGAAAATGGTCTCATCATTTCTGCTTGCTATGTCCCAGAACTCTCACATGGCTACACCTATCTGCAAGGGAGTCTAAAAGTATGTTCTACCTGGGGGCTCAGGATAAAGAAGAGAATACAGGTGCTGGCGAGCACTAGCATCTTGGCTGCAATTAGTATGTTATTTCATAAAGATTTGGGGACACTTAGTTAAAAAATAGACAGAAGGAATAACTCCTCTTGAGAAAAGCTAGCTCAGAAAATTATACACGTAAATCTTGAAACCAAAGACCCCACCTTGCTGTCTCTCTCTCTCTTTCTCTCTCTAGCTATCTCTCTCTCTCAAACTCTTTCTTCTCAAGGAGGACAAATAGCCAAGAGGTTAAAGTAAAATTAAATTAGGAAGGAACTGAATATCAGAAACAGTTTTAAGAAAGCAGTCATGGAATTTCTTCTGTTAGGGGTATCATGGCATTAAGAATCGAAATACAGGGTCACTGCTGCCTGCAAAAGCTGGGCTGAAGCTCAAGCATGTGCAGAAGTCCAGGAATGGGTTTGTTGGTGCTGTGGACTTGCTTCTCCTATCTCCTACCCATCCCCCTCTCCTCCTTTCTCCTCCTTCAAGGAACATCACTAAGTATGTTTCTTCTATAAAACCTCTTTGTTCCAGAAGCAGTTAATTTTTTACAATTTGCCTCTCTAGCTAATATGAAAAGTTTTAGACTGTGACAATTCTTTCTTTTGTATTTTTACATAATTAGAATAATTATTTAAGGCTAAGGAGTACAGTTAGTCTCTATTTAGTATACCTTGCAGTTAGCTCAGTGATGGGCCCATAAAAAGGGATGAAAAGGCCGGGCATGGTGGCTCAAGCCTGTAATCCCAGCACTTTGGGAGGCCGAGACGGGCGGACCACAAGGTCAGGAGATCAAGACCATCCTGGCTAACATGGTGAAACCCCGTCTCTACTATACTCGGGAGGCTGAGGCAGGAGAATGGCGTAAACCTGGGAGGCGGAGCTTGCAGTGAGCCGAGATCCGACCACTGCACTCCAGCCTGGGTGACAGAGCAAGACTCCGTCTCAAAAAAAAAAAAAAAAAAAAAAAAAGGATGAAAAAAATGTGTTACTTGATTTGCTTCCATTTCTAAAGTTGGATAGGAAGCATGCCTCCTTCAAATTCATGGTCTTAGTTGGGAATCATAAATGTCTGAATTCTCCTCCGGCACACTCTCACAAACAAACACTAGTCATGCTTAGTAAATGATACAGCATAGAGTTTTGAATGAAGTTCTAAAGGCATTCTTTGTCATCACATTCACCTCCCCATCCCACCCCACCCCTGCCCCCGCAAGCCCTCTTACAAAATCCTGATGATCTTTCTAAAAAAAATGGGTACGTCTAGTATCCTAGACTATCCTAGAACAGAGTACGGCAAAGGCAGCATTCTAGACAATGGGCTGATTTCCAGATTTGGATCCTCTGAGCCCAGATGTAGACTGCTGTTTTCAGGTAGTATCTTCCCAGTCCAGTCACCTACAACAACATGTGAAATACTCTTAAACTCAAGAGCTTTGTGACAATAAAAGGATTAATTTAGACAGAATGGATCTGCACTGGAAAATGAAAATTACATATAGGTTGGTGCAAAAGTAATTGTGGTTTTTGCCGTTGAAAGTCATGGCAAAAACCGCAATTACTTTTGCATCAACCTAATACATTTTACTATATAGTTAATGAATCATAATTATATATGGAATACAAACCATAAATGGCATACATACAGATAAATTATCATATTCATTTACAGTATTCCTCAATAACTCTTTGATGAAAATCCTTAACCAAGGATGATTCAGAAAATCATCACTATTTCAGTTTAATACAGATACAATTTCTCTGTCTCTATCTTTATCCAATTGTGGCATCTTTTCTGTTAAAAGCCATACACTGTTTATGGTTTTACAGGTTTTACAGGTATGTACCAAAGGTCACTACCTTCTAGCAGAGTTGTCATTCTTACTATCTGCTCATGAGTTTGTGCAATGTTCCATTTAATATCCACTCTTAATAGTTACTCTGAGCTGGGTGCAGTGGCTCACGCCTGTAATCCCAGCACTTTGAGAGGCCAAGGCCAGCGGATCACTTGAGGCCAGGAGTTTAAGACCAGCCTGTCCAACATGGCAAAACTCCATCTCTAATAAAAATGCAAAACTTAAGCAGGTCTTTAATTCCAGCTACTCAGGTGGCTGTCTCGCTTGAACCCGGGAGACGAGGTTGCAGTGAGCTGAGATCACACTGCTGCACTCCAGCCTGGGTGACAGAGTGAGATTCTATCTCAAAAAAAAAATAAATAAATAAATAAATAAGTTATTCTGCTAAAGTGGTTGTCTTCACTGTTCTCCAATATATCTGCAAAATCTCACCCGCCATTTGTGTCTATTCTGAGCCCTCTGTGTGCCTTGGGGAGAATACACTTTGAGTCCCCACTGTGTTAAGGTGATAAAGAGGATCTTATTTTCCTCATATTTGAAGAGGAAGAAAACTCACCTAATGAGAGCAGAGCTGAAAATACATTTCCTCCTAGCAACAGGGATGCTGTGCTCACTACCCAGAAATAGCATCAACTTTTGACCTAGAAGTTGCAGCTCCAGAGTCTAACTCTATGATGCTGCTCAATATCGAGTGGGCAACATTAGCATGTGTGTTTTGTTTATATTTCTATGGGCAATCAGTAAAGTACTGGGGAAAAAGTTACTTTCTGAAATGTGTAGAAAAGTTAGATCGTACCAAATCTAGACTACCAGGTGTTTTAGAGGAGAGTTGCATTTTGCAAGTCAATGTTTCTACCTTCTCAGATTTCTCAGCCGAAACATCTCAAGGGAAAAGAAACATTATATATTTGTATACATTGTGTTTATAATGTTCATGTAAAGACTGTTTACAAGTGTTCAATTGTTGTGAAAAGTCAGGGATCCTGAACAGAGGGACTGGCTGAAGCTAGTGGCAGAAGAACATAAATTGTGAAGATTTCATGGATATTTATTAGTTCCCCAAATTAAGACTTTTATAATTTCTTATGCCCGTCTTTACTGCAATCTCTGAACATAAATTCTGAAGATTTCATGGACACTCATCATTTTCCCAATCAATACCCTTGTGATTTCCTATGCCTGTTTTCACTTTAATCTCAATCCCGTCATCTTCGTAAGCTAAGGAGGATATATGCCTCAGGACCCTGTGATGATTGCGTTAACTGCACAAATTGTTTGTAGAGCATGTGTGTTTGAACAATATGAAATCTGGGCACATTGAAAAAAGAACAGGATAACAGCAATGTTCAGGGAACAAGGGAGATAACACTTTAAACTCTGACTGCTGGTGAGCCGGACGGAACAGAGCCATATTTCTCTTCTTTCAAAAGCAAATAAGAGAAATATCGCTGAATTCTTTTTCTCAGCAAGGAACATCCCTGAGAAAGAGAATGTGCCCTGAGGGTAGGCCTATAAACGGCCCCCTTGGAGGCAGCTGTCTTTTGCAGTCGAACCCGAAGGGATGAAATAAGACCCGGTCTCCTGTAGCACTCCCAGGCTTATTAGGACAAGGAAATTCTCGCCTAATAAATTTTGGTCAGACAGGTTGTCTGCTCTCAAACCCTGTCTCCTGATAAGATGTTATCAATGACCATGTGTGCCCGAAACTTCATTAGCAATTTTAATTTTGCTCCCTCCTGTGGTCCTATGATCTCACCCTGCCTCCACTTGCTTTGTGGTATTTTATTACCTTGTGAAATACGTGATCTCTGTGACCCACACCCTATTTGTGCACTCCCTCCCCTTTTGAAAATCGCTAATAAAAACTTTGTTGGTTTTACGGCTCAGGGAGCATCATGGAACCTGCCAACATGTGATGTCTCCCCTGGACACCCAGCTTTAAAATTTATCTCTTTTGTACTCTTTCCCTTTATTTCTCAAACCAGCCGAGATGCTTACAGAAATAGAAAAGAACCCACGTTAACTATCTGGGACAGGTTCCCCCGATACTTGGTTTTAAAAAATGTAAGAGTTTGCAATAGTCTTTCATGTGAGAATACTCATGCCATCACACTCAGAAGTGACTAGAATGATGTCGATTCATGACAGTGCAGTTTTCTGCTTACTTATCTCTAGTTTATGGTTTGGCACATTTTCTAACTTTAATCCATTAATTCAGTCACTACACAACCCAATGAGGCTAAGGCTGTGGAGTTAAAATTGAGCATGAATCAGTTACAGTTTCACTCTGTTTTATAACAATGCATTAAAACTTTTATCTTGATTAGTCTTCCTACATATCCATCTCAGGGTTATAGGTGAAATCAGACAAGATATTCATCACCACAATTTGAAAAACAACTCTAAATGCATGCCCTGACTTGGATCAAAAGCACTAATCACCACAGGAAAGATGACATGCTTTAACTGGTTTACAAATCTTATGGTAGCATTGATAAATAGAACCTTTCTTCTGTCACTTACAATATCATGAATTTTCAGAAGATATACATGGGCTTTTCACTATGGTAAATGAGTTTAACCCATCATTTAAATAATACCTTTTTATTATGAAAATCATGCTGTATTATGTGCTACAATTACAATTCCTCATTCAAATATAGTGACTCAGCATACCACCTAATCAAGATCAACACTGCATTTCTCACTGCCTTTATTTCCACCTTTGTCAAACCCAACAAAGTGCAATAGTACCTGCACTCAAGGATTTAGCAAATATGTAGTCACTTTTTATGTCAGAGTAACTGACTTTAAGTTTTATGAATCATTTGATCAAGGAACACTCCGCTTCTTAAAGTCTATTTTAAGTTTCTAACATACTCATGATGTACTACTATGTGCTATAGATATACAAAATTAATATCAAAGACATGATCCACTGGATTAGTCAGAGTTCTACAGAAAAACAGAACCAATAGGATGAAACTTTCTCTCTCACTCTCTCTCTCTCAGAAATTGACTCATTTCATTATGGAGGCTATGTCCCAAGTTCTTCAGTCAGTAAGCTGGAGACCCAGGAGAGTCAACAGTGCCGGCTCCAGTCTGAAGGTTGGCAGGCTCAAGACCTGGGGAGAGCCAATGTTTCAGCTCAAAGCAGTCAGGCAGGAGGAGTTCCCTCTTACTCAGCCTTTTGTTGTATTCAGGTTTTCACTGATTGGTTGAGTCACACCTACATTAGAGAGGGCCATTGGCTTGACTCACTTTACCAATCTGCTTAATCTCACCCAGAAACACCTGCAAAGACACACCCAGAATAATGTTTAACTGAATGTCAGGGCACTTGTACCCTAGTCAAAGTGACACATAAAACTAACCATCATACCCACATATACACATTAAAAAAATTATTTAGGGAAGAAATAAGATAACAAATAATAGTAAAAATGACAAAATCATAAAATTTAGTGCTAAATTACATGGTAAAGGCTATAATTCCTACATAACTTCAGAAAGGGAGTAATCAGAGAACTACTGATTAAAAATTGTACAATAAATATGTTTAATTTGTGTACAAGTGATTAAGTCCAAAGAATTACAGAAAATATAATCATACAAAAATAATCTTTTGTTCACTACCAAAAGATACAAAAGATAAAATGCCTAAAATAACCTAAAAATTAAAAAAAAAAAAAAATCAAGTACAGAGATGGGAGAGAAAAATAACAGACTGCCTCAGCATTTTTTAATCTGAATCTTGATAGCATTTTATACCTCCATGTGAAAAGAATGCTTTGGATGAGAGAAAATGGCTTTTGATGCCACATATTCTGTAAACACCTGCTGTTTGTAAGTGTTTCAGCAAATAATTCAACCTGCTGGGAATCCTTGGGTTATAATTTTTATATTCATAGCTCCTCAAAAATTTTTAGAGATTTTCAGCAAAAGAGGAAAAGCAAATAATGCTAAGCTGAATAATACCTCAGAGTAATGAGTATTATTCACTGCTTTAGTTTCTGTGCATTACCCATCAGATTCTATTCTTTCACAGGTAGTATTTTAATGGAAGTGGTACAAAGAAGAATGTGACATTCATTTACTTCTCCCAAGGATTAGGCAATGGTGTGTAAGCAATCCCATTGGCCAACCTTGATAGCAGTTTTTACTGTGAACTAATAATAGAAATTATTATGCAAAAGTCTGACAATATCTCCCTAATATTTCTTGAAGGCATCAATCCCAAACAGCCTCAAGGTTATCAAAGTGCCTACAGCTGAAAGCACATTATCTTTCTTTAATTTTTGCTTTTACAGTAATTCTAGATCAACACTCTGAGTTGATCAGACCACCATTTCCTAGAGGTTTAATAGCCCGGCAGAGGCTAACCAAATGCCCTCTTTCCACAAATAAGAATGACAAAATCTACTCCATTTTTGCTGATTCCCCTAAACTGTCTTAAGACAATAATTTTCTGACTGGTCACTCCTTTGCAGGGATCAGATGAACTGAAGCTGCCCTGTCTCTTAAAATTTTCCTGGCATCCAGAGCAGCCTTTCTCAAGTAGGGTTCTGAGAGAGAATCAAACTCAATGCCATGAGGCAACTACTGTATGTACAATGAATTGCCTGGGTCCCTGTGCATCTAAAATGATACCAGCTAAAGACCACCTATGGAAAATAGTCACACAGGGATTTCATTTTCTCTAGGGTTTAATCCTTTTAATAAAGCCAAACTGAGAAACATTGATAGAGTAAGGGGGTAAAACAGTATAACATATTTAAGATACACATCCTGGCCCAGTGACTTCTTAAATGGCTTTCCTTCCGCATTTAACCAAAAAAGCCTTGGTAATATCCATCACTTAATAAAAAATTACCAGATATGCCGAGGGACAGCACAAAGGGCCAAAAATCAAGGAAAAACAAAAACGGATAAAATACATAAGATGAAAAAGAAAGCAAGTATCTTTAAATACAGTTTAATATATACTTCTTTTTAAGACACAAGGTCTTGTTCTGTGGCATAGTAGCATAATCATTGCTGACCAAAACCTCTAACTCTTGGGCTCAAGTGATCCTCCTGCCTCAGCCTCTTGAGTAGCTAAGACTACAGGCACATGCCACCACACCCAGCTATGTTTTAAATTTTTTGTAGAGACTGTGTCTCACTATGTTACCCAGGCTAGTCTCAAACTCCTGGTCTCAAGCAATCCTCCTCCCTCGGCCTCCCAAAATTCTGGGATTACGGGTTTAAGCCATTGCACCCAGCCCTAAAAATATCTTTTAAACTCGGAATAAGCGAATTATGTATTTGTTTTGAATATATTAAATAACAAGATTCAGTAGCAAGTCTAATAATAAGTTCAATGTCAAAATAGAAATGAGTATAATTAATATTTTGAGATCTGTAATGCAATATAAAAATATCTATAATTCTATAAGTGACAAAGTAAGAGATACTGGAAATACTCTTCAAGTTAACACTATATTCACAATCAAAAGAGATCTTAAATTTTAATTAGATGTTCGTGAATAATAAATAGACCTGGCAAGTTGATCTAGTAGACCTGTCATCCCCTAGGACCTCAGGGTCCTTCCTTCAGTGAAACCTCTCCCTCTGGCCAACTGAAGAACTATAAAAGAGTTTGTGGAGGACTGCAAGAGAAGTGTTAGAGGGCAGCCTTGGAAGTGACATATGTCATTTCCACACATATTCTCTGGCCAGAACTTAGACATAGAGTCCCACCTATCTGCAAGGAAGCTGGAAACTTGTTTAGCTCTGAAGAGAAGAGGAAAAAGAAATCTCTTTTCTGCAGGTACTGAGCACAAACAGCATGATTAGGGGCAACTGGGTCAATACAACATAATCACATAGGGCCAAATGTAGAACAACAACAAAATCTGTGGAGAGGCAGAAAAGGAGTAGGTTTGACAAAGGAGAAAAAAGTCAACTTTAGGGTGCTGGTGATAAAATAGCAATCTTCCTATTGCCAGCTGTGTGAATTTACACATGAAAGTAGGAATGCAAAAAAATAAGGATATATCTAATATTCAGCTTTTGACTACCAAAAAAACTCAAAGAAACTCTTGAGTCCACAGTGAAGCATTAGTCGTGCAAGCCAGCTTATTTTGATAAAGAAAGGTGGTCTCTAAACTATAAAAGCTTCATTCTCATATCAGGAGCCAAACCTAGATGACTTCACTTGAATCACAGAGTTTTACTAAAAGCTCTAGGATACAATAAGTATTCAATGTAAAAGACATTCATTTAATTCAGTAAAAATGAAATAAATATTTAGAAGGAATTTCAGTAGGATGAAAATACAGCCTGGGTCTTTGAGAAGGAACTTGGTTTCCCAAACTCAAATTCTAATAAAGAAAATAAAATGACAGAACCCTTGATAGAGACTCTAGATTATTTGAAAGAGAGGATCAGAATGTCCATGAGTTGTTCCCCTTTCTCCACTGAATGCATCATGAAGTGGGTGTGAAAGGCGAGACACAAACAGACGGTAGTGAGCAGCATATTCTCCATGAGCAACATTTGGTATGTAGGAGATCTTGGAGTTCTCATGACCCCAGATGTGGAACTTGAGAGACTTGATGTTGAGAAATTTGAAGGATCTGGTACTGGGAGAGTGAGCCCATAAAACACAGGACCCTAGAAAACCCAAAATGAAAGGACTATCACATCAAGAGGTGGTCTCAGCAAGAAGCCCAAATAGATTGGTGGGATTATCTATGCCTTAGTGAACACCAACCCAAGGGAAGCAGGCACTGAACAGGTTAATCATTCCCCAGTGTTGAGAAGGCAGCCCCACACCAGAAGACTCCTGCATACTGAATTAAACAATCCAATCTTCTCTTGGAACAAACATGCCATCTTGGGGGAAAGAGGAGAAGTGAGAGCTTGTGAGAAGCGGGGAGACAGTCTTGACAGGAAGTTTGAACTTTGAAATAATATTTTATTCTACCACCCATCTAAAGACTAATTAATCACAAATGCTAAACCAATCAGAAGAAAACTTTTGTTAAACCAGAAAAAGGCTGTTTTCTCTCATAGACAAGTTAAGTGTTTTCTACCACATTCATGCTTCCACCGGCAGCAGACCTGGGGTATGCAGAGCTACATGCAATCAACTATAGCAAATAAAAGAGGCAGCATATTTTGTGCAGATCTGTATTGTAGTGTATACTTTAACCCCAAAAGACAGAAAGGAATCAGAGGTAGTTCATGTCTCCCTTGAACTCATACTCCAAGAACATAGTTGTATGTTCTTATGGAATTTTTTCCATAAGATACATGGAAAAATAGAAATAGGTATAAGCAGCAGGTAGCATAAAGTAGAGATGGATAAAATGGGAGGAAGACAAGCATCTTTGGAAAAGGAAAGCATGTTGGGTTTTAGAGAATGAATAAGAGTTCATCATGTGTTAGGAAGAATTCCCTGCAGGTAAACATAACAATCAGCCAAATGCACAGAAGAGCAGGAGAGTTAAGAATGTTCAGTTTAGTCTCACTGCAGCATGATAGAGAAACCTAATCTTCAGACACAATTCCATTCTCTGGTGACTAATGTTTTAGCTTAGAGAATAGAAACTACTTTTGTTTCAAGATGTTAAAATTATATTTTTAGGGAGAATATATTTGACAGTGTAATGGAGGGGGCAAGCTATAGTATTGTTCAACTAGCAAATCTTAGAAGTGGCATTTCAAAGATAAATTTGTGTGATTATTGCTCTTCTCTTTAATCCAGAAAATAGACTCCAGATGGTTACAAATATTTATTTCTAAGATGTTAAAGATGAGATATCTTTTCACTCTATCCAGTCTTAAGCAATGTCTACTTTTAAACAATTACACCATGCTTGATGCCACTAATTAACTGTTTTGTTTTAAAATGCCTTTGCTATTAAAATGTTTATTCACATTATTTTGTGTCATAGTGAGAGTAATGTGCATTTGTGAAAGCCATTATCGGTCAGGCATTGTGGCTCACGCCTGTAATCCCAGCATGTTGGGAGGCCGAGGTGGGCAGATCACAAGGTCAAGAGATCAAGACCATCCTGGCTAACACGGTGAAACCCCGTCTCTACTAAAAATACAAAAAAAAAATTATCTGAGTGTGGTGGCGGGCACCTGTAATTCCAGCTACTCAAAAGGCTGAGGCAGGAGAATCGCTTGAACCTGGGAGGCGGAGGTTGCAGTGAGCCGAGATCATGCCACTGCACTCCAGCCTGGGTGACAGAGTGAGACTCTGTGTCAAAAAAAAAGAAAAGAAAAAAGAAAGCCATTATCTAGCATATTCTTTATAAATTTTGCCCAAAGATTATTATGCTGTATTCTTTTTAAGTGGTAGTTTAAAATGATTACATTTCAAATGTCTCAACAGTATTTTGATTATTTTATTCAGCTGAAATTCAAAGATTAAGTTGAAGAATACAATCTTGATTTTGTAGATAAAGAAATGCTTTCAGGCCATGACCAAGATTGTGAGGGCTGGTCTTATAAATACATGGTATGACATGAGGATTCTAGAAAGTTCCACCTGCCCAAATATATTTCATCTACTTGCCAGGGCACCAAGGATGCTTTACTAAAAATTCATAGCTTTCGATTTCAAACATTTGTTGACCATCATTAATCCTTTACTAAAGTGCCAATATCCCTACAAGGGATCTTTTAATGTCTACATTAAAAGTCATTATCAAAGAATAACTTTCAACAGCATTTCCCAAGAAGTATCTGGTACATGACTAAGGGGTTCCATGATCAGATATGATGAAGAAATACTGAACATTATTTTTCTCTCTTACAGAGTCACAACATATGTGCATATATATATTCCTTTATTAGCATATGAAAGACTCTGAAGAGTTCAACAATTATTTTTTAAAGGAATTTTAAACTTTCCAAAACTCAGCAAATCCAAAACTCTTAACTCTTATAGCTCCAATGGCACTTATGACTGCTATGAGAATTATAATAACAGCTAGCTGAGAGCAAGATGCCAAAATTAAACAAAAGACTGACAACTGTAGTGGAGCCAGAAAGGAGCACTCAAATGGCTAAGAAAGGGCTGAGAGTGAAGATGAAATTTTCCCAAGGAAAAACTGGACTTGTTCAACTCTTTTTCTTGGACTGGTTCTAGGGTCGATCCAAACCATTGGATGGATAAAATTCATCTTGTCTAGGCAGCTTCATTTCATCACAGCTAAGTCCCCACATGATCTCATTCACTGAGATGCATTTTAAGGTTATATCACTATTATCTAAAGACCACACAAGAAGCCATCATATAGATTCCATTCCTGTGCTTGCTATTTGGAAGCAGTCAAGCATGTTGTCTATTATCTTGTTCAGTGTCTCTTACATAAAGCACCACATTAAAAATGCTTTTCAGAACTTAGCGCTAAAAACAGTTTTGCCTTCCCTGAGGAACTGAAATCCTCTTTCCTTTCTGAAAAGGAGCAATAGGTCTTTCTACTTGCTTTGATAGCAGGAAACCCAAAGCTTAATAGCAGCACAAGTAATAATAACCACATAGGCCTTCATGGCCTGAAAGATTTTTTTTTTTTTGAGAAAGTTCTCCATCACTCAGGCTGGAGTGCAATGTGTGATCTCGGCTCACTGAAGCCTCACCTGTTGGACTTAAGCAATCACCCCACCTTAGCCTCCCTAGTAGATGGGACTACAGGTGTGCACCACCACGTCTGGCTAATTTTTTTTATTTCTGTAGTGACGAGGTTTCGCCAGGCTGGTCTCGAACTCCTGATCTCAAGTGATCCACCCATCTTGGCCTCCCAAAGTGCCGGAATTACAGGTGCGAGCCACCACACTGGGTCAAAAGTTTTTTCTCGACTCCCTACTCTTATTAATGCCTCCTCTGGTCATGACTGAATTTCTCAATCTCCATTTGTTTGTTGTGTGTGCTTGTCATAAATCATTGCAAACCCATTCAGAAATGTGACAGAGGATAAGTGAGAAGATGGAAAGATTAAAAAAGACAAACAGAGGCTAGGCGTGGTGGCTCATGCCTGTAATCCCAGCACTTTGGGAGGCCAAGGCAGGCAGATCATGAGGTCAGGAGATCAAGACAATCCTGGCTAACATGATGAAACCCCGTCTCTACTAAAAATACAAAAAAAAAATAGCTGGGCGTGGTGGCAGGCACCTGTAGTCCCAGCTACTCGGGATGCTGCGGCAGGAGAATGGCGTGAACCAGGAAGGTGGAGCTGGCAGTGAGCCCAGATCGTGCCACTGCACTCCAGCTCTCATCATTGCTTGGGTTGAAGGAATTCCATTGTAGATAGGCTGAGGAATAACCTCAGAACAGTCAGTGAGTATACACCAGGGATAGGCCAAAGAACTTAGGAGGTAACATCCAAGAAAGACTATCTCCTTTGCGGATCTGCAGAGTGCTATGAGTCTGTTAACCCATTCTGCTGAAAACAACAGATTTGCTAATAAGGCAAAGTTAGGGTGAGACATGACTCGGAGAGTAGATAAACACACATACACATACACATACCCAAACACAAACACATGCTCAGCGAATGTGTTTGGGTGAGGAGGAGTGAATTTGAAGGGGAAACCCCAAATTACCTATTCAGAATACATTCTGTAATAAGGAGAAATTGTAGGACAAGCATTTGTTTTACAAAGGGCTCCAAAACATGTAGTAAACATACAATTGATTGGTCCCATCATAGGAACCACATTCAGATACGATTCCTAATAGCACTGCCAACTTTATTATCCAATAGTAGCCTGAACTATTTTAATGTTATGACGTGGAGTAGTATTTTATGTTATGACGTGGAGTCAAAAAGCCCTTTAATGTTATGATGTGGAGTAGTATTTTAATGTTATGACGTGGAGTCAAAAAGCCCTTTCTCATGCCTGAGAGACCAGCAGGCAGACAGTAAGTACCAGAATCTATACAGATGGGGAAGCTATATCAGGAGTGTTGATTTTGATTCTAATTTTCCAAAGGCACAATTATCTGCTGATCTGAAGGGCTCCTTGCCTGTGATACCTTATAGTGTAACTATTCTGCAGAAATTATTGGAGCGAGGAGTAACATTATTGCTTCTGTAATTTTCCCAGTGGAAACTGCATCTATTTATTCATCTCAACAAACACAAATAGCTTTCCATGCCTAGTCACTGGGGCTGAGGGTTTACAAAACCAAATAAAGCACAGTCCTTGCCTTAAAAAGGCTAAGGGTTCCAAAGTTCTGGTCTTATTTTTGTAAATTAACCTTTAGTCTCTCAAAATCCTTGCCCTGCTCAGGTAGAGAGAGGGTGAAGTATGCAGCTGTGAGTGGTATGATATTCTTAATGAGTGCACTTGTTTTCAGCTTTTTATTATTAACAGCTTAGTTCTAAAGCCCCCATATGTACTCAGAAGTGAAAAACTACAACAACAACAACAACTGGCTTTTATCTTAAGGCCTTTACATGTATCAGTTCATTTCCTCCATAGCCCGTGGGATGTGACTGGCAGCTCTTGGCACTCGCACACACCCTTCTTCCCCTTCTTAGGACGTTCGGAGTTCAGAGCCCATGTTGCTTTTCCTTTTTTTTTTTTTTTTTCCTTTTCTTTTTTTTTTTTTTTTGAGACACTGTTTCATCCAGACTGGAGTGCAGTGGCATGATCATAGCCCACTGCAGCCTCAACCTCCCAGGCTCAAGCAATCCTACCACCTCAGCCTCCTGAGTAGCTGGGACTACACGTGCACGCCACCACGCCCGGCTAATTTTTGTATTCGATCTTGTTTTTTCCACACCACACTGCATGTGTGTGCTGAACTTTCAGTCTGCCCATAAACCCGGTCAGCCCAACATCTCACTGAACTACTGCTCTTCTGTCACTCCAGGACCACAGCGGGCATAAGGCTTCTCTACAATAATTGTAGTCTCCCCAGGCTACTCCCAACAAAGCAAGATATGGGTTCCTCTGCTCTCAGATTCACCCAGTGGGTCAGACATTCCTATAATTCCTCCAACCCTAACCCTACTGAGACCTAAATCTTAAGAGACAAAATGGTGCCCTACCAGCTTTAGAAACTCACACCAGCTGCTAACTATCTCGCTTCCTTTTCTTAATTCTGAAGCTCCACTCACATGCCAAGAATATTTTAAAAATTAAAAAGACAAAAAAAACTTCTCTGTGTGTCAGAAAAACTGGCTTTGAATCTATTCTCACCCTGCTGTGTTGTTTATGGATAAATTTGATGTATTCTTTCTGCAGGCTTTGAAAACTGATGCTAAAAATCTTGCTTTGGGGAGATTTATAAAAACTTTTTCTGGTTCAAAAATTAGGTTCTTCATTCAAAGTTTAGGCTTTCTTTTTTTTTTTTTTTTTTTTTTTTTGAGATGGAGTCTTGCTCTGTTGCCCAGGAGGCTGGAGTACAGTGGCATGATCTTGGCTCACTACAACCTCTGCCTCCCAGGTTCAAGTGATTCTCCTGCCTCAGCCTCGCGAGTAGCTGAGATTATAGGCACGTGCCACCACACCCGCCTGATTTTTGTATCTTTAGAAGAGATGGAGTTTCACCATGTTGGCCAGGCCGGCCTCAAACTTCTGACCTCAGGTGGTCCACACACCTTGGCCTCCTAAAGTGCTGGGATTACAGGCGTGAGCCACCGCACCCAGCTAAAACTTAGGCTTTTAAGATCTTTATTACTTCCATGATTTCCAAATAATAAACTGTCTTCTTTGCTTGGCTAAATCTGTTTTTCCTCTTAAATACCAGATGCCACTGACTGCAAGGGTAAAGACCATACAACATTGAAGGAAAAAACGTGGAAAAGAAAAATATCTGTTTTAATTATCTCAAAATTTTATTCTGAGACAAATTCAAATATAATTAAGCACCCAGTCCAATATATGCATTTCCTCTTGAAACTTTATTTCTCTTTTAAGTAACCTTTTTACTGATGTGTCACTTACAAACAGAAAAGCACACAGATTATAAATGTACAGCTTGATGAATGTTCACCAAGTGAAATATACCCTTGTCACTGCAATAGGTCAGGAAGTAGAATGTGAACAGTCTCCCACTCACACCCCAAAAGAACTTACTATGCCGACTCCCATCATTATTCATTAACTTTCCTAGTTTTTTAACTTCATGTAAGTGGCATCACACACTGTGCTTTTTTAGATCTGGGTTATTTCCCTCAAATTACATATGTGAGACTCATCCCACAGTGTTGCACATGGCAATAGCTTATTCATTTTTATTGTTTTGTGGATTTCCCTTGTATAAAATTTATTTACTCATTCTACTGCTGATAGACATTTTCGTTATTTCCAGTTGAAGGCTATTGTAAACAAAGATGCTAAGAACAATCTTCTACATGCCTTTTGGTATGCATATGTTTGTATTTCTGTTAGTAATACACCTAGAAAAAGTACTACTAAATCATAGGATTACGTGTTTAGCTATATAGTAGATATTGCCACATACTTTTTTGAAGTGGTTTTAGCAATTTGAACTCTCATTAACATTTGAGAATTCCAATGACTCCCTGTTTGCATTAACACTTAATATTGTCAGTTTTTGTTTTGTTTTGCTTTGCTTTTTGAGACAGAGTCTCGCTCTGTCACCCAGCCTGGAGTGCAGTGGCATGATCTCGGCTCACTGCAACCTCCGCCTCTCGGGTTCAAGTAATTCTTCTGCCTCAGCCTCCCAAGTAGCTGGGACTACAGGCACGCACCACCATGCACAGCTAATTTTTGTATTTCTGGTAAAGATGGGGTTTCACCATATTGGCCAGACTAGTCTCCAACTCCTGACCTCATGATCCGCCTGCCTCGGTGTCCCAAAGTGCTGGGATTACAGAAGTGAGCCACCGCACCAGCCATAATGTCAGTTTTTTTAATGATAGCTGTTCTCATGATTGCGTAGTGGTATCTTACTGTGTTTTAACTTGCATTTCCCTGATAAATAAGATACCTTTTCATGTGCTTATTTGCTATTTGGATGTACTTTTTGTGAAGTGTTTGTTAAAGTCATTTGTCATTTTTCTATTCATTTTCTATTACCTAATCTTTGGTCTCCAAAGGGATGGAATTATCTTATTAGCTATTCTGGGGTGCAAACTGATCCAGGGAATTGGAAATTCAACCAAGATCTCACGGGGTAGAAGAGGAAATGTTTAAAAATGAAGCAGTAGGAAGCAAGGCAGACAAAAAGAAAATGTAATGGTCATTTCACATGGCCTCTAGTTCCCTTGGAATATGGCATAAACATGGACTATTTGGTCTCATGTGAACTAGCCCCCCTCTATCTCTCTAGGTTTGTCACATACTTCTCTCTCTTCTTTTTTTGTATTCTACCATGTCGATATCACAATTCAAATGCACCAAGTTCTCACCAAATTCCGAGCCTTTACTCATGTGGTATTGTTGTACACCCTGTATACTTTCGTCTTGATTCTTAACCACCTCCCCAAACCAAATTATCTTCTTATTAGGTATTAGCTTAAGTATTACTTCTGTAGAGAATGCTTTTCCAAACTAGCTCTAATCACCACCTTTTGAGCACCAAAAAACCCTACTATTTTCATTTGTTCCATTCTTGATTACAGTTCTCTTAAATATATGCATCTCTATACTCTAAACTCCATGAAGAAAAGGACTAAGTCTGCCTTGTTCATGGCAGAATTATAAGCCACAGCACAGTGCCTGGTCCATGGGAAGCCCTTAGTAAATCTATTTTGTTTTATTTTGATTAACTTAATAACCACTCAGTTTAATAATTTTTCATTGCCCTTAACAGGTGTTTCTTCCTTAAACGTTGGTGTTAGCAGAGTTTTTGCCTTAACTTTATGGTCTTCTCTGGCTACCCTCTGCCCAAAGGCAGTCTCATCTATTCACATGCATGTAACTACCAGCTATATGCTGTAACTTAAAAATAAACTTCTTCACCCTGTCATGGTAAATTTTGTGTGTCATCTTGACTGGGGTAAGGGATGTCTAGCTAATTGGTGAAACATTATTTCTGGGTATGTTTGTGAGAGCATTTCTGGAAGAGAGTAACATTTGAGTAAGTAGACTGAGTAGAGATGACTCTCACCAATGTGGGTACACATGATCCAATCTTCTGAAAGCCTGAATAGAATGAAAAGGCAGAGAAAGGATAAACTTACTCTTTCTGTTTGAGCCTGGATATCCAGGCTTTTTTCCCCTTAGACATTCGTGGTCCTGGTTATTGGGCCTTGGGACTGGGACAGTGACTTAACCTCTCCACTTTTTCATCCTCAGTTCTGAAGTCTTCAGAGTGAGACCAGGACTTACACCACCTGCTTTCCTGGTTCTCCAGCTCTCAAACAGAAAATTGTGAGACTTTCTTGGTCTCCATAATAGCTTGAGCCAATTTCCACAATAAATCTCTTGATATATTTTGAGTTCTTTTGGTTCTATTTCTCTGGAGAACCCTGACTAGAACAGACTTTTGTACCAAGAGTGCTTCTAGAGGAACATAATTTTATGAATAACAGCTGTGAATTTGTTCTGGGGTTTACGGAATTGGATTACTAATCTGATCAGGCTTTTAAATGATAATAATTCTATTTCTAGTAGTAAAGAGACCACTAATAGTAAATGGCTATGATATGCAAAATATCTGCATTGGATAGTCCTAAGCAACCATTTATAAGAATCAAAGAGCTAAGTGACTGTATATCATAACATCCAACATTTTTTGAAAACTAAGGAATATAAGGATGTTAGCTCTTTGCTCCTAATGTCTACAAGTGTGTTTTGTTTTGTTTTGTTTTTTAAAGGATGACCTCAGGGACTCCAGTTCTCAAGCGCTGCATAAATGGTCCTAAGAGCTTCTATGTGTGCTGGGAAGGAGTTCCTTATCTCCTGTAGTCACAGGGCTGAATTTGCTGAAAATCAAACATAGGACCTCATCCTTCAATTGGCTGAATTTTAATACAAGTTGAACTTGCAGTCTTGCAGAATGTCTACTGTTAAAGTGAGGCCATTGTTTGGGAAAAAGGTGGGATTCTATGAATTGGGATGGGGGTGTGTGGAAAGACCCTGATGAAGTTGGGGACATTAAGTCCCTACATTCTAATGATTCTTCTTTGCTAGTGAAAGAGGTCTTCCCAGTGTCATTGGAAGCAGCCTTCTCATCCTTAGTGGAATCAGCCTCCCTCATCGCAGCGAAAGTGGCCTTCCCATCCATAGTGATAGTGACTTTTCAACTCCATCTGAGGAGCTAGCTTCCGTTGACTGCAGAAATGGTAACGGCCTTCCTTGAGGCAGCTGCCCTGCAAGACAATGCTGATTCTCCTCAGGACCCAGCCCCATTTTTTGCTTCTAGACCTATAACTAGACTCGAGGCCCAGCAGGTTCCTAAAGGTGATATACAAAGTGGGAGCCAAGAGGAGATGCAATATACTTTAAAAGCACTGCTTGAGCTTGCTAATTTACACGAGCAGAAATCTGGGGAACATGTGTGGAAACGCCTATTATGAATGTGGGATAATAGTGGAAGGAACAAAATGTTGAATCAGGTTACATTTATTGATACGAGCTCACTAGGCAGAAATTCTGCAGTTAATGTTGCAGCTCAGGGTGACAGAAAGGACTCTAGGCCAGACACCATGGCTTACACCTATAATCCCAATACTTTGAGAGACCAAGGCAGGAGATCTGCTTGAGCCCAGGAGCTTGAAACCAGACTAGGCAACATAACAGCATAGATAGTGTCTCTATAAAAAAAAAATTAAATTAGCCAGGCTTGGTGGCATGCTATAAAGTCCCAGCTACTCAGGAGGCTGAGGTGGGAGGATCGGTTGACCTTGGGAAGCAGAGGCTGCAGTTAGCCAGGACCATGCCACTGCACTCCAACCTGGGTGACAGAGAGAGATCTACTTCAAAAAAAAAAAAACTTTTAATAAAAAACTTAATTTAGGGGGCGGTTCCAAGATGGCCAAACAGGAACAGCTCCAGTCGACAGCTCCCAGCATGAGCAAAACAGAAGACGGGAGAAGACGGGTGATTTCTGCATTTCCAACTGAGGTACCGGGTTCATCTCATGGGGGCTTGTCGGACAGTGGGGGCAGGACAGTAGTCACAGCCCACCGAGCGTGAGCCAAAGCAGGATGAGGCATTGCCTCACCTGGGAAGTGCAAGGGGTCAGGGAATTCCCATTTCTAGCCAATGGAAGTGGTGACGGATGGCACCTGGAAAATCAGGTCACCCCCACCCTAATACTGTGCTTTTCCAATGGTCTTACCAAATGGCACAGCAGGAGATTATATCCCATGCCTGGCTCAGAGGGTCCCACGCCCATGGAGCCTCCCTCATTACTAGCACAGCAGTCTGAAATCCAACAGTAAGGTGGCAGCAAAGCTGGGGGAGGGGCACCCACCATTGCTGAGGCTTGAGTAGGTAAACAAAGTGGCCAGGAAGTTCGAACTGGGTGGAGTCCACTGCAGCTCAAGGAGGCCTGCCTGCCTATATAGACTCCACGTCTAGGGGCAGGGCATAGCTGAACAAAAGGCAGCAGAAACCTCTGCAGACTTAAATGTCCCTGTCTGACAGCTTTGAAGAGAGTAGTGGTTCTCTCAGTATGAAGTTTGAGATCTGAGAAAAGACAGACTGCCTCCTCAAGTGGTTTCCTGACCCCCGAGTAGCCTAACTGGGAGGCACCCTTCTCTAGGGGCAGACTGACACCTCACACAGCCAGGTACACCTGAGACAAAGCTTCCAGAGGAACGATCAGGCAGCAACATTTGCTGTTCAGCAATATTCACTGTTCTGCAGCCTCCGCAGCTGATGCCCAGGCAAACAGGGTCCGCAGTGGACCTCCAGCAAACTCCAACAGACTTGCAGTTGAGGGTCCCTGACTGTTAGAAGGAAAACTAACAAACAGAAAGGACATACACACCAAAACCCCATCTGTACATCACCATCATCAAAGACCTAAGGTAGATAAAAACCACAAAGATGGGGAAAAATCAGAGCAGAAAAGCTGAAAATTCTAAAACTCAGAGTGCCTCCCCGCTCCAAAGGAATGCAGTGCCTCACCAGCAATGGAACAAAGCTGGACGGAGAATGACTTTGACGAGTTGAGAGAAGAAGACTTCAGATGATCAAATTTCTCCGAGCTAATGGAGGAAGTTTGAACCCATCTCAAAGAAGCTAAAAATCTTGATAAAAGATTAGATGAATGGCTAACTAGAATAACCAGTGTAGAGAAGTCCTTAAATGACCTGATGGAGCTGAAAACCATGGCACAAGAACTACATGACAAATGCACAAGCTTCAGTAGCCAATTCCAACAACTGGAAGAAAGGGTATCAGTGATTAAAGATCAAATGAATGAAATGAAGTGACAAGTTTAGAGAAAAAAGAGTAAAAGGAAATGCACAAAACCTCCAAGAAATATGGCACTATGTGAAAAAACCAAATCTACGTCTGATTGGTGTACCTGAAAGTGATGGGGAGAATGGAACCAACTTGGAAGACACTCTGCAGGACATTATCCAGGAGAACGTCCCCAACCTAGCAAGGCAGGCCAACATTCAAATTCAGGAAATACAGAGAACGCCACAAAGATACTCCTCGAGAAGAGCAACTCCAAGACACATAATTGTCAGATTCACCAAAGTTGAAATGAAGGAAAAAATATTAAGGGCAGCCAGAGAGAAATGTCAGGTTACCCACAAAGGGAAGCCCATCAGACGAACAGCGGATCTCTTGGCAGAAACTCGACAAGCCAAAAGAGAGTGGGGGCCAATATTCAACATTCTTAAAGAAAAGAATTTTCAACCCAGAATTTCATATCCAGCTAAACTAGGCTTCATAAGTGAAGGAGAAATAAAATCCTTTACAGACAAGCAAATGCTTAGAGATTTTGTCACCACTAGGCCTGCGCTACAAGAGCTCCTGAAGGAAGCACTAAACATGGAAAGGAACGACCAGTACCAGCCACTGCAAAAACATGCCAAATTGTAAAGACCATCAAGGCTAGGAAGAAACTGCATCAACTAATAAGTAAAATAACCAGCTAACATCATAATGACAGGATCAAATTCACACAAAACAATATTAACCTTAAATGAAAATGGGCTAAATGCTCTAATTAAAAGACACAGGCTGGCAAATTGGATAAAGAGTCAAGACCCATCAGTGTGCTGTATTCAGAAGACCCATCTCACATGCAAATACACACACAGGCTCAAAATAAATGAATGGAGGAAGATCTACCAAGTAAATGGAAAACAAAAAGGCAGGGGTTACAATCCTAGTCTCTGATAAAAGAGACTTTAAACCAACAAAGATAAAAGAGACAAAGAAGGTCATTACATAATGGTAAAGGGATCAATTCGACAGGAAGAGCTAACTATCCTAAATATATATGCACCCAATACACGAACACCCAGATTCATAAAGCAAGTCCTTAGAGACTTACAAAGGGACTTAGACTCCCACACAATAATAATGGGAGGCTTTAACACTCCACTGTCAACATTAGACAGATCAATGAGACAGAAAGTTAACAAGGATATCCAGGAATTGAACTCAGCTCTGCACCAAGCAGACCTAATAGACATCTACAGAACTCTCCACCCCAAATCAACAGCATATACATTCTTCTCAGCACCACATCATACTTATTCCAAAACTGACCACATAGTTGGAAGTAAAGCACTCCTCAGCAAATGTAAAAGAACAGAAATTTTAACAAACTGTCTCTCAGACCACAAGGCAATCAAAATAGAATTCAGGATTTAAAAACTCACTCAAAATCACTCAACTACATGGAAACTGAACAACCTGCTCCTGAATGACTACTGGGTAAATAACGACATGAAGGCAGAAATAAAGATGTTCTTTGAAACCAATGAGAACAAAGATACATCATACCAGAATCTCTGGGACACATTTAAAGCAGTGTGTAGAGGGAAATTTATAGCACTAAATGCCCACAAGAGAAAGCAGGAAAGATCTAAAATTGACACCCTAACATCACAATTAAAAGAACTAGAGAAGAAAGAGCAAACACATCCAAAAGCTAGCAGAAGGCAAGAAATGATGAAGATCAGAGCAGACCTGAAAGAGGTAGAGACACAAAAAACCCTTCAAAAAATCAATGAATCCAGGAGCTGATTTTTTGACAAGATCAACAAAATTGATAGGCTGCTAGCAAGACTAACAAAGAAGAAAACAGAGAAGAATCAAATAGATGCAATAAAAAATGATAAAGGGGCTATCACCACCGATCCCACAAAAATACAAACCACCATCAGAGAATACTGTAAACACCTCTATCCAAATAAACTAGAAAATCTAGAAGAAATGGATAATTTCCTGGACACATACACCCTCCCAAGACTAAACCAGGAAGAAGTTGAATCCTTGAAAAGACCAATAGCAGGCTCTGAAATTGAGGCAATAATTAATAGCCTACCAATCAAAAAAAGGCCAGGACCAGATGGATTCACAGCTGAATTCTACTAGAGGTACAAGGAGGAGCTGGTACCATTCCTTCAGAAACTATTCCAATCAATGGAAAAAAAGGGAATCCTCCCTAACTCGTTTTATGAGGCCAGCATCTTCCTGATACCAAAGCCTGGCAGAGACACAACAAAAAAGAATGTTAGACCAAAATCCCTGATGAACATCGATGTAAAAATCCTCAATAAAATACTGGCAAACCGAATCCAGCAGCACATCAAAAAGCTTATCCACCATGATCAAGTGGGCTTCATCCCAAGGTGGGTTCAACATACACAAATCAATAAACGTAATCCAGCATATCAACAGAACCAAAGACAAAAACCACATGATTATCTCAATAGATGCAGAAAAGGCCTTTGACAAAATTCAACAGCCCTTCATGCTAAAAACCCTCAATAAATTAGATATTGGTGGGATGTATCTCAAAATAATAAGAGCTATTTATGACAAACCCACAGCCAATATCATTCTGAATGGGCAAAAACTGGAAGCATTCCCTTTGAAAACTGGCACAAGACAGGGATGCCCTCTCTCACCACTCCTATTCAACATAGTGTTGGAAGTTCTTGCCAGGGCAATCAGGCAGGAGAAAGAAATAAAGGGTATTCAATTAGGAAAAGAGGAAGTCAAATTGTCCCTGTTTGTAGAAGACATGATTGTATATTTAGAAAACCCCATCATCTCAGCCCAAAATCTCCTTAAGCTGATAAGCAACTTCAGCAAAGTCTCAGGATACAAAATCAATGTGCAAAAATCACAAGCAGACTATACACTAATAGCAGACCAACAGAGAGTCAAATCATGAGTGAACTCCCATTCACAATTGCTTCAAAGAGAATAAAATACCTAGGAATCCAACTTACAAGGGATGTGAAGGACCTCTTCAAGGAGAACTACAAACCACTGCTCAGTGAAATAAAAGAGGACACTAACAAATGGAAGAACATACCATGCTCATGGATAGGAAGAATCAATATCGTGAAAATGGCCATAGTGCCCAAGGTAATTTATAGACTCAATGCCATCCCTATCAAGCTACCAAGGACTTTCTTCACAGAATTGGAAAAAACTACTTTAAAGTTTATATGGAATCAAAAAAGAGCCCACATTGCCAAGACAATCCTAAGCCAAAAGAACAAAGCTGGAGGCATCATGCTACCTGACTTCAAACTATACTACAAGGGTACAGTAACCAAAACAGCATGGTACTGGTACCAAAAAAGAGATATAGACCAATGGAACAGAACACAGCCCTCAGAAATAATACCACACATCTACAGTCATCTGATCTTTGACAAACCTGACAAAAACAAGAAATGGAGAAAGGATTCACTATTTAATAAATGGTGCTGGAAAACTGGCTAGCCATATGTAGAAAGCTGAAACTGGATCCCTTCCTTACGCCTTATACAAAAATTAATTCAAGACGGATTAAAGACTTACATGTTAGACCTAAAATCATAAAAACCCTAAAAGAAAACCGAGGCAATACCATTCAGGACATAGGCATGGGCAAGGACTTCATGACTAAAACACCAAAAGCAATGGCAATAAAAGCCAAAATTGACAAATGGGATCTAATTAAACTACAGAGCTTCTGCACAGCAAAAGAAACTACCATCAGAGTGAACAGACAACCTACAGAATGGGAGAAAATTTTTGCAATCTACTCATCTGACAAATGGCTAATATCTACAAAGAACTCAAACAAATTTATAAGAAAAAAACAATCCCATCAAAAAGTAGGTGAAGGATATGAACAGACACTTATCAAAAGAAGACATACATGCAGCCAACAGACACAGGAAAAAATGCTCATCATCACTCACCATCAGAGAAAAGCAAATCAAAACCACAATGAGATACCATCTCACACCAGTTAGAATGGCAATCATTAAAGTCAGGAAACAAGAGGTGCTGGATAGGATGTTGAGAAATAGGAACACTTTTACACTGTTGGTGGGACTGTAAACTAGTTCTACCATTGTGGAAGACAGTGTGGTGATTCCTCAAGGATCTAGAACTAGATATACCATTTGACCCAGCCATCCCATTACTGGGTATTTATCTAAAGGAGTATACATCATTCTACTATAAAGACACTTGCACATGTATGTTTATTGCGGCACTATTCACAACAGCAAAGACTTGGAACCAACCCACATGTCCATCAATGATAGACTGGATTAAGAAAATGTGGCACATACATATACACCATGGAATACTATGCAGCCATAAAAACAGATGAGTTCATGTCCTTGTAGGGACATGAATGAAGCTGGAAACCATCATTCTCAGCAAACTATTGCAAGGACGAAAAACCAAACACCGCATGTTCTCACTCATAGGTGGGAAGTGAACAATGAGAACACTTGGACACAGCAAGGGGAACATCACACACCAAGGGGCCTGTCATGGGGTAGGGGGAGGGAGAGGGATAGCATTAGGAGATATACCTAATGTAAATGATGAGTTAATGGGTGCAGCACACCAACGTGGCACATGTATACATATGTAACAAACCTGCATGTTGTGCACATGTACCCTAGAATTTAAAGTATAATAAAAAAAAACTTAATTTGATTCTTTAGATATTAGATCAATATACAAAAATCAATTTTATTTCCAGATAGGAGCCATAAGTGAAGATTTACTTTTAAAAAGATACATGTAAAAGAAACAGATAAAAAATGGTACCTAAAAACAAACATAATAAAAGATCTGTGTGAACTTTTATGTAGAAAATTATGAAACTTATGTAAAATAAAACATTAAAGAAAACCTAAATAAATGAATAGACATACCATCTTCATGTTAGGAAGACTCCATAAAGATTAATTCTCACCCAGATTATAATTTTAATTCGATTAATCCCAGTCTTGGCAGGTTTTTTCCCCAGAATTTAAAAGAGTATACATACTAAAGAAGAGGAAAATCCAAGATAGCTAAGGCAATTTTAAGGAAGAAAAATGGGATAGCAGATTTGTCCTGGAACTGCTATAATTTTAATTATAATTGCTATATTATAATTATACAGCTGTTATAATGGTTATAATTTTAAAATAGATATTTTAAAAATTTACATATTTTTAAATTGTAGCCATTATAACAGTAATTAAAATTACTATAGCAATTGTAGTAGTGCAGGGCAGGCAATTAGCCTACTGGAGGAGTAAAGAGCCCCCAAACAGACTCTAAGTAGAATATGATGTATGACAAATACTATAATGCTGACTATAGTGAGGAAAAGATAGATTACTCAGTAAAGAGTTCTACAAAGACCTGGCTATTTATATGAGTGGGAGTGATGAATTTAGAGTTTTGATTTACACTATTCACAATCAAAAATTTTAATTTAATTTAAAAAGAAGGGCTTAACAGTTTGTTGGTCTCGTTGACTGAAACATGAGTCAAAAGATGGCCCATTGCCTACCGCCCCCATAAGTGAATTGGAAATGCTTGACCTCCCTTGGTTTAATGGAGAGGAAGGCATTCAAAGGCTTAGGGAGAGCAAAATATTAGAGTATATTAGAATAGACCTACTTACCCACACTAGGAGGGTCCAGAAAACACACCCTTCACCAACACTTTGAGAAATAAATTTGTGAAGGAAGCCCCAGCATCCTTGACAATACCTAACGTAACGGGAGTAATTAGATCTTGGGTGGCCAGGGCCAACTCTGGCACTCAACTACCAAAGGCAAGATGGATGTACCCTAATAGTCAGTAGAGTCAAAGCAGCAGTCAGAATATTCCGACCCTTGCAGAGCAATGACATTGGCTAATCACAGTGTTCCTACAAATGAAATAGAAAGCCTACAAATTCTTACTTGATCTAAATAAGCAGAAAAGTTCTAGGTCAAGTGAACAAAAGTGCATTTCAAAAACAGAGAGACATAGCCCTTCAATCAATTTCTAGACTTGGGCCAGTTTACAGACCTAGAACTCCTTGAATAAAGCAGAGGCAACCTCTCCTCAAGAAAAAACACAGTACATTACCTGAAACTTACGCTGTTAATCTTTCTCCTAACCTTCCCTAAAGAGACATAGGGCCTTTTATCAGTGTAACTGTGCACTGGGAAGAAAGAAAATAATCAGACATTTAAGAGACTACTAGACACTGGCTCTCAAATGACAGTAATTACAGGAGACCCAAAATGTCACTGCGGCCCTTTATCAGAGTATTGGCTTATAAAGTTCAGGTGATCAATGGGGTTTTAGCTCTGGTCTGTCTCACAGTGGGTCCAGTGGGTTCCTGAGCCCAACCTGTGGTTATTTTCCCACTTCCAAATGCATAATTGAATAGACATACTTAGCAGCTGGCAGAACTGCCACATTAGTTCCCTGATCTGTAAAATAATGACTATAATGGCAGGAAAGGCCAAATGGAAGCCATTAGAACTGCTTCTATCTAGGACAATAGCAAATCAAAAGCAATACTGCATTCCTGGAGGGATTGCAGAGATTAGTGCCACCATCAAAGACTTGAAAGACACAGAGGTGGTGATTCTCACCACATCCCCATTCAAAACTCTTACTTGGCCTGTGCAAAACCACAGACAGATCCTAGGGAATGACAGTATGATTATCATAAGCTTAGCCACGTAATGACTCCAATTGTAGCTGCCGTACAAGATTTGGTTTCCTTCACTGAGCAAATTAACACATCCTCGGATAGCTGGTATTCATCTATTGATCTGGCACATGTCTTTTTCTCTGTCTATAAGGCCCACCAGAAGTAGTTTTCCTTCAGCTTGCAAGGCCAGCAATATACCTTCTCTGTCCTCAAAATTATTTTAACTCCTCAGCCCTATGTCATAATTTAGTTAACAGGCATCTTGACTGCCTTTCCTTTCAACAAGATATCACACTGGTTCATTACATCGATGACATTATGCTTATTGGATCTAGTGAGCAAAAAGTCACAACTATTCTAGACATATTGTTAACAGAGTGTATGTTAGAGCATAAAAAATAAAGCCAACTAAAATTCAGAGGCTTTCTATCTTAGTGAAATTTCTAAGGATCCAGTGGTATGGGGCCTATCAAGATATCCCTTTTAAGGTTGAGGTTAAGTTGTTGCATTTGACCCCTCCCAATCAAGAAAGAGGTACAATAACTAAAGAGCCTATTGGGATTTTAGAGGCAACATCTCTTCATTTGGATGTATTACTCCAGTTCATCTATCAGTTGTCCCAAAAAGCTGCTAGTTGTGGGTGGGTTCTGGAATAAAAGAAAGCTCTACAACAGGTCCAGGCTCCTATGCCACTTGGACCATAGGATCTAGCAGATGCAGTGGTGCTTGCAGTTTCAGTGACAAGATAGGAATGCCATTTGGAGACATTTGCAAGCTGCCATAGATGAACTGCAGCACAGGCCTTTAGGATTTTGGAGCCCAGCTCTGCCATCATCTGCAGATAACCACTCTCCTTTTGAGAGACAGCTCTTGGACTGCTACTGGGAGTTAGGAGAAACTGAATACTTGACTGTGGGCTATCAAGTTACCACACAACCTGAGACTTCCATCATCAACTAGGTGTTATCAGACCTGCTAAGCCATAAAATTGAGCATGTACAACATATGGTTCTGCTTCTCTGAGAGTCGGGATTTACAGGAATCAAGGGGTGGAAATGGGAGTGGCACTACTCAGTATTACCCAAAATGTTTTCTTCCTGTTCCCACAAGCTTATGCTCTGCTGGCCTAAAAATCTTAGTTCCAGCTTCCACCAAGAAGCACAACAATGATCCCATTGAACTGGAAGTTAAGACTGTCATCTGGCCACTTTGAGCTTCTCATGCCTCTGAGTCTATAACAGAGTCCAGAGTCGTAGTACTAGCTGGAGTGACTGATGTGGACTACTAAGCAGAAGCACCAGTCAAGATGCTCAATGAAAGCAAAGAGAAAAAAGAATAAATAGTAAATATGGTCATTATAAATACCTGCTATGACCACATGACCAGTTACAGAAACAAAGACTGTTACGAAGATGTCCCCCCTTCTTCTGTTAGAAATACATTTGTATGTAGACATAGGTACATTAAGTAAATATTGTTGTCTTATTTCCTCTCTTATTCCTTTATTATGTAACATATATGTTAACAGTATTAGTGTTTTAATATTGTTAATTTTACATCATAATATTTAAGTTACAGAATATGAGAAGATGAGTAAACATCACTCAAAGACGATTTCTCATCTGGGGAAGAGATGAGAGTTATACACAAAATATTTGTATCATATCAGGTGCTTATTACCCTGTTATTGTCTTTATCTGGAGGTTAAGTATGGTTTAAGGAGATAGATATAGGGTGCCAGGTTGAAAAGGGGTGGACTTGTGATGGTTAATTTTATGTGTCAACTTGACTGGGCCGAGAGATGCCTAGATAGCTGGTGAACATTATTTCTGGGTGTGTCTGTGAGGGTGTTTCTGGAAGAGATTAACATTTAAATCAGTAAACTAAGTAAAGAAGATCCACCCTCACCAACATGAAAATGTATTATCCAAGCTGTTGGGAGCCGAAATAGAACAAAAAAGTGGTGAAGGGCGAACTTGCTCTTTCTGTTTGAGCTGGGATATCCATCTTTTCCTGCCCTTGGACATCAGTGCTCCTGGTTCTCAGGCCTTGGGACTCAGACTGACCTTACACCATTGCCCCCAACCCAACTGTTCTCAGGTCTTCGGACTCAGACCAAGACTTCTATCATAGGCTCCCCTAGCTCTAAGGCCTTTGGACTCCATCTGAATTACACCACTGGCTTTTCTGGTCCCCCAGCTTGCAGAAGGCAGATGGTGGAACTCCTTGGCCTTCATAATCACTTAAACCAATTCCCATTAAAAACCTCCTCATATATATGTCTCCTATTGGTTCTGTTTCTCTGGCAAACCCTGATTAATACACACCTTAATCACAAGATGTAAAGTTTTATATCTAATTGCCTACTAAGTATTTCTACAGAGACACTTCAAACTCAACATGTTCCAACTGAGCTTATATTGCTCCCACTCCTCCATCCCCATCCCACCTGCTCCTCCCACTCTTGCATTTACAATGACAATTAATGGTGCCATAATCCACCTAGTTTCCTAAAGCAGAAATCTTGTAGTCATTCTAAATTCCTTTCTCCCCTTCTACCCACATCTTTTCATTCACTAATTATCCCTCCTACGTGGTTCTGTAATCCTTTTTTTTCTCCCCATCCCTACTACTACTGCCTAATTAGGATTCCATTCTTTCTTACCTTGATTACTAAAATAGTCTTCTAATGACTCTCTGTCTCTCAATTTTTCCCTCCTTTGATGCTTTCTCTACAGAACCTCCAGAATGAGATATCTAAAATTCTGTTTGATGATGGAATTACCAGGTTGAAACCTCTTCCAAGGCTTTCCATAGCCTGGTTACTCAACTAACACACCGGGCCTTTTGTAACCTATTTACTTCTTCACCTTTACCCTCTATTTTACCTTCTTTTTTTTTATTTCTTTTTTTTTAAAGGATACATGTGCAGAATGTGCAGGTTTGTTACATAGGTATACGTGTGCCATGGTGGCTTGCTGCACCTATTGACCCTTCCTCTAAGTTTCCTTCCCTCACCCCCCATCCCCCAACAGGCCCTGGTGCATGTTGTTCCCCTCTCTGTGTCCATGTGTTCTCAATGTTCAACTCCCACTTGTGAGTGAGAACATGCGGTGTTTGGTTTTCTGCTCCTGTGTTAGTTTGCTGAGGATGATGGCTTCCAGCTTCATCCATGTCCCAGCAAAGGACATGATCTCATTTCTTTTTATGGCTGCATAGTATTCCATGGTGTGTATGTACCACATTTTCTTTATCCAATCTATCATTGATGGGCATTTGGGTTGGTTCCATGTCTTTGCTACTGTAAATAGTGCTGTAATAAACATACGTGTGCATGTGTCTTTATAGTAGAATGATTTATACTCCTCTGGGTATATACCCAGTAATGGGATTGCTGGGTCAAATGTTATTTCTGGTTCTAAATCCTTGAGGAATCGCCATACTGTCCTCCACAATGGTCGAACTAATTTACATTCCCACCAACAGTGTAAAAGCATTCCTATTTCTCCACAGCCTCGCCAGCATCTATTGTTTCCTGACTCTTTAATAATCGCCATTCTGACTGGCATGAGATAGTATTCCATTGTAGTTTTGATTTGCATTTCTCTGATGATCACGATATTGAGCTTTTTTCATATGTTTGTTGGCCACGTAAATGTCTTGTTTTGAGAAGTGTTTGTTCATATCCTTTATCCACTTTTTGATGGGGTTGTTTTTTTCTTGTAAATATTTGTTTAAGTTCCTTGTAAATTCTGGCTATTAGCCCTTTGTCAGGTGGATAGATCGCAAAAATTTTCTCCCACTCTGTAGGTTGCCTGTTCACTCTGATGATAGTTTCTTTTGCTGTACAGAAGCTCTTTAGTTTAATTAGGTTCATTTGTCAATTTTGGCTTTTGCTGCAATTGCTTTTGGCATTTTTGTCATGAAGTCTTTGCCCATGCCTGTGTCCTGAATGGTATTGCCTAGGTTTTCTTTTAGGGTTTTATGGTTTTTGATTTTAAGTCTTTAATCCATCTTGAGTTAATTTCTGTATAATGTGTAAAGAAGGGGTCCAGATTCAGTTTTCTGCATATGGCTAGCCAGTTTTCCCAGCACCATTTACTGAATAGGAGATTCTTTCCCCATTACTTGTTTTGGTCAGGTTTGTCAAAGATCAGATGGTTGTAGATGTGCAGTGTTATTTCTGAGGTCTCTGTTCTGTTCCATTGGTCTATATGTCTGTCTTGGTACCAGTACCATGTTGTTTTGGTTACTGTAGCCCTGTAATATAGTTTGAAGTCAGGTAGCATGATTCCTCCAGCTTTGTTCTTTTTGCTTAGGACTGTCTTGGCTATATGGGGTCTTCTCTGATTCCACATGAAGTTTTAAATTGTTTTTTCTAACTTTGTGAAGAATGTCAATGATAGTTTGATGGGAATGGTATTGTTTCTATAAATTACTTTGGGCAGCATGACCATTTTCACGATATTGATTCTTCCTATCCATAAGGATGGAATTCTTTCCCACTTGTTTGTATCCTCACTTATTTCCTTGAGCAGTTGTATGTAGTTCTTCTTGAAGAGGTCCTTCTCATCCCTTTTTACTTGTATTCCTTAGACATTTGATTTTCTTTGTAGAGATTATGAATGGGAGTTCATTCATGATTTGGCTCTCTGCTTGCCTATTGTTGGTGTAAAGGAATGCTTGTGACTTTTACACATTGATTTTATATCCTGAGATTCTGCTGAAGTTGCTTATCAGTTCAAGAAGTTTTTGGGCTGAGACGATGGGTTTTTTAAAATATAAAATCATGTCATCTGCAACAATCTTCTATTTTACCTTCTAATAATCCCTAGCTGCTAGCAATTCCTGGTAAACAATGATGTTTCCTTTTCCTAGCTCTCTTTGTGATGTTTTCTAAGCCTGGAATGTCATCTGGTTCTTACTCATCCTTCAAGATTAGATTCTGAGAATATCACTTCTCAGAAGTCAAGACTTCCAGGTTTGATTGAATTTATCTCTGCTCTCCCACAACACCCCATCGAACCTTTCCTTGAGACAGCCAGGTGAGAAGGCCTCCCTGGCAGGGGCTCTGACCAACCTGCACACTATGTGGAGTGCACACTGGGATGGAGCCACAGAAGTTCATGATGTTTGCAGCAGGGAGGAGTCCGGCCCCTCCTCTTCCTGGGTGTTACCTGGAATTCAAGCTGTGAGGTGGCAAGCACACTAGCAGGAACTCTGGCCTTGCAGAGAGCCCCTGTTCCCCCTTTTTTCCTTTTTGCCCTATAAATCCCATTATTCTCACCCTTCAAATCGTCTGTGAGCCTAAATTTTTGTGATTGTGGGGCAAGGACCCCCTCTTTAGCTGAACTAAGGAAAAGTCTTGGAATATCATTATCAAGACATAAATTGAGATATGTTGTTTATAGTCTGCCACCCCCACTAAACAGCTCCTTGAGAGCAGGCCCAATGTCACGTTTGTCTTTGTGCCCTGGGATGTAGTAGACAGCCTGGCATATACTAGGTATGTAAAAATAGCTTCTTGCCCTGAAAATTTTTAGAACATTTTGAATCTCTATGACATAATTCAATCTGTTTTGCCCTTTCTTCTTAAGAGAATTCAAATTTTTTTCCAGTGATAATGTGCCCAGCTCAATGACTATATTTCCCACCCTCCCTTGCCAGGACTGAAAACCAATGAGGTAAAAGCACTCACAGATGGCTTTTTGGGAACTGCTTTAAAGGAGGCTAAATGTTGTCATTTATTTTTCCCCTTTCTCCCTAAAACATGTTCACAATGTCTGAAGTTCTAGGAGACATCATATGTGTGCTTGAAGATGCAAAGCCATGCTCTAAAGAAAGATGGGAGTCTGGTTCTCTATTAACCATTGAGCTTTCATACCAGCCCAGGACAGCATTATTTTAGTTTTTCTTTTCGTGAGAGAATGTGATCCCTACTTTGTTTAGTCTGTCTGGATTTTGTTACCAGCAACTGAATGTACTACTAGCTGTAGCTACTAGCTCTGAATAAAAGTTTCTTCTTAAATGATGCAATTGCAAGTTAAAATTGATCATGGGCAGGGCTTGGTGGCTCACAATTTTAATTCTAACACTTTGGGAGGCTGAGGCAGGAGGATCACTTCAGGGCAGGAGTTTGAGACCAGCCTGGGCAACAAAATAAGACTCTATCTCGACAAGAAATTTGAAAAATCAGTCAGGCATAGTGTCACGTGCCTGTAGTCCCAGCTACTCTGGAAGCTGAGGTAGGAAGATCACTCTAGCCCAGGAGTTCAGAGACTGCAGTGAGCTATGATCACACTACTACACTCCAGCCTGGCTAACACAGTGAGATCCAGTATCTTAAGAGAAAAAAAAAAGCATGAAAAGATGCTTCTTTGGGATCATCTAAGATGGATATTCTTCTATTTCTAAATGTATAGCTCCTTTCACCATCATCCAGGAACTGAAATGCTGAAGGACTTTTAATATGATAGGGGCTACTTTGTTTTTACGATTTTTATTTAACTCATATGACTTGTCACTTTAAGTAGAGTTGTAGTTTGTAAGGCAATTACTTGAGTAACTTTTATAGTACTCTGGTTCACAGCTAGTAGCTATTATGGAGGCCGCATAGTGCCTAATTAAGAAATAAAGACAGAGCAATTAGCATTCTTTCAAGGATTTACAACCAAAAAAGCATTAATAAAACATCCTATATATATACTCTAAATTACAGGTATCTATATGTATGTGCAGATATAAATATTTATGAAGACAGAAAACATAAATTATTAAGTTAGTCTCTCTATAAAGTATGAAATAAAATTACAAAAACAACAATATACACATGCACAAATTCCAAGAACACACAAGATTTCAGGTCTCTGATTTAACAGTTTTCATATTTTGTGTTTCTAACTATTGACTTGTTTACCTTATCCCCTCTTTTTGTTATTATTTTATTTTATTATTTTTTTAGAGACGGAGTCTCGCTCTGTTGCCCAGGCTGGAGTGCAGTGGCACAATCTCAGCTCATGCAACTTCCGCCTCCCTCCGGGTTCAAGCAATTCTTCTGCCTCAGCCTCCGGAGTAGCTGGGACTTCAGGTGCCCACCGCCATGACCAGCTAATTTTTTTTTTTTTTTGTATTTTAGTAGAGACAGGGTTTCACCATATTGCCCAGGCTGGTCTTGAACTCCTGAGCTCAGGCAATCTGCCCGCCTCGGCCTCCCAAAGTGCTAGGATTACAGGCGTGAGCCACCGTGCCCAGCCACTTCAGCCCCTCTGTAGGGCTATCATAGGCCATTTTCCCACTGTATTGACTCAGTTTAAACTCTATCAGTTGACACTTAGACATTGACACCATGTAGCCTTTTTTCCAGGCACTTAAGGCTAACTTTTTTTTTTTTTTTTTGGACACAGGGTCTCTCTCACTTCCACCACCCGAGGCTGGAGTGCAGTGGTACAATCATGGCGCACTTATGCAGCCTTGACTTCCCCAGGCTCAAGCAATTCCACCTCAGCCACCCAGGTAGCTGGGACTTCAGGCGTGTGCCACTACACCTGGCTAATTTTTTGTATTTTTAGTAGAGAAGAGGTTTTGCCGTGTTACCCAGGCTGGTCTTGAACTTCTAAACTCAAGAGATCTGCCCACCTTGGCTTCTCAAAGTGCTGAGATTACAGGTGTGAACCACTGCATCTGGCCAAGGCTAACCTTTTGACATCATCAGTGCCCATTCTCTGAGTGAGTATGAATTTTTTAGGGTCTGTGCCACTATTTCTATGTTAAATTCCTTGGTCTCCTCCCTCCCAGTTAAATCTATGTACAATTCTTTCTTCAAATATTCATTCCTTTCTGAGCCATTTAAAATCTGTATCTGAAAAAGCCTTGATCCAGAGGGCAAAACATCTGGTCCTGTTTCATTGTTAAGGATAAATGGTAGGATATAAGACCACAAAGTTTAGACTCTAAGTGCCACACCTTGACCCTAGTGTTTTGCACTTAACAGGTGCTTGCTGTTGTTAATAACTAGCAACTTGCCCAAGGTTCATTCATTAATTGGCTCAGCAAATATTATCTACTATGTGCCTAGCACTGTGCTAGGCCATAGATAATCCAGTGAGCAAAAACAGGTACAGTCTCTAATTATGTGTTGTGGGGAAGACAGATATTTAGCAAATAATCACAGAAATGAGTTTATAATTGCAAACTAAGACAAGTGCTATGAAGAAAAGAAATATGGTTTTATGAGTTTGCTAAATGCAGACTAGATTGTTTTACACTAACCATCTTACTGAGAAAACTAAAAAAAAAATAGGATTAAAAAAAATGTTTGAATGTGTCATAAAGTTACCAAGATTGAGAGCTCTTAATGGGCCAAAATCCAAGAAAGGAGGGAATTGCGGAGAGGTGAACCTGACAGCCAGGGTGACTTTTCCTCTTAGGGCATTTGGCTCCCACATGCGCATGCAGGCTGAAAGTCCCAGGAAGCTAACATTCCCAAGATTAACCTTCCTTCTATTATCTTCATCCTCAGGGTAGCACAACAGTGAAGTGTCCCAAAGGTCCCAGAGGGACTGAACCCCAGTTGCCCTCTTCATTAATGCATCTTTGAATGGATTTCTTTCCTGTTTTGCTTTCCACAACTCCCTACTGAAGCTTCTGGGATAATCTCACAAATAAACTACCTATTTCTGTGTCTTTTTGGGGGAATCCAGCTAAGATAAAAATCTTTATAAGGAAATCTCTGCCTATATTTCTGTTTCTTACAGTCGTGAAAAAGGAAATGCTAGTTCAAAGAGTGATTTTTTTTTTTTTTTTAACCGAGATTTGAGTTCTCTGTGTCAAAACCACCATCTGTATCTGGGGAATTCCACTTTATAAGTCTTGGTGGGAGGGAAGAGTTTATCTCTTTCTTAGAAGATAGAAACACCATATATTCACTCTGTTAGCCTCTCAAAACTATAGTATTAACATATGACTCAGGTTTGGCTAAGCAGATGGATCTTTCCTAGATTATGTTTGGGAGGCAGAAATGCAAAGAAGGCAAGATAGGGAAGACTCTTCTCTGTTGGTGTTAGTGTTTTTAACGACTTCCAGTTTTTGGAGAGCACATTGGTGGTGGTGACTGTGGCAATTACTAGAATCCAGTGCCCACAGGGTGAGCAACACAAACTGCAGTGTGAAGGGCAGTGCTGCCCAATGGAAATGTAATATAAGGACACAAGCAGTGGCTCACGCCTGTAATCCCAGCACTTCGGGAGGCCGAGGCAGGTGGATCACGTGAGGTTAGGAGTTCGAGACCAGCCTGGCCAATGTGGCAAAACCCCGTCTGTATTAAAAATACAAAAAGTAGCCAGGCGTGGTGACGCATCCCTGTAATCCCAGCTACTGGGGAGGCTGCGGCAGGAGAATCACTTGAAGCTGGGAAGCAGAGGTTGCAGTGAGCCAGGATTGCACCACTACACTCCAGCCTGGGCGACAAGAGTGAAACTCCGTCTCAATTAAAAAAAAAAAAAAAATGTAATGTAAGCCATACATGCCATTGAAAACTTTCTAGTAGTCTAATTTAAAAAAAAAAAAAAAGTAAAAAGAATCAAGTAGAATTAATTTTAAGAATGTATTTTTCTTAACCCAAACATCCCCAATACTGTCATTTTAACATGTAATCCATTTAATAAATTATTGAGCAATTTTATAATTATTTCCTTTACACTTTAGTAATCCGGTGTGTATTTTGCACTTAGAGTACATCTGAATTTGGGTTAGCCATATTTCAAATGCTCAATAGCTGATTGTGGCTGGGGACTCCCATATGAGGCAGTGTAGGCCTAGAGCTGAGAGGCAGTGGGCAACCATGTCTTCACACAAGACTAGATCTGTACTGTGCTGTGATTTATGCACTGTTACTTATTTTAGAGTCTCTAAGCCTAGTGTTTCAATTCTCTGGTTGCATTTGTTAGCAATTAAACATATTTTCATTTCTACCTAAATCAGCCCTAGTTAAGTTTCTGTTGTTTGCAACTAAGAAACCGTATTGTTATAGAAATTTCAATGAGAAGTTTTGTAGGCACAGACATTCAAAGAAATGAGGAGGATTGTGTATTTGGCCTTGTTAGAAATTATGGTAGTTTAGATTACTGTTCAGCAAATATTCATTTTCTTTTTCCTTCTCCTGTGGGTGGAGTATATTACCCTGCTTCATGATGTTGGAGTTGACCATGTGACTTGCTTTGGCTAGTAAGATGTTGGTGGATATAATGTGGGCAAAGTGCTGAGATGTGTTTGTGGAATGGTTTCCTGGCCTCTTGTACTTCTGCTGTCACCATGATGAAAATATGCTCCTGCTAGCTGGTGGGTAAAGGAAAATGAAAGGCATGTGGAATAATTTGAAGACCCAGTTAAACTCAAGCTAGATTAGCCAACTTCTGTCAATCTGAAATTAAAAGAACAAGCATAAGTGATTATATTAAGCCATCTAGTTATGCTATGTAGCAATATTGTTGGAATGACTGAAACAGAACTAAAGGCAGAAAAAGTTATAGCTAGTAAACAATGAGTCTCTAACAATCTATGGTATGCAGAGGAGACAAAGTATATTAAATTATTCACCCTGGAATGCAGTGCTAATGAAGCAAAGTTTTGAGGAACCAATTAGCTTCTGCTAGAGGATAGTAAAACGAGTTATATAAGACTTGTAGTATATAGTATTTATTGTTAAAATTTCCAAATATTTTAAAGAAATAGATTTATAGTTGTACAATTTGCAGTTGTACCATTTCCTGCTTAAGGCATTGACTGAAAATCAGTGACTTTTTAAAAATTTTGCTAAAGAAACATCACATTTCTTACAGTCACTGGGTTGAGAGAGCCAAAATATACACACACAAAAACTGAGTCTTTGATTTGCCAAAATTCAATGTCAGTTGAATTTACAGCCTCGCCATGTGTCTGATATAAAGTTTGAACATTGATGTTATCCTCAGCAAACTAACAGAGGAACAGAAAACCAAATGCCACATGTTCTCCCTTGTAAGTGGGAGCTGAACAATGAGAACACATGGACAAAGGGAGGAGAACAATAAACACTGGGGCTGTTGGGCGGGGGAATGAGGGCAGCAGGGACAGCATCAGGATAAAAAGCTAATGCATGTGGGTATAGCAAATCACCGTGGCACATGTTAACCTATGTAACAAATCTACATGTCCTGCACATGTATCCTGGAACTCAAAATCAAATTAAGTTAAAAAAAAATCTATTACTTTTCATGTTTAAAAAAACGAGTTACAAGTTACATACAATAAAATATGTCCTTTTGAATGTGTAGTCCTATGAGTTTTGACAAACACCTGTAGTTATATAATGATCACTACTACCATGATCAAGATATAGAATATTTCTATCACCTCTCAAAAAAAAAAGTTTGGGCATTGATCAAGAAGAAATAGAATGCTGAGAATGCAAGTCTTGTATGGGAGGAACTTCATCTCCTCGATGAGTTTTGTTGGCAACTAATGCAGCCTTTCTCTTTCTGATGATGCTCCTTCCCCTTTGCTTGAAGACTCGTAATAAGTCCTTAAAGAGATTTACCTGGCCAGAGACAGCTAATTTGTCTTTTGTCCCATCCAGACCCTCTTCTTTTTCTCTAAGGCCTTAAATGTCAAATCCCAACATGTTCTGGGAGCCAATTTAAAGGCAAATTTGCGAGATGACAGAATACCCACAAAAAATTGCAAAACTTTGTTAATTTATATCAGACTTGTGTGTGTGTGTGTACGTGTGTGTATTTTGAATGAGTAGGCCAAAGAGGGAACTGATAATTTTAGATCAGGCTGATTTTAGCATCATGGGGACAACTCACTGAGATTCTGGATTCAATGTGCCTCTTCGAGCTGAGAGTAATTCTAATTGTTTGTTTGCTTGGTTGACTTGTCTTGGAAACAAAGCCTTACTTTGTGTTTGAATCAGAAACAACCAGTGGCATTATTGTTCTAAAAAACAGCAGATGTTGGAAAAGAAGAGCAAATTGAACCAATTTCTCCTCACTCAAAACTTTTTTGTAGTAGATATAGATTGGAAAGATGTAGAAAAGTGGAGAAGAAAATAAATTGGGAATGTTCAACAGTGTAAGTGAATAAGATCAGGCATATAATTCATGAAGCAATATTGTTTGTTTTTCACACAGTGGAATATTCTTAAATAAAATTTAAAATCTGGTAGGATGTTGAAAAATTTCATTCATTCATTTAAATATTCATTAAATGTCTAATATGTTCACATACAGTATTTTGGGTACTGGAGATACAGCAATACACTAGGGAAATGAAAATTTTCTCATGTAACTTATATTCTAGTGGAGAAAGAGAAGGAACAAATACATTAAAATATACAGTATTTTAGGAGGTTATCTATGTAATATGAACCCCAAAGTATCTGAGACAGGTCTCAATTTAGCCCAAGTTAAGGATACACTTTTGACACAGCCTCAGGAGATCCTGATGGCATGTACTCAAGGTTATTAGGGGTACAGCTTGCTTTTATACATTTTAGGGAGAAATAATACATCAATCAATACATGTATGATTTACATTGGTTCGACCTGGAAAGGTGGGAAAACTCAGAGCCATGGCTTCCAGGTCATAGGTAGATTTAAAAATTTTCTGATTGGCAATTGGTTGAAAGAGTTATTATCAATAAAAAGGAATATCTGGGTTATGATAAGGGATTGTGGAGACCAAGGTTTTATCATGCAGCTTGACGTCTCCAGGTAGCAGGCTTCAGAGAGAAACGATTGTACATATTTCTTACCAGACTTAAGGTCTGTGTTGATGTTAATTCTGGTTGACTTCCTGAATTCCAAAAGGGAGGAAGAACTAATGAGGCATGTTTGACCCTTGCTTCTCATCATGGCCTGAACTAGTTTTTCAGGCTAATTTTGGAATGCCCTTGGCCAAGAGGAGGGGTCTATTCAGATGGTTGGGGGTGGGTCTTAGAATTTTATTTTTGTTTACAGTAAGAAGAAAATAAATCTGCTTAAATCAGGATTGCCAGGATGTAGAAGGATACAATTTAAAAAATGGTTGTCAGGGATGATATCAATGAGAATGTCACATTTGAGTAATAGCCTAAAAGGAGGCATTAAAGTAGCCTTGTGCATCTCCAAGGGAAGACTTTTCTAGGCAGAAAGGACCAGGGAAAAAATGTGGACCTTGACTGGCCACATGGAGTAGAGTGAACCAGGGTGATACTAGTAGGAGATTAAGTCAGAGGTATAGAGTAGAGCCCGATTCGATTATTTCCCACAAAGATGAAAGATAGAGATTTTAAGCAGTAGAAAATTAGAAACCAACATTAAGTTGGACACGGCCAGAAGTCCTTCATCAGCAAGTGGAAGTTTCAATATTTTTATGTACATGTACAATGTTATACACAAGGCCAACATTGTGATAATGCACTTTCATGCAGTCAAATTTGCAAAAACAAAATGCATAAAACAAATTAGAACACTCTAAAGTCTTTAAACAAAAAACCACATAGTATATTATTACATTTATATGAAGTGTCCAAGATGGATTCAAGGGGGATAATGAGAATGTTCTAAAATTGATTATGGTAATGGTTGAATAATTCTGAAATGCACTAAAAGCCCTTGAATTGTACACTTCAAATGGTTGATTTGTATGCCATGTGAATTACATCTCAATAATATCATTTTAAAGAGGAAAGTTCTAAGATTTGAGTCCTAGGGCCATTGACTATTTAGAGATTTGTGATACTTATTAAACATCCAAGATGAAATTCTGAATAGGAGTTTGAGTATGTAAATTTGAAGTTCAGGAGAGAGGTCTGGGCATAAGAAATCAATTTGAGAGTCCTTAATATGTGGATAGTATTTAAAACCACTGTACTAGGTGAGATCACCCAGAAAGTGAGTGTAGAAAATAAAGAGAAGAGACCTGAGACATTGTTCAGGGCACACCAATGGTTAGAGGTTAGAAATAGATAAAAGGACAAGCAAATAAGCCTTAAAAGGAGGGCGCCAGTAAAGCAGGACCTTGACAGAGATCACCTCTGTCAAATGCTGCCAACAGTTCAGGTAAGATGAAAACGAACAACCATCATTGGTTTTAGCTATGTGAAAGTCAATAGCAATTTGACAAGGGCTATTTTGTAAGAGGCATGAGAATGAATGCCTGATTAGAAAATGAGAGACAAGCAAATTGCAGATATGAAGCAGATATAACTATTGAGAAGAGTTGCCTTTTACAGGAGCAGAGAAGGGATCCAGTAACTGCAGGTGAATAAAGAATCTGGAAAATTGTCTTCTCTCTTAAGATAGGAAAAATAATAGCATTTATAAGCTCATGGAAATGATCGAGCAATAGAGAAAACATGATGTTACAAGAAGAGAGATGCCTGCTGCTGATGTGATGTCCTAGAATACATGAAAGGGAATAGAAACTGGTGAAGGAGTGGAGAGGGCTGGAGTATACAGAGCTTGCTGCTAGTGAAAGGCAGAGTATGTGGGCACAGAGCAAGCAGGTGGGTAGCTATGCTGGCAGCAAAATGCAGGACATGTTTTCTACTGGCTTTTATTACCCCAGTAAAATGGGAAACAAGGTCTCAGCAAAGAATAAGGAACAGGGAGGAGGCACTGAGGAAAGAGGAACATGAAGAAAATAGTCTCCGGCTGGGCGCAATGGCTCATGCTTGTAATCCCAGCACTTTGGGAGGTCAAGGTGGGCAGATCACTTGAGACCAAGAGTTCGAGGCCAGCTTGGCCAATATGGTGAGACGCTGTCTCTACCAAAAATACAAAAATTAGCCAGGCACATGTCTGTAGTCACAACTATTGGGGAGGCTGAGGCACGAGAATCGCTTGAGCCTGGGAGGGAGAAGTTGCAGTGAGCTGAGATCACACCACTGCATGCCAGCCTGGGTGACAGAGTGTGACTCTGTTGAAAGAAAGGAGAGGGGAGGGGAGGAGAAGGGAGGAGAGGGGAGGAGAGAGGAGGAGAGGGGAGGAGAGGAGAAGAGAGAAGAGAAGAGAAGAGAAGAGAAGAGAAGAGAAGAGAAGAGAAGAGAAGAGAAGAGAAGAGAAGAGGTCTCTGAGTGATGGGCAAGTGGAAGACTAGGAAATGCAGTATGGTGCCAGGCATCCACTTGTGATTAATGACAACGAATTCAAAATTCAACCAGTCAGCAAGGTACTGTTTTTTCCCAGGCACATTTAGCCACACAGAGACAGACCTTAATAAACTAAGAGTGAGATTTACCAAGATTGGAATTAACAAAATATGAACATGTTCATAATTTTATTTTAAAAAGATAGGAAATTTTTCATAGAAGCATGTTATAGCATTCCCATAGAATAAAAACACACTAAAGACATGTATGGGTGGCTATGGTTTTACAGGCAGTTTTTATTTTCTTCCATATTCTCTAAATATTTTGCAAAAATCAAAATTAACCAATCTTAAGTCAATTAGTATTCAGGACTATTCCATATAACTAAAGAGAAAGTAGTAGAGCCAGGTCCCACAAGAAATTTAAATCTGAAAGCAGTAAATCATGGCAATTCTCTTCATCTTTTCTCTCACTGAGTATGTTGTCTCCTGTGTATGTTTCCTTCTGGGCACCTGCATTCCCTTGAGTCCCTATGCTTGACAAAAAACACATGGGCCCCCAACATGACTGCTCTTGTCTTAGCCCATATTCCCAGAGACCACCATCACCTGACTGAATCTTTATTCTTCTTAGATGGAATCCAAAAGAGACAAGCTAGTTGGCTCAGCTTGGATCAAGGTTCCCTGTTTTGTTCAATTAGCTGGAAACAGGAGTAGGAAGTCAACTAATCAAAATATGGCAGCCACTGGCCACCCAACCCCATTACTTCAGTCAAATGCTGCGGAGAGAGGCAATTCCAATAAAACAGGCCAAGCAAGACACCAAAAAATGTCTTCTTATGACTTTCATAGTAAGAACAAGTATTTTTAAGTACATGAATAGATCAAGGGAGATAACAAAATATTAAAAACTTAGTGTCCTCTGTTTGGTCAAATATTCATTCTCTGTTTCAGGTAGGTTTTCATAATCGTGATTTCTAGAAAGCTTCTGATGAGTGACTGTTAGTACAAGACCCCATATCCTTCATTGCATAGGAGTCTGGCAGGTATGAAATCATATTTATAAGTAAATTTTACATTTTTAGAAAACATAGAGAAGCTGAAATATATTCCTGACTACAAAATGAAACTGTTGATGACATCAAAAATTATGAGGACTCCCTCTTCAGTGAATGTCTAGTGAATACTTACTGTGTATTATTAGACTTCTAAGTTAAATTGGAGGAAAATAACAGGATAAAACTGAAAACTCAGTCTATTAATGGCTCTTTATTTTTATTTATTTATTGATTTATTTTTGAGACAGAGTCCCGCTTTGTCACCCAGGCTGGAGTGCAGTGGCATGATCTTGGCTCACTGCAACATCTGCTTCCCAAGCTCAAGCAATCCTCCTACCTCAGCCTCCCAAGTACCTGGGACTAAAGGTACGCACCACCATGCCTGGCTAATTATTGTATTTTTTGTAGAGACAGTGTTTTACCATGTTGCCCCAGGCTGGTCTTTAACTCCTGAGCTCAAGTGATCTGCCCACCTTGGCCTCCCAAAATGCTAAGATTACAGGTGTGAGCCACCACACCTGGCTGACATTTTCTTTTAAGATTATTTTTAATTGCACAAATTGTACACAATACATGTTTGTGCATTTAAAACTTCAAGTAAATACAGAAGCAAACACCCATGACTATCCCCAATTCTAAAGACTTTGCAGAGGAAAATATGGTTAACAGTTCGGGCTGAACTCTTCCAACTGTTTTTCTAGGTTAGGTTTATATTCTAAGTTCATTCTTAAGGCTTTTCTTTTTCATCTTTAAATTTGCCTTTCTTTCTTTATGCTGATGACTTCCTATCAGCATTCTTGGTAAGTTACATACTCCAGTGGCCTTGCATCCAGACCCTATAAAGACATTTTTAATAATATCCCAAAGATCCAATCTCTTAAGGCTCTCATATTTCACCTGTTTTTTAAAAGGAGACATTTTATGGACTGGTGAAGCAATCATTTAGAAACATATATCTCTGAAGCCATAATCATTTTATAATTTGCTCTGCCTCACAAACAACTGCAGCCAGTCTTCCAGGAGGACAATCCTTTAAACAAAATCTCCAGCATTAAAGCCTCTTATGGCTATTTCAGATAATGGGAGCTGTCCAGTCTGTGATGTGTTCAGTCCCTTTCATTTAGGGAGAATCTGCTATACTAATATCGATTTGAAAATGAGCTCTGCACTAGAAATTCAGCAGTGAATGACGGAAATAAGTGAGCTTACAAAATTTATTGGAAATTTCTTTCTGAAGGTCAGAAAATATATCAAGCACAATAGCAAATGTGTATTTTTTAAAATAACATATCACATTCTTATGAGACCCTGTTTTATGGTAGTACTCTTTCAAAAAAAAAAACTGGTTAAAGACAATTCAAACAAAACCTACTTTGTAGATTTGTCTAAATTTCTGAAATAAATAAATACATACACCAAAAAAAAAATCTCTGAACATTTCCCCCAAAAGGAAAAAAATTCCAAAAAATATGTTCTTTGTGGACCTTGTAATAAGTCATACTTGTGAAGAAACGTACTCTGTCACTTGAGTATATCATCTTGAATAGCATTGGAATTTTAATTATACTCAGTTTTCTCTTCAAATTGGAAATTATGATGTCTGTTTTGCAAGTATTGTTGAAAAATATGTTTGGGTTCCCCCAAAATTTATATGTTAAAAAGTAATTCCCGATGTGAAGGCATTAGGAGGTGGGGCCTTTGGGAGGTATTAGGTCATAAGGTTGGAGCCCTCATAGTGGGGTGAGTGCCCTTCTAAGAGGCTGAAGAGACCAGAGTTCTTCCCTTCCACCACGTGAGAAAACAGCGAGAAGGTACCATTCCATGAACCAGGAAATGGGCCTTCACCATATATCAAACATGCTGGTGCCTTGGTCTTGGACTTCCTAGTTTCTAGAACTGTAAAAAATGAATTCATGCTGTTTACAAACCACCAAATTTATGGTATTCTGTTATAGCAGCCTGAACAAAAGAAGACAATTCTATAATATACGCATAGCAGAGGCTTTGCCATGTATCTGGCCCATCACTGATTCCAGTTCCAACTGGTAGCAGACAATTCCCATACATACTGGAAAACCTTAAGCCAAATGTTTGCCTTATTGCTCAGCTTCTCTGTCTCAGGACTCATTCTGAAGTCATAAGATTCCTCAGCCTTATATAGGACAGTCCAGAAACACTGGGGCACTAACATCTATGAGCGCAACCCTCAGCCAGTAAGAAATGGGGGTCGGTAAATAAATGCCTCAGTCTTCTGTTCTTTAGAGGAATGATTCTGAAACACATTCTATATGGTTCCCTGAGGGATCCATGGAATTGAGCCAGTTCTCCACAGCAATAACTGGCTCAATAATATATCTTTAATTGCCTTCCTGGAATCATTCCTCAAATAAATTATTTTCACCCAAATGCATGTCTCAGGCTCTGCTAGGGGGAGAACCCAAACTAAGATATTAAAGTGCTTTTAACAGTGCCCAGTGGCTGGGCACGGTGGCTCACGCCTGTAATCCCAGCACTTTGGGAGGCTAAAGCAGCTGGATCATGGGGTCAAGAGATCGAGACCATCTTGGCCAACATGGTCAAACCCCATCTCTACTAAATATACAAAAATTAGCTGGTTGTGGTGGTGCACACCTATAGTCCCAGCTACTTGGGAGGCTGAGGCAGGAGAATCGCTTGAACTCAGGAGGCAGAGATTGTAGTGAGCCGAGATCGCGCCACTGGACTCCAGCCTTCCAGCCTAGCAACAGAGCAAGACGCTGTCGCAAAAAAAAAAAAAAAAAAAAAAAAAAAAAAAAAAAAAAAAAAAAAAAAAAAAAAAAAAAAAAAAGCTGGGTTTGGTGGCTCACACCTGTAATCCCAGCATTTTGGGAGCCCAAGACTGGCAGATCACAAGGTCAGGAGATCGAGACCAGCCTAGATAACACAGTGAAACCCCATCTCTACTAAAAATACAAAAAAATTAGCCAGGTGGTGGCCTGTAGTCCCTGCTACTCGGGAGACTGAGGCAGGAGAATGGCATGAACCCGGGAGGCGGAGGTTGCAGTGAGCCAAGATCGCGTCACTGCACTCCAGCCTGGGTGACAGAATGAGACTCCGTTTCAAAAAAAAAAAAAAGAGGCCAGTATAAAATTCATGGTTAGTACATGATGGTTTCCTTCCCTGTGCCTCTTTAGTAGTGTCATTCTTTACTTGTGAATCAGAAATCCAGATCTCAGCAATGACTCACTCTGGGAAAAAACAATGTCCTAAATATGGTACCCCCATGAGGCCACTGAGGACTTGAAATGCAGTCAATTCAAATTGAGAGGGGCTGACCACTGTGTAAGCTTCACAAGAGATTTCAAAAACTTAGAATAAAAAAAAGTAAAGTATCTTATGATATAATAATTTGTAGATTGATTAGCTGAAATAACACTGTGGATATAGTGGGTGAAATAAAATACCATATTAACATTAATTCCACTTGTTTCTTCTCATGTTTTAAAATATGGCTACACAAAATTTTTAAGTTATATTAAGGCTTGTATACATCTATTGGACAGAGCCACTCTGAACATTATAGGAAAGAGTCATTGTGTGAAGAGAGAGAGAGAATGTATGTGTGACTCAGAATGTTCAACAAGATGTTTAATTGTAAGCCACAGAAACAATTTAGGCTGATGTAAGAAAGACTTCATTAAAGATTAAAGGAGGCTCCAAAACCTGGCCCAAAGAATAAAGCTTGGAGGCTGCACCGCAGTACAATTGTATCGAGATAGTCTGCAAAATACCTGCCATCATTTTTCTTCCTGTATCCACATCCCTTGGCAATGTGACTTTGAAGTTCCTCCCATCAAGAGGTAGGGTGTGTTTCTTTACCCTTTGATTTGGTGCTGGCCTTGTGACTTGCTTTGGCCAAAAGAATGTGGCAGAAGTGATGGTTGTATCAGTTCTGAATGTAGACTTCACAGGAGCTCTACTTCCTGGAATCCTGCTGGCCCGCCAGGTGAACGAGGCCGGGCTGGACTGTTTGGTGATAGGGACATGTGGTCCAGTCATCCCCATAGCCTCAGCTGACAGTCAGCCAAACCACAGAAACAGAGCTGCCTCACTGACCAGCAGCCAACTCCAAACACACGAATGAGCCCAGAGCTGTTCGGTTAAACCCAATTCAAATTGCTGTTTTCACAAGATCATAAATATGCTAAATATAAGTTACTAAGTTCTGAGATGACTTATATCAAAGATAAATCCAGACACTGATTAAAGCACTAAGGATGGACTTTATTCATTATCATTGCAAAGGGAAAGAGGGTCCAACATGAATTGAATTGAACTTTGATTTGTGCAGAGGTGACTGGGCATGTTAAAGGGACAGTGAGGGAGTAAGGAAGGGGGAATGAGCAGGGGCTTAAGCAGAGACTGGTCCTGTTAATTGGTTCTTATCTAAAGGAGAAGCAAACTTCTTATATTTATATGGCAGAAGGTACTGGTGTAAATTAGAGGCAAGATGTCATGGGGCTGGGTTCCAGAGGGGGAATTATTTCCCTGAATGTTAATTTTGGGTGGTAGAAGATCTACAGCTCGAAGGGGAAGAGAAAGGAATTACAATTGCAAGCTTCCTAAACTATAACTGCTTTAAGAGGGGAAGGTTCAGGGGCCTCTTTATTACTAGTTTGGACAGGATCAGTTTGAGCTTTCCAAGGTGAGCAGTGTAAGGGGCTAGGGTCATTCTAGGATGTAGCATTAAGCTGCCACAAACTATATTAATTTTTGCTCAAATCTTTTAGTGTGGGAGTGGAGTACGGAAAATAGACAAAAATCATTTGTGCTAAGAGTCTGCAGTTTTTATAAGTCTACACTGGGGCATGGTCAAAAAGAAAACTCAGAAGAGCTTATCTAAAGTTCTGTCAAGAAGAGAGTCTTTGCGACTTATCACTTAGTTATGGGATGTTCAATTATGCGGCAAAATCTAAATAATGTCATTTTTCAAATCACGCCACAGAACTGGTGCATTGGAAACCCCACTACTCCACCTGTTAGACCCAGAAACTGCAGCCTGCATGGCTGACCTGCTGATACTGAACATGGCACCACTACTAGGGTCTCTGGAAAGGGCATGTACCTCCCACCACAGCTGCCAAGCTCACCAGAATGGATTGTGTTTTGTTTTGGGTTTTTTGGTATCACTGTCCTCAATTCAAAGTCTAGGGAGTCTCTATCTAGTTAATGGAACCCAAGTCATGGAATCCATGCTCTAGTTTCACATTGGTATCTTCGGTTTCTACAATGGAACTCGTTTCCCTTTAATAAAACAGGGAATTCCCCAGTGCAGGAAGGGTGTTCAGATGCTGGGTCGTCAAACCAAAAACCAAATGGTATTATGTGTACTGTATTATTTCATACCTTCATTGTTTACTGTTGCTGAGAACCATGCCTAAGCACACTCCTTATCTTTCTCTAATTTAATAATTCCTCTTCATCTTCCCTGGGAAATTTTCTCTGACTTCTGCCTTCCCCAGCCCTGGTCGTATTAGAAAAATGCATAGAGGCATGAAACCTAGCAAAGTAATTAGCACCCCCACTGTTTCCTCAGTTCCTCATTGGTTCTTATCATCAAGAATCTTTCGGCCTGAGTGACTGAAATCTTTTTCATTCATTCTCCAGTGCCTGGTATGGTGTCTGAAACATATTAAGCCCTCAGTGTTTACTTCTACATAAATAATCTAGAGATTCACAAAATAAGAGGTCACTCTTATAAAATAGGCTGGTGTCAGATTATGCAGGATATAAATGCAACCTATCTCAGAGGCAATCCAACATCATTAAAGGTTTTTGTACTATTTAATAGAAAGATTCACCTATATTCAGTGTGTAGGATGCAAACTAGAGAGTGAGGCCAGAGCCCAGAGAGCAACTTCCTGCAAAATGCAGTAGGTTGAGGTAGAAGGGGCTAGCCACGCTAATGGAAAAGAAGAGCCAGATGTATGAAATAAAATTAAGAAGATGTTAGAATCTGGACTGGTCCTGGGATGGAGGTAGAGGAAAGAGTATGTTCATATATCATGACAAAAAAATTGAAATGTGTTTTTTTATTATGGTAATTTTCTTGTTTCCCCAAGACCTTTCCTTCATGCTGTTCATTCTAAGGTATTTTCAAACTCAGGAAAGGAAACATTACTGCAGAACAGAATAAAAGGGATGTCATGTTTTTTGCTTTTAGCTTCAAAAAGCAATGTTCTATAACAGCAAAGACTGGAAGAGTACCTACAGAAAGAAGTTATACCTTTTATCTCCATACAAGCTTAGGTGCCCAGTAGGTGAAAGCTTCCTGATAGGACAAAAATAATTCATGGAGGAGCAGCAAAAGGGTTAAACGCATATGAGAGAGGACTGAAACCTTACCCTTCCCTAGGTGTACAGTTTCAGGAGAGAGAAGGTCGGACAAAGTGTGTTCTAGATCTACCACATCAACTTAGTACCCCAGCATCAGAGCAAAAATGGTCAGTTACATTGGGCCAACAGTTAGATGTGGCTCAGTGTGACATCGAGGGTAAAGAGGCTCTGATGATGGCTCTGATTCTACCTTAAGATCACCCGTGAGAAGTGAACAAATAAACCTCCCACTTCCCCAAGCAGGGCTTAGAAGGTACTTGAAAGAGATAGCTCAGGGCCCAAGGGTCTTGAATTTTTAACCCAAATGCAAGTGTGCATTATGCAGCTGAGGTGCTCACGACTGCAGAGATTTCAGGAGGTGGCCTTCTGGAAGACTGACAAATACTATGACCACCAAAGAACAGGTGCCTTTTCCCTGACTCCCTACCACCATCCTGTCTAAAATAAACTTGGGAACAGAATACCACCCTGAAAAGGAGGACGCAAAGGCAAAGTTCAGAAATGACATGATTTTAAACTTGAAGCTACATGACAAAGGATGACATGAAAAAAGTATGACAAGACAAAAGTATGACAAAGGCTAAATTCATCTAGAAATGACTAAATTTTGCTTTATAATATCAGGGGAAATAGGGCATATAATAGAAACTAAGTTCAATTACACAAAAATAAAATGTTACCTAGTTTGTATGTATGACTTTAAGGCCTATGAAAATTATACTTACAACAGGTACAAAGGAGTTTACTCCATTTGTTAGAGGATTAAGAGTTCTTTTTATGGAACTATAACATGTTTCATTTTTTAAAAAATAACAAATTATTGGCTGAAATGGTTCAACTGTAAGTTAAAATTAAAGTAAACTGCTATTTTCCCATGCCAGGTCCTCCCTCTGAGGCATGTTCTAACTGTAATTTAATTATAATTAAATTAGATTTAATTTAATTCTAATTGGTTTGGGTCACCAAAGTGATTCCAGTCGATATTCTTCAGTACAATCCAAAGATTTCTAGTCCATTTTTGAGTCAATCAAAGTCTAGAGGACTCAGAACAGATATATTAGCCATTGAAGTGTGATATGGTTTGACTGTGTCCCCTCTCAAATCTCATGTTGAATTGTAATTCCCAATGTTGAAGGAGGGACCTGGTAGGAGGTAACTGGATCACAGGGGCAGATTTCCCCCTTGCTCTTCTTGTGATAGTGACTTCTCATAAAACCACGGTTTAAAAGTGTGTAGCACTTCCCCCTTCACTCTGTCTTCTGCTCCACCATGGTGAGATGTGCTTGTTTCCCCTTTGCCTTCCACCATGATTATAAGTTTCCTGAGGCCTCCCAGTCATGCTTCCTGTATAGCCTGCAGAGCACCGAGTCAATTAAACCACTTTTCTTCATGGTTTATCCAGTCTCGGGTAGTTCTTTATAGCAGTGTGACAATGGATTAATACAAAGTAGACCTATAGTTAAGATAAACTCTAGAGTAGTTTTACTCAATGGGGTTTGGGTATAGGGCGTCTCCTCCCCATAGGACAGTTAGCAACGTGTGGAGATAGCTTTGGTTGTCACAAGTGAGGGTGTCACAACTAGCAACTAGTGGGTAGAAGCCAAAGATGCTGCTAAACATCACTCGATGCACAGACAACCTCCACAACAAGGAATCATGTGGGCCAAAATGTCATTAATACCAGGACTGAGAAATCTACTCTAGAGGTGAGTTAGAAGCCTACCCTGTTCCTGAATCCCAGCAGCCTCTTCAAGTTGACCAACCACTTTTAGTTAATATAAGACATTTGGTGTACATAGGCTCTTTTTTTCTGGAGAAGCCCTAGACAAAACTTAGATTGTTTATTAGATTATTGTAAGAAATATGTAACACCTAAAAAAAAGTATTAGAATTCTTTAAATACTTTCTTCCCTTAAAATGTATAATTCAATTAATCAATCAATAAATATGTCATCTCTTAATTTCAATAATCTGTTCTTGGTTAGTTCTACTGAAAAAACGCTAACTGGGAGCCCAATTATCATGATTTTACATGGAAAAAATTATAATGCAGAATATGTCAACCATAACCCACAGCCAATTTCCTCAAACATAACTAAAACTCAATAAAACATCTATAAATAAATAAAAAACTGTCTTGTTAGGCGGTAAAATGCTTAAGAGGAACATTACTTCTTAATAACCAATAAATTAATATACCTGACAATCAGTTATGTGGTATGTAGCAAAATACTAAACATCTTCTTTTTGAAGCCTCAAGAATTTTTCAAAATATCAACATGTGACTTGGATGCTGTGGTTGAAATTAGTTAAAAACTCCCACTGTTTCACTGAAATTATTTTATTATTGTTAATTTCACTGATAATAATGTCACACATCTTTTTATGTGCCCCTCATGTATTTGTATATCATCTTTTGTTAAATGTCTATTCAAGTAAATTGAACATTTTTTAAATTCAATTACATGTTTCTTTTTTTTTTCTTGAGACGGAGTCTCGCTCTGTCGCCCAGGCTGGAGTTCAGTGGCGCAATCTCCACTCACTGCAAGCTCCACTTCCCGGGTTCCCGTCATTCTCCTGCTTCAGCCTCCTGAGTAGCTGGGACTACAGGTGCCCACCACCACACCCGGCTAATTTTTTGTATTTTTAGTAGAGACGGGGTTTCACTGTGTTAGCCAGGATGGTCTCATCTCCTGACCTTGTGATTTACCTGCCTCGGCCTCCCAAAGTGCTGGGATTACAGGTGTGAGCTACCGTGCCCGCCCAATTGCATGTCTTTTTATTACTGAGAGATGAGTTCTTTCTAGACCCTGGATACAAGTCCTTTGTCAAGCATATGTATTGTGAACATTTTTCTTCAGTTTGTGATTTGCTTTTCATTATTTTAAACATGTGTTTCAAGGAATAGAAGTTTTGAATTTTATAATCCAATAATTCAATTGTTTCTTTCATGGTTAGTGATTTCTATCTCCTGTTTAAGAAATATTTTCCTAACTCAAGATTACAAAGTTATCACCAGGTGTCTTTCTTCTGAAGCTTTACATACAAGAATGGCTAAAAATAACGTTTGACAACACCTAATGAAAGCAAAGATGTGTGTATTAGTGCACAAAATGATACAGAAAAATGGAAATTACTTTGGAAAATTGTTCAGAAGGTTCTTACAGTGTTAGTCATGTACCTACTCTATGACCCAGCAATTCCACTCCAGGTATTTACTCAAGAGAAGTGAAAACATGTCCACAAAAAACTCATACAAAAATATTTATCACAGCCATATTCATAATAGCTTAAAACTGAAAATAGCAGAATGGAGATTAAGAAATTGTGGTATATTCATACATTGATGAATGAACTACTGATGTATATAATAGACACATGTATATAATCACAAAAACATGTTGAGCAAAAGAACACAGACACAGAAAAGATTATATACTTTATGATTCCATTCACATGAAGGTCAAAATAGGTAAAACTAATTGATACTGATGGAAATTAAGAGTGGTTATCTCAGGATGAGGAGAAAAGAGCCCAGGAAGGGTCATAGGGAAATTACTATAAAGTGTTGGAAATGCTTTATATCTCACCAATGATGTAGCTTACATTGTTATTGACAATGGTGTGGGCTTATGTTGCTATTATAATGGTATGGTATATTCATTTTGTTATTGAACAGTATACTTTAAATCTATGCATTTTATCACATGAAAATTATACCTTAAAAAATACATACCATATCACATTTAATAGGCACAAATATAAATTTGTCCTAAGCGTGCATTGGCTAAGAGATGCGTACACTTTATGAAGTTCAGATATTAAAAGTCGCAAGGCTTTCTGACAGAAAAAGGTTAAACTGTGAGAAATACTGTTGGGGTATGCCTGTATTTTCTGTATGCCTGGAAAGATCTGTCCTCATCTGTGCCTTTTTAGATGTAAATGGAGAGTCAAGATTATACATTGGAGGTTGTTTTCACTCTGGATTACATTTTAACTCACTAGGAATTCCTAACAGTGGGGCCGCATTCTGCCCTACATTTGCTCTGTTCTATTAGATAAGTACCAAGAGTTAATTCTATCTCTTCCTATAGTCGTAAATACAAAATATAGTACAACAGGATTTTATTTATAAGACAAAAAAAGTTGGAGAACATTTTTGTTAGCCAGTAAATTAAATGTAACTGACTTCATTTTATCAAGGACCAAAGAAAATGTGTCAATTGATCAGTAACTAATAAGATCTGCTAAACCTGCGACCTAGTCCTAATAATATAAAAAAGACTGCATTATCTGTGGTTAAAGCATTAACAAAATCTTTTGTCCTATACGAACAAACTTGACCTTGGGTTAACTTTATAACACTGTTTCCCTGGAGATCTGAAAAGGGTAGGATGAAAATATTGCTACTAGGCAATATTGCTTATGATTAAAAAAATGACAAATTGCATCTGACAGGAGAGAAACTATACATAAACTATAAATACCTAGTGGGAAACCATAGCTTTGGGCTCCCTGAGTGTGATGACTCTCCTAGCTGGGCAGGCTCACTGCAGGCACTCTGGAACTGATGCCTCAAACACTGTAAGAAATATAGGATCTTATTTCAGACATGAGGCTTCTAAGCCAAGATGGAACATATGTACATGTCTCATCTCCTTGCACCTTAACTATCAACTTAAAAGCCAGAGGTTTGCCTTTTGATTGGTGTAAGGACTCCTGCAAGAAGTCTTATTAAAAAGGGATGCCTGATGCTATCATTCTGGCAAGCTGCATGGTTGCCTTATACTTTTCCAATTAAATCTGATGCCAAGCGTGCCCTATAGAGGTCCTGTGGGTCAGAATTTTCAGAGACTCCCTTGTGGGTATTGCAGTAACTCAGTACACAATAGGATCCCTAATACAGAATGGTGGTGAATAAATATGTCTTTCATGATTGATGGGAAAGTCATTGCTCTCAGAGTCATGTTCATCTCTGCCATCATCGAGATGAACCTTCAGTGCCACAATATAAAGCAGATATACAATAGTAAGAATGTCATGGACATAAGGTAATACATGAAATACTTGTGATCTCCCTAGAAGAAAGTGAGAAAGAAAAGTAGCTCACAGCAGTCTGTGCTCTGTGAAGTATGTAAATTAATCAGGCCCAGAGAGACATGAGTATGAAACTTCAGCACACTTCTGGTGCACCCATTCCCAGGGGCAATTATTTACAGGCATTTTCTTCTTTTTTTGTTTCTCTGTAGTTTCTAGACTAGCTGATAAATTACCTAAAATGTTATCACAAGTTGCACAATGTGACCCTCACTCATTATCTTCACGGTTCTAGAATTTGTGATACAAAGAACAGTATGTATAGCCCATCACTAGCTTGTTACTTTAATGAACCAATGTAAGAACCACTCCTTCTTTTTTCCTTTAAAATCCACTTGTAACTGCTGCTAATGAAAGCATACCATCAGGGCAGCTTGAATATGTGACTCCTGGGTTAGGGTCCCCAAATTTGGCCCAAATAAATTCTCTATTTATATTAATTTTGCCCCAGTTTCTTTCTTTAGGTCAACATATGTGGTGTAGCTGTCAGGATTCAGAGCAACCTCCTCGCACCCCGGACCACCTAGTGATCCCTCCTGGACTCAACAGTCAGCACCAGCACAAACCCACTGTGTTTCTCTGTCTCCAGATCTTTCCCTGAGTACAGAAGGTGAGTCCTACTGAATCTGAACCTCTTTCTTCTCAGCTGAGGTCTAGACTTTATTTGGGCTGTTTTTCAAACCCTCTTTTTTTTTTTTTTTTTTCTTTTTTTAAGACTGAGGGCTGTGGTCTCGTCTCTGAATAGGGGCTTCAGGTAAAAACCTCTACAGAGAACTCCCTTCCCTGCCTCTGCCCCATGGTAGGAGGTTCAGGTCATGGCGCAGCACACACCACTCTGCAGACAATTTCTACCTTCTCTGCCTCGGCCTCATGGCAAGAGGTTCAAGTTATGGCACTGGCAGTCTAGCACTGCCGGTTTCCCTTTTTTCAAAATTTTTCAAAAAAAAGTCCTTTTTTTTGAAATTACATAAATTACATTCTTTTAAAATTGTAGCTGCTTCTTATTGCTTGTGATTCACAACTGTCATTTTATTTGTGACCAATTCCTGCTAGTTTTAAGCCAAAAGGTGCATGAGGTTGAGCTCTCTCACCCTCATGAAATTTGAGAGACATTTGCTACCTCCAAACTCAATTGGGTGCTGTAGGTGACTAAAGACTTTATGAAGATTCAGAACATTTGTTTAAGATGTTTCATAGTATCATAGTCCTGTCTGCAAGAACACTTGTGATGACTTTCAGCTCAGCCAGAAGGTGCGTGCAGGGCTGTCGCCCGGCATCTTGAACACTCCGCCACCATAAAGTGATCAGAGATTACAAGACACATAAAAAGCAAGTCATGACTCTCTGGTGACTCTTTGAGAAGTGACACACACAAAACAGCACACTTCAACCTGATGCACTGTCCTGGCCTTGGTCACATTTGAAAAGGAATTTCTAAAATTATGCGAAACTGCTCATCAAAACTGAGCTCTCCCTGAAGGGACAGTCCCCCTTGGAAACACAAACTGGGTTTTCATGTAATACCTACGAAGCTCCCTCTGGCAAATACCTATGTAAATGGACCCACATGACTCAAGAAGACCCCTGTGATCATCACAATGGCAAAAATGAGGGTGATCTAAAATTCCTAAATTAATATATTTGCACACACAATTGAAAAACAAATCACATTTCAGAACCAAACAAATTGAAGGACAGGCCTACTTTCTGTTTGTCCTGGCTGAAATCTGATAATAAGGGATTTGAAGGTTTCTATTTGTTAAACATCTATGGTTTAAAAGCAAGGCATTTCTGCTCCCTTTTAGATCCATTTCCAGGAATTTTTCCAGTCAACTAAAGCTCCTAAAACTCCTTTTTAATTGTAGACTTGCTCCCTCTGTTTGCTTCCTTTCTTGTTGGCATGATTTTTGCTGAGAAAAATATAAAACTTAATTGGTCTTTTAGAAAGTTTAAAATCTCCCCAAATTGGCTCCTCTAAGACTTGCTCTTCCATTTCCTTCTACTCTGCTCTTCCTTCCCTTTACCATCTTCAGTGCCACATGAAGAAATCTAGAAGAGACTTCTAACATCCCTGATACCTCTTGAGAAACACAGAAAAAGGTGCCATGCACACCCCTCGCTTGGAGGTTTTCTGTCTTCTTTGTGGAGTTCCGAGAGCCATATGAAGGTTCCTCTCCATTCTAAAGCTTTGTTCTCTTCTGCATTGAGTTACCTGATTTTTTATTTTTTTTTTATTTTTTATTTTTTTTGGCTTTTGGAGTAACAAGGATTACCTTGTACTATCAGACTAAACTTGACCTTTTTGTGACCTCTTTGTAGCTGGCAAGTCACTGGCAAGAACTGCAGTTTTGGAAATGGCTGACAGCCGTTGCAATGAATGGTTATCACTGCAGAGGGCCACTCATTTCTTTGTGTCTTTAGATAAGAAAGGTGCAGTTTGAACACTTGGAGGATACAGAAACCCTCATCACCAAGGGATAAAACTGTCTTGGGAAATGGGCTGATCACAGAGGGGGCTGATGGCATTGGATCACCTACCGCCCCAGCCCCAGGGAAACGTCTTTGTAGTGAGTAGCACCTTGGAAACATTATGCAGCCCCGTCCCAAGGCGTTTCCCTCTTTAGGGGGACCCAGGATTTGGTGTAAAGATGGGATCCTTGATTTTTAAAGACCTTGATGCTCTGCCTTCCTGAAAACTGCAAATTTTTTGTCAGGCCTGTTTGTTAATGGGCTCCTCCCAGAGCTCAGTGGTCCAGGTAGAAAATTGAGACTAAATTAGAAGCTACCTATCTAAATGAAATTGGTCTCCTTTAAAGTCCTGTGTGAATGATTATGATTTTGTGTTACCTTGGTATTCATTTTAATCTTCCTCTAAGTAATATATCCAAACTCCTTAAATAATAATAATAAAGCTTAAATTCTCTCCTTGTGCTTTGAGACGTAAACTTGCTACCCTGGGGACCAATTAACTTGTTCCATTTACAGAGGTACAGTTTAATCCAACTGCCCTTTTAAACTAGAGAATTTTACCAGTCTCAAGGCTGGAATTTTTAAATCAAAGTTACAAGATTTTTGTTTGTGTGTATCTGTATTTTTATGTGTACATGTGCACGTCTGTGTTTGCATGTTGTCTACATGGTACCAAATTGACTTATAAAGAAATGAGTGCTCATAACTTAAGTAAATAAGACTACACACTTTTCAAATTCATAAGATTTTAGTAATCTTTGTAATCAAAACTAGTCTTTAAATTGTTGGCAAAACAGAATAGAAATGTCTTCAAAATTGACGAAATTAAATTTAATTTTAGATATTTTTGCCTGGGTCTACAGGTAAGACAAATTTATACTGTCCTTGCTAGATGTTTTAAACATCCTAAAATGGTTGCTTCCATTATTTTTTTTAATACCTGCTTGTTTGTGAGCCTATGTCTTTGGTTTTGAGCCTTTAGATTCTGAAATCTAGACAGGCGGCCATGGTGATGCCTGAAAACATGTGCATGTTGACAGCACTTAGGCCACCAGCTGCATGTCAGAGCCAAACCCAATGTGTCTTCCCTGGCCCAGTTGTATCTTAGAACCATGCTGGAGCAGGGTAAGAGTCTCTGGGCATTGTCTTCATAGCTATGTCCTCTGTCCTAGCTTCTGCACCTGATGCATAATTAAAATTTCTTACTAGGTTTTTCAATGAAAATTAGAGTTACTAAGAGGTAAAATTATAGTTAAAATGTAACTAAAACTACTAGATACAAAATAATACCTTTGTATATAGAGCACATAAGAAAAGAAGGATGTGGTTTTGGTAAAGATGGTTATAAGAAAGGCAGGAGAATATGGTTTCTGTTAAAGGCAAAGTAATTTTGCTTAGAGGTTATTTAAAGGTTATTTTAAATTAAAGGAATAAAAAAACCAAATGGATATAGAAAGTTTGGGAAAGAAAGAATTAAATTGTAAGAAGTTATAGAAGTGTTATAGAAATCTTATCTTGTGTGGTTAAAGCTGATTGAAATTGGGTAGATCTGTTTATAAGATTTTATTAAAATTACTTTCACCATTAATAATACAAAGGTAGAATTTGGTTTTCTCTTGTACATAAGATTTTTGTAGAGTACTAATAAGAAGTAGTAGTAAAAGGATTTCATCTTTTGAGTAAACTTCAAAAAAATAGGGAGAGAAGGAGAGAGATTCTCTTGGTTTCATGCTGTCTGTATTACGTGTTGATGTTTAGAAAACTGAATCTCCTCTATCAAAGATAAGGGATTTTTGTTTTGCTTTGTTTTTTTGCTTTTTGAAATGTTTTAATCATCAGTTTGGCTAAATAAATGATTCCATTTTGATACAGGGTTTTAAACCTTTGATATTTAATAAACTTCTCAAAATCAAATTTCCAATTCTAAATTAAGTCTTTTCATCAGGAACTTTTGTACATCCCAAAAAGAACCCCTGGAAGTTTCAAAGAGAGATACTAGGCTTATGCAGTATATAAAAAATCATACAGAAAACACTGTCAAATAAGAAATGGCATTTAACTTTGAGTTATATATGTATAAATGTGTTCATATGTCCCAAAATTGTATGAGATTACTAAATATCTAATATATCTTGGTGTATGTTATCAGTAATATTATGATTAGAATGTTGAATTGTAGGCAACAAAAAAAAGAAAATGCACAAATTTCTTTGTCAATGGCATCTTTAACCATGGCCATTTTAATACTTGTCTTATTCTTTCTTGGAAAGTCCCTTCCAGTCTTCCCAGTGACCAAGGAACCCATTTCACTGGACAAATAACTCAGTCCATTTGTAACATATGGTCAATTTTTCAGCATTTCCATTGGGCATACTACCATCCATCTTCCAGATGAGTAGAACACCCAAATGATAATAAGAAAATGAATTGACAAAGCTTATAGAAACGTTTAACTTTCCCTGGCCTAAGGCTCTTCCATTGTTATTGCTTAACTTACATTCTACCCATTTGGAAAACATCAGCTTTTTCCCTTTGAAATGATACCAGGAAGCCCCATGTGCCTGAACGTAGGAGTCTACAACCCAGCTTTCCTTAAAGATGATGTTCTTCATTATTGCCAAGGCATTAAAAAGCATTTCACTAAAAATTCTAAGTTAATTGAGGATTCTTTTAACAGCAAGCTCTTGGGAGTTTATGATATCCAATATCATGGCTTCCAACTTTGAGATTTTTGGACTCCCTCTAAATTCAAGCTAAATTCAAAGGCATTGACTCATGGATTTACATTTCTCATTTTAAAAAGGCAGCCCAGCATGAGTAGGCATCTTCCATCATCAGACATCTCCAACTGAAGCTGACCTGCAGCCAGTCACCTGGTTCTTCAGACCAGGACAAGAAATTGAAACTCAGTTTTAAAAGATTACTCAAATGGCTAAACAGCTACAAGACAACCCATGTTTGGAAAGACAGACCCCTTATATGATTTATTTGATTGGTTACCTTCAGATATAGGTGTCAGGCCTCTGAGCCCAAGCCAAACCATCGCATCCCCTGTGACTTGCACGTATATGTCCAGATGGCCTGAAGTAACTGAAGAATCACAAAAGAAGCGCAAATGCCCTGCCTTGCCTTAACCTACGACATTCCACCACAAAAGAAGTGAAAATGGCCGGTCCTTGCCTTAAGCAATGACATTATCTTGTGAAATTCCTTTTCCTGGCTCATCCTGGCTCAAAAAGCTCCCCCACTGAGCACCTTGTGACCCCCACTCCTGCCCGCCAGAGAACAACCTCCCTTTGACTGTAATTTTCCTTTACCTACCCAAATCCTATAAAACGGCCCCACCCTTATCTCCCTTTGCTGACTCTCTTTTCGGACTCAGCCCGCCTGCACCCAGGTGAAATAAACAGCCATGTTGCTCACACAAAGCCTGTTTGGTGGTCTCTTCACGCGGACACGCATGACAATAGGAATATTTCTCACATTTAGATTTCAAATTGTTTAATTAGTAATTGTCCTTATTTGTGTCATATTTTTTATTCTTAAATCGATCTTGCTTTGCATTTCTCTATCTAAAGTGTTTGACAGAAACTAAACTCATGATAGCTAGATGCAAAGAAATTATTCAACATGCCATACTTCCTTTATAAGTGGATGAAATCCTGAGACCCAGTTCCTCTGTCCCTTTGTGTTGCCAGTTAATTCAGCCTAAGACCTCACTAAATTCCAAAGCTATAGTGCCTCTACTCTTTCCCTCTAACGTAGAGAGACATTACCCTGGGAATGAGACTTCCTAGCAATGTGGGGAAAAGCTACATTTAAAATGCTGATTATCAATGCTTTCAGAAGAGGAAGATCTCAATCAAAAGGGGGAAATGAGAAGAAAAGTAGCTCAAAGATGTCTGAGCTATGTGAGGTATACAAAATGTATCAGACCCAGAGAGACATGACTATAAAAGTCATGGCTCTGCACCCATGCCCAGGAGCAATTGTTTAAAGGCATTTTGTTCTTTCTTTCCTTCCTTGTAGTTTCCAGACTAGCTGACAAATTACTTAAAATGTTACCACAATTTGCATAATATGACCCTCGCCCATTATTTTCATGTTCCAGGAATTTGTGATACAAAGAACAACATATAGACAATCAATCACTTACATTATTTTAACAATCCAATGTAAGAACTGTCCTTTTTTTTTTCCTTTGAAAGTCCACTTGTAACTGCTGCTAATCAAAGCATATATTCATGGCAATTTGAATATGTGTCTCCTTGGTTGCAGTCCCCAAATATGACCCAAATAAATTCTCAACTTATGTTAATTTGCCTCAATTTCTTTCTTTAGTTGACAAAAGGCACTATGAAAATCAAAATATTCTTTGGTATAGGCAGGGTTGCTAGCTTTTTTCCTCTAAATTTTAACAACCTTTTTTATTTCTAGATACGAGATAATCTATTTTTTGTTTCATCACCGAATATTAGTAGTTCCTCTTTTTAAAATTATAGGTTTACATGTATTAAATGTGACAATTCCCCCTCTATATCTGTTAACGATACTTATCCATCATATGTCACAAATCAAAACAATGGGAACTGTCAAATACCATTAGAGAACTTGGTAATCACAAAGTAGACAAGAACAAAAAGTGGAAATTCCAAAATCATTCTAGAAAAGAGGAAAAACATAAGGATACTTAGACTTAAAGGTACTTAAAACAAACTTTAAATGCATAAAGCAAACTAAGAGTAGCTCCTGAACAGGTTCCACATGCATATAAATTCATCTACCTGTTATGTCTGCGAAAACAGTATACTACCTTTTCTCCCCACATAAACTTTCTCTCTAGATAAACTTTTTTTGGCCCTTTAAATGGAATATATCATTTTCATTATTTGGTCATGAAATATAGAGAAGGTACTGGGTAAGCAACAGTGGAAAAGGCAGAAGCATTCTTGACCCTCAGGAAACTTACAGTCTACAGGGCAATACCAATGTTGAATAAGCAATTACAAGTATAAATACAAAAGGAGCTTAAGGGGAGCTAACCTCTCATGGAGGGGTGAGATTTAAAACCATTTTTATTGCCATCCTATGCATTATTAAGGAAACAGGGAAAGTTCAGGAAAAAATTACATTAAAACAATCTTTGAAGAAAGGTAAAGCAGAAGGGGAAAACCACAGCTTTTGACTTGAAATAAACAACCTATTCCAGTCCAAGATTTCAGGTGCTTTCAAAAAGTAACTGAAATTTTATTTTTACTTAATTCCTTTATTTATATATATAAACCTGAAATTAAGCCAAAAAGCATGATATGAGACCCAAAAAAACTCACATCCTACTCAACCAACCAAAACTGTTTAGGACTTAAATGGGACAAAGGATTCCGATAGCACTAACAGCTCAAGGAATGTATGTTAAACCTTTTGTTTTACATCCAGAAAATTTGAAAACTGGGCTAAATATTGTATATATCGGAAGGTTTTAAAAATAATGTATATGATTTAATCTTACAAAAGAAAGCTTATTCATTTAAAGACATTTTTATACCAACCCTTCATATCATCAGTGAAAACTGTTTATTAAGAGGGAGTAGTATGAGATACAGAAACAGCATAAACTGGCTGGGCGCAGTGGCTCACAACTGTGATCCCAACACTTTGGGAGGCTGAGGCGGGCAGATCACGAGGTCAGGAGATCGAGACCATCCTGGCTAACATGGCAAAACGCTGTCTCTACTAAAAATACAAAAAATTAGCCGGGCATGGTGGCGGGTGCCTGTAGTCCCAGCTACTCGGGAGGCTAAGGCAGGAGAACGGTGTGAACCCGGGAGGTGGAGCTTGCAGTGAGCCGAGATCGCCCCACTGCACTCCAGCCAGGGCGACAAAGCGAGACTCTGTCTCAAAAAAAAAAAAAGAAAAAGAAAAGAGATAGCATAAACCAAAATCTTACATGTAATCCTTTGATGTTAACTGGATTTCAGAGTGAGTAAAGTATTGCTACAAACCACAGCAATGGGACAAAACATCGCTTTGTTTTGAAACTGCACGTGTGCTTTGTTCCCTGAGAACCTTTGGTTTAGACTTTTTATACAGTAAGCCATTTCATTAAATATGGTTAGATTCACAGTCTCAGACCTTAAATAGACACACTTAAGTGACACACTTGATGGCAACATTCTTATAAATTATAACCAATTATATGGCGTGATCTCAGCTCACTGCCATCTCCGCCTCCCAAGTTCAAGGGATTTTCCTGCCTCAGCCTCCCCAGTAGCTGGGACTACAGGTGTGTGCTACCATGCCCAGAAAATTTTTGTAGTTTTAGTAGAGATGGAGTTTCACCATGTTGGCCAGGCTGGTCTCAAACTCCTGACCCCAAGTGATCTACCTGCCTCAGCCTCCCAAGGTGCTGGGATTATAGGCATGAGCCACTGTGCCCAGCCTTCTCTAGATAAACTTTCGATGATCCTAATATGAAAAGTAGTGCAGTGAACCGAGTATTATATGACATAGTTTTTCATCCTGAACATGCATGTGTTTGTCATCTGAATTTAAATTCTCAAAAGAGTGGGGAATACACAACTTCTCTTACTGAGTTTGAGGTACAAAGCCCACATACTCATTAGGCCACTAACATTACCATTTGCAGATATTGAACAGCTTTGCAAATAAAATTGTTCAATATATCAATAACTAGATAGCTGGCTTGGATTGATAAAGCTGTAGGGTTGTTTTTTTGTTTTTTTTTAAGACACACAAACACGAAACTGTAGTTTTCCAGAAGATAAAACTGAAATACTTAACCATCTGCAATTCTAATTTATTTTCCAGGCATACATGCAAAATTGACCAAGATGCTGTAGGAGCATATTTAAACAGCTACAATTCGATGTATGCATTCTAACCACAGTCAGAGTTCTATTCTTCTAAGTATTTAAGAAGAACCTATAAGTAGGCATGGAGAAGAAAGAAGCAAACTAGCAGGCTATCTCGCATGCTTTCTTAACTCTATATAATCTTCTCCACCTACAAGTTTATGCCTCAATAGATAGGAACTAAATAATATGGTCACAGTTGTCTACATTGGTGCCACTTCTGCAGTGGCAACAGAAGACAACCTCCCTCAAATGGTGAAGGATGGATAGGTGAAATCCATCTTCACATGCCGAAAAGACAAATTATCTGTCTAGGACACTGTTATCACAGAGCAAATACTTACCATCATTCAAATTCAGGAGAACTAGTGGAACTCCTGTACAACAACTACCTGTTTACTGAATTTGCAATTGTTCCACTATTGTCAGTTCCACGAGGACATGCACAAACTGTATCTGTATCTTTTTACTTCTAGATTTGCATAGAGCCTAGCATATAGAAAATTTACTCAATAAATGAACGAATGGACAAATGGTTGGATGAGTTGCAGTGTGGTACAAATTAGTCTCAGTAGCTACTGAAGATACTGCTGCTGTATCAGTTAGGATGTTTTCAGGTACATCAACAAATGACAGAACGGTAGACCAAAATGGGTTAAATAAAGTAGAAGCGTATTATCTCATTTAAAAAGAAAAGTATTCCAACATCAGAACAGGGATTCAATTATGCCAGATGGGTTGAGATTCTTTCTGTCTTTCCCATAATTAAATCTCGAAATGTTAGCAATGTCTGCCTTCATGATCATAAGATAGGTGCTGAAGTTCCAACATCATATTATCATGAGAATAAAAAATACTCACAGAATCCGAGCACTTTGGGAGGCTGAGATGGGTGAACTGCCTGAGCTCAGGAGTTCAAGACCAGCCTAGGGAACGTGGTGAAACCCCATCTGTACACAAAATACAAAAATTAGCTGGGTGTGGTGATGCACACCTGTGGTCCGAGTCACTCAGGAGGTTGAGGCAGGAGGATCACTTTAGCCCAGGATTTCATGGCTACAGTGAGCAACAGTGATATGCCACTGCACTCCAGCCTGAGTGACAGAGTGAGACCCTGTCTCTACCAAAAACAAAAACAAAAACAAAACCCACAGCAGAAAGGAAGGAAGTGAAGAGAAAAAAAAATTTTTTCTAGAGATCCTTCATGCTACCATACTTTTGCTTATCCCTCACTGGCCAATATGCTTCACTTGTCCATTGTTGGACTGATCACCAACAAGAATAATGGAATTTCCATAATTGGCATAGAATAGGTCTCTATGGATAATGGAGAAAAAACAGATGTACTCGTCCTGCCCTACACTGCCAAATGAGCAAAGTAAAAATTCTATCTATGTGCAATAGGAAAGAATAACTGTAACCTGCAGTATTTGCATAGCTCACATATAGCATGATATATAGCAGATCCTGAAAAGTCAACACATTCTCAAATTATTCATTCACTCACATAGCATAGATTTGTTGAGCCACCTTCCATGCAGCAGGCACTGTTCTCTACACCTGAGAGACATCACAGAATATAATGTAACTTCTAAACCTCATGGAGTTTACATGCCAAAGAAGGAAGACAGATAATAAACAATTAGTAGAATAAATAATCATATGTTATACATCATTTCATATACATATGTGAAAGTGACAAGTAGTGTTTAAAAAAAATCAGGGTAAGGTGGGTCCAGGTGGAAGTTTTAAATAGGGTGATCAGAGAAGACCTCCTTGAAAAGTGACAATGACTTCAAGGAGAAGGGGCCAAAGATTAAGACATTCCCTCACCCGAAAAACTGACTGATTCTGGATTCTAAATGGCAAAAGGTCAGATTGTTGCCTTCCCAGCAAAGCCTAATTATTCAGAGAGCCTCACGATAGCTGCTATTAATGTGAAAGAACATGTCAGAGAAAGAGCAAGAAAGCAAAAGCTGAAGAACTATCTAAAATACATCCAGAAGAATGTTTGGTTGTGCTTACAGGCACCTTGGAAGGAAATAAACTTAGAATTTACTAAGATTGAGGAAACTGTGTTGCTAAAGAATCTATGAGCCTAAGAACCAAATAGCCTTGTGACTCTATGGGCCTACAAACTAAGCTGTAAAATATATGCAGCTTTCAAGAGGAACAAATTCCTCACTGCCCTCTTAGATGTGATCAAGAATAATAATAGACAAAGAAGTTTCTTCCAGAAAGAACAGCAGGGGACCAGAGACCAGTGGACAAGAATTTACTCCCATAAAGCAGAAACAAGGCCCAATCAAGGAAGTTCCTTCACTACTAAGGCAGAGGTCTTTGACCCCCAGCCGTCTAGCTGGTTTCCCTCAGTGCTATGAACCAGTGTGACTGCTGTGTTTCTCCTTCTTCCCTTTCCTGAATAGGAGATTTAATTACAGTTATCCTGTCTCTGGTCCACCACTGATTCTGGTGGGAGAAAGGGGTGACAGAAAAAGAGGAAAGTATTTTACCTTCAACTTACAGGTCACCAGATAACTAGGAGCTACCTATGGATGTGAGTGAGAGGACGGATTATCACCGGTCAACATACCTATGGATGCTGAGCTGGGTGCAGTAGCTGAATATAACTTTGAGTTGTCTCCCTGGAGGAAGGGGTGAACGTGCTCTTTGTGGCTTGCCCAGAGAGAGGATGAGTATGAGAAGGATATACACAGAAACTTGGCAGCCAGAGTTTCAGGCTGTGGGAGAGACAGCTAGTCATCTACTAAAAATTATCCACTCGTTATTCCTAGGCACAAAAATAGGTTACATTTCCCCATCTCCTTCACAGACTGATGTAACCATGTGACTAAATTCTCAACAATGAAACGTGAAATACGAGTAGATGTGGTATGTGCCTGCCTCTTCAGGACCAGGCCTTTTAAGAGAGGAGTGCTTCCTCCACACTACCCCCTCTTTCCAGTGGCTGAAATCTGAATGCAATCCTGACCTTGCACCAGATGACAACGTCCTAGGGGACAGAAGAGTCACGAAATGCAAGAAACCTGGGTCCTTAAATCACCATGTGAAGGAGAGCTACTACCAACCTGGGGTACCTACCTTCAGTTATTACATGAGGGAAAAATCATTTTCTTATTGATTAAGTCACTGAATTTCTAAGTCAGGTTTATAACAATTTATCCTCCTCTAACACAAACATTTTGCTAATGCATAAATTATATCCTATATATTTTAAGACGACAAAAAAGAACATAATACACTTTGGAAGCCTTTCAAAATAGCTAAAATGTTTTCAGTTTTGAAACCTACATTTTCCAGTTATTTTGAAAACAAATACTATGGTGGGATCCCTTATTACAGACTATAGATAATGAATTATTAATATGCTTAACATGTAAGATTTAGCAAAACAATGAAAAAAGCAAGAAATAAAAATGTTATTTGCCAATGTGGTACTTAGACATCTTCATGGTGCTACAGCAATTGAAATGCAAATGTATTCCGTTGCCATTAAAAACTCCTTTCCAAATGCAATTACTTAATGCCTTTCGCTTATATTAAGTAGCAAATTTCTCAAGAGGAAGGACTTTGTTTTGCTCTCTACTATGTAACTAATACCCGGCACAGTATCTCACATATAATGTGCATTTAATAAATACTTATTGAATGAATACATCAATGATTGATTGAATGAAGGAATTTCATTTTTCATTGGTTTTAACTTTTGTGAAAAAAAATGTTTAGTAGAAATTCAAAAAGCAGAAAAGCAAAAAAAGTGTACTTTCTTTTTACTACCCTTAATGCTATTAAATGGAAGTAAATATGGCCTGAGAAAGCCTCTGTATTTCTATACTTGAGCCCTATTGGACAAATCATAACCTAACATAGTAGGTAGACAAGACTGAAAACCTAATTTAGGGGAATGCTTCTGCGGCAATAGATGAATCTCAGCCAATCCCAGGAGCCATACTTCGGCCACTCACACACTGCTCAACGTTCCAACTGTGTTCACATAAGGCAAATGCCAAACTGTAACCAATCCAGCTGTTTCTGTACCTCACTTCCATTTTCTGTATGTCACTTTCTGGTTTTTTTTTTATTTTTTTTTTTTTTTTGTCTATAAATTGCTCTGACCACGAGGCATCCCTGGAATCTCTATGAATCTGCTGTGATTCTGGAGGCTGCCTGATTTGCGAATCATTTTTTTCTTGCTCAATTAAACTCTGTTCAATTTAATTGGTCTAAAGTTTTTCTTTTAACAATGCTATAATTCTCTCATCATCAAACTTTAAAATTGTATCTCATTCAATGGGTACACCAATAGTAAACTCAGAAACATGTCTGGATTTTAATTTCTAGCTTGAGTATTCTATACCCAAAGCCTGATACCTATACAAGGGAATATAAAAATAAACCTCTGGTAAATTATGAAACAGACTTTTCTAACTTCAGACATCAATACTAAACTTTCCTTTTATCACCTTGAATTTCACAGGGGGGACTGTGCACATTACTGAAGACTGGATTTGGCTCACAGCAGAAAAAAAAAAATCAATAGCTTGGTAGTTAACTCCCAATCTTCTCCCAGAAATGCCAACACAGAATTTATCCACAGACTAGAAATAGGTTTGCTTTGTTCTGCTTGCAAAACAAGACAATGGATCAGCAGACAGCTTACCCATAATGTCGGCATTACTAAAACTATAGGTAATAAATCCCTTTAATGCAAATATCTGTATCTCAAACTTTCAGAGGGATGCTTGTCTAAGCTTAAGAGGAGCCATAATTTAAGAGTGATATTTTCTTCAGGGTTAGAGATTCCAAAAGAGCAGCGCTAGACTCCCTGTGTAGAATCTTACAAGGATCACACTTTTAGAAAATGGATGAATAAAACTGAAATAAGCCTGACAAATTATTCAATTTCAGTGGAAATCAAAAATAATTTTTAAACAAATTATTATTATTATTATTGAGACGGAGTCTTGCTCTGTCACCAGGCTGGAGTACAGTGGCATGATCTCAGCTCACTGCAGCCTCCGCCTCCCAGGTTCAAGAGATTCCTCTGCTTCAGCCTCCCAAGTACCTAGGACTACAGGTGCATGCCACCACACCCAGCTAATTTTTTGTATTTTAATAGAGACGGGGTTTCACCATGTTGGCCAGGATGGTCTCCATCTCCTGACCTGGTGATCCACCTGGCTTGGCCTCCCAAAGTGCTGGGATTACAGCTGTGAGCCAACGCACCCAGCATCAAATATATTCTTTAATCCAGCATTTCATTTAAGATTAAAAATTTAATTGTCAGTGTTTATTAATCAATTTTAATTTTTAATGTGATTCAGTCATTTAATAAATATTGAGCACTGCAGTAGAGATTGCCTGCTGTAAATTGCAATATCTATGCTCCCTCTTTTAGAAACCCTGACTTTTAGCTGGCCATATGGTCATATGGAAGAAAGATGTGGTCCCCAAGTCCCCATCTCAGCTTGAGTCTGGGAGATAGAGATTGCAGTGAATCAAGATTGCACTACTGAACTCAAGCCTGGATGACAGAGCAACTCTGTCTCATGGTAAAAAAAAAAAAAAGAAAGAAAGAAAGCAAAATGCATGCCTAAGAACTTTGAAGATCAGAGCCACCACACTCTCCCTAGCTGCTCAATTCTAGACTTCAACATAAGAGAAAAAAATAAAAGTCCAACCTTTTTTCTTTTTCTTTTTTTTTTTTTTTTTTTTTTTTTTGAGACAAAGTCTCACTCTGTTGCCCAGGCTGGAGTTCAGTGGAACGATCCCAGCTAACTGCAGCCTTGACCTCCCATACTCAAGCAATCCTCCCACCTCAGCCTCCTGAGTAGCTGGTACTACAGGCCTGCACCACCATACCTGGCTAAATTTTTTGGTATTTTTTTGTAGAGATGGGGTTTTACCATGTTGCCCAGGCTGGTCATGAATTCTTGGGCTCAAGTGAGCCTCCTGCCTCAGCCTTCCAAAGTGCTGGGATTACAGGCATAAGCCAGCATGTCTGTCCATGTCCAACTTTTTAAGTCACTGTTACTTGGGGATTTTTATATTACTTGCAGTGAAACTTAATCCTACTGGATTCAAACACAAATTATATTATAATTTGTAACTGTTAAATACAAGATGAGTAAGGCAGAGTTTCTGCATACAATTCAGCTTAAAATTTAGCAATAAATAATGATGTAGAAAGAGTACCAGACTAGATTATGACGGATAGATTTTTCCTGTTTAATAGATTTCAAACCAATTCTCTTCCTCTGGTAAGAGCAATCACTTTCCTTTTGGGAAACTTGTCTTCCATATCTTGAGATCAAATTTTAATTCCTATATCCCCACCCCTGAGCCAACTTCAATTACTTGGGAATGGAGGAAGAGCTGGAAATGTAATACAGCCTGGCCAAGTAAAGTACTAGCAATTGTGATTGATTCAGAGACAAGCATATGAATCATATTTGGCCATTCAGAATTCCGCTGTATTAATCAGCTATCACTGCAAAATGTTGCATAACTGAACAACCCACAACTAAGTACTTGTATTAGTCTGTTCTCACATTACTATTAAAAACTACCTGAGACTGGGTAGTTTATAAAGAAAAGATGTTTAATTGACTCACAGAACCACAGGCTGTGTAGGAAGCATGGCTGGAGAGGCCACAAGAAACTTACAATCATGGTGGAAGGTGCAGGGGAAGCAAGTACATCTTCACATAGTGACAGGAGAGAGAGTGCAAAGGCGAAAATGCTATAAACTTTCAAACAACCATATATCATGAGAACTCACTATCATGAGAACAGCAAGGGGGAAATCCACCCCCATGATCTAATCACCTCCCCAACATTGGGGATTAGAACTCAACATGAGATTTGGGTGGGGACACAGCGCCAAACCATATCAGTACTTTAATACCAAATGTCATGGATCTATAGGTCAGCTGGGGCAACCCAGCATTAGGCTGCAAGTTGGACCCTTTAATCTGTTTGATCTCTACATCTCTCATGTTTCTTGGACCAGCAAATACCTGGATGAAGGTCTTCTTGTGACATATGATAGAGATAAAGAAATCAAGCTAAGGCACACAGGCACATTTAAGGTCTCTGCTCATTGTCATGTTCATTAATATCTCATTGGGATGGGGAAATATATTCTGCTCACTACAGTGAACTATAAAGTCACATGTGAGAGTAAGGGGGGTGAAGAAGTGGAAATAATAATTCAATCAATCAGTCACACCATCTTGAATTTCCAGTACCTTCAGGATCATGGTACCAGAAGGCTTTGAGCCTGGGACTACATATGCCAATCTTCCTGGCTAAATGGAAAAAGCACCTCTCTAATTGGAGAGAATTAGATAACATAGGAGGAGAAACCAATAGGTGAGAGACGGGTGGATGGATATATCGAATATACTAAATCCTTTCTTTTAAAAATGGGACCATGTCAGAAAAACATACTAAAAATAGTAGTGGTATGAGCAAGCATTGTGGGAATTCAGGAAAGTAAAAGGATTAGAGATATTTTTGTAGCAGACATTCATTTGAATTGGACTTTAAATGATAAGTGAGAAAAATTTTCACAATTGCAGAAGTAATGCAATGATTTTCTGAAAAAAACATTATGTGATCTCTCCAACAGACATTGTTGGTCTCCCTCATGGAGAACCCCTACTAGGCCAGTGTAGACGGGAAATGTGGGGTTGGAGCCCCCACACAGCGTTCCCTCTGTGATACTGCCTAGTGCAGTTGTGAGAGGAGGGCCACTGTTCTCCAGACCCCAGAATGGTAGATCCACTGACAGCTTTCACCTCACACCTGGAAAAGCCATAGGCACTCAAAGTCAGCTCATGAAATCAGCCTCAGGGGCTGCACCTTGCAGAACCACATAGGCAGAGCTGCCCAAGACCTTGGGAGCCAACCCCTCACATCAGCGTGCCCTGGATGTGAGGGATGGAGTCAAAGGAGATTATTTTGGAACTTTAAGATTTAATGGCCACACTGTTGGATTTCAGACTTGCATGGGGCCTGTAACCCCTTTATTTTGTCCAATTTCTCCCTTTTGGAATGGGAACATTTACCCAAAGTCTGTATATGCATTGTATGTTGGAAGAAACTAACTTGCTTTTGATTTTACAGGCTCAAAGGCAGAAGGGACTTGTCTCAGATGAAACTTTGGACTTGGGCTTTTGAATTAATGCTGGAATGAGTTAAGACTTTGGGGGACTGTTGGGAAGGCATGGTTGTGATTTTAGATGTGAAAAGGAGATGAGATTTGGGAGGGGCCAGGGTAGAATGATATGGTTTGGCTCTGTGTCCCCACACAAATTTCATCTTGAATTGTCATCCTCACATGTCGGGGAAGAGTCTGGTGGGAAGTGATTGAATCATGAGGGTAGACTTTTCCCTTGCTGTTCTCGTTACAGTGAGTGAGTTCTCACAAGATCTGGTTGTTTGCAAGTGTGTGGCACTTCCTCCTTTGCTCCGTCTCTCTCCCCTTCTCCACCACAGTAAGACGCGCTTTCTTCCCCTTTGCTTTCCGCCATGGTTGTAAGTTTCCTAAGGCCTCCTATCCTATCCATGCTTCCTGTGCAGCCTGTGGAACTGTGAGTCAATTAAACCTCTTTTCTTCATTAATTATCCAGTCGCAGGTAGTTCTTTAGAGCAGTGTAAAAACGGACTAATACAGCTGTTATTATAAAATAGTCAAAATATTTTAAAAAGTAAATTTTATTCAGTAAAAAATGTACAGTAAGGTTAAGTATTGATGAAAGAAAAATTTATAAAATAAACAGTGTAGTACACATGTACAGTATTTATAAAGTCTACAGTGATTTTTAGTAATGTCCTAGGCCTTCACATTCAGTCACATTTACTCACTGACCCACTAAGAGCAACTTTTACTCCTGTAGGATCCATTCATAATAAGTGCTTGATATACCATGTTTTTCTTTTATACAGTATTTTTACTATATCTTTAGTATGTCTAGATACACAAATACTTACCATTGCCTTATAATTGCCTACAGTATTCAGTACAGTCATATGCTATACAGGTTTAAAGCCTAGGTGTTCGAATTGTCAAGGATTTTACCTTTAACTAACTACAATTCTTTCTAATTTAGTAACTCAGTGAAGTGTGCAAAAATGTGTTATAAACTATAAAATGACATACAACAACTAGTTTTGTAATTAGTTCTTGGCCTAAAACAGACATTACTTTGACTTTAGGCTTAGTTAGGAATCTGTATTAATCTGTTCTCACACTACTGATAAAGACACACCCAAGACTGGGCAATTTACAAAAGAAAGAGGTCTAATGGACTTACAGTTCCACGTGGCTAGGGTGGCCTCATAATCGTGGTGGAAGGTGAAAGACACACCACACATGGCGGCAGACAACCAACATCCAGAAAATATGAATTCTAGGACACTGAAACACAGACAGTACAAACATCTGATCCATAATAGAAAAGAAACAAATGAGAGGAGACCTATGATTACCCTGATTTTACACCTGGAAGTACTTTCAGACCATGGTCCACATAAGGAAATCCAAGCAAAGTTGCACTGGGGAGAAAAAGATTTGAGTTTGGGAAATCTAAGACCGCTGGAATTTGCAATAAAAAGTGACAGAAAGGAAAAATTATACATAGAAAGAGTTTCAGAATACTCTTCAAGTCTTGGGCTGAATACAAAGCTGTGCATGTATAGGGTGAGACTTTACAAAAAAATTAAATGCCAGGGCAAAAAATAACTATCACCAAAAGAACAATTACTGGGGAACTACAAACTGAACACCTGCTGGAACTCAAAGGGACAGGAGTCATTTGAATTTTAATCAACTAGAGCGCAGAATCTTTATTAAATACCCATGACATACAAAAGAGGGTCCAATAAGCCACTCCTCAAGGACTGGACTAAGATATCCATATTACAAAATGATAGTGTAGACCCTCACAAGGTTTAAAAACAAGTCTCAAAAGAAGCAAGCTGATCAGCCACTACAGTAACAGCTTCCCAAAATAAATCTCAACCTTCTTTAAAAATTTAGACATTCAATCTATTGGTTTTTTAATGCTGGCATAACTAACACAAGTTTAATGGCTTGAAATGACACCCATTTATTATCTCACAGTTCGGTAGGTAAAAATTCCAGTACAGCATGATCCAGTACAGCATGATTGGGAGATTGTTCAAATGAGCTTCCCAATCCATGCAGGCAGTTGGCTGAATTCTGTTCCTTGCAGTTTCAGGACTGTGGCTCCCACTTCCTTGCTGGCTACTAGCTGGAGAACAGTGTGTACTCCTAGAGCAATAGTGTGTCAAGTCCCTCTCATGCTTCCAATCACTTCGACTTTCTCTTTGCTACATTTCTCTGAGTTTACCTGGAGAAAGATCTCTGGTTATAAGGGTTCATGTAATTAGATTGGGCTCACCCCAATAATCCAGGATAACCTATTTTAAAGTCTACAATCTTCATTATATCTACAAAGTCTCTTTTGCTATGTTACATATACATATTGAAAAGATCCAAGAATTAGGGCGTGGACATCTTTTTTTTTTCTTTTTCTTTTTTTTTTTTTTTTTGAGACAGAGTCTTACTCTGTCACCCAGGCTGGAGTGAAGTGGCACGATCTCAGCTCACACAACATCCGCCTCTACGACTCAAGCCAGTCTCCCACCTCAGCCTCCTCAGTAGATGGGACTACAGGCATGCACCACCATGCCTGGCTAATTTTTGTGGGGTTTTTTTGGTAGAGATGGGGATTCACGATGTTGCCCAGGCTGGTCTTGAACACCTAGACACAAACGATCAACCCACCTCAACCTCTCAAAGTGCTAAGATTACAGGTGTGAGCCCCCATGCCCCACTGATCCCCAGCGCTGGAGGTAAAGCCTGGTTGGGGAGCGGGGAGCAGGGAGTTGGAGCTTAGTTATGGATCCCTGATGAATTCCTTGGTGCCATTCTCTAGGGTGTGAATCAATTCCTACTCTTAATTCCCAACGGAACTGATTTTTTTTTGTTGAACAACAACAACAACAACAACAAAGGAATAAAATACAAAATAAAAAAAATAAAGACAGTGAGCCTGAAATCTCCTCCCCTCTCTCTCTTGCTTACTCTCTGGTCACATGATCTCTGCACACACTGGCTCTCCGTTGCCTCCTATTATGAATAGAACCAGCCTGAGGCCATCACCAGAAGCAGATGCTGGCACCATGCTTCTTGTACAGCCTCCAGAACCATGAGCCAAATAAATCTCTTTTCTATATAAATTATCCAGCCTTGAGTATTCCTTTATAGGAACACATACTAAGACAAGCAGTAAAAAGAAACCACTGCCACAAAACATCATTGTGAATCTCAAAAACATACTGAATGACAATAGCCAATCACAAATGAACACACACTGCTTAATTCCATGTATATGAACTCTTATAACAGACAAAACTAAAACAGTCATATAAATTAGATCCCATGTTGGAGGAGCTTGACCAGGAAGGAACAGAAAGAAATGTTGGGGCTGTGGAAATGTTCTGTATCCTCACTGGGGTAGTGGTTACTCAAGTTTATATATTTGTCAAAACTCAACAAATAGTGCTTTTAAAATGGGAGAATTTTATTTCTGTAAATTATTCCTTAATTTTTTTAAAAAAGCCAACAGGAGAGAAGAGTTTTAAGAATAGCAAGTAAACAATGTGAAATGCCATAGAAAGGAAGACGATCATGAGAATTGAAAAGAATTTGTTTCAATTTTTTAAATTTAGTGATTTTAGAACAATTTCATTGAATCACTTTAAAAAAGTCCTTTTTTAAAGAATCCCTTTTATTTAAAAGATGGGTAGAATCCAAGATGCAAGATATTTTAGTCGTAGTTACCTAGAATGAGAAATTCGAAGAGAAAAAGCTCAGGTTTTTCCATTTCAATTAGTGCATCTCAAACTTCCATGAACATAGGAATCTCCTGGGGGTCTTGTTAAAGTGCAGGTATTGATTTAGGAAATCTCGAGTGGGGCCTGAGATTATACATTTCTAACAGGAAACCAGGTAATGTCAGTGTTGCTGGTTCATCTACTAAAATAGGTGGCAAGGACACAGATCGCTCCTGAGAGGCACAGATGCCATAATTAGAGTGCTAATTTGGTCCAGAACTTTCCAAGATCTATCGAGTCTATTCCAACCATCAGTTCAAGAATGCCTACACGTAGACTGACAGACCAGCCCTCTTTCTATTTGAGTGCAACCAGAACACACGCATATGATGCTGTAGAAAATAACATTGATCTTCGCTCAGTAGCCTTGGGTTCAAGCCCCAGCCTGTTTCTAACCAACTGTGATAACCTGGGTTAATTACTCCTAAGCTGCAAAATGAGAGAACAGTTCCTGTTTCTCCTCTGTAGGTTCCCGTGAGGACTACAACAGAAAACGTAAGGGAAAGTACTGCATGAACCGTAACCCCAAAAAACCGGAATAGCTTAAATAAAAGTCAAGCACAGAGTTTGAGAACCAAGGAGGACCTAAAAATAAGAGGTGGGGCTCGGGGTTTTCCCCGTGGGCGTTGAGGGATGTACCATACGGGGGGGGCGCCCCACAACAAATAATCTATTTTAAAAGCTTCTGTATTTGAAATTATGCCTCTATCATGACACCTGAATATGAACTTTTCCTTCGTTAGATACTTCAACTGGCACTTAACTATAAGTTCAGAGACAGTATTATGCTTCTTTCTCCTGAAGTCAAAGTGCCACCCACGCACCTCTCCCTTTCTCCCACCCACCCGCGGTTTTCCTACCCGCGCCGTCAGCGGCCCCCGCCCCGGGGCAGTAGTTTGCACTATGCTGAAGAGAGAGGTGGAACGGATTCGTCTATCTACGCACCTCGACGGGGGGGGGGGTGTGAAGAGCTACGTTCCAGAGAACGGTAAGAAACTCCAGCCAGGACCCACGGAATCACAGGAGAACTCGAGGCGAAGGTGCGGCGTCGGTGCAGGAGCGTAGGGGAGGGCCCGTAGCAGCCCTGCGAACGCGCAGGTGCGCCCGCGGCCGCGCCACCCTCCCCGCAGCCTTAGCTGGATGGCGCCGGCGGGAGAGGGCGGGGCCAGGCGCGCGGCGGCCGCCTCTGCTGCGGCCGGAAACAATAGTGGAGGAACCCGAGCCGCGCGGAAAGGCGGTGGTGGCCCGCGGAGCCGGACGGTAAAGACCCCACACCCCTGCTCCCATCCCACCTGAGCCCACATCCCCCGTCCCATCGTCCCACCTCCTTCGAGTTCCGAGCCCCGTGGCCCCTCGCGCTCCTGCGCGCCGGGCGCCCCGACGGACGGACCGACGGAGAGACTGACGTGGGTCCGCGACTCCCTGGGGGCGGCCGCGCGCCCCCAACGCTGAAGGACGGCCCAGGACCCGGCTCCCCGAGACCCTGAGGCTGGGCGGGTCGGCCGCCGTGGCCCTCAGACGCTTTGTTCCCTCTGGGAGGAATCCCGGAGCGTTGGGACGAGACTCCCGCCCGCTGGGCTCCAGGATGCCGCGGCTCTCCCGGCTCCGGCTTGGGCCCCTCCGGCGGTGCCTGGCCAGTACCGTGAATCCGCCGCTCGGCCTTCGGTGTGGTTGCCCCGGACACGGCGGGACGCCCTCCCCAGGTGTTCGGTACCCACGTGCATTTTGCTGCCGCCGACTTCCTTTCGATTCGAAGCTTCGCAACTCCGAGTTCGCCAGGCGCATCTGAGGTTCCCCCAATGGAAGTTAGCAAAGCAGTGTCCCGTGCGGGTCGTTTTTCCTGTTTCTCACAGCGTTAACTAGGTTGACAGAACCTGGTAGCTGAAGAGGCCTCGCTGCTAAGCCCTGTGTCTGATTTTTCGAGGTTGGGAGACGAAGGAGGAGGACTAGAATGCCAGCAAACCTCTCTCCTTCAGGTCCCCTTAACCCAATCAACTATAGGACAAAAAAGACACTGACATAGTGTCACCTATGGCCTAGCTTTAAGTTTTACTAGCTTTGTCTTTCCACAGGAAAAGTACAATGTTGAAGTGCAAGTATGGCGATGCTTGTTTGATGGAGCTTTTGCTTTAGATGAGCTGAACAGCATCCTTGTTTCCTAGAAGTTCCCAGAAAAGGGAACTACCCCAAAGGCAGGTTCTTGAATTGTGTAACTTTCCTTTTCTGTTTCTTAATAGGGGCACTATGAACGAAGAGGAGCAGTTTGTAAACATTGATTTGAATGATGACAACATTTGCAGTGTTTGTAAACTGGGAACAGACAAAGAAACACTCTCCTTCTGCCACATTTGTTTTGAGCTAAATATTGAGGGTAAGCACACAGTATAGTTTTGATTTTATGGCATGATTTTAACACAGCTGCTTTATACTGGTTGTAAGGTAAAACTAAAATATCTTCAATGATTGGAAATTGTGCTAAGTATGAATAGTGTAGAGATTTGTTAAAGATGAGGTTTCTGGAAATGAAGGTGCAGTTAACAGAGTTACGAATTTAAGAGAAATCTTTGTTTTTTAAAGACCCCTGGAACAACCCCATTTTTCCTAATACAGAAATAAGTATGAGTGTTGATTGGGAAATGTGTTTTCTGGTTTGAGAGCTTATTGAATTCAGATTTTAACAGACGTGTGTGTTTTTCATATTAAGTAACATAACAATTTTTTTATTCTTTCGAGCCTATTATGCAAGTAGTTGAGTGAGATGAGCCCGAACCCTTTTCTCACCAGTATGACCTTATTATCTGGAAAAATATTTTAAAATTTTTAGATTAACCTCTTTTCGGTGATCACACACACTGTTAGTAATTTTTAAAAACTGAAAAGGTTTTTAAAATTTTTTAATAGTGTCCCTAAGATATATGAAGAAAAATTCTCCAAATCCAAAAAACAAAAACAGCCCTCTTAGAAGGATTTATTTGGGTTGGTGCAGTTAGTGTCATCATATTAAAATTGATTTTTGGTTTAGATATTTATGAGTCATACTAAAAAAAAAAAACTTAATAATCTGTCCTGTAATTTGAGTTTTGAGTTGTTACATATCAGTAGAGAGACTTTATTAAACCTCTAGATTTTGGACAGTTTCAAAATAGTTATTTCCTTTTTTCTGAATTATATATTTGAAATTTTTCATGATCTTTATTTTCTGTTCAGTAAGTATGGGGTATGAAATGTTCTTATAGTTTAAAAAAAATATAGTGGGGGATTATATACCTTGAAATTCCTGTTAGTACTTGTTATTCAGAAATTATTATAGCCACCAAACAGTATGTGATGGAAGATTATGGATTTCTTGTGTATTACGTAGAATATCTGTAACTTTGGCTTTAATAAATGTAGTGATTATAGCTAATTTCAAAAGATGATATAACAGGAACAGTGGTGTAGTCCTACAATTTCAGCTACTCCAGAGGTTGAGGTGACAGGATTGCTTGAGCCTAGGAGTTCGAGTCCAGTTTGGGCAGCATAGCAAGACCTCCTCTTTAAAAGAATAAATAAAAATAAAAGGATAACTTAAAAATAAGTTTATTTTACAGTACTTAAATCATGCTAGGGTGAAAATCTGAATTTATGTTCTTTGGAAATAGAGTTGGCTTGTATATTGTTGATACATTGTAGAATTTTAATTTTAGATGGGTAAAGACATTAGAAATTATCTAGTCCAAGCCCTGTATTTTACATTTAAGGAAACAGCCAAAAAGCTGGACTACCCGGGGTTGCTGTAGTGGTGATGGCAAGCTGTTGTTATGTACCAGGCACTGTGCTAAACCCCTTATGTGGATTATCTTATTTAACTCAAGATAGCTTTGGAATGACTACTGTCATTTTCTGTTTTAAATGTGATAGAACTGAACCTTGGAGACCTAAGAAATACAGTTTGAAGTCACACAGCTCATAATTGACGATCCTGGACTTTAAAGCCTGACAGTCTGGTTCTAGTATATGTGATCTTAATACCATTGATCTACTGTCAATAGTTTTATATCAATAGGGCTGATGTTCTAATCCTAATTGGTTATCCTTGCTATTCTCTCAGCCAGCTTTTTCTAACCGGTTTCTAACCAGATTCCTGGCAAATCATCATTAACAGAGTTCGTACCATGATCGAATTTTTCCACAGAACCCTAAATTTTTGTAATTGCTTTTCTAGCTTTTTAAAATAAGTCTTTTATCTGGTACTCAGTCACTGTATAGAGATTATACAGGTATTTCCTCAGGTACCATCTCTTAACATTTCAGCTCTGATAATATCTCAGCATGTAAGCGTGGAATAAGTCCTTTGTTTTTGAAATCATAGTTCCCTTCAGTGTAAAAGACAATTCTCAGTGTGAATTAGAACTGTTTCATTAATACTCTCTGTATATTCAAGGTTTTATATATTAAAATCCCAATTTAATCTTTGTAAGAAAAATTAGAATCAAGTAATTTCTTTTCTCTCTGGTGTCAGTTCTCAGCGCTCACAAATACACATTTTCATTTTCACTACAGTGATCAGCTAGTGTATTACAACTGTTTTGTTTAATATGAGATTATTGTAGGCCAGCGCGGTGGCTGACGCCTATAATCCCAACACTTTGGGATGCCAAGGCAGGTGGATCACCTGAGGTTAGGAGTTTGGGACCAGCCTGACCAACATGGAGAAACCCCGTCTCTACTAAAAATACAAAATAAACCGGGCGTGGTGGCACGTGCCTGTAATCTCAGCTACTTGGGAGGCTGAGGCAACAGAATCGCTTGAACCCAGGAGACGGAGGTTGCGGTGAGCTGAGATCATGCCATCGCACTTCAGCCTGGGCAACAACAGCAAAACTCTGTCTCAAAAAAAAAAAAAAAAAAAGATTATTTTAGAAAAGAGGGAACTAAGCATCTTGAATTGCACACAATTTTAGTTTTTGTATCAGTATACAGGTCTTTAGAAATCTGTGGGGGGAAAAGTCATAATAATTACATACTAGAAAAATAACAAGGTATATTTGTTGTCAGTAAATCTTTTAAAATGTTTTTAAAGTTTTCTTTCCTTTACCAAGTTCCCAACACAATGCCTGTCAATAGGCTAGAATGTAAGAGGGGCTTTTTAAAAATGACATTTAACTTTACTAGTTTAGTGTAAAGTTTTTCGTAGTTTGGGAGTATTGCAGTTACCTGATTTCTTAGCGTACTAATTGCTAACTTTGCTCTAAGACACTCTTCTCTGAGAAGAGGCTGAGTAAAAATAAATTCTCCTGAGGAATAATAACAGTTAAGCTAGTTTTGAGTCCATACATTTGTAGTAAACAATAATAATATTTTCTACTTTTTGGATTGTTGCTTACATCAAATAAACACTGGTTTCCTAATCAACTAGCCTCTTGTTTAAAAGCTGTGTGCATGCATACGTTTATAAAATGAAGACAAAGGAAGGAAGAAAGAAATAACAAAAGACAATCTAATCTTGTTGAACAGATTTTGTATTGTGGGCATGGCTCTAAGTTGGCTTTTTTCTGTGACTTTACAATAATGAAAAGGAAAGAGGAGCCTAAATTTTATATACTTCCAAGCCACAGGTGATATGCTTTAAGGACCTGAGAAGCGCACTTTAAGGACTCAGATATTTTTAAATGTTTACAAGGTTAATTGTTTTTTTTTAAACTGTGCTTCACCATTTGATAGGTTTGGATCTGTGTCCGTACCCAAATCTCATGTTGAAATGTAATCCCCAGGCAGAGACTGGTATTAGGTGATCGGATCATGGAGGCAGAATTCACATAAATGGGTTAGCACCATCCCTCAGTGCTGTTCTCATGATAGTGAGTGAGTTATCATGAGACCTGGTTGTTTTAAAGTGTGTAGCACCTCCCCCCTCACTCTCTTCCTCCTACTCTAACCAAGTGAGGTGTTGGCTCCCTCTGTGCCTTCTGCCCTGATTGTAAGTTCCCTGAGGCCTCCGCAGAAGCTGATGCTACCGTGCTTCTTGTACGCCTGCAGAATTGTGAGCCAGTTAAACCTCTTTTCTTTATAAATTACCCTGTCTCGGGTATTTTTTTTATAGCAATGCAAGAATGGACTAATACACCATTAAAATAAGTAGTCTACCTCTCAGATTAGGAAACAGATGCATAAACTTCCTGAATACTTACAGCCTGCCCTTGGCCCTAAGGCACTATGAACTTTTTCATACGTATTAGTGATCAAATATTCTAATATGCATCATAGTTCAAATTGCTAAAATCTCTAAAGATATTTAATGACCAACTTACTACCATTCCCTAAGGAATAGCAAAGAGGATCGCAGCCCAGAGTGGTTAGGAGCCAGTAATGAAATTCAACTGTAAGGTAACAAAGCCCAAAGTGAGACTTCAGCAGGAAAAGATCCAGGGTTTCCATACTGTTGATTCGTACTATCAGTTTTCATCTTGTGCCAAATACCAGTTTTCATCTTGTGCCAAAATAGTGTACAAATAATTCTTAGTGCATTTCTCTCTTCCTATAATTGGCTTGCTTGCTTTTCCATAAAGAAACCCCCCCGCCCCCATTTTTTTTAAGGTAACTTAGCTTAGAATAGTTTTGCTTTTCTTCCTTTCTTTATGTTATTAAAATAAGGGTTTCACTATGTTGCTTAGGCTGGCTTGAACAATTCTCCCACCTCAGTGTCCCAGGAAGCTGAGATTACAGGTGTGCGTCACCTTACACCTGGCTAAAACGTTTTTATAAGATTGGACCAATTCCTGTTATACAGATTGAGCATTCAAATTCCAAAATGTAAAACTTTTTGACACCTACATAATGCTCAAAGGAGATGCTCATTGGAGCATTTCGGATTTCAGATTTTTTTATTTGGAATGCTCAACCAGTAAGTATAATACAAATATTCCAAACTCTGAAATTTGAAACAGTTCTGGTCTCAGGCATTTCAGATAAGAGATACTCAATCTGTGCCAAACAAAGTTTTCCAGTGTAAGTTGGCCTTGCTGGTTGGTAAGTATGTATCTGGCTGCTCTCTGTGTAGTACCTCTTGGACTACTTTCTCTCGATTAGTTCTTTCTAGGAACCATTCTAGAAGGAGACCCAAAGTCAGCTCCTTAGCAATCTTTCCAGCAAGAAAAATCTGTGATCTTGGCTAAGTCGTAGGTGAATTCGTGTCTGTGTTTAATCTTACTGTTCCTTGGTTCTCTGTGTCTTTACCATGTACTGTTTGTGGTCAGTAGTCAGGGACCAATTTGAATCTCAATGTGACATTCTTGATTTGGTTTGGAAAGTTTGAACTGGTTGCCTGTTACTCGAAGAGGACATAAACTGTACCTCTCTGTCCTGCTTCTGACACAGTGACGTTTTTTCCACTTAAGTAAAGGTGCCCACCACTTGTGATTGGGAAGCTGTAAAGAGCTAGTTCAGTCTGGCATTAGCCTCTTTCTCATTTCCCATCCTGTAATGGCAAACATCATGTATTAACTAAAAGTTGCACTTTGAAGTATAAAGCCTAATGGGAATTCTGAACTTTAGCTTGGTGATCTTTAATGTACTTATCTTAGTTTATTTTGAGCTGCTGTAACAGAATAGCCGAGACTGGGTAATTTATAAAGAACACAGATTTCTTGGTTCTGAAGGTTGAGGGCCCTGCATTTGGGTGATGATCTTCATGCTGCATCATCCCATGGCAGAAGGCAGGAAGTCAAGAGAGAGCTAAACTCACTTTTATAACAAAAGTGGTTTCTTTTTTTTTTCTTTTTGAGATGGAGTCTCACTCTGTCGCCCTGGCTGGAGTGCAGTGGTGCAATCTCGGCTCACTGCAAGCTCCGCCTCCTGGGTTCACGCCATTCTCTTGCTTCAGCCTCCTGAGTTGCTGGGACCACAGACGCCCGCCACCACGTCCAGCTAATTTTTTTGTGTTTTTAGTAGAGACAGGGTTTCACTGTGTTAGCCAGGATGGTCTCGATCTCCTGACCTCATAATCAGCCCGCCTTGGCCTCCCAAAGTGCTGGAATTATAGGCATGAGCCACCACACCTGGCCAAAAGTGGTTTCTTATAAAAGTGATCTCAAGATAACTAACCCACTCCTACAATAATGACATTACTTCATTCATTTGGTCAGAGCCCTCATTACCTAATCACCTATTAGACCCCACCACCCCACACTGTTGCTTTAAGGACTGTTTCCAAAACATGAACTTTGAGGGACACATTCACACCATAGCAACTTGAAAGGAAAGGCTCAAGGTTAATTCTTTTTTTTCCTTAACTGCCTTTTAATATCGCTTAGTTTGAACACTTTAAAAATGGCTCTGGTAGTAATACTTTTTTTGAATAGGAGTAGGGATGGGTGAGAGTAAAAAGTAGGCTTAATTGGTGATTAGTTTAAATAATAGAATATTTTTATAGAAAAATCATTGAAACTAGGCTAACAATATCTGGTAAAGACTTGTGATTTAACTAACAACCCATATGTGAGGAGCCAGTTTCCAGACTTTTATCCCTGCCCTAATGATGGTAGCCTCATTTTTTTTTTTCTCCTGCCTAACTTTGTTAGGCTTTCTAATTCTAAAGTCTAGGATGCGTTTAAAATTTAGATCACACATAAATTTTGGTTGTGAAGGTATGTTCTCTGCAGCAGAGGAGTATATATGTTCATAATGATGATCTTGAGTGCTTTTTAAGTCAGTGATAAAAATAAGGTTCTTTTAAACCAGTGATTTAAAGTTGAAAACAAGCAGTGTGTATAACCCAGAATATCCTATTAATAAGAATATCATAATGACAAATTAAAATGATTTATTAGAATACATAAAAATGACTTTCTGGTTCAGAATCATAGTTCATTTATCCCAGTAGTCTGACAGAGATGAAAAGAAATGTTTTATGAGATATATGAAAACAACTTAAATCTAAATTGAAAGTCTTTACTACTTGGATCAAAATTATTCTCAAAGATAGTTTTCATGTTGACATAACTTATAATAACTGTTACTGGAGAACTGATAAAGAGACATCACCTGTCCAGAAAGGATTATTTGCCTTTATGAAGTATAATAGACACTAAAAGTGTAATTTTTCTTACTGCATGCAAATAATAATGGCCTGTGAAGAAAGAAGACAAAGATAGATTTATCTCCACTCTAGAGGAAGTGAAGTATCACACTCTAGTTGAAAGAAACTAGTCCACCTTATGCTCAGTAAATATTTAGGGAGTTTGTACTTTTAGGTAAGTCTCTTATCTAAACAATATTTGGATATTATTTACCAGGTATTGTACACTTTCCACGCAGTTTTTAATTTTATTCTTAATACAACTATATGAAGTAGGTTCTGTGTTACCCCAGTTTGATGAATAAGGAAAGTGAGTAGAGAGTCTGGGTAACTATTCCAAAAATCACAAAGGTTAGAGACCCAGGGTCTCTGATTCCAAAGCATCCAGGTGCCTAAATTTCTTCTTCCAAAGAAAATGACATGGACTCTTAGGAATTTAGTAGCTATTAAGTAACTTGTAGGCAAGATTGGAAATGAATTACACAAATGTGAATATTCAAGCAAGGACTAAAGTTTGGGTCCTAAGACATGCTTAATTTTTAAATAATTTCTACTCACGATATTTAATGAATACACATTCTGTGGAATAGCCAAAAATACTGATTTCTGATGACCTAAGAGAGTGGAGTGATGCAATTTCCATGGAGATTGTAATGTAAACAAACACTATGCCAACATAATACAGTTTTGAGAAATTTTTATTGAATCGATGTTAATCAGAGAGATGGGAGGAACTAGGAAGAAAAAGGACACACACGAGACAGTCTTGTTGCTGGTCCTTACCCAGAAGAACCATGCAGATGTCAGCTGGTAATGAAACAGTGATTCTAACACTGCTCTCTGTCCTTCCACAATCCAAGTAAGGCAGACTGACATATTTATCCTGATTAGCCTTTCTCTCAAGAGAGAGAATAGGATTATGAGTGAGTGGAAGCAGACAGTGTGAGCACGAGTGAAGATTTCGGCACCAATCCTGAAATTGCATAGCAGCTCCCTTTTGCTTTTCAGCCTCAATAGCTGATGCTGGGACAACCTGAGAGAGAGAAAAGAAAGTGTTCATTAATGTTGAGCTGCCTAGTTTCTGAATTTTAGAAGATAATGATTATTAAACTTCTATGTCAATAGTACATTTTAGAAATATTGTTCCTCTGTTGACAGTTCAAAATTAAAACTTAAGAAAATTTTTTCAATGTTTATTACCAAATATAAATTAAAAACAAAATAATTGTATTTGTATAGCACTTTAGAGGTTGGAAGGTGATTTTGCTGTTACCTTTAATCACCATATTATGGGAAATGAGCATTAAATGTGAATTTTAAATAAGGCAAGGCATGAAAAATATATGAGTGATGGAAATCAAAGTAGCTAAGTAAAGTTGCAGAGTTATCAAAATGTTAACCACAGTTCTGGTTGGAGTGAATTTAAATTATTCTAATTCAATTTGTCATACCATCTGTTAGGAATTTGATAAGGAGAATAAACCCATTAAACTGAGCTTTGGATTTATCGTTTTAACAAGGGGACAGTGTCTGTTCTTTACAAATAATTTTAAATTAATGTTGTTATCTATTTCTGGTAGCTCTTTGCTGTTACTGACTGAGTTGTACAACAGTAAAGCAAAACAATGATTTGTGTGTACCTGTAAATCTAAATCTCAAAATGAAAGCTCTATGGTTGATTTCACCATAATTTTAAACATATTCCTTCAATAAATACTAATCGAGCAATTACTGAGTGTCAGAAATTTTCTAGTAGCTAGAAATAATGGAGTTAGCAAAAATAAATAAATCCCCACCATCATGAGGCTTGCATGAGAGGAGGAAAAAGACAACAGAATAAGTAAATTATATAGCATATTGGAATTAATACAGGATTATTTGCCACTATGAAGCATAATAGACACCAAAAGCACCTTCCAGTTTCTGAAGTGCTATACAAATATACTTAATGACATTTTTAATATCTGTCCTAAACTTATGATTACTGATGGAATAATATCTACCATGAACTTAATGATAATTGCTGGTCTGTTTTGAAAATTAGAGCCCATACATTGAGGAAATCTGGTTGTGTTATATGGGAGGAGTGTTTCAAGATTAACATGAAATACTCCTTCATTCATACTTTTATACTGATGTCTTCAAATATTAAAGAGGATCTTCAGTATCTGTAAGTATTTTGAACAGTAGAAAATACTTCAAAGTTTTTATATTACTATTTGCTCTGAGGGCATTTCTGTTACTTATTATCCTTCATAATTTTGACCATGTTAATTTGGCTGAACAAATTATTTTCCATTTATCGTGATAAATCAACATTTTCATTATTGTATCAGTCCATTCTCACGCTGCTATAAAGAACTACCTGAGACTGAGTAGTTTATGAAGAAAGAGGTTTAATTTTCTCACAGCTCTGCAGGCTGTGCAGGAGCATGGCTGAGGAGGCCACAGAAAACTTAACAATTATACCAGAAGGTGAAGGAATGTCTTAATGGGCAAAGAAGGAGGAAGAGAGAGAGAAGAAGGTGCTACATAGTTTTAAACAACCAGATCTTGTAAGAACTCACTATCATGAGAACTACAAGGGGCACATCTGCCCCCATGATCTAATCACATCCCACCAAGCCCCTCTTCCAATATCGGGGATTACAGTTTAACCTGAAATTTGGGTGGGGACACAAATCCAAACCATATCATTCTGTCCCCGGCCCCTCCCAAATCTCATGTCCTTCTCACATTGCAAAATACAATCATCCCTTATCAACAGTCCCTCATAGACTTATCTCATTTTAGCATTAACTCAAAAGTCCATAGTCCAAAGTCTCATCTGAGACAAGGCAAGTCCGTTTTGAGCCTCTAAAAAACAAGTTAGTTACTTCCAAGATACAGTGAGGTACATCACAGTCTGGGGTTGAGTGCCTGCAGGTTTTCCAGGCACACAGTGAAAGCTGTCAGTGAATCTAGCATTCTGGAGTCTGGAGTATGGTGACCCTCTTCCTATGGCTCCACTAGGCAGTGCCGCAGTGGGGACTCTCTGGGGGCAGTCAAACCCCACATTTCCCATCTGCACTGCCCTAGTAGAAGTTCTCCATGAGGGCTCTACCCGTGCAGCAGATTTCTGCCTGGACATCCAGGCATTTCCATACATCCTCTGAAATCTAGGTAGAGGCTCCCAAGCCTCAACTCTTGCCCTCTGCACACTTGCAAAGTTAACACCACGTGGAAGCCATGGCTTACAGCTTACACTCTCTGGAGCAGAGGCCTGAGACATATCTGGGGCCTTTTAGCAATGGCTGGAGCTGAAGTGGCTGGGACATGAGCAGTGTCCCAAGGTTGTGCCAGGGCAGCAGGGCCCTGGGCCCAGGCCATGAAACCATTCTTTCCTCCTAGGCCTTTGGGCCTGTAATGGGAAGGGATGCAACAAAGGTCTCTGAAATGCCTTCAAGGTGTTTTCCTCATTGTCTTGGCTATTCAGCTCCTCTTTACTTATTCAGATTTCTGCAGCTGGCTTGAATTTCTCTCCAGAAAATGGGCTTTTCTTTTCTACCACATGGTCAGGCTGCAAATTTTCCAAACTTTTAAACTCTATTTCCCTTTTAAATATAAGTTCCAGTTTCAGATCATCTCTTTTTTCACATATATGCCTGTATAGTGTTATAAGCAGCCAGGCCACATCTTGAACACTTTACTACTTAGATATTTCTTCCACCAGATAGCCTAAATCATCACTCTCAAGTTCAAAGTTCCACAGGTCCCTAGACCAGGGGTACAGTGCCACCAGTCTCTTTGGTAAAGCGTAGCAAGAGTGACCTTTACTGCAATAGATTTATCATCTCCATCTGAGACCGCCTACTCTCGGACTTCATTGTCCATATCAGTGTCAGCATTTTGGGCACAACAATTTAACAAGTGTCTAGGAAGTTCCGAACTTTCCCTTACCTCCCTATCTTCTTCTGAGCTCTCCAAACTGTTCCAGCCTCTGCACATTATCCAGTTTCAAAGTCGCTTCCACATTTTCAGGTATCTTTACAGCAGTGCCCCATTCCTAGTACCGATTTTCTGTATTGGTTCTTGCATTGCTTTAAAGAACTACCTGAGACTGGATCACGGTTCCACAGGCTGTACAGGAAGCATAGCTGGGGAGGCCTTAGAAAACTTCCAATCTTGACAGAAGGTGAAGGGGAAGCAGGCACATCTTACATGGCTGGAGAAGAAGGAAGAGAGAAGGGGGAGGTATTACACACTTTTGAACAACCAGATTACATGAGATTCACTATCATGAGAACAGCAAGGGGGAAGTTTGCTCCCATGATCCAGTCACCTCCTACCAGCACCCTCCTTCAACACTGCGCATTACAATTTGACGTGATATTTGGGTAGGAACACAAATCGAAACCGTATCAGTTTTATTTCTACTAAACAGTAGAATAAATACAGTATAGATAAAATATAATTCCTACATATTAGGAAGTTCTCCAGAAAAGTCAGTTTTAGATTACCGGGTTATGTATTAACAAAATGTATTGGATAAATATCAGTCATAGATATTCTGGGAAATCGCAATTCTCAATTGAGAGTGAATATGGAACAATTTAATTTCTTTCACACTTCTTACATCTTCTGTCTTTTCTTCCTCCCACTCTTTTTTTTTTTTTTTTTTTTTTTTTTTTTTTTTTTTTTGAGATGGAGCCTCGCTCTCTTGCCCAGACTGGAGTGCAGTGGCAGGATCTTGGCTCACTGCAACCCCTACCTCCCAGGTTCAAGTGATTCTCCTGCCTCAGCCTCCCGAGTAGCTGGGATTACAGGTTCCTGCCACCGTGCCCACTAATTTTTGTATTTTTAGTAGAGATGGGGTTTCACTATGTTGGCCAGGCTGATCTCAAACTCCAGACCTCAGGGTGATCCACCTGCCTTGGCCTCCCAAAGTGTTGGGATTACAGACGTGAGCCACTGTGCCCAGCCTCCCACTCTTAATGCATCTATTTGCCCTCTCCTCTGTTTTACTAACGCATAAGCTTGGCAACCTACAGTTGTTTTCTATGTACCTGGCAGATTGGCCAAAAGAATGGTTAGCTAGCATATCAGAAGTGTTCATGTCTCCCATTTTAAAAGAAAAAGTCAAGGGAAAAAAACCTTTTCCCTTTTTTCCTTAGGCTATAATTCTTTAAAGAGCAGTTCATTTAGGGTCTCTTATTTCTCCTCCCAGCTTTTCTTCAGTGCTCTCTACTTTGCCACCGTCTTGCTCTCACCAGCGATCACCTAGCTATCTAGGAAAATAAAACAGGTTCGTGTTATTGGAGTTTTCAAACTCTGACATTTACCTGTTTGTTGAAATACTCAACTCCCTCAATCCTGGCCTCTTATTTTAGTTGCTTTTATTACCACGGCTTCAACTATACCTCTGTAAGCTGGTAAAGTTAAGCTGGAACTCTACAAACTTATATTGTGAAGCCAAATCTTTATTCTGAGCACCAGACTCATATATCCTACCTGCTAGGCCTCTCCATGTAGATATTCTTCAGGTGTCGAGCCGAAGTTTCTTGAGCTAAAGTAATCTCCTTCCATATACACATGCATTTTATGTATTTCCTTTATCATTGATTCACATGGAACCTCAGGCCCATCCTCCCAGAGATTCTGATTCACTAGCGGTCCAGGGTTGAGACTAGGAATTTGAATTTTAACAAGAATTCCAGCTGACTCTTAACGCTGGTGATCGAAGGACCAGGTTCTTCAGGAAGAGTTCTGTACCAGGCAGAGTTCTGCAGGTGCAATGATGACTTCCGGCTCATATCTAGCCTGAGGTCTGCTTTTCAAGCTGTGTGCCCTGTCAGGGATGGTTTTCCAGTTTGCAAAGGCAAATTGCTGGGCTAGCAACAGTTCTGTCAACCCTCAGCACTTCTCTCCTACCCACCACCTCCATGTAGTCTGTCTCTGAATCCTATTGATTCTCTCCAGTCTGTTCCCTTCTTGTCCTTCTCTCTGCCACACTTTAATCCAAGCCATTATTTCTTACCTGTATTACCTCACAGACCACTTAATTGGTTTCATAGGCTTGATCCTCTCCCCCATCCCTACTCCACACTTCCAACACTTCTCATTCAGTACCACCATAAAGATTTTTAAAGTACAAATTTGATCATGCCATTTCATGTACATGAAACTCTTAAATCATTTTCTACCATTTTCTGCAGATTATTAACTCCCTAACATGGCATGTAATTCTTCTCATGACCAGGAACCTGCTTAACTGACCACCTTCATCTTTCATTACCCTCCAGAGGCACTTTACAGCTAGTCATGCTCTCATTCCTTCAGTCTCTCCCTTTCTTTCTGTCTCACTTCTAAGCCTTTGCTTATCTAGTGCCCTCTGTCTTAAACGTCATTTACTTTTCTTCCTCCTTGTTTGCAGCTGCCTATCTTTTGGAGTACCTGTATTAAATGAGAGGTGATAATAAATAACATCATTGCCTGTGTCACAGGGATGCTGCAAGGATGAGAAAAAATGATGAATATAGAAACCCTGTATAAATACAGGTAAACAGTATGTGATGCAAATGTTACTGTTAATTTAAATAGAAATTTAGAAGAGTTTTGTTTTCATCTTATCTGAAAAGATGAAATGCCATATTGAGGGTATTGCTGTGATTGGTTTGTATGCTGAACAGCTTCTTCATTAACAGAATAATTGAGTGTTCTGTATACATTGAAGAGGTTTAAATTTCTCCTCAGTTAACCTTTCAGTGATGTGATTTTCAGTAGATTTTTCTGCCCTAGCTTTCCTTATTTCCTCATATGGTAGGTGCCCGGCAAATCTGTTCAATTCAATGGTATGCATTTTTTTCAGTTATCAACATATTTCCTCCACTCCCTTTGTAGTCTTTGGCTCTCCAGCAAGGGTTGCCAGCTCGAACGACTGTGGTTGTGATTTCACTTTTATAGGGAGGAGGGCTGCTTTCATTTGAGTATTACTTTCTTTGCTAGATACATTATTAAGAGGATTCTTACAAACGAAAAAAAAGATTCAGAATTTTAGGATGTTTTAGGAATGCATATCTTTTACCATTTTAGTGTCTTAATCTTTTTGTTTAACTTAGTTCGTTGGAACATACCATACGATACCAAGAGCACTGTGTTCTTTCTCAAACTAAAAAGCATTTCTTCACAGGCATTTTTTCAGTCTCTTAAGTTTTCACTCCTTAAAAGGATAAAAAAAATTTTTTTCTTAAAGTTTTCTTGTTTTATTAAAAAGCAAACTATGCCTAATATAAGAAAACCAAATACAGAAAGCAAAAAGATTATTAATATTCATAATTCTACCTATTACTCACACTCTTAATTGGTGTGTTCTAAGTTTTCTGCAATGCAGCATGTGGGGAGGGGGTAGAAATGTTTTTAAAACATTTTTGTGTTTAAATATTTGTTTATAAAAAATGAAATGAGGCTGTATACACCATTTAATAACCAGGTCTTTCATTTAATAAGAACATCTTTTTTCTATTAGCAGGTAAAGTTTTTACCACATCATTTTTTTGTATCCCATTGTACCATAATTTGCTTAACCAGTTTTCTTTGACGAATATTTAGCTTGTGTTCAATTTCCAGTACTAAAATCTTTTTATATATTCATCTTTTTTGCTGGTGATTAAATTCCCATTGCATGTAGCTTAAATTCTCAAACGTAGACTACAGGTCAAATGTATGTCCCAGTTTGCAATTCTATCATTTGTTTGAATGTCTTCTGTTTACTAGTGAATTGATGCCATGAAATCTATTATGTTAAAAACTATGTTACATTATGGAAGAAACTGTATTGTACCTTAGTTCTCCAACCCCTTTGTTTAGATCACAGTTTTTTTGGGTTTGGTTTTGTTTTGTTTTGTTTTGTTTTTTACTCTAGAATTGCTATGATGCACTTAGGACAAATGATCCCAGTGTTTAAGGACATTAACTTGAGATAGAATTCAGGCTTATAGGTATAAGTCAGTATGTTTAGTACCCAACAACAGCTTCCTATCCTTGTCTCTCTGTATGGTAGCATCATCAAAAGAAACGATTGACCAGGAACAGTAACTCATGCTTGTAATCCCAGCACTTCGGGAGGCCAAGGTGGGAGGGTCGCTTGAGCTCAGGAGTTCAAGACCAGCTTGGACAACATAGCAAAACCCTATCTCTACTATATATATGAAAAAACTTTACAGACAGGGTGGCACATACTTGTGTAGTTCGGGTACTCAGGAGGCTGAGGTGGAAGGATTGCTTGAGCCATTGAGCTCTTGAGCCCAGGAGATTGAGGCTACAGTAAGCTGTGATCGTGCCACTGCACTCCAGCCTGGGCAACAGAGCAAGACTCTGTCTCAAAAAAAAAAAAAAAATGAAAGAAAAAAAGAAATGCTTGTAGGTATGTGATTAAAATATAGATTGACTAAAACATATATTGTCATAATACTACATATTTTTAGTTCACGTTGGTCTGAACTGTAATTTTTTATTTCTATTTCAGCATTTTGCAATATGATTAATCAATTACTGCATTTTCTATTTTTAGCTTTAGTCTTCTTATCAAATGGTTGGTGAGTTGTAGTGATCGTTTCTCAACTCAGCCTTAATTTTTACCATTTACTACCTTCAGTAGTAATTGAATTATAAATGCCTCAAATTCACTAGCTAGTATATTTCCATTAGATGCTGTTATAAATCATTTATTTAAGGAATAATTAGCTAGAATTTCAGAAACAGTGATTCAAATATATGCAAAGAAGTTGAGTTGCAAAACTTATGTTTGATAAATAGTTACCGATGAGCTTTTCATTTTACCTTTCTTGTTTGTAAGAAAATAGATCACTTTCTCAGAACTTAAGTTGAGCAGGTGGCAGTTCAAGAGATGAAGGGCAAAGAGACAGTTATCACATTTCTTGCTTTCAAACCCTAAATTTGCTTTTTCATAGTAATGTGCCCTCATTCATCTGGTTATTATTATGAAGGCATTTTTAAGGCTATCTTTTGTTTAAGTAACATCTTTTTAACTTTGTCTATCATTAGGAAACTTCATTGTGTTTTTGTTTTGCTGTAAGTTAGTGTCTCCATATGCCCCATGTAAGTGGATATTTAAAACTAGTAATTCAATTATGGTTAATTTGAATAGCTTTTTAGGTGTCTTACGACAACTTCTTGCACAAAAATTTTTTTAGAATAAATGTCAGTACATTCACTTAAATCCTTTAGGGGAATAGGGAACATGTAGAGGGTTACTTGAGTCCATTGGATTATTGGCTTAAAACTTTTTGTAACATGATGTTAATTAAACCTTATAGCCCAAATTTCATTTATTTTACCAGAAAAACAAATTTACTTTTCTATATCGTGCTGTGAGTGTAATATCCCATATTAATTTATCAGTACACTGACTGGGCGTGGTGGCTCAAGCCTGTAATCCCAGCACTTTGGGAGACCGAGGTGGGTGGATCACCTGAGGTCAGAAGTTCGAGACTAGCCTGGCCAACATGGTGAAACACTGTTTACTAAAAATACAAAAATTACCCAGGTGTGGTAGTAGGTGCCTGTAATCCCAGCTACCCGGGAGGCTGAAACAGGAGAATTGCTTGAACCTGGGAGGCAGAGGTTGCAGTGAGCCGAGATCGCGCCATTGCCTGGGTGACAAGAACAAAACTCCATATAAAAAAAAAATATATATATATATATATATATATATATATCTCAGTATGGTTTTAAAAGAAATGATGATAGCTTCTATCCATGTTCTCTTTCCAAGTACTGTTTTGTTTAGTTACCTGTGGACAAGCTGCCTTGTCCAATTCAGTAGCCTAGCCACATTGAATTCATTTAAATTAAAATTAAAACTTGAGTTCTTCAGTCAGACTATCTACATTTCAGATGCTAAAGTATCCTGTAGCCACAAATGGCTACTTATTGCATAGCTCAGTGATACAATGTGTCCATCACCACAGAAAGTTCTGTTGGGCATTGCTGTTAAAAAAACAAGTAGCTACATTAAGGAGTAGAATTGAGTTTGGATTAGTTTTGTGCCTTTTTAGTAATAAACAGTTGTTATGTAGGTGTGTTTCCCCAACTTTCCAACTAATGGAATGAAAAAGTAGAATTCACTGAGAGAGTTTTTATTTTTGACATGTCATTTACAATGTATACATCTATCGATCGAAGATCTCAGTTCTGCTCTGGCCTCCTTGGTTGAGGGTGAGGTTTATCATTGTCTCTCTGAACTCTTAGCTCATTGAAATTTTCCCTTAGAATTCATTTATTAGATTAAGCTGCGTTGATTAACTGCCTTAATCCTTAGCGCACACAGGAACTTTTAAATGGCATGCACATCTCTAAGCTCAAATCTGCCATCTGAAGACCACCTGTTGATAAATCTTTCTTTAGGGCAGTGATTCTCCAAATGTGGGAAAGCAAGTTTCTGAACCCATCTGTATATTGGCTTCATGTGGTTGCCAGTATTCCATCTGCTAAGCAGTTACCTTTTATTTGTAAACGGTATGTTGGGTACTTGAATATGGCAGACTCTATTTAGTCATTTAAGTGGCTCCTGAGTTAGCTAAAGGTATGAGGGCAAGGAAATGAGGTACTCTTTATCACAGTACTTTCTAAGGCACCTAGGACAACTGATAAAAAATTCCAAGAGGCAGAAGCCTGTCCTTTTGTGGGAAGTAGATACTCCAGGTATTCATCCTTCCCTTCCCACTTTCAGTCTAATCCTCTACCTTGGTCACATGACAGAATAGACAAACTGAGCATCCTCCCACTGAGTGGCAGTGCTTGGCAATAGATATAATGGTAATAACTCTTCTTGAATTATGGCTTGGCTACTGCCTGCCCATCAAATGCATAGTAGTCTAATTGAATTAAGCGCAAAACCATCACTGGGGCAAGTAGTATTTACACTGCAGCAATCCAGCCCAGTCTCAGTACAGTACAGGTGACCTGACATGGATTTGGAGCCTGCAGAGTCACAGGTACATGTGCTTTCATTAAGGAAATAATAAGAACTATTTGGAATTAAAGAGTACATACCCAGTTCAGCAGCCAGATCCTGCTAGATCCTCTCATTTTGTTTTTAATTTTTCTCTTTAAAATATTTGTGGGCTAAACAAAACTTACTTGCAGTGTGGATCCAGCTTTCAGTCCATGGGAGTACCACTTCTACCCACAGGGCTTTTCCTTTATTTTTATCAGGAATGGTTGTCTGCGCCTCAAAAACAAGTAACATTTTAATCCATTGTCTTTCCTAATAAGATGGAATTTGGCTGCCCTCCCATTTTTACAGTGAACCCTTGCTTAAAGAAGCACAAGATTACTGTTACTTAATATGGACAACACATGCATATTCAAGTACCTATACTCCCTTTCTTAGCATCCAAGATAAGATCATCACAAAAAGAAAAACACCTTTGATCTTAGAAAATTATTTAGGCTGGGCAAAATGTGAGCCTCCATAAAAAACTTTTTTTTCTTTTTTTCATGAGACAGGGTCTCACTGTGTTGCCCAGGCTAGATAGAGTATAGCGGCACAATCACGGTTCACCGCAACCTCCACCTCTCTGGCCCGAATGATCCTCCTACCTCAACCTCCCAAGTAGCTGGGACTATAGGTGCATGCACCATGCTGGGCTAATTTTTGTATTTTTTTCTAGAGACCAGGTTTCACCATGTTGCCTAGACAGCTCTCGAACTCCTGGTGTCAAGCAGTCCACCTGGTTTGGCCTCCTAAAGTGCTGGGATTATAGGCGTGAACCACCACACCTAGCCAAAAAATATTTTGAAGCCATACTGCATGTATTGTTGCACAAATAAGTTTATCATGTTTTAAGGCAATGTGCTTAAAATTTTTTCACAGCATGTTAACAACCAGAAACTTAAATTAATGTTTTTGCCTTATTTCAACATTAAGAAAGAAGACATAAACCCACCCTTTAGCAAACCTACACTCCCAGTTCCCTAATTCTGCTCTAAGTTTGAGATAAACGTTGGCGTGCTTGCTTTCTTAGTGCTTTCCAATCTCCTACGGATGTGATACTGCATATTACAACTTCACATCCACTGATGGTTGTATTCTATTTGCTCGCCTTCTGGAGCACCAGACTATGCTAAGCCAGTCCTTTGGTTGGGAAATGGAATATGTAATCAAATTGCAAATGTAGTCTAATTGACCACAAAAACTGTAAGGGAGTCCGATGACATGATTCAAGAATGTGTGAAGTATAAAGACATTCAGCATCAGTGTAGACAGCTGAGAGAAAGTGCTATTTGACAGGACCAGCTGGTGAATCATCAGGAAAAGATTGCCTTGCTTACTCATTACTACCAAGTCATAAATCAGGTCTTCTTCAAGAGGCTAGGGGTAAAAAGCAGAGGATCATGGGACATGTGGTAGAACTTTAAGCATTTTGGTATTTGTGGTTATTTTTTTAGTGCCATTTGGAGTATTACCTTTGTTAGGAAAAAAAATTGTTCCTACAATCGGTGAATTAAATAAAATCATTTAATCATTCTTTTAAAAGCGTAATAGTGGACCAAGCACGGTGCCTCATGCCACTGTGATGCCAGGATTACACACCACATGTAATCCCAGCACTTTGCTAGGCTGAGGCAGGTGGATCACCTGAGGTCAGGAGTTTGAGACCAGCCTGGCTAACATGGTGAAACTCCATCTCTACTAAAAACACAAAAATTAACTGGGTGGTCCCAGCTACTTGGGGGGCTGGGGCATGATAATTGCTTGAACTCAGGAGGCAGAGGTTGCAGTGAGCTGAGATTGTACCACTGCACTCCAGCCTGGGTGACAAAGCGAGATTCCGTCTCAAAAAAACAACAAAATAAGAGTAATGGTGGTAACTAGAGCTAAACATCTGAACATTTGAGTAGTCTTTGCACTTTTAGGATGGATTTAACCAAGTTTTCTTAAAGCAAATTTATTTTAAAGAGGAACTTAAAGGTTAGAGGTGGGGATAGCATGCTAGATGGGTTAGAGGTAGGGTTTTCAAAGTATAAAATAATAGTATAAAAACTCAGATAAAATGGGAAAAGATAAAAGGAAAATAAAATTATTGAATAGGAATAGCCTCTAACCAGAAGAAACCCATAATTTTTTTTTTTTTTATACTTTTAAGTTCTGGGATACGTGTGCAGAGCATGCAAGTTTGTTACATAGGTATACACATGTCATGGTGTTTTGCTGCACCCATTAACCTGACACCTACATTAGGTATTTCTCCTAATGCTATCCTACCCCTAGCACCCCACTCCCCGACAGGCCCCGGTGTGTGATGTTCTCTTCGATGTGTCCATGTGTTCTCATTGTTCAACTCCCAGTATGAGTAAGAACATGCAGTGTTTTGTTTTCTGTTCCTGTGTTAAACATGAACTCATCCTTTTTTATGGCTGCATAGTATTCCACGGTGTATATTTGCCACATTTTCTTTATCCAGTCTATCATTCATGGTCATTTGGGTTGATTCCATGTCTTTGCTATTGTGAACAGTGCTGCGATAAACATACGTGTGCGTGTGTCTTTATAGCAGAATGATTTGTAATCCTTTGGGTGTATACCCAGTAATGAGATTGCTGGGTCAAATGGTATTTCTGGTTCTAGATCCTTGAGGAATCACCACACTGTCTTCCACAGTTAGTCCACAGTGGTTGGACTAATTTACACTCCCACCAACAGTATAAAAGCATTCCTATTTCTTCACATCCTCTCCAGCATCCGTTGAGAAATCCATACTTTAAAAAAAATAAATAAATAAGATTAAAACTTTGGTTGCCAATTAAGGTCTTAGTTCTCTCATAATGACTTTATGATTTAAAAAAAGTGACATGGATATCTCTGAAGTGTCTTAAAGATGTTTTTATTATAGGAAGTCAATTACGTTGGCCTTCAAAATTTTTATTAACAAGCAAATTGAAGTACAATCTTGGTTGAACTGGCTTGGAAATTCTTATAACTCAGCTCCTCAAAAGTATCAGCTGATTGTGTTGCATTTAGATTCATTCCCTTTCAAAAGCTGCTTAGGAAACGAATTAGTGCTTAGAGCTGTTTACGCTTGTAAATGCAGTTAAAATTGAAAAGTCAATTGGGAAACTCACTGGGATCTCTTGATAATAGCAATGGTTGTTTCTGCTATAATAACTTGAACTGATGAGGTAGAAAAAACAAATCACGTCAAGAGTTTATAAAACGATATATATGTTACTGATGCAAATTAAGTGAGCTACTCACATTATTTTCTAAATTAAAAAGTAATTTTTTTCAAGTATATGAAGTAGTCAGTGTATTATAGAAGTTTTTGTTTCCTCTGCTACTGCTGCACAGGATATTTTAAAATATGTTTATAAAACAAATGTTTCGAATTGAACTTTAAAACTCAGTCTTTAACTCAGTTTTTAAATTTCAGTATGACTGATGTAACTGAATAAATTAGGTACATATCTAGATGAATGAATAAATTAGAGGTACATATCTAGATGAATGAGCTACAGTTAACATAAAACCGTCTTCTTGTATATTTTCTGTGTGTAAATTTCTATTTAAAAAATACATAATCGAGTAGAAATTCATGATTTTCTTTGGAAGATTGAATGATGCCACAGGAATGCCATTTCTGTATCAGTGCCACTGATAGGTTCTTTAGACTAATAGCCCATTAGGCTAAATATAGGAGTCGCTTCACTGAAAGATGCCTTTAATTACCCGCTGAGCAGCCTGGCAGAACTGCAAATTCTGGTTCCCTTGCTAGGAGGGACCTTGACTGATAATTGGTTTGTTTTTGGTGTTTTAAAATATATTTTTAATTTTCTTTTATGCATTTAACTACTTTTGAGTACCCACTATGTGCCAGGCATTTTGACACTGAGAATATATGAGTAAGAGATAAGGTCTGTATTTTTCACAGAACCTACATTTTGTCAGGAGATACAGGCCAGGAAAGAGGCAATTGTAAAATCTAGTGTGATAAACTAACCCAGATGTCTGGGTTAGACAAGGCTTCTTAGGGGAAATGAGAAACTAGACAGGAGATGATGATGATCATGACCCACATTTGTAGTGGGAGTGGTGCTGGAGTGAAGCAGAAGGATTTCAGATGTTGTAGGTGCTAGATTTTATGTGGGGGGTGGGGGAATCTGGTAAGACAGCAAAACCTATGGGATTGTGGGGAGTGAAGAGCTTTCAAGGAGGACACCCAGGTTTCTTCCTTGAGCAGTTGGTAATGCCAGACTCAGTAAGAGGATTGGCTTTGGAGTTGCATGGTGAGAGAGGAGTTAATGTTCAGTATGGTGAGTTCAAGGAGCCAATAGGTACATCTAAGCAGAAATTATGTTACATGAATCATTAAGAAGAAACAGTAGATAAAAAAAAAAACTTTAAAAGTCCATATTATTCTTCAAATAGATATCTATTATAATGACCTGTTGTTGAAGCTCTAGAGTACATTAGAAAATTAGTTATTTAATGTAATTACTTTTTCATCTTGTTTTGGAGTTTCTGTATAAATACTAAAAACCCCACAAAATTTAACAATAAATATTACTTTCCATAGCCTAGTTCACAACTTTTTTTATATGCTAAAGAATTTCATTTCATATAAACTGGAGGAGAAACTTACAAATTACTGTATTTACATTCAGCTAAATCATTGCTACATAGAGCTGAGGCAGTGCACTGAGAATGAGACTATTTACTGTTCTGAGGGATTAGCTAACCATCTGTTGGCAACAAGACCTAAAATAGTTTGCAGAGAGTAGGGGAGCTCTTTAATAAATGTTCCAGTTACTAATAGGCAAGCTTCAGGTTCTCTGTGCATACCAGTGTTTCCCAGAAAGCTAAGCATTGGAATCAGAAAGCAGAGTGGAACCATTTTTCCTTTGGTGCATAACTTGTGATAACTACTGTTTTTGTCTTACTATGCATAATAATACAACTTTTAATAAAGCAGGGCTTGTGAACTTCTTTTTTATGTCAGTTTACCCATTTTTGAAGATGTATACTTTATTATTAAATAAAGCTTTGAGATTTATAATTTTATGTGTTCTAATGTTGCTGGAAATTTGACCTAATCAGATAATAACTGGTAGAAATGTATACATGAGATCACAATTGCAGTACAAGGAGCAACGTGATAAATAAAATGTGTATTAAATTCTATTTAAGTTTCTAGCAATTTCTGAGCTCATTGGAAGAAACAAGGCTCAGATGTTTGAGTTTACCTCATGAGAGCCGTTGTTTACATGTGCTTATAATACAAATGTGTTTTAGAGGCGTGTTCTCACAGCTTACAGTAACTGTTGAGGGAACTGATAACGAATTTAACACTTAGTTTTGACAGTCTCATCAGGTCCCACCATTGGCTGATATTATATATTTTTTAAACATTAATATTCACAAGTATGTTAATACTTGATTTCATACCATTAAAGTGCAAATGCTTCATTATCTTTCTTTTAGCCAGACTTTGGAGTTCAAATAATAAAACCACTGTGAGTTCAATTTTCAAAGCAAAGGATGAATTACAAAATATATTTTTTTCTGATGAATCAGCTAAAACTTTTTTTAAAACTAGCTCCTGGCCGGGCGCGGTGGCTCAAGCCTGTAATCCCAGCACTTTGGGAGGCCGAGGCGGGCGGATCACAAGGTCAGGAGATCGAGACCATCCTGGCCAACACCGTGAAACCCCGTCTCTACTAAAAAATACAAAAAACTAGCCGGGCGAGGTGGCGGGCGCCTGTAGTCCCAGCTACTCGGGGAGGCTGAGGCAGGAGAATGGCGTGAACCCAGGAGGCGGAGCTTGCAGTGAGCTGAGATCTGGCCAGTGCACTCCAGCTTGGGTGACAGAGCGAGACTCCCTCTCAAAAAAAAAAAAAAAAAAAAAAACTAGCTCCTGATTGGCTCTCCGCTTACTCCATTTAAAAAGCTAAGCAGATTTAAACTGGTTAGTTCTGGCAGACATAAATTTTCAGGTCCGCATTCCTGATTCACCTTCATTATAAAAGTCGCGCTGTTTGACTTTAATAATAGGCTTGAACTTATAAACATGTGTGAATATATTCTATATTTTGAAATGCATTAGATATTTGAAAATGTATTTTATATTTTTAAAAAACAATTGAGGTAGTATACTTACACTCTAAAGTTGGGAGATATAAAAAGTAATATTTCTGTTATTTATGGTATATATTGAATATTTGTGAGTTGAAGAATTACTGGCTATTGGATCTTGGCAGATTGAATTTATTGCTGTATGAAAAATGATTGTGTATAATGCATTTCTTCTAGAAAATAATCTTGATAAGGTTTTAGTAACTATAAAATGGAAATTTGAAAAATGTTAGATGCTTTGATTTTCTTAAAAAATAAATCTGAATAGTTTATTGACTTTTTGACTTTTATTAATTTGTATTTTTCTGGTTCTGGTTTATTTTTCTTCAATAAACATAGCACAATTTAAGAACATGATTTACTGTGTTTTGCGGGGGAGACTTGTTGAGCATTTCTGTTATTGAACCTCATAATATTATAGATGCTTTCGCAAGTGTGTACTTCAGAAGGTTTAATGAAGAAAGCACTATAATGTAAAGGCCAAGAATCTGTAAAGGTAAATTGCTGGGTTCAGTAGTATTTTTTTATATTGTGCAGTAACATCTCTGGACTAAGATTAAAATTGAATAATTAAGTTTTTAGGTTTTGCTATCCATAAGAATTTGATATTATTGAATATTGAATTAAATTTAAGCAGAAATTATTAGGCCACATTGTATGTTAATACTAATGTTCTTTAGCATTTTCCCTCTAATTCGCAGACTATCAAGGACTCTGTGATTTTACTAAGGTTTGTATATCCTTAAAGTGACTTATAGAAAACAAAATTTCTCAAGTCTTTTGTTTCTCTTTTTTTTCCATAGGGGTACCAAAGTCTGATCTCTTGCACACCAAATCATTAAGGGGCCATAAAGACTGCTTTGAAAAATATCATTTAATTGCAAACCAGGGTTGTCCTCGATCTAAGCTTTCAAAAAGTACTTACGAAGAAGTTAAAACCATTTTGAGTAAGAAGATAAACTGGATTGTACAGTATGCACAAAATAAGGATCTGGATTCAGATTCGGAATGTTCTAAAAACCCCCAGCAGCATCTGTTTAATTTCAGGCATAAGCCAGAAGAAAAATTACTCCCACAGTTTGACTCCCAAGTACCGAAATATTCTGCAAAATGGATAGATGGAAGTGCAGGTGGCATCTCTAACTGTACACAAAGAATTTTGGAGCAGAGGGAAAATACAGACTTTGGACTTGCTATGTTACAAGATTCAGGTGCCACTTTATGTCATAACAGTGTATTGTGGCCTCATAGTCACAACCAAGCACAGAAAAAAGAAGAGACAATCTCTAGTCCAGAGGCTGATGTCCAGACCCAGCATCCACATTACAGCAGAGAGGAATGTAAGTAAAATGGGGAGAAAAGTAACAGTTGGGTGGTTTGGGATTTCTATATATTTGTATAAATGTGTAATGGGTCAAGAATTTTGCTGTGGAAACGTAGATTTGGTAACAGGTTCACCTTAGCAAAAATGAGACGTCTTAAAACTTTTCATTCACTGGAATTCTATCTTCTAAGCATTGAAGTTCAGCAGTTTCCATATTTGTTTTCCCATGTAAAATAATTACACTAAATGGAATCAACAGACTGTGAATTGGAACATCTAGGACTCATGTAGTTTAGAAGTACAGCTTCATCTATTGGCTAATACACATTGTCATGTTGCTGATCCCTACAGGACTGTTGTAGGCATGTGTCTTGTTGACTGGTGGTGGCATTTCAAAAGCAAAAATCTGACATTTTACTAAAGGCCAAAGGTAATGTGTGCACTTACTGTAAAGTTAGAAAGGGTGACTCATTGTGTCTACATCTATTTCTACAAAAATTTACAGAAGCTGAGGTGATTTTAATTGTCTTGAAATCATGATTTCAGAGCCAGAAGGGACCTCTGATAACTTGTTATACAACTTCTTGATTCTAAATGTAAATTGTTTAAGATTGTATATCTAGATAGACAAATTGATTTTTCAAATTGCATATTATAAGCTGTGTAATGCTTAATCAAAATAAGCTTAATGGGTAGTGAGTAACACTTTGTAAAAACTGAAACACAGTAGGAGATAACGGAATTCATTGGACCTACTACTGAGTATTTTTTGGTGAAACTTTTGTTTCATTGGAGGGTGGTGGTGTACTGGGAGTGATAAAAAATATGTTTCTGGCCAGGCACAATGGCTGACACCTATAATCCCAGCCTTGGGAGGCCAAGGTGCGAGGATCACTGGAGCCCAGGAGTTCAAGACCAGCCTAGACAACATAGCAAGACCCCATCTCTACAAAAAATAAAACAGTGAGGTGTGGTGGCACACGTCTATGGTTCCAGCTTCTAGGGAGGCTGAGATGGGAGCAGTCACTTGAGCCCAGGAGGTTGAGGCAACAGTGAGCCATTGATCACACCACTGCCCTCCCACCGGGGTGACAGAGCAAGACCCTGTCTCAAAACAGAATAAAAATAAAAGTTTCTTACTTACTTACATAAATAAAAGTTTCTTTACTTACAACCATGGGTTGTGGTCAGGGTTTGAAAACGTCTCCTCCACACTTAAGATCGTTAATGGTTGAATGCTGGAGTACTGCTGAATGTTGTGTTGACAGTTAAGTGCAGATTTTTAAAAATAGGATATTATGTTGGTGATGTAAGCTGCTTGTTTTCCTAGGTTGTTGTGGTAATAGTGAATACATTTTCATGTTTCAGTGAATTCGATGACTCTTGGTGAGGTAGAACAACTGAATGCAAAGCTCCTCCAGCAAATCCAGGGTAAGAATCACTCTCACTGCTTTTTTGTGTGTGAAAAATTTTGACATAGAAAATCACCTATGATAAGACACCATTGGCTTTATCTACCTTTAAATTTGGAAATGAGATATTCAAACCTGTTAGAGTTTCCAGAGCAAAAAGAATAAGAAACAAACAACTTTCAATTGCAGAGGAAATACATTTTTCTTTTAGTTTCTTTCTTTCTTCTTTTTTTTTTTTTTTTTTTTTTTTTTTTTTGGACAGAATCTTGCTTTATCACGCTGGCTGGAATGCAGTGGTGATCCTCCCAAGTAGCTGGGACTTACTGTCATGTGCACCATTACACCCAGCTAATTTTCTATTTTTTATAGGGATGGGGTCTCACCATGTTGCCCAGGCTGATCTCGAGATCCTGGGCTCAAACAGTCCTCCTGCCTCAACTTCCCAAAGAGCTGGCATTACAGGTGTGAGCCACTGCACCCGGCCACATTTTTCTTTTCTAAGTGAAAATGGAAACTACAACCTCTTACTAACATTTTATTGACTACCCACGATTGCACCAGGCACTGTGTGGGAGTGCTCCCAAACAGTTCTTTAAGGCACGTGATACTAGTCTTTTTTGTTAAATTATAAACAATTTCAAACATATATAAAAGTAGTGAGACTAGTATAGTGAACCCCTTAAACCATCTTCACCAACTTCAACTGTTATCAAAGGCATAATAATAATCATCTCTACTTGCATCCATTCCCAATGCACTACCCGTAGCATGGATTATTTTCAGCCAAATCCCAGCTAACACATTGGTTTTTGTCCATAGATTAGGATTTCTTCTAAAAGATAACTTTTTAAAAAACAGTCACAATGTCATTATCATACCATTAAAATTAATAATTCCTTAACATCATCAAGTATAATGCTAACACTTAACAATTAATGTTCAGATTCCCCAATTGTCTCCTTTTCAGTTTATTTCCTTTTAGATGAGAAAATTGTACTTCAGAGATGTTAAGTTGCTTACAGAGATCATGCATCCAATCAGTAGCAGATCAAGGATTTAAACTCCAAAGCTTAACCACACAGCCTCTCAGAATAATAAAAATAATCGCAATAATAGTTGTAGAAATTTATGAGTGCTTTACAAATATGGTCTCATTTAAGTTTTACAGTAGCCTGGTGAAGTGCTTACTGTCATTATTAATGTTACACAGTAAAGGAAACTGAAACCAAAAGTTGCTTGCCTAAGGCACGTAATAGTAGGAACGAGGACTCAAAACTCCTGGTAGTCTGATTCCAAAGCCTCTTAGAGGTGATTCCAGACCTGAATACTAACGGGCACTTCTTGTCCATAAATCACATTATATACTGATTGAATCTGTTTATAGATTCTAATTGAGAAAAGTGGCTCAGCTACAGTAGCAGTCACCATGTTTGCTGTGCATCTCTGGAGTCATTGCTATGACTCAAATTTCACTTGATGGAGAAAAGCCAAATCCCACTTGGCTATGTACAGTATACAGATGCCTAGGATGATCAGAACTGATATGCTTTGTAGAGAACACAACTGTTTCCTTGGTATCAAATCAGTTTCATTGTGACACTTTGCCCAATTCAGATTTCAGTTAGAGTTCTTGAAATATAAATCATAGCACTGGCTTTCTGCATACTACAAATGAAAGTTTTTCAATCTTTTACAGAAGTTTTTGAAGAGTTAACACACCAAGTGCAAGAAAAAGATTCTTTGGCCTCACAGCTCCATGTCCGCCACGTTGCCATCGAACAGCTTCTGAAGAACTATTCTAAGTTACCATGTCTGCAAGTAGGGCGAACAGGAATGAAGTCACACCTACCCATAAACAACTGACCTAAACAGACTTACTTAGTATGCCCTGCCCTTTATTGGTCTCCCAGACATGCAGACTTTGAAGAAGTTTAAAGAAAGTCCTGGTCCATTTTTTTATGGTCATTAAATTTGCCAAACATAAGACAGTATTAGACATCTTTTTCAAATAAAGCAGATCATTATACTCTAGTCTTCTGGGGCTAATCATTTTGGCTCATTTGGGGACTCTTTTTTCCCATAATTACTAAACAGATTTTATCACATGTGACTACTTAAATATACTGTTAGAGTGTCATTTTATTAAACATTTTAATGTAATTCACCTGTCGAAACAACAGATTAACAAACTCCTTAAACTACTAAAGATAATTTTTAAGAGGGAAATGGAATTCATATCACCTCTTATTTATTATGAGCAATATTTTAATATAAAAATTTTATATGTAAAAATGCTATTTTAGGTACTTTGCCATTCTCTTTATAATTGTATATTTGAGTGGTTCTGTATATTTATTTACACTATCATATGTGAATATGTTCACCCATATTTCAGGTCACTGCATTTTATTCCTTTAATACAGTGTTTTTACAACGGTTACCTTGCTTTCCAAAGATAAATGTATTTTGGATTAGAAATCTATTTAGTTGAGTTGTTTTAATTTCTAATAACTCTTAAAAAGAGGAATTAACTTTTTAAAGCAGTATTCAAGTAAATAAAATACATTATTTTGTTTTCTAACAAAAGCAGTTATTCGTTCAGGAAGAAAAGAGTAATCTGGCTTCTCTGTCAATTTGTCTCCATAGAAATGAAAGTCTCCTCTGCTTCTTTCATTATTAGCTTCACTACAATGACCGATGCATTAGAATTTGGACAGAGTTAGTCAAGCCTCACTTCCAATTCAAATATATCTGTCTTCAAATTGAATGTGCTGTGAAATTGTTCTGTCTTTGAAAAGAAAGTGAGGTTATTTTGTGTGCCACTTTGGGTAAAGTTTCAAGAATACTTAAACTGTCCAAATTGTATTATCACCATCATTGAACTTAGTGCTCAAAAAAAGCATTGTGAGGTATTTTTCTAAACTTTAGACTCTATAGAGAAAAACAGGATTGCTTGACAGAAGAAAAGCAAAACTCCTAATTAAAAAAATATAAGCCTATATATAGAATGTTCTCGTAAGTTGCCTATGATGCTTCCAAAGAGTTTTTATCTAACAGATTGTCCCAAACAGCTAGATAAGTTTTAATAATGTATTATAGTAAAAGCTATAACCAATGCAGAATTAAAATGGGCTCTAAATTCTGTTTTTAATTCATGTTTCGAATGTATATATGAGGTAGATCCTTGCTTGAAAGTATCTACAGAAAAGCCCAGTAACTTGGCAGCTTCATGCATAAAGATATAAATGACATTTGCCTTAAATTTGGCAGCCTACCCTGGCTTGGGTCAGATTTTATTCTTAAACACAAAAAAAGTATTTAAGCAAATAAACACTTCAATCTAATTGAAAACAACTTTTTGTAATGCTAGCGTGTTAAATTGGCCTGAAGGTATTAATTGATATCCATTGATTTTGTTTTGTTTTTCTTTGAAGTATAACATTACTTTTTGGGGGAATTTTTGAAAGATGCTTTCGATTTCTCTCAATTCTTTAAGTCATGCAAAATGAATTTAAAATCCAGGGAGTATGGATGCATTGCCTTAGTTTTGATGAGCTTTAAATTAAATGTGTGCAATATCAAAATATTCAAACTTACAAGTTGGGTAAATACATTTCCTGATTATGCCAGTATCTTAGTGCTTAATTGTTCCCACATTTTCAAATTTGACTTTACTCTTTTCTGGCGTAATTCAGTTTTGGTTACCAGCCAGTGTGTTTGCGTGCATTTGGGTTTGTGTTTAGATGAGTTAGGGACAGTCATAAAAGTTGGGGATATGTTGCATTTGATATCAGTAGTAGCATATTTCCAGAATATGAGCCATAAGTTACAGTACTGAATGCTACAGTGTTATCCAAAGAAAGGAGTTTTCTGACAAATATATAGCTTTACTAATGAGTACGGAACAAGTGGATGAGAGTGTGCATGTACTAAGGTCTTAAGTGGGGACTCTGATTTATTCCATTTAGATATTTCTACTTAAGCTCTTCAAAGGAGAGGTGCTCTTAAAAAAAACTTTGTGGTGCTGGTACTCACACTACTTTATTTGGATGAGTTCCTAGTGAAAAAAATTTTTTGAAGTATTTTGCACAGCAGTTTATCCAAATATTTGGTAAACTTATAATTTAGTCCTATGTTTTCTTAATCGAATATGCAATTACTGTGTATGCAAATATAAGTATCAGGTACAGAGTTGAGTTCTAACAAGAGAACATGAAATATCACAAATATTGTTTTCCATACTTGGCTGTTCTCTACTGTTGTTACTAATTTTTGAGGATGTTTTGAAGCATATCTCATGTACTACTGTTTAAAAAGTGGCAAAACAGACTGCCAGTCATTCATTACTAAATTTTCAGAGCTTATGTGATTAAGGGGAGTGAGATAAGACTAATCATTTTCACATTCAGTTTTATAATTTGACAAGTTAAATTGAGTTTTAAAAATCAGAAAAGTGTTTTTGACCACACAGATTCTCTTTAAAGTTTTAAATCAGTTCAGCCTTATAATTAAGCTAAAAATCAATTATGTTTACTCTGAGATTATCATCTTATCCTTTGATCCTCATATTAATATCTAAATTAGTCTTTTTTAAAAGGCATACACTTGAGTGTCCAGTAATACATGATTCAGGCAGCAGAATAGTGTTTTGTTGTGTCGTTTACTATGAACAGTGGTAGAGCAAAGACACGTTCTTAGGTTTTCAAAATACATGTTCATTTTACCACAAAGTGCCCATTTTGATATACATTTAAGGATTATTTTTTCAATGTCAACTTCATGTTAGAAAGTGATTTCAGAAATATAGTCAAAATATATAGTCAAATATATCTTGACAGGCATCTTGAGATACGGATTTTCATTTTACCATCTTTTTTGTTTGTTTGTTTTTGTTTTGAGACAAGAGTCTCGCTCTGTCGCCCAGGCTGGAGTACAGTGGCGCGATCTCAGCTCACTGCAAGCTCTGCCTCCCGGGTTCATGCCATTCTCCTGCCTCAGCCTCCTGAGTAACTGGGACTACAGGCGCCTGCCACCACGCCCAGCTAATTTCTTTTTGTATTTTTAGTAGAGACGGGGTTTCACTGTGTTAGCCAGGATGGTCTCGATCTCCTGACTTTGTGATCCACCCGCCTCGGCCTCCCAAAGTGCTGGGATTACAGGTGTGAGCCCTTGCGCCCAGCCATTTTACCATATTCTTTATGACTTAAAATGGTTTTGTGTTTTATGTTGTTTATATATTTTTTACCTTAGTGTTTACACTGGTAAGACTTGTTAGTACATTTTTGTGGTTTTTTTAAAGTAAGCTTTTAGATCTGTTTGTGTTTTAATGTTCCCAGTTTGGGTTTTGTTTTGTTCTGGAAGAATCTGCTTTCGTTATTAAATTATAAAATGTAAAATGTAAATGCTTTAAAGTAGGAATTTTTAAAGAGTAAATTATTTGTGTAGCTTAATTGGAGGTTCAGGTTAGTGACCATAAAGTGGGTTACTTGTACATGAAAATTTTAAAGGTTACCATGTAAAATTCTTGTATTGTCACTTTTTCTGACTTATGCCAGTTCATTTACTGACAAATGTTGTTACTAAGAGCTTATTAAGAAGTGTAATACGCTATAAAAAATGTTAATACTTTTTGTTCAGATGTAAAGCAAAGATAATTGATGTCATTTCAGTGTGTGATTGTATTTTTAACTTTAGGTTGGTGGGAGTAATTATTTCAGGAAATTTGTGGTGAAAATTAGTAAGAGATAAAACCCTCAACAGTTTATTCTTACCAAGTAAAGTTTTGTGGTCATGGGGCAGGGAAGAGTTTATTTACCAGAATACTAGAGCCCTCACATGAAATAAAGGTAACTTGGAGGAGGGCTATAATGCTTGCATCTCAGGATTTTATTTCACTTCATCCTTTCATAATTGCCCTTATTATGGTGCAGTCTAACCTCTTAAGCAACTTCTGGCTATAGTAACATTGATATGAACCGTATTATGTCAAGTCTCCAAAATACCTAGTTTGTAACATATGCTTTCCCTGTTCTTTTTAGTTTGAGTCCACATTACTAATACATTTTAATAATATTTAATTATTTCACAGTTTTAAATTTACTAAAGTAAGCAAACAAAAAATCATGAAGATAAGTATTGCCCTCCCCCAAAAAAGGTTTAAAGATTAGTTGAACTTCCCTCAACTACACCTAAATAAAGCAAAGGGGAATTTTAGTAAGTGTGTACCTTGTTTGTTTCAGACACATCTAGAATGTTTTTCTTTCACCGTACCTCCAAAAGAGGCCGTTTAGAAAGTATTAAGTAGTAACTTTTATTCAATTCCATTTTGTGTGTGTGTTTGTGTGTGTGTGTGTGTGTGTTAACCTTGCTTTAAAACAGTAGCATATACTATGGTCATTGAACTTAATCTCTCTGGTGTTAGAAATTTACTTTATAAAATTGTGTTAAGACTTGGAAAAAGAAAATGAAACTGCTGTGGTAAAAACCAAGTTCGTTTCAAAAAAGTATTGACAATTATTTGGCTGTTATATTTTCTTTGAAAACTGCAATAATTTATATATTTGTATTGCTCTGCTTTGGAACTGTATATATGCTTGTCTACTATTTTTAATTTTACAACAATAAAATAAGTATTTTGTTATCTGCTAGCTTGAGTGAATGTTTTAAAAGTAGCTATTTTTTTTAAATGGTGGGTCTATATGAAGGGTTTTGCTTTGCAGGTTTAGGGAGTCTATACTTAGAATGATCTTATCTGACAATTTCTTAATTTCTTGTAATAATCTTAACTTAGCTTTGATACTTAATATTCTCTGTCTCCCAACAATACAGAAGCAGGAAATAAGATGCCTGTGACTTACTAGATGTCTATGCAATTTTTTTTTAATTGGGGTGTAATTTATATACAGTAAGCACACAGGCATTTTACTGTATCGTTTGAGTTTTAACAAATGTATGCAACTGTAGAGCCATCACTTCCTTTGGTTCCCTTCACGGTCACTTCACTTTCCATTTTCCTTCCACCGATTGTTCTGATCCTTTTTTGAGATGGAGTGGAGTCGCTCTCTGTTGCCCAGGCTAGAGTGCAGTGACATGATTTCAACTCACTGCAACCTCCACCTCCTGGGTTCAAGCGATTCTCCTGCCTCAGCCTCCTGAGTGAGTAGCTGGGATTACAAGTGCACACCACCACGCCCGGCTCATTTTTGCGTTTTTAGTAGAGACGGAGTTTTGCCTTGTTGCCCAAGCTGGTCTTGAACTCCTGATCTCAGGTGATCTGCCTGCCTCGGCCTCTCAAAGTGCTGAGATTATGGGCGTGAGCCACCGCGCCTGGCCTGATTGTTCTGATCTTTATTACTGTACTTTGCATTTGCCTGCATTAAAAAGTTTACATAAATGAAGTCATTTTTTCATTCCACTGTATGTTCTTAAAATTCATCCATGTTAGCTCAAGGATCAATAACAGTTCATAGTTCAGTTCCTTTTTTTTTTTGTGGCTGAGTACTGCTCCTTTGTATGAATATATTATACATTAATTATTCACCTGTTGATGGACATTTGAGTTGTTTTTAGTTTGGAGCTTATCTGAATATGAGTATTTTTAAATCGGCTTTAAAACATTAAAATAGGACTACAACAAAATATTCAAGGTCACTTTTAGTTAGCATTATGAATCTGAATATTACATTACCAGTTTTTTTCCACAAATGATTTTTAAAGTCATTTATATGATGCTTTTATGGCAACAAGCAGTTTTAAAACTAGGAAACAGATGATTTTACAAGAGTTCAGAGGCAAATTACAAAATAAGGACTGCTTGAGAATTGAAACATTTCATGGGGTACTAGAATAATGTGTCCTTTTTTAAAGTCTCTTCAAAGTCTAATAGTCATACTGCTTTGTTTTTCAGGAGAGGAAATGGAGACCAAGAGTCTGGTTTGGAAAGAGTACCAGACCACAGATGAAGTTGTCCTGTTTAGTTTAACTAAGTGGCATTAAGAGAAATACATTGTAACTTTTCTAAGCCTGAATTTGTTAGGCTTTCCTCATGCTCAGTTTCCCAGCCTTCTTGGGAATTTTCAAACTATTTGTAAAACGATTTGCTCACCCCTAATTTTTAATGTCATGATAGGACCAGAAATTCTTTGCAGGTGTCTTAGAGGCTGACAAGTCGTACATGGATGGTGGATAAGAATAGGAAGGGGAACTGCAGGCAGAACAAGACCTGTTTTATATATCGATACTCTAAATTCATAAAAAGCTTCGAAAGGTTTTGCTTTTAGAATCTAATAAAAGCGATGCATTGGATCCTTGCAAGTTTACGTCTTTGGGTTTTATTTTCTATTTTTGATTTTGGTATTGTGGTGTTTTGCTGTTCTTCCACATCTGAATCCCTTTCTAGTGTTTGGATGGCACAAGTCACCACCTCTAGAAGCAAAAACTTCAACCTCCTGTGTATCTGAGGCACCTCGCCCTGACTGGTGAAGCAAAGAAACTGAATAGAAGACCTGTGTTGAAGGCATCAGTGGCTAACTATCAATAGGGACAACAGCCATTATCCCATATCCAGTAAGTACAACAGATAAGTTCCCGACATCTGATGTTTGAATAGCCATTGCCTTGTGTACTTTAAACTGTGATCCTAGTAGTTGGTTACATCACCTTTGCTCCTGCCTGGTTTCCCAGCCTTCTGGGTATCTCTCCCCATTGAATAAAGTCCTCTATAGCCAAAGTCAACTAGTTGCTTTCTCTAGCTTGCAACTCAGAACTTGTTAAACCTAACCTCTTCCACTGGATCTATGTCCTGTGTTCTACTCTGAGATCTTACGAAATTCGTTTCCAAAAGTGAACTGCTAAGAGCCAATGCATATCTAAACTAACCCTCAGCCACATGGGCTGCCTTTTGAGTCAACTGAATCTGATGGGAAGATTCTGAAGAGAAATTAAACATCTTGGTAATGCCTATGTCAGTTTTCCTGTTAAGAATGTGCTTTAGGATGGGCACGGTGGCTTATGCCTATAATCCCAGCATTTTGGGAGGCCAAAGCTGGTAGATTGCTTAAGTCCAGGAGTTGGAGACCAGCCTGGGCAATGTAGCAAGACTCTGTACAAAAAATACAAAAATTAGCCTGGCATGGTGGCACTGGCATGTAGTCCCAGCTACTTGATGGGGCAGAGACTGAGGTGGGAGGATTTCTTGAGACCTCCTAGGCTGTGAGTGAGCCGTGATTGTGCCACTGCACTCTAGCCTGAGTAACAGAGCAAGACCTTTTCTCAAAAAAAAAAAAAAGAGAAAAAAAGGAAACCACTGCTCCAAACCATAAACTGCCCCAGAATTTACTTCCCAAAAGATGTGGTAATGCTACTTTCCTGCTAAGAGACCTTTCTAGATTATCACTCCTACAAAATAAAAGCCACTCTCCACAGTTTAGCATTTAAAGCCTTCACCATTTGGCATCCACTTATTTTCCATTTTAAGTCTTTCATCAATTTTCAGATTTTGTTATGTTGCCAGAAACTCCACCAAGCCCTGTAAGTCTTTGGTTCCAAGGGATATAAAAGCCAACAAGACTCTGTTGGTCAACTCGAAAGTATTCTGCCAAGAGATTAAAAGAATAAGGATTGAATAATATTCATTGTATTTAGCAACCAGAAATTCAGGGAGTACAGTTTTAATGGACCTGTGGGAGCAAAAGTAGATCACAACAGATTGTCATATGGATGCAAGGTAGTACCATGATTGGAATGTGTTCCCTCAAGTTCATGTGTTGGAAACTTAATCCCGAAAGCAACAGCATCAAAAAGTGGGGTCTACTAAGAGGTGATTAAGTCATGAAGGCTCTGCCCTCACGGATGAATAATGTTATGGAGGGAGTGGGTTAGTTATCATGAGAGTGCATTTGTTACAAAAGCAAGTTCAGCCCCCTCTTGTTTGCTTGCTCGCATCTTCCCTTGCTCTTTCCACCGTGTTATCACACAGCATGAAGTCTTGCTGTCTTGTCAGATGCTATCACCATGCCCTTGGACTTCCCAGCCTCCAGGACTGTAAGCCAAATCAGTAACTTTGTTATTAATTTTATCCATTCTGTAGTACTGTGTTACAGCAACCTAAAATGGACTAAGACAGGTAGGATTGTGGATTTGAGGTATGATGTCTTTAAAATTTTATGAAGTGAAGTTAAGGCAAAGAGGATGTTGGGTTCAAGGTTTTTTTTTAAGGTTGGAAAGTACTTGAATATGAATAAATACTAAGAGGACAGATCCAGTAGAAAGGCTAACGATAGAGAGGTAGCAATAATCAAAGGAGTCCAGTTTAAAGAGACAGAACATAGTATCACATGGAGAATGACTTGTCTTTGAAGAGGTTTAGGATCACCTCAGGTTTTGACACTAGAGAGAAGGTAAAACTGCAGATGAACATATTTGAATCAGATTTATTGGAGAGTAAGTTGAGAAAGTACTTAAATGGCTGCGTCTATTTTCTATGAGAAAGAAGAAAAAGACAATGGGGTCAGAGACTCAAGGAAACTGGTAAAGTGCTGAATAGCTACTACTTGAGGAATGAGGAGGTTCCTGATCATCAGAGGAGGGGTTTAGAAGAGGTAGAAATGAGGAACCATGACTCACCATTGGTTAAGGTTGCCTGAATTTGCTTTCTGATTTTGTTGCTGTAAAGAAGAGGTGCTTAGAAGAGTGAAAATGAGTGACCATGACCGTTTAGAAGAGGTGGAAATGAGAGACCGTGACTCACCATTGGCTGAGGTTGTCAGGATTTGCATTTGGATTTTATTGCTGTAAAGAACAAGAGGGAGTATTTTTGAAATGGGAGTAAATGAAACTGAAAGCACTACTGAAAATAGATTAGAATCTGAAACTGAGATAAATTTGTGGCTCAAAAAGAAAATTTACAAAAACCAATAGATGAAATTTCAAGTGTGGGATAAATGAGAAATATGAAAAGCTACTGCAAATGGCATGTGGGAAAAATACGAATCCTATCGTCTTCACTTAGTTTTTTCAAGCAATAATTTTATTTGTTCTCTCAGTATTTGGTGTGATGGCAAAGGTAGATTAAGACTCTGTTGTGAAAACCAAGCCCTTATAGGTCAGTTGGTATCAAGCTTCACCAGAGGGAATTCAAGAAATCTTTAACCTAGATAAGAGTTTTATAATAGGATGGTCAGTACAGTGTACAGAATGTAGAAGAAAACCATAGCATAGCTAACGCAAGAGTTTCAGATCTGTAACTTCAAAGCCAAGAAAAGGCAGTGTGAATAGAGAAGGGCTATTCTAGAAGAAAGAGGCAACTGAACTGAAAAGTAATTAAGGCAGAAGAGGAAGTTGTAATGAGCAAGATGATTGCTAAACCAACATGCAGGAACTTCTCTTCCAATCTTCTGCCACAACTAAGCACCTCTTTACCTCTCTTAGCCTCTGTTTTTCATCTATTAAAAAATGAAATTGAACTTCGTGATGTTTAGGGACCTTCCAACTCTAACATTCTACAAGTGTAATGAATTTTAAGAAACCTACAGTGGAAAATTCGCAAGCCCCTGTATGAACAGCAGAACTGAGCTGAAAGAGGACAAAGAAAACGTGGTTTCATTTTAAGAGGAAACTGTGAGGTGCTGTTATATCAAGCCATTGCTGTGATCACCTGTGACAAAAGAGAAAAGAGGGCTGAGTCAGCCTGGCTCCTATTATAAGCAGCTACACAATCCTCTGCATGCTGTTTAAGAGCATCTATGTTGTAGAAAGAAAAAGAGGTCTATATATTTTGGCATCTTGTTACTCTCACATTCTCATATCAGGGGAAACTATTGGGAGAGAATGTTCTCTTAGGAGTAACAGTGGGATGGTTCTCCCACACAATCAGAAGTTGGGTCACCTCCAGCACAGTTCCTAAAGGCTGGCTCTTGTGTATGAAAAATGAGACAGGTAAAGGCAATGTGGTAAGCTAGTTAATAGGATAGAATTTATTCATCAATAAAATTGTTCTTTGTTCTGAGATTATGTCTTTCCTATGGGGATATAAATTGTTCTTTCTTTCATGAAGTGATGACAATAGATGGTAGATTTTCATTTTTGTTTATTTGTTTAGTTTTAAGTCCTTACTTGGTGAAATTAAGACCACAGTCTTGTATTGGTCTATTAGTCAGGGTTCTCCAGAGAAACAAAACAAAGCATGTATATATGTGGAGAGAGAAAGATTGGTTTAATTCCCTAAATGAGCTCTGGGGGCTGGCAAATCTGAAACCTGCAGGGCAGGCTGGATGGGTGGAAACCCCGAGAGTTGATGCTGCAGTCTTGAGTCTGAAGGCAGTTCAGAGGCAGAATTCCTTCCTCTTCAGGGGAACTCAGTCTTTTCAGACCTTCGACTGATAGGACGAGGCCCACCCACATTACAGAGAGTAATCTGCTTTACTCAAAGTCTACTGATTTAAATCTTAATCATCTCTAAAAACTACTTTCAAAGCAACACCTAGACTGATTTTGACCAAACAACTGGGCATCATATTTTCCGTTTTATTTCAATTTTATTTTAATACTCCATGAATTTAACAAGTCTGGAAACCATGAATCTGGCATTATTTTATGCAGACAGTTGTCTCTGAGCAGCACAATCCTAAATCCTATACTTGCGTCATCACCGTCTCCAAAGAAAGAAGTGCCCGTAAGAGGCTCTTACACTATTCTGAATTTTTCCATGTGTTCTAAAAGGGCTTAGAGGAACAGCTTATTAATTTTTTAGAATAATCCTTTGCATAATAAAATTACAAGTTATTTCATTTGTGGTGTTATTTTTTCCTCTTAATCTAGTGTTCAATCAGAAATTATTTGAAGACTGAGTGTTATACAAAAAGTAAAAGATTCAATGCCTCTAATAATTCAATATCCAATCATTTTAGACAAATTACTAAAGAGTATTAGAATGTTGAACATTTGGTTCATTCCTCTCTTATTCTCCTTGTCCCCTCCCTTTGTACCCCATCCAGAAAGTCATCTTGTATAAGAGAAGGATCCTACTGAATCCCATCTACCGCCAACCCACAGTATATGTTTCCTTGAAAAAATTTGCATAGTCCCAGCTATTAGAAGAGCTCTAGAGTTCCCCAAGACTAACTGGGTAAATAACCAAGTTGCTGGCCATCTTGCTGTGGACAAGCTTGTTCCTTTTTGTCCTGATCAGATAGCTCTGAAACTAGACAAGACAGCACCTGGGCCTCCTGCTAAGTTTCTCTTCACCGTTCCTGCCTACTGCTTCTCACAAAAGCCCCAGAAACATGTTGGGACCCAGTGCACTGCTGTTGCCCTATAGAGACAACGGGGCACCTCCCTTGCTTAAAAGAAAATGCAGAGGGAGTTGAGCTAGTGACATGCAAAGCCACATTTCCTTTGCTGCCTCCATCTCTTCTCATCTTCATACCTGTGTGAATGAAGTATGGGGAAATAGACTCACATCTTGCAGGACAACACTGCTTTTCATCAAAGTACGGAAGAAATTTCTAGCCCAGATGGACACAGATTGGTCTCATCTCAGATGACAAAGTGAACCAGCAGCATGTGGGATATATAAATATCATAGGAAAATACTAAAAATATAGAGCTAGAGGGACCTTCAGGAGTCTGTAGCTTTTGTTTGATTTGATTTGGTTTGGTTTGGTTTTAGCAGAGGTCTTTGTTTAAAAAAAAAAAATCCTTCAAGAATTAAAAAATGTGAAATGTACAGGAAATAGAGCTGCTGCTGCTCTACTCGAAGGACAATGGAGATTATTCGACCAAAGTCCCCTTTGCCTCTCAGTGACAATCCCCTAGTTTCTCAAACCTTCTATCATGAGCCTCTGAGGCAGCTATGAGAGACCAGCAGGCCCCTGGTTACCTACAAAGCACCTTTTAGAAACTGTTTGTCTACTCAAATACCTTTAGGTGGCCTAAGTCAGTTAAGAAACTTCCAAACATTCGATACCTTGTTAGCCACAGAGCCAAAGACAAGCACCAAATCTTCTGATTTCATTTCCAAAGCGCCCATGACCTGATACCACTTCCAACTGGGCTTCTAATTTTTATTTTTATTACACAAGATCTTCTTTCTAATGGAATTGTAAGCTATTTCTCCACACTCTGCTGGACCAGCCTGAAACAGTCAGGAGAGGACTACACAGTTGGAAAAGAACAGGCAACACAAATTTTCTAGGGAATCCAGAAGTATCTTAGATGTCTTCATCCTGAAAGTCAATCAAAATAGGCTGTGGGAAGAGTAATACCAGTAGAACTTGCATAACAAATGCTGCTTTACATCAAAAAGCCAGTTTCAGCAAAATTTGTTTATAGGAAATTTCAAAGCTTATACATGTCTATTGCGATTACCTGTGGGGGTGGGGTGGGGTGGGAATCGCTTACCCTGCTGCTCTTGACTAGCTCTTCAAAGTAAAGCAGCTCAAGTTATACATTACTGTAGTCATATGTTTGAGGGCCTGTGGGTATTGTGTGACTAGGATTTTCTGGTCAACAGAAGAAAATCACAGCAATGTGTACAAAAGCCACCAGATGTCCCTTATCATATTAGCATCTCTTGTGCAGAAATATATTTTTTGGCACCATATCCTGGAACCAAAGAGAAAGCTAAGGTAAATGGAATAGCAGATAAGCTCATAAGAAGCCAATTCCAGTCTCATAGCTGAACGAATTTGAAATGGAAGCCCAGTTAGATACAAAGAATTTTAGAACAAGATCTGAAACTTAGTTAAGTAGTCCTCTTAGTCATTACCACTAACTTGGTGCGCATTAGAAGTAAAAGGAAGACTTATCCAATTACCAGTGCTTGGTTTCCTGTTGTGCTAATGAGCAGGAAAACAGACCACCTCTAAGAACGAATTCATGCCTGTGAGCAGCCTGCAGCTTAGCCACATGTCTGGGTGTGTTGAATTGTTCTGATCAGTCAACTTAGGTAAAATCTCATTACTGGTAGATGCCAGAAATAACACCAGCAAAATCCCCTAAGAAAACCCCAAGATGGAGTTTATGCTATTCCTTCCCCTTTCCTTCTGGAACAATTCCATCCTAGAGCTATCAGGTGCAACAAGCAAGGTTAGGGTTAATCCTCATTCACAGGGGCATGGTGAGGTGTGTTTGAGCTGGAGCAAACCAGGTGGGCCTAGCATGGGGTGGGTGGGTAGGTCTGATGCAGGCTGTCGGATCTAGAGTGGGAGGAGGAGGACACCCATGGGGGCAGTGGGGAGCGGGAGATTGGGGATGGGGTGCCAGAGCCTCAGTGGACGGAGGAAGCATCAGCAGGGGAAAGGTTATTAAAATGAGGCAGATGTCTCAATTAGTAGAGGTTTATTAAGCCAAAGTTTGAGGGCGACCCAGGAAAAACACAAGTCACGGGAGTATCTGTAACCTGGGCTTTCCGAAGAGGGTTTGGGGAACTCATTACTTAAGGGGAAAAGGGAAGGAGGGTAGGCAGTGAAACAAATAGTTACATCCGTGTGAGGCTCTAACTAGCGCTAAATGAATCTATGTTTTACATAAAAGAAGGTGAACACTTTGAAAAGAGGAAGGAAAGAGTCAATTATGCATCCATCTCAGGGTAGGCGCAGGAGTGGTTCATGTCTTGTCCTTGTTCTGTACCCTGGAAGATAAGCTTGTAATTGACATGGTCAGGGTGAGATTTAACAGAACTCGGTTTTAGGAGTTAAACTTAGGTGGTAGAACCAAGGTTACAATTGACATGTGTTGGTTTTATAGGGGAATATGTATCCTGAAAGATTTTGGGGCTAACAAGGACCTTCCTTGAGAGCAATCTGTGAGGGGGCCATCTGGGGAGGTACATGGCCTTTTGCCGTGTTGGGAAACTGGCTTACATATAATGCTATGACACAAGATTGTGAAATGACAGCTATCTGGGGAAAAAGAAAGGCAATATTTGCATGACTCAGTTCCCAGGCTTAACTTTTCTTTTGCAATGGTAATGTTGAGGTCCCAATATTCTGATTTCTTTTACGGGGACAAAGTGGCAACACAGGGTTGATTAGATAGGAAGGAATTTAAATAAGTAAATATATTAAGAATTTGGGGAGTTCAGTTTCTCATTCCTCAAGGAGTTACAAATATGAAAGAGAAGAGAACCAGAATGAACCCTGAGTCTGGTTGCAATTGAAGATAATGGAGTAAATGCATGATTTTTAATAGATAGATAAGATACAAGTCTAGATACACACAGATGTAAATGTGCCTCTGTGCTTGGCCACTGAGAAGAGGGTCTGGGAGAATGACCCCCAAGAAAAGCAATGAGTAACAACTAGAACCTAAATACTGCTTTCTAAAAACTGTTCTCCACTAAACCAGGGCCCCTTTAGGAGAAACGATTGACTTTGGGGTACAAGGTAGGTCTGGAATATCTTTTTGTTCCAGAAAGTACAGAAATACTAAAAAGAGATGGGGACATGTCAAAATAACAGAACCATATTGAAGGAGTCCTCACTAGCCAAATCAGAGGCAATTTAAGCACCCAAATACTTAGTGAATCCGTTGAATAAACTAGGAAAATCTTGTGATGAAATGAATCCATAAATTGAGTTTTTCATAAGAGATGGACTATTTACATAATCTCAAAATACGTCCTTCCAAATAATTATTAATTACAAAAAGGAAAGAATAACTTTTTGTTGGAAAAGCCTGACAGACTTGACTCTAATCAAGTGATCAAAGTTGATGTTAGGCAGTGAGGATGAGAACAGGGTAAGAAAAGATGTAGGACTGCTAAATATTTTCCTTAAGAAAATACAATTTGGGCTGGACGCGGTGGCTCATGCCTGTAATCCCAGCACTTTGGAAGGCCGAGGCAGGCAGATCACCTGAGGTCAGAAGTTCCAGACCAGCCTAGCCAACATGGTGAAACCCGTTTCTACTAAAAATACAAAATTAGCTGGGCGTAGTAGTGGGCGCCTGTAATCCCAGCTACTTGGGAGGCTGAGGCAGGAGAATCGCTTGAGCCTGGGAGAAGGAGGTTGTAGTGAGCCGAGATTGAACCACTGCACTCCAGCCTGGGCGACAAGAGCAAAACTCCATCTCGGGAAAAAAAAAAAAACACAACCAAAAACAAGAAAACACAGTTTGACCTTTAAAGATAATATAAATATATAACTGTAGTAAATATATATATATATATATATTATATTGAAATTTTTTAAATCTTTGTTATTCTTAGGTCTTATTCATTGAAAGCTAGAAAACAGATAACAAATATTATCAATTAAGACTATTCAATCATAACACAGTGCTTGAAACAAATTATAAATGGAAAAGCTTTTACTAAGAAAAAAAAATAATATAATGGCCCCGAAATTGAGAAATCCTTGATACTTCATCAAATCATTGATCCTTGGAGTTTCCAATGTTAGCAAGTTGAAAGAAGCTACTTTAAATTGCTAAAATAAATACTATCATTAGTATCTATAAATTTTTGATCCTTGATCATCAAAGTTTCAAATGTTAGCAGTTTGAAATCATTACTTATGATAAGTGATAAAATACTATCTAGCATTTGTGGAGTTTTACTCAAAGGTAAGCATTGTTCCTAATGTTTTATAGACATCATCATATTTAGTTTTCACAATTTCTCTGTGAGGTAGGTACAATTATCTCCAATCTATGGATGAGGAAACAGGTGCAGAGAATTTAAGAATCTAGCCCATCATACTATTAGAGGGGTGAACCCAGGTAGTTTAACTCTTATGCCTGTGTATTTAATCATTACACTGACTGTTTTAATCCTTAATTCTAACACTTAGTTCTATTCCTTCTCACATTGAATGAGTCATCTGTGATCTATTAATGTTGTCCCCCAAATCATGTCTGGGACCTCAGTCCCTGTGCACTTTGGCTGGAGTCATAGATTGTTTTTAAAAGTAGAGGTTTATTTTAGAGATAATCTTGCTTATCTAATTTCCTCATATTGCAGACTTGCTGCAGTTTTACATCCAGTTCACTGATCTTATCAAACTGAAAGATAGCTTGTCACTGCATCTGCAGGGATTCACTTGCCTTGGGGAAAAATACATGTCACACATTTACATTTTGGCCTTTAAGTGAGGAAACTTTATGGTTTTCAGAACAGAGTCAGATTCTTGAAAACGAAAACAATAAATCCAGTGCTGATGGTGACCAATGCTGAATACCTTGCCTCACTTATGAAAATGTACAGCTTCTGGAGGTGTGTTCCTAGTCCTGGGGCTGGTGATTGTGATCATCACAACTACTGATGAGTTGCCGAATTCCAAAGTCCCCCACAGACGGCTTGTGTAAACAGAGCCTGTAATAAGCTATCCTGTAGAGACATTTCTTAGCACCAGTGATTTAAAACTTTCACCATTAGAGGCTCCAACATTTGAATGGAGAAATCACTCTGGGACAATGCGGTGAGAGCGGTCGCTAAGCAGAGATCACTTGGGAGCCACCTACAATCGTCTAAATGGCCCCTCCTCAATGAAGGGAGGCAGAAACATTTCTGTGAAGTGAGACTGCCCATATGTTGACATACATACATACATACATACATACATACATACATTTGCCAAAATGATGTATTTGATCCAGCATATTAGGTTCTTTTTTTGCTTTTCTGGGTGGCAGTAGTACAAAAGAAGGAGCATAGGACTAAAAGTCCAAAGGACATGGGAATAAATGATAATAATACATAATAATCAAATGCTATACAAAAATCACCAAATGCCATGAGTTGTTCTAATACTTTACAAGCATGAAATTAGTTCATCCTCTTAACAAACCTAAAAAGTGGGAACTATTACTTTACAGTTGGGAAACTAAGGCACTCATTTGCGTTGACCAAATTATTCTATTCTAAGGGGTGGAACTGGGATTTGAGACAGGCCTTCTGGCTAACAGAGTGTAGCTCCAACTTCCCGTAACTCTAGTATCTATTGACAAAATGTTCTTATCGCCTCTTAACAACTTATCCCATTTCTTTGGGTTTTTAAGCATCAGCAAATTTGTCTTGCAAGCTGTCCTTGTGCTAAATAGTTAATCTATATGAAAGGAGAAATTATACATTCAAATAGTCCTGTGATATTAATTAAATGAACCAGATCATAGATGGAATTTGCTGTTCATAGATAACCTTTAGTTTAAAAAGTAGGAGATTATAAAAGTGCTGTTTCTTCAGCTATCATTCAAAGGCCTATTCATAAATCTATCCCTGGGTCATAAAAACTCCCATTTTATAACAGGCATATAAACAGATGCCTCCCATAATTCAACGATTCTGCACCCCATTCTATTCATTACCAACAAAGTGTAAAATGCTTCTCTTAAAAAACAGACAACAGGAATGGCTGGCAAGATGGCCAAACAGGAACAGCTCCGGTCTGCAGCTCCCAGAGAGATCAGTGCAGAAGGCGGGTGATTTCTGCATTTCCAACTGAGGTACCCGGCTCATCTCATTAAGACTGGTTAGACAGTGGGTGCAGCCACGGAGGGCGAGCTGAAGCAGGGTGGGGGGTCTCCTCAGCTGGGAAGTGCAAGGGGTCAGGGAACTCCCTCCCCTAGCCATGGGAAGTCACGAGGGACTGTACCATGAGGAACAGTGCACTGTGGCCCAGATACTATGCTTTTCCCATGATCTTCGCAACCCAAAGACCAGGAGATTCCCTCTGGTGCCTACACCACCAGGGCCTAGGGTTTCAAGCACAAAACTGGGCAGCTGTTTGGAAAGACACTGAGCTAGCTGCAGGAGTAGTTTTTCATGCCCCATTGGCACCTGGAATGCCAGCAAGACAGAACTGTTCACTGCCCTGGAAAGGGGGCTGAAGCCAGGGAGCCAAGTGGTCTAGTTCAGCAGATCCCACTCCCACAGAGCCCAGCAAGCTAAGATCCACTGGCTTGAAATTCTCGCTGCCAGCACAGCAGTCTGAAGTTGATCTGGGACACTCGAGCTTGGTGGAGGGAGGGGTGTCCGCCATTACTGAGGGTTCAGTAGGTGGTGTCCCCTCATAGTGTAAACAAAGCCTCTCAGAAGTTCAAACTGAGTGGAGCCCACCACAGCTCAGCAAAGCTTTTATAGCCAGCCTGCCTCTCTAGATTCCTCGTCTCTGGTCAGGGCATCTTAAAAGAAAGGCAGCAGCCCCAGTCAGGAGCTTATAGATAAAACTCCCATCTCCCTGGGACAGAGCACCTGGGGAAAGGGGCGACTGTGGGTGCAGCTTCAGCAGACTTAAACGTTCCTGCCTGCCAGCTCTTAAGAGAGCAGCGGACCTCCCAGCACAGTGCTCGAGCTCTGCTAAGGAACAGACGGCCTCAAGTGGGTCCCTGACTCCTGTGCCTCCTGACTGGGAGACACCTCCCAGCAGGGGTCAACAGACACCTCATACAGGAGAGCTCCAGCTGGCATGTGGCAGGTGCCCCTCTGGGACAAAGCTTCCAGAGGAAGGAGCAGGCAACAATCTTTGCTCTTCTGCAGCCTCTGCTGGTAATACCCGGGCAAATAGGGTCTGGAGTGGACCCCCAGCAAACTCCAGCAGACCTGCAGCAAAGGGGCTGACTGTTAGAAGGAAAACTAACAAACAGAAAGGAATAGCATCAACAAAACAGACATCCACATGGAAACCCCATCTGAAGGTCAGCAACATCAAAGACGCAAGGTAGATAAATCCATGAAGATGAGGAAAAACCAGCGCAAAAAAGCTGAAAATTCCAAAAACCAAAATGCCTCTTCTCCACCAAAGGATCACAACTCCTCTCTAGCAAAGCAACAAAACTGGATGGAGAAGTTTGACGAATTGACAGAAGTAGGCTTCAGAAGGTGGGTAATAACAAACTCCTCCAAGCTAAAGGAGCATGTTCTAACCCAATGCAAGGAAGCTGAGAACCTTGAAAAAAGGTTCAAGGAATTGCTAACTAGAATAACCAGTTAAGAGAAGAATATAAATGACCTGATGGAGCTGAAAAACACAGCACAAGAACTTTGTGAGCATACACAAGTATCAATAGCCAAATCCATCAAGCAGAAGAAAGATATGAGATTGAAGATCAACTTAATGAAATAAAGTGTGAAGATTAGAGAAAAAGGAATGAAAAGGAACAAACAAAGCCTCCAAGAAATATGGGACTATGTTAAAAGACCAAACCTACATTTGATTGGTGTACCGGAAAGTGACAGGGAGAATGGAACCAAGTTGGAAAACACTGTTCAGGAGAACTTCCCCAACCTAGCAAGGCAGGCCAACATTCAAATTCAGGATATACAGAGAACACCACAAAGATACTCCTCAAGAAGAGCAATCCCAAGACACGTAATTGTCAGATTCACCAAAGTTGAAATGAAGGAAAAAATTTTAAGGGTAGCCAGAGAGAAAGGTCAGGTTGCCCACAAAGGGAAGCCCATCAGACTAACAGCAGATCTCTGCAGAAACCCTACAAGCCAGAAGAGAGTGGGCACCAATATTCAACATTTTTAAAAGAATTTTCAAGCCAGAATTTCATATCAAGCCAAACTAAGCTTCATAAGCAAAGGAGAAATAAAATCCTTTACAGATAAGCAAATGCTGAAATATTCTGTCACCACCTGGCCTGCCTTATAGGAACTCCTAAAGGAAGCACTAAATATAGAAAGGAAAAACTGGTACCAGCCACTGCAAAAACATACCAAATTGTAAAGACCATCAACACTATGAAGAAACTGCATCAACTAACGGGCAAAATAACCAGCTAGCATCATAATGACAAGATCAAAATCACACATAACAATATTGACCTTAAATGTAAATGGGCTAAATGCCCCAATTAAAAGACACAGACTGGCAAATTGGATAAAACGTCAAGACCCATTGGTGTGGTATATTCAGGAGACCCATCTCACATGCAAAGACACGCATAGGCTCAAAACAAAGGGATGCAGGAATATTTACCAAGCAAAAGAAAAGCAAAAAAAAAAAAAAAAAAAAAAGCAGAGATTGCAATCCTAGTCTCTAATAAAACAGACTTTAAACCAACAAAGATAAAAAAAAAAAAAAATGACAAAGAAGGGCATTATGTAATGGTAAAGGCATCAATGCAACAAGAAAAGCTAACTATCCTAAATACATAGGCACCCAATACAGGAGCACCCAGGTTCATAAAGCAAGTTCTTAAAGACCTACAAAGAGACTTAGACTCCCACATAATAATGGTGGGAGACTTTAACACCACACTGTCAATGTTAGATCGACGAGACAGAAAATTAACAAGGATATGCAGGACCTGAACTCAGCCCTGGACCAAGCAGACCTAATAGACATCTACAGAACTCTCCACCCCAAATCAAGAGAATATACATTCTTCTCAGCACCACATCGCACTTATTCTAAAATTGACCACATAATTGGAAGTAAAACCCTCCTCAGGAAATGCAGAAGAACAGAAATTGTAACAAATAGTCTCTCAGACCACAGTGCAATCAAATTAGAACTCAGGATTAAGAAACTCACTCAAAACCACACAACTACATGGAAACTGAACAACCAGTTCCTGAATGACTACTGGGTGAAAAACAAAATTAAGGCAGAAATAAACAAGTTCTTTGAAACCAACGAGAACAAAGACACAACATACCAGAATTTCTGGGACACAGCTAAAGCACTGTTTAGAGAGAAATTTATAGCACTAAATGCCCACAGGAGAAAGCAGGAAAGATCTAAAATCAACACCCTAACATCACAATTAAGATAACTAGAGAAGCAAGAGCAGATAAATTCAAAAGCTAGCAGAAGACAAGAAATAACTAAGATCAGAGCAGAACTGAAGGAGACAGAGACACAAAAAACCCTTCAAACAATCAATGAATCCAGGAGCTGGTTTTTTGAAAAGATTAACAAAATAAAATGCTAGCAAGACTAATAAAGAAGAAAAGAGAGATTAATCAAATAGACGCAATAAAAAATGATAAAGGGGATATCATCACTGACCCCACAGAAATACGAACTACCATCAGAGAGTGCTATAAAAACCTCTATGCAAATAAACTAGAAAATCTAGAAGAAATGGATAAATTCCTGGACACATACACCCTCCCAAGACTAAACCAGGAAGAAGTCGAATTCCTGAATAGACCAATAACAAGTTCTGAAATTGAGGCAGTAATTAATAGCCTACCAACCAAAACAAGCCTGGGACTAACCAGATGGATTCACGGTCAAATTCTACCAGAGGTACAAAGAGGAGCTAGTACCATTCCTTCTGAAACTATTCCAAACAATAGAAAAAGAGGGACTCCTCCCTAACTAATTTTATGAGGTAAGCGTAATCCTGATACAAAACCTGACAGAGATGCAACAAAAAAAAGAAAATTTCAGGCCAATATCCCATGAACATCGACGCGAAAACCCTCAATAAAATACTGGCAAACTGAATCCAGCAACAGATCAAAAAGCTTATCCACCATGATGGAATCAGCTTCATCCCTGGCATGCAAGGCTGGTTCAACATATGTAAATCAATCAACATAATCCATCACATAAACAGAACCAATGACAAAAACCACATGATTATCTCAATAGATACAGAAAAGGCCTTTGATAAAATTCAACACCAGTTCATGCTAAAAAACTTAAATTAGGTATTGATGAAAAGAATCTCAAAATAATAAGAGCTATTTATGACAAACCCACAGGCAGTATCATACTGAAAGGGCAAAAACTGGAAGCATTCCCTCTGAAAACTGGCAGAAGACAAGGATGCCCTCTCTCACCACTCCTGTTCAACATAGTATTGGAAATTCTGGCCAGGGCAATCAGGCAAGAGAAAGAAATAAAGGGTATTCAAATAGGAAGAAAGGAAGTGAAATTGTCTCTGTTTGCAGATAACATGATTGTCTATTTAGAAAACCCCATCGTCTCAGCCCAAAATCTCCTTAAGCTGATAAGCAACTTCAGCAAAGCCTCAGGATACAAAATCAAAGTGCGAAAATCAAAAATCACAAGCATTCCTATACACCAATAATAGAAAAACAGAGAGCCAAATCATGAGTGAACTCCCATTCACAATTGCTACAAAGTGAATAAAATACCTGAAAATACAACTTACAAGGGATGTGAAGGACCTCTTCAGGAAGAACTATGAACCACTGCTCAAGGAAATAAGAGGACACAAACAAACGGAAAAACATTGCCTGCTCATGGATAGGAGGAATCAATATCATGAAAATGGCCATACTGCCCAAAGTAATTTATAGATTCAATGCCATCCCCATCAAGCTACCATTGACTTTCTTCACAGAATTAGAAAAAGCTATTTTAAATTTCATATGGAACCAAAATAGAGCCCACATAGCCTAGACAATCCTAGGCAAAAAGAACAAAGCTGGAGGCATCACACTACCTGACTTCAAACTATGCTATAAGGCTACAGTAACCAAAACAGCATGGTAGTGGTACCAAAACAGATATAGAGACCAATGAAACAGAACAGAGGCCTCAGAAATAATGCCACACATCTACAACCATCGGATCTTTGACAAAGCTGATAAAAACAAGCAATGGGGAAAGGATCCCCTATTTAATGAACGGTGTTGGGAAAACTGGCTAGCCATATGCCGAAAACTGAAACTGGACCCCTTCCTTAATGCCTTATATGAAAATTAACTCAAGATGGATTAAAGACTTAAACATAAGACCTAAAACCATAAAAACCCTAGAAGAAAACCTAGGCAATACCATTCAGGACATAGGCATGGGCAAAGACTTCATGACTGAAACACCAAAAGCAATGGCAACAAAAGCCAAAATTGACAAATGGGATCTAATTAAACTAAAGAGCTTCTGCATAGCACAAGAAACTATCAGCAGAGTGAACAGACAACCTACAGAATGGGAGAAAATTTTTACAATCTATCCATCTGACAAAGGGCTAATATTCGGAATCTACAAAGAACTTAAACAAATTTTAAGAAAAAGACAACCCCATCAAAACATAGGTGAAGGATATGAACAGATGCTTCTCAAAAAACCTCATTTATGCGGCCAATAAACATAGAAAAAAAGCACACCATCACTGGTCATTAGAGACATGCAAATCAAAACCACAATGAGATACCATCTCATGCAAATTAGAATGACGATCATTAAAAAGGAAACAACAGATGCTGGAGAGGGTGTGGAGAAATAGGAACACTTTTACATTGTTGGTGGGAGTGTAAATTAGTTCAAGCATTGTAGACAGTGTGGTGATTCCTCAAGGATCTAGAACCAGAAATACCATTTGACCCAGGAATCCCATTACTGGGTATATACTCAAAGGATTAAAAATCATTCTACTATAAAGACACATGCACACATATGTTTAATGCAGCACTATTCACAATAGCAAAGACTTGGAACCAACCCAAAGGCCCATCAATGATAGACTGGATAAAGAAAATGTGGCACATATACACCAGGTGTATATGTGAATACTATGCAGCCATATAAAAGGATGAGTTCATGGGACATTGATGAAGCTGGAAACCATCATTCTCAGCAAACTAACACAGGAACAGAAAACCAAACACCACATGTTCTCACTCATAAGTGGGAGTTGAACAATGAGAACACATGGACACATGGAGGGGAACATCACACACCGGGGCCTGTCAGGGGTTGGGGGGGCTAGGGGAGGGATAGCATTAGGAGAAATAGCTAATGTAGATGACGGGTTGATGGGTGCAGGAAACCACCATGGCACGTGTATACCTATGTAACAAACCTGCATGTTCTGCACATGTGTTCCAGAACTTAAAGTATAATTGAAAAAAATAAAACAACAACAGAAAAACAAAAACTATGCTGAAATCACTGTATACTTAACCCCACTGGTATCCAAGAGTGTGTTCTCTTCTGTAGGTAAACTCTAGAAGCACTGTTCAACTCAATCATAACTCTTGCAGTATTGTATCACTTGACATTAACAATCAACACAAATAATATTCAGAAATTAAACCGAGTGAAATCAGTGGAGTGTCCCGAATGAGACAGGCCCCAGGAGGTTTGCAGCGCTTGAGTGTCTAGCACCCTATTCTCAGCAAAAATGCCTGTAATGTCAATTTGCCTTGTAGTTTCACAGTTCCACTTCCACCAATATTCAACTTCAGGTTTCCATTTCTTAACCCAGAGCAGGAATATATCCAACTGCAGCTGTTTCTCTGCCTGCAGACTTTATGGGGACAGTGAACGAGAGTATGTTGTGCTATTAAATCCTAACCAGGCAGTAAATTACAAGGAGGAAAACAAAAACAAATTCTGCTGAGTAGGAAGATTTTTTTTTATGTGAATGATTGTAACTTATTATGAGTGAGCAAATAAAATAGTGAAATATTTCTTAAGAATTTGTCATCCTAATTCATTTTTCTTTTGCCTTTAGTTTAGCAATAAAAGGAGTATTTGAAAGAAATAGTTTCCACATGGGGGAAAGTAAGTTGACAGGACAGTAGTAGCCTAGCAGTTCAAAGAGTTACCAAATGAAACATGTTTCAGTAACTACAGATTTTTTAAAATCCATGGACAGACATGCAGAGGAGAGACTCAAACTCAAATATTTCAACATTCTCAGTGTTCCTGAGACTGTGGAGTGTTGGCAGCATCGTCTCTTCAGCAACGCATGCTTCAAATTTTTCAAGGGGAGACAGTGAGGAAGGAGGGAGGCAGAGCAATGCTAGAAAATAGACAAAAACCAGTCTTTGCCCCATTTGGGGGGTGACCAGTGATGATTCTTGGGGACACTGAGAGTGTTTGCCTCCTATCAAACCTATTTCTATGGTTTTTCCAGCCCACTCCTTCTCCCAAAATGGGAGCAGAATTTGGCAGACGAAGTCCACAGCATCTTTGTACCAAATAGGAAAGCACAGAACTCAGTAGCTTTCTTGCTTTCTTTGATAATGACACAAGCCATCCACCATTGCAAGTGTCATGTTATGGAAACAAACAATAAACCCATGCCTGTGGCATTCCCAGACCTATCCACCCACTCCCCAACATTCAAAATAATATTGAGGGAATAAAATGGAAGCAATGTCATCATGAGATGGGAATTAGTGTTTTAATTTGGTAGATTAAACTTGAGGTTCTAAGAACTTGTTGTTTTCAAGTTCACAAAAGTTCAAGTCCTCCAGGGTTCTATTGTAGCGATTTTGAGAACATAGAAAAGTTGTTCAAGATTAGGGACAGGGACATTCATTCCAAGAATTCTAGATCTTAGGTAAAGAGCCTCCCTCTTTACCAAGTTCTCAGACTCTGAAGAATTGGAAGGATTAAACTTTACACCTAATTTTTTTCTTTAAATAAGGTCAAATTAAAATTTTCCTAAAATTGTAACAGTCATAGAAGTCCTCAATGTCACACGATTTCTTTAGAAACAGATTCCCTTCCACCCTCTAGAGAGATGGTTAGGGAAGCTGTTTGCATGACAAATGACTACCAGCAAATATTTTCATCAGAAGACAAGGGAATCTCACTAGAAATTCAGGAAATCAAGGATATGGAAAGTTCTATATGTTTCCAAGATAGCTCATCTTTAATTTTTGCGGAGAAAACAAATTTGCTCTTGCCCAAGAGAGTTCTATAAAACAAAGCTTTTCCAAGGATTTTTTTTTTTTAAAAGAAAGTGGGAAAAAAGCAGAAACTAGTATATGGGGACAGTGAGGACAGAAATTGTGTTCCTTAATAAAAATATTAATGAGTAGTCTGCTCGCCACAACAAATGTAAATATGCAGTCAAAACAGACGTGTCTTGAAATGGGAGACAGCCAAGCATCTGAAAGGAAAAAAAAAAAAAAAAAACAGGGAAATAGAAACGTGCTGCTCCCAAACATTTCTTAGGCCATCTCCTAAATCCCAGTATTTTCATTTGCCAGGTCTGGAGGGAACATTAGCTGTTCTTTCATTCTGACCAACACACTCAGAAGGAGCAGTGTGAAGCTATTTCCAGGGAGCCCATCCATCACTTCTGGAGACACTCGCTTTTCAGGTGGACACCCTTTGTGGACTCTGTCTCAGCTCCCCAGGCAGAGAGCAGGGGCTCCTCCTCTATATTCCAGAGCCCTTCTTCCCAGCACTCTTTTGGTACGTGCCACAATTGCATTATTATTCTTTCATGAGCACAAGTTGATAAGATGGTAAGAACCATTGGCCAATGTATTGCAATGGACTGAATGTTGGTGACCCACTCTCCAAAATTCTTATGTTGAAATCCTAATCCTTAATATGATGGTATTAGGAGGTAGGGCCTTCTGGAGGTGATTAGGTCATGAGGGTGGAGCCCTTATGAATAAGAATAGTGCCCTTATAAAAACGACCCCAGAGAGCTCTCTCCTCTTTCTGCCAGAAGTTGGCAGTCTGTAACCCAGAAGAGCATCCCTCACTGGAACGCCGCCATGATGGCACCCTGATCTCAACTTCCAGCCTCCAGAACTGTGGGACATAAATTTGTTGTTTAGAAGCCCCCCCAGTCTATGGCACTTTGTTATAGCCGTTCAAGCTAAGATAGTGGGTGTTATGATCCTGACTTATACATGAGTGTCAGCACATGGATTGCTCAATGAGATGTTACATTGATGCATGAGGAAAATAAGATCCAGATGTGTTCATTGACTTACCCAGATCACGCAGCTGTGTATCAAATTAAATCTCCTCAAAAGCCTTAAAAAAAATTTCTGGATATATAATCCAGCAAAGGGTTTTATCCTAACAAGAAAAACAACATAATATGCTCAATCTTCGCCAAAAGGCCAAAAAGTGATGAAAAACTCCATAATGAAGCTGGCATAACCATAGTCCAGAACCCAAATGTGTGCTTCAGATTAGCTGTGTTCTTTTTAATATTTAAACAGTAACCCTGTGCTCACTGTGCTCAACAATGTGGAGAGAATTTGAAACTTGAGTGAATGCAAAAAGCAATTCCATTCAGGTTTTCAACATGCCTGTATCACCCTGTGCTGGGAATGAGGACACAAAGGTGAATGAGGCAGATCTTGGCCCCTGAGGAGCTTGTCATCTACTGAGCACTTAACGAAGATGCCAGGGATTCCTTTATTTTTTTTAAATAAATACAATTTTTCAAGAAAAAAAATTTCCACAGAAAAATAGTAGATATAATTTATTTTTTGAAAAGTTAAAGAGAGGTTGAGGAAGAAGACACACTAAAGGAAGAGAACAAGAGTGATTCCAAGTTCTGGTACCCTGCCTAGGGAGGCCTTGCTGCTCTCGGGCAGCCTGGAGCTTGTCAGTGCTCTTTATTGCTTTGGGACAAATGGGGGTGTTGTCAGTGTCCTTGTCCTTGTCATTCTTTCTTAATCCATCAAATGCCCTATATGCTGAACGACATGCCAAAACTTCATGGGGAATTTCCTGCTTTGTGTTCCAGGAAACTCCCAAATTCCCAGCTGATGCTGATGCTGCAGGTTCAGATATCAGATGTTGAGGCACCCTCCTACCCCACCCCAGAAAAGCAACTCTCTCAAAATGTGGAGAGAAAGAAGAGCCAGGAAAGCCATCCCTAACACCGTCTTCCTACTTCTCTATCTACTCGTGCACCATCCAACTCCTCCCACCTTTGCCCAGTCCCTTTTCCTGCCATCTACTATCTCTTCTAGAATGGCTGAAAGCCCTTACACAGCCAAGTTCAGAGCAAATTCATGGACATGCAACCTGGGCAGCCACACAGAGTCCTGTGCTCAGTAGACCCCATGCTTAATGTTCTCCTGTTGTCATCTTGAAATCCTTAATCAAGTTTTTATTATTGTTTTAATTAGAATGTATTTATTTATAAATTAGATTATTATAAATTAGACTATATTTTTAAATTATTTATAATTTAATTGTAACTATTATTTTCCCCTCATTTTTATTTTCCATGATGTCCCACAAATTATGTTCTAATGACCCCATCCTTTTAAAATCTAAGCATCAGGACTGCACAGGTTTTATATCAGCACAGTGCCTGAGCTATATGTGGTTTTTGCTATCCCAGGCATTATCACAGCAGAGTACTGAAGTCCAAATAGTGGTTGAGCTGCAGGTGCTATTGTTCTTCCTCTGGGAGTTAAGAACCATGATGAAAGAATTTTGGGGGGATGCCTTAACAGGTTTAAGGGAGCAACAATTTCCAAACAATGCCAGCCATGAAGCTTAGTCTTCCTGTCAGTCACAATCCATTGATGCATTGGCAGAGTCGGATCTGTTCCTGAGGTCTACCAAACATCATCCTGGGTAAACAGATCAGAGCTAATTAAACAAATTGTGGCAACAATCGTGTTAGAACACACACAATTACAATAGACTGCTATACAATCACAACGGCTCTCAAAATCTGGTGGCTGAACCTGCAGCATCAACACCCCCTGGGGATTTGTTAGAAATGTACAGTCTGGGATCTACCAAATCAGATTCTGGGGATGGGGCCTAACAACCTGTGTTTTACCAAGCTACCAAGGCAATTCTGATGTCACTAAGAACCACTGGCTTATACACGAAAGAAACAAGAGTTTCCATCTGCAAAAATGTGGTATCAATTATGATTAATGTCCTTCACCATTTGACCTACTGAGGAAACACATATTGATTCATTCCGTCATTTACTTCCATCAAAATTCTTTTTATCCATATATTAAATACATGTAGGAATGTGCGTGTGTGTGTGTGTCTGTGTGTGTGTGTATTTAAGCCTCTGAAGTGAGCCAGGCACTGCAATGGATGGTATGTGTCATAAAAGGGTTTATAATCCAATGCAGGGGAATGAAAGAGTCAAATTTATAAACATGAATAACTGCCTGGAATTCTGGGTGAGAAGTACCAGAAAATATGTGTTTGACCCAGGGAAGAGATTACATAGAACTTGTTGAAGCATAGTTAGGGAAAACTTAAGGAAAGTTTTCTTCTACAACTACTGATTATTCTACAATTCTAGTTATTCTACAACTAGGATTTTGATGAACAGACATGGGGAAGAGAAACGTCCAGGCACAGGAAGAGCATAAAGGCATGAGGTGGAAAAGAATAGAGTGTGTTTCCAGATAAGCATACAATTCCATTGCCTTGGAGTGTGGATTCTGTGAGAAGGATTAATCTGGGAATAAACCAGAGGAACAGTGTGGGTTTCTGTTACTCCAGCTTCTGGAGTAAGGGCCTTGAGTGTGAGGCAGAATTTGGACTTCCCAGAAAGAGACTGAGAGCTGTGTTCTGAGCCCTGTTTGTTGGGGGTCGGGGGGCGGGGGTCTCAGCTTCCTGTTCAGTTTTGGCCACATTTTGACTGTGTGATTCCAGGGAAAATCATCTAAGCAATCTGTGATGCCATTCTGACAAAGAGAAAAGTATATTTGCCTGTTTATTTCACAGGTAAAGTGAGATAGGCAGAAACAAGTTTACAGTCATTTGGAGACAGAGCCACGTTGCTGGCCCACCTCATGAGACTAGGGGATGCTTCAGGCCCTTGCCAGGTGATGCATAGCATGCTATTCCTAAATCGACTTTTTAATCTTTCGCATCAGACTCCTTGAGGACAGGGTTTTTTTTTTTTTTTTTTTTTTGGTTTTTTGTTGTTGTTGTTTTTTTTTTGGTGATATATTTTGTTCATTTTTCTTTTTTTAAGTCAAGAGTAATTTGTAGTTTGGAAAGTTTTCCTGAGCAAGGGTGTGTTTAATCTTCTGCTTTTAGCCACCAGACTTCCAGCTCATCTCTCTCCACCCTCATCTCCTGCACGGTGTTATGGATGGGGTAATAGGCAACTGCCAGCCTGTCTAAATCCAGGGACAAGAGACATCTATGACAACACGATGGGCCCTGAGGCAAAGGAGGAATGTCATTTGTTAACTACCTTTCTAGCTATTTCTGCCTGATTCATTACGCTCACTCTTTCACAAAGAAATATACACAAACAGATTACAATGAGCAAAACATCCCATTAAAAAATATGTATGTGCTTGGAAAAAAACTGATTTCTTTTGAATGTTAATTCTTGAGGGTAAAACCGTCTATGATGCTGTACAGCACTCAAATGACATAAGTAATTTGATGCTTTGAAGGCCTCATTTAAAAAGCAGTACAAAAATAGCCAGGGGAATGTAAAACAGTGCTACTTCTATGGACAGCAAGTTGGCAATACCCATCAAAACCTAAAATCCAGTAAAATGTGAACCAAAAGTTATAGGGCTTTATCATACTGATAACTTGGCTCTGTAAAAGGTTAGCCAATAAAGTATTGTTTGTAATAACAATTTTTAAAAAGAATTAGAAGCAAACCAGAATGATGTGAATAGGGAACTGGTTAAATAAAGTATAACCATAGAGTACTTGGCGATCAGAGCAAAGAATAAGGAAGCACTTTATCCCCTTCGATCTGGAGAAAGCTTCATAATTTACAGTTTGTGACAAACGAAAATGACAGCACAATGTGATCAGTATTTTACAATTAAAAAATCAGAAAAAAATGTCTGTAATCTCAGTACTCTGGGAGGCCAAGGTGGGAGGATCACTGGAGTCCAGGACTTTACAGTGAGCTATGACTGCGCCACTGCACCCCAGCCTGGGTGACAGAGTGAGACCCTGTCTCAAAAAGAAGACAAACCAGAAAAAAAGAGTTTATACGTATTTTTATTTTTATTTTATTTTATTTTATTTTGGAGGTGGAGTCTTGCTTTGTCTCGCAGGCTGGAGTGCAGTGGCATGATCTCGGATCCCTGCAAGCTCCACCTCCCAGGTTCCTGCCATTCTCCTGCCTCAGCCTCCTGAGTAGCTGGGACCACAGGCGCCGCCACCACGCCCGGCTAATTTTTTGTGTTTTTAGTGGAGACGGGATTTCACCGTATTAGCTAGGATAGTCTCGACCTCCTGACCTCGTGATCCACCCACCTCGGCCTCCCAAAGTGCTGGGATTACAGGCGTGAGCCACCACGCCCGGCCTACACGTATTTTTATGTACAAAAAAATACACCAAAATATATGGCTACAAAAAAAATAAATAAATAACCTTGGCAGCTTCCCAGGAAGACAACTAAGGGGCTAGGACGTGAGTTGGGAGAGACTACATTGCATACCTTTTTTATTCTTTTAGATTTAGAGCTGCATAAATGTATTATTAAAAGGTAAGTGTGGCCGGACGCGGTGGCTCAAGCCTGTAATCCCAGCACTTTGGGAGGCCGAGACGGGCGGATCACGAGGTCAGGAGATCGAGACCATCCTGGCTAACCCGGTGAAACCCCGTCTCTACTAAAAAATACAAAAAAAAACTAGCCGGGCGAGGTGGCGGGCGCCTGTAGTCCCAGCTACTCGGGAGGCTGAGGCAGGAGAATGGCGTGAACCCGGGAGGCGGGACTTGCAGTGAGCCGAGACGCGCCACCTGCACTCCAGCCTGGGCGACAGAGCGAGACTCCATCTCAAAAAAAAAAAAAAGGTAAGTGTATTAAAATGAGAATTTTAAACAGATTTTTAAAAATAACTTCGGCAACAGAACAAGACCCCAACTCTAAATAAATTGCCTAAAATATAAACTAGAAATTCTAATTTCTCGTAATCATTCTGAAGGACTTCAGTTTTGAAATTGCTTTTCCTAAAAGCTCAACGTAACTTTTACATTTAAAAAAAAAAAAAAAAAAATATATATATATATATATATATATATATATATATATATATATATATATAGGGTGGTCCTGCTAAGAAAAATGGGATGATCCAAGTATACTTCTTTACCTTTACCCCAAAGAAACAAGGCCATAAGCCAGTTCCTTAGTTCATTCGGACTGCTACAACAAAATACAATAAACTCTGTGGCTTTTAAACTACAGAAATGTATTTCCCACAGTTCTGGAGGCTGGCAGTCCAACAGCAAGATGCTGGCAGATTTTGTGTCGATGGGGGTCTGCTTCCTGGTTCATAAACAGCATCTTTGCACAGCATCCTCACATGGTGGAAGGGATGAAGAGTCTCTCTCTGACTCCTTTTATATGAGCATCAATTCCATTTGTGAGGTCTCCACCCCCATGACCTAATCACCTCCCAAAGGTCCCTCTTTCAAATACCATCACCTTGGAGGTTAAGATTGACATAGGAATTTTAGGGAGACACAAACTTTTAGACCACAGCAGTCGAGGAAGAAAATCACTGACAGCGATCATGAAAAAAGAGGACAATATGTAAAAATGTGAAAGGGAAGGGTACATTGAGCCCAGTTATTTATTTTTATTTCCCTTGTTTCAGAAAAATAGTCGTTGGACTTAGTAAATTTTATGCAACACAAAAATGCAATGTCTATAAAAATAAACCAGTTGCTCAATAACAATTAACTACTCGCTAAGTGAATACACAATATTTTTATAATGAAATCAAAGAGAAAGTCAGTACATGTGACCTCTTAAAGAAGACACATGCCCCATAATGAATAAACAACATCTTCACGCTAATGATTATCAGTTCCCAGAGAGGTTACTTAGAATATATTTAAATGTAGGCAGAAGTCATAATAACAGAACATAACTGAGTAAAAGCCATTATTCAAGGGACCAAAACAAAGGAATTCAAATGAGCAGCCCTGTGATGATCTGTTTAAGGATGCATTTCAGATCATCAGAGAACATACAGGACTACCAACTCTTTCAAACTGTCTTCCATCAATATTACTCTTCTCAGCGGACTTTTGCATGATACCGAGCGGCTGTGAATTAACGTTATACTTCCCGACAAGGGCCTGGAGGTATTATCAGGTGCTGCTGTGGGACGGAATGATGGGTTTTAATCATCAGCACAGTTAGCACTGAGTGAACGTCCTTTAACAAAAGCTGAAGAGCCTTTCCATCTGACATGGAAATAGAAGATGTAGCTACTTCTGCATGAAAGTGAACTGATGAGAGGGCCAAGCTTTCCCTTAAGAACATTTTAGGATCATTTCAACATATGCATAAATGAGAAATTGGTCAAAATTTGACCAAAGTTGAATATTTTTGCCTGAAATAAAGCCAAGCAAGTGTTATCAAAAGTCCACCTTAGTCACCTTTTTAAAGCCAGAAGAGCACCCAGAGAACATTTAGATTTGAGCAAATGACTTTATAGTGAAGGACCAAAAATAAACTGGTTAGAAGATGTATGTCTTGACAACTAAATCAGTTGACTTGCAGTACATGGGTGTAAGCAAAAAAACAGTTAAATGTTAGCAGATGCTTAAATAAGAAAGCTGATTTGGCTATATTTTAGCTGAAGTTATTCTTTCTGGCAATATATCAGTTAGAATAAGCTTCACCCTCATTTAACAGAAGAACCAAAATAACAGTGGCTGAAACGAAACAAGAGAATTTTATTTCTCTCTTATATAAAAGAAGTCTAAAGATAGGCAATTGCAATTCAGGACTGGTGCAATGGCTCCATAATTATCAGGGACCAAGGTTCCTCCTCCCCTTTTTCTGAACGTGCTGGTTGGTTTCCATCTTCAAGGTCATCTACATGGTCCAAGATGGCCAGCCACGGCCTTTGCAAACATGCCTGCTTCACAAGTACAAAGAGGGGAGAAGAAAGGGGGCACGACTCTCAACTGAGTGTTGGGGAACTATAATTTAAAAAACAAATATTCTCTCAATCCAGAAATCCTCTCCACAAAAGTGATAGAGGAAGAAAGCCCTTTTATTTTTGAATAAGCGTGAAACCAGAATGTAATGCATATCACAGGCAATCTGATAAGAGATTACACGGAGAGAAATCTCACCCTTCACACACCCAAGCACATACAACCTGTTGCATAAAGTTCTCAGGATGTATCATAACTAGTCTTCAAGAGAGAGGTCTGGACAGCACCATTTTATTATACTTAGTTTATCCTAAATCTACCTGGTAACTGTGGTGACCATCTGTGTAAATTAACTGGCTTTATACAAAGGAAAACTAAACTTCTCATATTGTTTGGACAGGAGGTAGTTTTACAACTTGGAGTCAGGCTAAAATTACTCCCCTACTCTCCTACTGAAACTAGGAGATAGGAAGCTATCTTCCTTGAATGTTTACATTCAAAGAAGAAGGTTCCTTCCTGAGTCCTCGAGACAGGCATTCTAGGGTCAAGTTGACACATGGCCTATCTACTTTTCAAAACAATTTACATACATTTCTAAGAGAGCAGAAAGCACTTGCAGTTATAAGTTTCCAAAGTAAACACTCTAAGAAAAAGGAGGAGACTGATGTTATCTTCCCTTATTTTTTTTTTTTTGTTCTTTATATTCTTTTTTTTTTTAATTTTTTTTTATTATTATACTTTAAGTTCTAGGGTACATGTGCATAACGTGCAGGTTTGTTACATATGTATACTTGTGCCATGTTGGTGTGCTGCACCCATCAACTCGTCAGCACCCATCAATTCGTCATTTATATCAGGTATAACTCCCAATGCAATCCCTCCCCCCTCCCGCCTCCCCATGATAGGCCCCGGTGTGTGATGTTCCCCTTCCTGAGTCCAAGTGATCTCATTGTTCAGTTCCCACCTATGAGTGAGAACATGCGGTGTTTGGTTTTCTGTTCTTGTTATAGTTTGCTAAGAATGATGGTTTCCAGGTGCATCCATGTCCCTACAAAGGATGCAAACTCATCCTTTTTTATGGCTGCATAATATTCCATGGTGTATATGTGCCACATTTTCTTAATCCAGTCTGTCACAGATGGACATTTGGGTTGATTCCAAGTCTTTGCTATTGTGAATAGTGCCGCAATAAACATACGTGTGCATGTGTCTTTATAGCAGCATGATTTATAATCCTTTGGGTATATACCCAGTAGTGGGATGGCTGGGTCATATGGTACATCTAGTTCTAGATCCTTGAGGAATCGCCATACTGTTTTCCATAATGGTTGAACTAGTTTACAATCCCACCAACAGTGTAAAAGTGTTCCTATTTCTCCACATCCTCTCCAGCACCTGTTGTTTCCTGACTTCTTAATGATTGCCATTCTAACTGGTGTGAGATGGTATCTCATTGTGGTTTTGATTTGCATTTCTCTGATGGCCAGTGATGATGAGCATTTTTTCATGTGTCTGTTGGCTGTATGAATGTCTTCTTTTGAGAAATGTCTGTTCATATCCTTTGCCCACTTTTTGATGGGGTTGTTTGTTGTTTTCTTGTAAATTTGTTTGAGTTCTTTGTAGATTCTGGATATTAGCCCTTTGTCAGATGAGTAGATTGCAAAAATTTTCTCCCATTCTGTAGGCTGCCTGTTCACTCTGATGGTAGTTTCTTTTGCTGTGCAGAAGCTCTTTAGTTTAATCATATCCCATTTGTCAATTTTGGCTTTTGCTGCCATTGCTTTTGGTGTTTTAGACATGAAGTCCTTGCCCGTGCCTATGTCCTGAATGATACTACCTAGGTTTTCTTCTAGGGTTTTTATGGTATTAGGTCTAACATTTAAGTCTCTAATCCATCTTGAATTAATTTTCATATAAGGAGTAAGGAAAGGATCCAGTTTCAGCTTTCTACTTATGGCTAGCCAATTTTCCCAGCACCATTTATTAAATAGGGAATCCTTTCCCCATTTCTTGTTTCTCTCAGGTTTGTCAAAGATCAGATGGCTGTAGATGTGCGGTATTATTTCTGAGGACTCTGTTCTGTTCCATTGGTCTATAGCTCTGTTTTGGTACCAGTACCATGCTGTTTTGGTTACTGTAGCCTTGTAGTATAGTTTGAAGTCAGGTAGCATGATGCCTCCAGCTTTGTTCTTTTGACTTAGGATTGTCTTGGCAATGCAGGCTCTTTTTTGGTTCCATATGAACTTTAAAGCCATTTTTTCCAGTTCTGTGAAGAAACTCATTGGTAGCTTGATGGGGATGGCATTGAATCTATAAATAACCTTGGGCAGTATGGCCATTTTCACGATATTGATTCTTCCTATCCATGAGCATGGTATATTCTTCCATTTGTTTGTGTCCTCTTTGATTTCACTGAGCAGTGGTTTGTAGTTCTCCTTGAAGAGGTCCTTTACATCCCTTGTAAGTTGGATTCCTAGGTATTTTATTCTCTTTGAAGCAATTGTGAATGGAAGCTCATTCCTGATTTGGCTCTCTGTTTGTCTGTTACTGGTGTATAAGAATGCTTGTGATTTTTGCACATTAATTTTGTATCCTGAGACTTTGCTGAAGTTGCTTATCAGCTTAAGGAGATTTTGGGCTGAGACGATGGGGTTTTCTAAATATACAATCATGTCATCTGCAAACAGGGACAATTTGACTTCTTCTTTTCCTAACTGGATACCCTTGATTTCTTTCTCTTCCCTGATTGCCCTAGCCAGAACTTCCAACACTATGTTGAATAGGAGTGGTGAGAGAGGGCATCCCTGTCTTGTGCCAGTTTTCAAAGGGAATTTTTCCAGTTTTTGCCCATTCAGTATGATATTGGCTGTGGGTTTGTCATAAATAGCTCTTATTATTTTGAGGTATGTTCCATCAATACCGAATTTATTGAGCGTTTTTAGCATGAAGGGCTGTTGAATTTTGTCAAAAGCCTTTTCTGCATCTATTGAGATAATCATGTGGTTCTTGTCTTTGGTTCTGTTTATATGCTGGATTACGTTTATTGATTTGCGAATGTTGAACCAGCCTTGCATCCCAGGGATGAAGCCCACTTGATCATGGTGGATAAGCTTTTTGATGTGCTGCTGAATCCGGTTTGCCAGTATTTTATTGAGGATTTTTGCATCGATGTTCATCAGGGATATTGGTCTAAAATTTTCTTTTTTTGTTGTGTCTCTGCCAGGCTTTGGTATCAGGATGATGTTGGCCTCATAAAATGAGTTAATCTTCCCTTATTTTTAAGACGGACAATCTAAGACTCTTTATTCTGTATTTATCTAAGATGAGTCAATTCCCTTTAAGGAACATTTTTAGAAACCTCACATAAAAATTTCCCTTTGGGCCAGGCACGGTGGCTCACACCTGTAATCCCAGCCCTTTGGGATTATATATTTCAAGACATCATGTCATACATGATAAATATATACAATTTTATCTGCAAATTTTAAAAAATAAATTTTTTAATGTCGTGATGGAGAGAATGTTTTCCTAGAAATGAACTTGTTTTAAGCCACTGTGTGGTATCAGCTGACTCAGTAAGAGGCCATTCTTACTGCTGCACTACACAGGAGTTGCTTCTATTGACGTGAGTAACCAGTGATCATCCCATTTACAATAGTGTAGGGGCAGAAAGAGGTGATACATTTTCTCACCCATCATAAGGGTCACAGCTCACACTCCTCTAACAAAAGGCAGGTTAACAAGAGAAAAGCATAACAAATGTATTTAACCGAAGTTTGGGGTAACACAGGAACCTTCAGAAATGAAGACCCAAAGACCCAGGGCTCAGGTCCAATGAAGAGTAGACGGCGGTAGAGAAATGTGATGAGACAATCGACACGATCTAATTGTAATAGACTGAGAGGGTGCCTTAATTCATTTGTGTTGCAATAAAGAAATACCTGAGGCTGGGTAATTTATAAAGAAAACGTGGCTCACAGCTCTGCTGGCTGTGCAAGAAGCATAGCACCAGCATCTGCTCTGGCAAGAGCGTCAAGCTGCTTCCACTCTCAGCAGAAAGCAAAGAGGACCTGAAGTGTGCAGAGGTCACACAGCAGGACAGGAGGCAAGAGGGAGAGAGGAGGCAATATCAAGCTCTTTTCCACAACCAGTTCTTTTGGGAACTAAGAGTGAGAACTCACTCACTCCTAAGAGAATGGAACCAAGTCATTCATGAGGGATCCACCCTCATGGCCCAAACACCTCTTACCACACTCCACTTTCAACACTGGAATCAAATTTCAACATGAGACTCAGTGGAGCCAAACAAAGCATATCCAGACCTCAGCAGCAGGGAAACGAGCAGGCCTCTGTGTTCAGATACTTCTTGATTTCTCTGTGAAGGATGCCTTTTTCTCACATATAGGGGAGGACCTGCATCTAATAAGGATCTTAAGGGAGAAGGCAGAGAGTGACATTTATAGGTTTTATGATTTGATTTGGTGTAGAGGGATTCAAATTTTTATCACCTACCTTGGGGAAGAGGAATTCTGGTTTTTAAGACTCGCTTAGATTTGGGGGAGACAGAGGAGCAGGAGGATGAGAGGTCAGAAAGAGCTTGCTTCTGAGGCCTTTCCAATTTTCTTCAGTCCAAAGTATTCAGCCTGTCAAGGTGCCATACTCTGGGGTATTGTGTTCCAATCCCCAGCAACAGCAACAAAAATTATAGAATGCTTAGAAATTATCTTAATAAGAAATGAACAAGAGCTAAAGGTAGACAATTTTAAAACCCTCTCAAGGACACAAAAGAAGAATCTATCAAAACCAGGCATGGTGGTGCATACCTGTAATCCCAGCTACTCAGGAGGCTGAGGCAGGAGAATCACTTGTACCTGGGAGACAGAGGCTGCAGCGAGCTGAGATCGAGCCACTGCACTCCAGCCTGGGCAACAGAGCAAGACTCCATCTCAAGACAAAAGAAAAAACAAAAAAAAGGAAAGCCAAACTTTTTGTTAGAATGAGAAAAAAAATTGACACCATAAAGATTTTAATCATCCACAGTTTTTTATTCTCTTAATACAACTTCAATCAAATAAGATTTTTTAAACCAGACAAGTTAACACTGACATTCATTTGAAAAGATAAATAAGCAAAAACAACCAGGAAAATCATAACAATGAAGAGCAACTCAGGAGGATTGGCCCTTCTAGAGATGGACATATAGCAACATCTTAACAGTTAAACAGCTGACACATGAATAAACAGACAAGCCAAGTCACAGAATAGGATGTCTAAAACTAGACCAAAATTCATAAGCAGGCCAGGCTTGGTGTGGCTCACTCCTATAATCCCAGCACTTTTGGAGCCCAAGGTGGGAAGATTGCTTGAGCCCAGGCGTTTGAGACCAGCCTGGGCAACATGCTGAAACCCTGTCTCTACTAAAAATACAAAAGTTAGCCTGGTGTGGTGATGTGGGCCTGTTGTCCCAGCTACTTGGAAGGCTGAGGTGGGAGAATCACCTGAGCTCAGAAAGTCGAGGGTGCAGTGAGCCAAGATCGTGCCACTGCACACTCTAGGCTGGGTGACAGAGCAAAATCTTGTCTCAAAAAAATAAAAATAAAAATAAACAGCCTGGGCACGGCAGGTCATGTCTGTAATCCCAGCACTTTGGGAGGCAGAGGTGGGTGCACTCCTTGAACCCAGGAGTTGGAGACCAGCTGGGGCAACATAGAGAGACCGTCACTACAGAAAATGTAAAAATTATCCAGTCATGGTGGCACATGCCTGTGGTCCCAGCTACTCAGGAGGCTGAGTGGGAAGGATCACTTGAGCCCAGAAGGCAGAGGCCGCAGTGAGTTGTAATTATGCCTCTGCACTTTGGCCTGGGTGACAACGTGAGACCCCTTCTCAAAAATCAATCAATCAATAAGAAACAAATTTAATAAATGTTAAGGATGGCAATTCACATCAACAGGGAAGACAGAATGTTTAATATATGCTGTTGGGACAACTAGGTAGCCATTTGGAAAAACGGTAAAATAGAAACAAATTTTACAATGTACACCTGGAAAAAATTTTAAGGAATAAAAAATTGGGATTAGAAAAGGAAGCCACCAAGTGCAGTGGCTCACACTCATAATCCCAGCACTTTGGGAGCACGAAGTTGGTGGGACAGTTGAGCTCAGGAGTTCAAGACCAGCCTGGGCAACAGAGTGAGACCCCATCCCTAGAACAAATTTTAAAAGTTAGCTAGGCATGGCCATACCTGTTGTCCCAGCTACTTTGGAGGTTGAGGTGGGAGGATTGCTTGAGCCCGGGGAGTTGAGGTTGCAATGAGCCATGATTGTGCCACTGTGCTCCAGCCTGAGTGACACAGCAAGATCCTGTATCAAAAAATAAATAAATAAAAAAGGAGGTCATCAACGTACTAAAAAAAAAAAAAGAACATAGGCAGAATTTCCAACTGTGAATCCATTATTGAGAAGCTATACAAAATGGATAAACTCAACTCTATAATCAAAACTTTTGTGTAAAAACCAAACCAAAAAATAAAAAATAAACATCTATAAGCAAAAATAAAATTAAATGACAAATTAGAAAGGATATTGCAAGTTTATATTGTAGACAAAGAATATCTCTAAAATATAAAGTATGTTTCAACAATAAGAAAAAAAGCTATTTAAAGTAATAAATGATAAAGAATAATTCACAAAAAAGGAAATATAAAAAGATCTTAATGATATGAAAAAGATGTATAATCTCACCCATAAGTGATATAGATTAAAATTACATTGAGTTACTCATTTTTTCCTGTTAAATGGATAAAAACTCAAAAGTTTGATAATACACTGTATTGATTAAACTGTGGAAAAAGTCAACACTCCCACAATGCTAGTGGGGCTGTAACTTGGCATATTTACTAATGGAATGTAATTAGACATCTACCAGAATAAAAACATTCATAATATGCCTTTGGAATTAGCAATTCCAATTTCAAAATTTCATTCTACAGAAGTACTTGGGCATATGTCAAATAATACATGTCAGTTATTATGTCATATAAAGCATAATTTGTAATTACATAAAATTGGAAACAACTCAAAATTCTATGCAACTATAAAAGGAATACAGAGGCTATTTAAAGACTGTTATATAATTACCTTCGAGATATAGTAATAAATATGAAATAAAACAAGATGTAGAACAATCGGTATAGGATGCTACCTGCCATTTATGTAAAAAGGGCAGAAAAGTAACATTAGTATCTGCTTATATATTAACCGAGTTCATGTTCTATTTCCCTCCCATTCCCTATTTGTACTCCTGTCTCCCTCCCTCACCTCCAACCTCCTCCAGACACACACACTACATATGTACATACATACATACAAGGCACATGTATATATGTTCGCATATGTGCATGTTGTAGGAGCAGAAAGGTATGATACATTTTCTCACCAATTATCAGGCTGACACTTCTATAACAAAAGACAGGTTAACAAAGAAAAAGCATAACAAGTTTATTAATCAAAGTTTTATATGACATGAGAGTCTTCAGAAATGAAAACCCAAAGACTCAGAGAAAACTGTTTCTTTTTATGCTTAGTTTTGATGAAGCATGGACAGCAGTGTGGAAATGTGATTGCACAAAAGAGTAAGATTTAACAGTAGTGGACGGAGGCAGGAAACCCAGCCCGGCCTGTCTGTTCAGATTCTTCTTGACTTCTCCATGTAGCAATCCATCCTCCTGGGTATGGGACAGGACCTCTCTAGAATGAGGGTCTTCAAGAGAGAAGGGATAGAGTGACCTTCCTAGGTTTTATGGCTTGATTTGGAAGAGAGGGGTTCTAGTTTCTATGATCTGCCTTGGGCAAGAGAAATTCTGGTTACTATAATTCAGTTTGGGGGAGGAAGAGGGGTGGAAGACAGGAGAGCAGCAGAGGGTCAGAGAGACCTTGGTTCTGAGGCCTTTCCAATGTCCTTCAGTGTAAAGTACTGAGCATGCCAAAGCACCATACTTTGGGGTATTGTGCTTTGAACTCTGACAATCTATGTATATACATACATGCATGCATATACACACACATAAATTTAAAATCTCTAAGTTAATGGAATAAATGTTACCCTATTGGAAAGATGGTGCCAACTAAGGCAGCATAGGACGGGGTGGAAAGGAGCCTGCTCACTGTATAGATTTTATAGGTGTTTCTAACCAGGTGGATTCATTAATTTTTTTTTTTTTTTTTTTCCTGAGGCAGAGTTCCCTCTCGGCTCACTGCAAGCTCCGCCTCCTGGGTTCACGCCATTCTCCTGCCTCAGCCTGCCAAGTAGCTGGGACTACAGGCGCCCGCCACCACGCCTGGCTAATTTTTTGTATTTTTTTTAGTAGGGACGGGGTTTCACCGTGTTAGCCAGGATGGTCTCCATCTCCTGACCTCGTGATCTGCCCACCTTGGCCTCCCAAAGTCCTGGGATTACAGGCGTGAGCCACCACGCACGGCCGGATTCATTAATATTTTTAAAGTAATAATTAAAAATTTTAAAAAACAGGAAGTGTGTCTAGTTGGCACATGCAGCTTAGGCCACAATTAAGTCTGTTATGAGTTAAAATTGAAAAACAGTCCATTAAAATCATAAATGCCTACATTTCTCCGGAAACATTCCTATACCTGATTGTTTAAATGGCCAGTAGGAGAAGCTCTGTGCCTAAAGCCTTTTCATTGAATATTTATCTGGGAAGCTCAGACTTGGAGTATATCGGGAAGGGAACAGGCATATGATTTGGATGCAGCACCATTTAGTTAACATATTTATAATTTAGCAAAAGGGCTGTCCTACTACCAAATGTGCTCAATTACTTTCTCATTTCAATCAGATGGAGTCGCATTGGTGGAACTGATCTTAAAATCATTATTTTTTTTTTGGATAGGATCTGGCCACTCGCATTTAGAATATTCCCAGGCTACATTCTTTGAGATTTTTAAATTATGTATGAAATAGAAAGGAGCATAAATGGGAACCTGTCGGAAAGCAGCTTAGAATCTAGAAAGTTCTGGCAATGCAATTAATTGTTGTATTTGGTAAAAGCCTTCTGAAAACAGACTTTATAGACCCTTATAATTTATAATTCAGGTAACCATTTCAAAGAATTCGCCCACACTACTAGATCCTATCATCTTTCTTTGTGAATTATTTATACACAAGTTTCTGTTTTCTAAGTCAACACAAAATTCCATGTGAAAAACGTGAATGCAGTAGGATGCCTGTGCAGGAGCCAACAGGATGCTTGACGTGGTTTAAAAATAAATTAGGGAAAGTCACCAGGAAGCAAGCAAGTTTTCTCCATTGCAGGAAGGATTTGAGTGATCTTTCTTCATTAGTAAATGTAGAGAGAATAAGCCTGATGGCGTGGGTGCAGGGCTCCAGAGCATGAAAAAAAGTTTTTGTTATTCCAGCAAAGGTCTAGTGATTGAAGGAAACACAAGGTAACCAAAGCTGTCACTTGGGAGGAAATGGATCTATTTACATAAAGAATCTAGAGCCTTCTGGGAAGGAGGATATCAATAGTCCAACTCTTTTCCCAGAACCTTGAAGTTAGGAAAATTCTGTCAGGGTCAACAGTCATCTGGAAGGGAGGTCAGTCTGGCTGGGGACCAGGGTCCAAGAAAGAATTTGGTGCTGCATCCAAATCATATGCCTGTTCCCTTCCTGATATACTCCAAGTCTGAGCTTCCCAGATAAGGGTGTAGAAAGTTGTTGTTGGGCGAGGGGGAAACACTGGTTTGTTGAGCACAGTGGGAAACTGATGCACAGGCCAGGCCCAGAATCTGGCCTCAGCAATTGTGTTTGGAAAACAAGCCCTAAGCCCGGGAGGTGCACCAAGAGAATTTTGTAAACCAGTGGTAGGATCAGTGTCTAATGGTGCCTGGAAAATCTGGTGTTTGCAAATAGGACCTACCTGGCTGGAGCGGGTCATTAAGAAGGAGGTTCTAGATTGCCTGCTAATAGGGCAACAGGAAACCAGAGAGGTGAACTGAACAAATACGAAGATGCAAGTATCTTCCCCTAGTTTAGGAAGCCATTTAATGTAGCAGTGCAAGCTTGAAAACATCGATTTTGGGTTTTTTACATCAGCTCACTCAGCTAGCTGCGCTTCTTCCTTTCCCAGGGATGGAGAAAGGGTCAAACTCCAGTGCCTTCAGGCATGAGGCTAGCAAAACAATTGTCATATAATAAGGAACTCTTGTGTTGCAGCTCAGAAAATGATACCCTCAAATATGTGCTTTAAACCTCAAACCGAGAGCACCTGGAAAGCAGTAAATGCAGGTAAGGGCTTTCTCTGATCTTGCCTTATCTGACTGAGGGAAGTTCCCCCAGAAAAATAACAACCACGAAAGATTAACTCACAGAAAGAGAATAATAATCTGAAACCTCCTTCAGAGAAACTTGTACCACTGGCTATCACCTATTCTTCTGAGGGCTGCTGCCAAAGAGACTTGATCTGCATAAGACAGCCTTTCTCACTGTGCAGTTCCTCCTTTTGCCCCCAGAGCTTGTTGCCGCCACCTCCAGGGCACCCCAGCTTCAATTCCTTTCCTTGTGGCGTAACAACTTTAGTCATCTAGTCTTTCTTTAACTCTTATATTTTGTGAGGTTACTGTTCAGTTGCAAGTAATGAATTGTATGCTTTTTCTTCTGTCAATCTGTCTACTATCAGTTTATTCCTGAGACCCAAATTATTGAAACTTAAGAGAGTACAGAGAAAGTTTAAAACTGGAGAGTGTACTTCTCTTCCAAGGGAATCTAAATTTAATGATGTTTTACAATCTGAGCTGATTAAGACAAAAAAATTAATTTGTCTGAAGCTTGAATTCAGCCCCTCAACTGTTAACTTGGATACTCTACAACCCCAATGTGGCTACAACTGGTTTTAAATTATTCAAATCTGTTTCTGGGAAGATAAAAACTGCCTTCCCATGGTCACTAAGGAAGAATTTTAAAGGATCTTATAAGGAACAGTAAATACTTTATTAAGCTATAAGTCAGCTCTAAGCTCTAGATCCTAAAGACCCCGAGATGACTAAGACAAGTTCCCTCCTCAGTGAGCTCCTGGACACATATTCAACACTGCCAACCTCATTTGTTCAGTTTTCTGTCCCCTTGAATCATTAGAAATGCTTCCCTGAAACACTGTTTGATAAATCCAATTTTACCTTCTTTAAAGCCAGGTTTTATGTAATATTTATGAGACATTTTTACTGTAAGAATTAGAAGCCATTGATACTGTTGTCCACTTTCCCATGGTGGGGTTAAACACGTTACCCCAAAGCCGAAGGAATTTAAGAAAATCACAAGTAGGAAGGTCACTCTGATCTTGCCCTACCCTTTTTCTCTGGAGCAGGTCATAACACCCTCTCTATACCCAAAAGAAAGGAACATCCTTATGTCTGAAGACACAGGGACGCAAAAAGAATCTGAACAAATAGACTTTACTAAGTTTCCTTCCGTTGATTACGTTTAGTTTAAACCCTCTTTGTCCTATCATATTTCTCCATGACTCTCTACTCTTCATCAAACCTACTGTAAAAAGCACTCAGGTTTAATTGTTTCCTCAGGTCTTCATTTCCTTATGAAGGCTCCCATATCATGTAAAACTTCACTTGGTATGACTTTTCTCTTGTTAATGTTAGGGCTCAAAAAACAACACCCCAAAATGAGGGCCTCAACAGCAGCCTCAGAAGCAAAAGTTTTTCTCTGCCCTGCTATCTCTCCGTCCCATTTTCCCTGGAGACCAGTCACAGAAACTAGAATCCCTCTTCCCCATGGTGGGTCTTAGAAACCGAACCTCTTCTCTCCAAAGTTAGTTACAAAGCCTCAAATGATTATTTTAATTTTCCCTCTGCCTTTCTGTGTAAAAACTGACCACAAAGAAATTATCTGACCTACCTTGTTTGACTAAAGGTCATAAGACTCCCGTTCCAGAAAGGATCCTGCCCCATACCCAGAAGAAAGGAATGTGCGCTCAGAGAGGCTGAGAAGAATCTAGACAGACAGGGCTTGCTGGGTTTCCCCACTCAGCCTATTTACATTAGATTCTATCCTTTTTGTCGAATCACATTTCTTTCTTTCTTTTCTTTTTTTTTTTTTGAGACAAACTCTCACTCTGTCACCCAGGCTGGAGTGTAGTGGCACAATCTCAGCTCACTGCAACCTCCGCCTCCCAGGTGCAAGCAATCCTCCTGCCTCAGCCTCCTGAGCAGCTGGGATTATAGGTGCCTGCCACCACACCCAGCTAATTTTTATATTTTTAGTAGAGACAGGATTTCACTATTTTGGCTAGCCTGGTCCCAAACTCTTTTTTTTTTTTTTTTTAAAGACAGAGTCTTGCTCTGTCACCCAGGTTGGAGTACAATGGTGCAATCTCAGCTCACTGCAAGCTCTGCCTCCTGGGTTCATGCCATTCTCCTGCCTCAGGCTCCATAGCGACTGGGACTACAGGTGCACACTGCCTCGCCTGCCTAATTTTTTTTTTTTTTTTTTTTTTTTTTTTTTTTTGTATTTTTAGTAGAGACGGAGTTTCACCATGTTAGCTAGGATGGTCTCGATCTCCTGACCTCGTGATCCATCTGCCTCAGCCTCCCAAAGTGCTGGGAATACAGGCATGAGCCACCACACCTGGCCCCTGACTCCTGATCTCAAGTGATCCGCCCTCTGTGGCCTCCCAAATTGCTAGGATTACAGGCATGAGTCACCGCACCTGGCTGTCCAATCATGTTTCCACATGGCTATCTAACTTTGTTAAATCTAAACATAAAAATGGACGATATCCTCTATCTTTGGCTCTTCATTCTGAAGACTCATGTATGCACATTAAGTAAATTTGAAGCTGGGTGCAGTGGATCACACCTGTATTGCCACCACTTTTGGGAGACCAAAGCAGGAGGATCCCTTGAGCCCAGAAGTTCAAGACTAGCCTGGACAGCATAGGGAGACCCCATACCAAGAAAAAATATAAAAAATTAGTCAGGCATGGTCCCTGTGGCCTGAGCTACTTGGGTGACTGAGGTGAGAGGATCACTGAAGCCCAGGAGGTTGAGGCTGCAGTGAGCCAAGATCGTGCTGTTGCACTCCAACCTGGACAACAGAGCAAGACACTGTCTTAAAATAAATTAATTAGAATAGGGGGGCGGAGCAAGATGGCCGAATAGGAATAGCTCCAGTCTCCAACTCCCAGCACGAGCGACACAGAAGACCGGTGATTTCTGCATTTTCAACTGAGGTACTGGGGTCATCTCACTAGGGAGTGCCGGACAATCGGTGCTGGTCAGCTGCTGCAGCCTGACCAGCGAGAGCTGAAGCAGGGCGAGGCATCGCCTCACCTGGGAAGTGCAAGGGGGAAGGGAATCCCTTTTCCTAGCCAGGGGAACTGAGACACACAACACCTGGAAAATTGGGTAACTCCCACCCCAATACTGCACTTTAAGCAAACGGGCACACCAGAAGAATATATCCCTCACCTGGCCAGGAGGGTCCCACGCCCACGGAGCCTCCCTCATTGCTAACACAGCAGTCTGTGGCGATCTAACCGCAAGGCAGCAGCGAGGCTGGGGGAGAGGCGCCCGCCATTGCTGAGGCTTAAGTAGGTAAACAAAGCCGCTGGGAAGCTCGAACTGGATGGAGCTCACAGCAGCTCAAGGAAACCTGCCTGTCTCTATAGACTCCACCTCTGGGGGCAGGGCACAGCTAAAAAAACAACAGGGGAAGCAGCAGAGGCCTGAGCAGACGCGAACGACTCTGTCTGACAGCTTTGAAGAGAGCAGTGGATCTCCCAACACGGAGGTTGAGATCTGAGAATGGACAGACTGCCTGCTCAAGTGAGTCCCTGACCCCTGAGTAGCCTAACTGGGAGACATCCCCCACTAGGGGCAGTCTGACACCCCACACCTCACAGGGTGGAATACACCCCTGAGAGGAAGCTTCCAAAGTAAGAATCAGACAGGTACACTTGCTGTTCAGCAATATTCTATCTTCTGCAACCTCTGCTGCTGATACCCAGGCAAACAGGGTCTGGAGTGGACCTCAAGCAATCTCCAACAGACCTATAGCTGAGGGTCCTGACTGTCAGAAGGAAAACTATCAAACAGGAAGGACACCTATACCAAAACCCCAACAGTACGTCACCATCATCAAAGACCAGAGACAGATAAAACCACAAAGATGGGGAAAAAGCAGGGCAGAAAAGCTGGAAATTCAAAAAATAAGAGTGCATCTCCCCCTGCAAAGGAGCGCAGCCCATCACCAGCAACGGATCAAAGCTGGTCAGAGAATGACTTTGACGAGATGAGAGAAGAAGGCATCAGTCCATCAAACTTCTCAGAGCTAAAGGAGGAATTACCTACCCAGCGCAAAGAAACTAAAAATCTTGAAAAAAGAGTGGAAGAATTGGCAGCTAGACTAATTAATGCAGAGAAGGTCATAAACGAAATGACAGAGATGAAAACCATGGCACGAGAAATACGTGACAAATGCACAAGCTTCAGTAACCGACTCGATCAACTAGAAGAAAGAGTATCAGCGATTGAGGATCAAATGAATGAAATGAAGTGAGAAGAGAAACCAAAAGAAAAAAGAAGAAAAAGAAATGAACAAAGCCTGCAAGAAGTATGGGATTATGTAAAAAGACCAAATCTACGTCTGATTGGGGTGCCTGAAAGTGAGGGGGAAAATGGAACCAAGTTGGAAAACACTCTTCAGGATATCATCCAGGAGAAATTTCCCAACATAGTAGGGCAGACCAACATTCAAATTCAGGAAATACAGAGAACGCCACAAAGATACTCCTCCAGAAGAGCAACTCCAAGACACATCATTGCCAGATTCACCAAAGTTGAAATGAAGGAAAAAATCTTAAGGGCAGCCAGAGAGAAAGGTCGGGTTACCCACAAAGGGAAGCCCATCAGACTAACAGCAGATCTCTCAGCAGAAACTCTACAAGCCAGAAGAGAGTGGGGGCCAATATTCAACGTTCTTAAAGAAAAGAATTTTCAACCCAGAATTTCATATCCAGCCAAACTAAGTTTCATAAGTGAAGGAGAAATAAAATCCTTTACAGATAAGCAAATGCTTAGAGATTTTGTCACCACCAGGCCTGCCTTACAAGAGACCCTGAAGGAAGCCCTAAACATGGAAAGGAACAACTGGTACCAGCCATTGTAAAAACATGCCAAAATGTAAAGACCATCGAGGCTAGGAAGAAACTGCATCAACTAATGAGCAAAATAACCAGTCAATGTCATAATGGCAGGATCAAGTTCACACATAAGAATATTAACCTTAAATGTCAATGGACTAAATGCCCCAATTAAAAGACACAGACTGGCAAACTGGATAAAGAGTCAAGACCCATCAGTCTGCGGTATTCAGGAGACCCATCTCACATGCAGAGACATACATAGGCTCAAAATAAAGGGATGGAGGAAGATCTACCAAGCAAATGGAGAACAAAAAAAACCAGGGGTTGCAATCCTAGTCTCTGATAAAACAGACTTTAAACCATCAAAGATCAAAAGAGACAAAGAAGGCCATTACATAATGGTAAAGGGATCAATTCAACAGGAAGAGCTAACTCTCCTAAATATATATGCACCCAATACAGGAGCACCCAGATTCATAAAGCAAGTCCTTAGAGACTTACAAAGAGACTTAGACTCCCATACAATAATAATGGGAGACTTCAACACTCCACTGTCAACATTAGACAGATCAACGAGACAGAAAGTTAACAAGGATATCCAAGAACTGAACTCATCTCTGCACCAAGCGGACCTAATAGACGTCTATAGAACTCTCCACCCCAAATCAACAGAATATACATTCTTCTCAGCACCACATCGCACTTATTCCAAAATTGACCACATAATTGGAAGTAAAGCACTCCTCAGCAAATGTAAAAGAACAGAAATTATAACAAACTGTCTCTCAGACCACAGTGCAATCAAACTAGAACTCAGGACTAAGAAACTCAATCAAAACCGCTCAACTACATGGAAACTGAACAACCTGCTCCTGAATGACTACTGGGTACATAACGAAATGAAAGCAGAAATAAAGATGTTCTTTGAAACCAATGAGAACAAAGATACAACATACCAGAATCTCTGGGACACATTTAAAGCAGTGTGTAGAGGGAAATTTATAGCACGAAATGCCCACAAGAGAAAGCAGGAAAGATCTAAAATTGACACTCTAACATCACAATTAAAAGAACTAGAGAGGCAAGAGCAAACACATTCAAAAGCTAGCAGAAGGCAAGAAATAACTAAGATCAGAGCAGAACTGAAGGAGATAGAGACACAAAAACCCTCCAAAAAATCAATGAATCCAGGAGTTGGTTTTTTGAAAAGATCAACAAAATTGACAGACTGCTAGCAAGACTAATAAAGAAGAAAAGAGAGAGGAATCAAATAGATGCAATAAAAAATGATAAAGGGGATATCACCACCGACCCCACAGAAATACAAACTACCATCAGAGAATATTATAAACACCTCTACACAAATCAACTAGAAAATCTAGAAGAAATGGATAATTTCCTGGACACTTACACTCTCCCAAGGCTAAACCAGGAAGAAGTTGAATCCCTGAATAGACCAATAGCAGGCTTGAAATTGAGGCAACAATTAATAGCCTACCCACCAAAAAAAGTCCAGGACCAGATGGATTCACAGCTGAATTCTACCAGAGGTACAAGGAGGAGCTGGTACCATTCCTTCTGAAACTATTCCAATCAATAGAAAAAGAGGGAATCCTCCCTAACTCATTTTATGAGGCCAACATCATCCTGATACCAAAGCCTGGCAGAGACACAACAAAAAAAGAGAATTTTAGACCAATATCCCTGATGAACATCGATGCAAAAATTCTCAATAAAATACTGGCAAACCGGATTCAGCAGCACATCAAAAAGCTCATCCACCATGATCAAGTGGGCTTCATCCCTGGGATGCAAGGCTGGTTCAACATTCGCAAATCAATAAACGTAATCCAGCATATAAACAGAACCAAAGACAAGAACCACATGATTATCTCAATAGATGCAGAAAAGGCTTTTGACAAAATTCAACAGCCCTTCATGCTAAAAACGCTCAATAAAGTTGGTATTGATGGAACATACCTCAAAATAATAAGAGCTATTTATGACAAACCCACAGCTAATATCATTCTGAATGGGCAAAAACTGGAAAAATTCCCTTTGAAAACTGGCACAAGACAGGGATGCCCTCTCTCACCACTCCTATTCAACATAGTGTTGGAAGTTCTGGCTAGGGCAATCAGGCAAGAGAAAGAAATCAAGGGTATCCAGTTAGGAAAAGAAGAAGTCAAATTGTCCCTGTTTGCAGATGACATGATTGTATATTTAGAAAACCCCATTGTCTCAGCCCAATATCTGCTTAAGCTGATAAGCAACTTCAGCAAAGTCTCAGGATACAAAATTAATGTGCAAAAATCACAAGCATTCTTATACACCAGTAACAGACAAGCAGAGAGCCAAATCAGGAATGAACTTCCATTCACAATTGCTTCAAAGAGAATAAAATACCTAGGAATTCAGCTTACAAGGGATGTAAAGGACCTCTTCAAGGAGAACTACAAACCACTGCTCAGTGAAATCAAAGAGGACACAAACAAATGGAAAAACATACCATGCTCATGGATAGGAAGAATCAATATCATGAAAATGGCCATACTGCCCAAGGTTATTTATAGATTCAATGCCATCCCCATCAAGCTACCAATGAGTTTCTTCACAGAACTGGAAAAAATGGCTTTAAAGTTCATATGGAACCAAAAAAGAGCCTGCATTGCCAAGACAATCCTAAGTCAAAAGAACAAAGCTGGAGGCATCATGCTACCTGACTTCAAACTATACTACAAGGCTACAGTCACCAAAACAGCATGGTACTGGTACCAAAACAGAGATATAGATCAATGGAACAGAACAGAGTCCTCAGAAATAATACCACACATCTACAGCCATCTGATCTTTGACAAACCTGAGAGAAACAAGAAATGGGGAAAGGATTCCCTATTTAATAAATGGTGCTGGGAAAATTGGCTAGCCATAAGTAGAAAGCTGAAACTGGATCCTTTCCTTACTCCTTATACGAAGATTAATTCAAGATGGATTAGAGACTTAAATGTTAGACCTAATACCATAAAAACCCTAGAAGAAAATCTAGGTAGTACCATTCAGGACACAGGCATGGGCAAGGACTTCATGTCTAAAACACCAAAAGCAACGGCAGCAAAAGCCAAAATTGACAAATGGGATCTAATTAAACTAAAGAGCTTCTGCACAGCAAAAGAAACTACCATCAGAGTGAACAGGCAACCTACAGAATGGGAGAAAATTTTTGCAACCTACTCATCTGACAAAGGGCTAATATCCAGAATCTACAAAGAACTCAAACAAATATACAAGAAAAAAACAAACAACCCCATCAAAAGGTGGGGAAAGGATATGAACAGACATTTCTCAAAAGAAGACATTCATACAGCCAACAGACACATGAAAAAATGCTCATCATCACTGGCCATCAGAGAAATGCAAATCAAAACCACAATGAGATACCATCTCACACCAGTTAGAATGGCAATCATTAAAAAATCAGGAAACAACAGGTGTTGGAGAGGATGTGGAGAAATAGGAACACTTTTACACTGTTGGTGGGATTGTAAACTAGTTCAACCATTATGGAAAACAGTATGGCAATTCCTCAAGGATCTAGAACTAGATGTACCATATGACCCATTCATCCCACTACTGGGTATATACCCAAAGGATTATAAATTATTCTACTACAAAGACACATGCACACGTATGTTTATTGCAGCACTATTCACAATAGCAAAGACTTGGAATCAACCCAAATGTCCATCTGTGACAGACTGGATTAAGAAAATGTGGCACATATACACCATGGAATACTATGCAGCCATAAAAAAGGATGAGTTTGCGTCCTTTGTAGGGACATGGATGCAGCTGGAAACCATCATTCTTAGCAAACTATCACAAGAACAGAAAACCAAACACCCCATGTTCTCACTCATAGGTGGGAACTGAACAATGAGATCACTTGGACTCGGGAAGGGGAACATCACACATTGGGGCCTATCATGGGGAGGGGGGAGGGGGGAGGGATTGCATTGGGGAGTTATACATGATATAAATGAATTGATGGGTGCTGACGAGTTGATGGGTGCAGCACACCAACATGGCATAAATATACATATGTAACAAACCTGCACGTTATGCACATGTACCCTAGACTTTAAGTATAATAAAAAATAAAAAATAAAAAAATTTTAAAAATTAATTAATTAATTAATTAATTTTTATTTTATTAATCAATCTGCCTCATGTCAGAGATTTTGAGCAAAAATTTAGGGGGCCAAGGGCCTTGGCTCCTATAGTTTGGTGTTATAAATGGGATCAGCAAACCTGCTCTGCTCTTCTAGAAGCTACAAAGAAGACAACCCAAGAACCTGACAAGCCAGCAAAAGGATAAGAATTTTTCTACCAGTCAGACTCCCACCTGCTCTCTATGTGTAATCTGGTTGAGCAGCCAATGAAAATTACCACTTGTCTCCTCTGCAAAGTTTTCATTAGTGAAAGAAAAACATGTGTATACGTATGACTGGTCTTGGTATAGTGACTCTGGTATACCTTTTGGTACTTTGTGGTATGATTATTCATATTGTCTGAAATGACTTCTAATGACTTTTTTGGTTAGAAACATTGCTGATTCTTTCAATGTTTAGTTTTCCAGGGTAAAGAGAACTTTTTTTTATCTTTTTTTAATTATTACACTTTTTTTCTTTTAAGCTATTTATAAGTTATGACAAATTGAGTAAAATACACTTTTGCAAGCAAAATGAAAGCATTTTTCTTTCTCTCTACCATATTTCTCCAGAATTGGAAACAATTTGTGTGTATTCTTAATTTATGGCGATATAGTTATTTGCATAAATTCAATAAGAATCTGTTTTCTTTTGTAACAGGACACAATTGGAGACACTGGTTATTTTACCAAGGCTTTGACTGGAGTGGCATGTAACCAGACTGCTTTGAGGAATTGAAGTGAATTCATAAAAAGCCCCTTTAAAATACTGGCACGTACCTTGTCTAAGCAATTTCTTTACAAAGTTTCTGACCTGTGGTAAGTAAAGAATGTCACTCTCTTGACAGATCCAGGAAGCTCAAGTTATTTTGGGAACTCAAGAAGAGAAGAATTTACCCAATGTATACAGGTATCTGCAGGCACAGATAAATTCTCAGCTTGGCTAGCCTAGAGAGTCTTTTAAAAGTCTAATTTGAGATTTCTTATTTTAAAAGTCCCAGCAAAGTCAATTTAAAGGAGCCTATATGGCCAATCACTATTCTTGCTGCACTCTATGCAAATCATCAGACCAAGTATAAAAGAGTAAAACTTGTTTTGCAAATAAATTGGTTGTATTATGTACAACCTTGGTAAAAATGGGGAACCAGAGAGAGAGAAATTATGCTTCAGAAAAAAACTATATGGTACAGTCATTATTAGATTATAGCCTCATCTATTACTTTTGAGTTTTTATTGTTTATCTACAATTTGGATTCAATCCTGAACTCTCCTGTAGCTACAAGTCTATAACTAATGTATCCCATTTTTCCCCATATGTCTGACTTGGAATCACTGAAATTAAAACTGCTTTTTTCCTAAAGCCCCAAAAGCTGAAGCTAGACAACTTAATATAAATTTTAAGAGAAATCACTATAGCAACTAAATATATGAACAGTCTTCCTGTTTGTTGATGTATTGACTTTGCAGAAAGTTTCCTGGAATATCTCATGTAAACTGCAAACCAGATTGCCACTATCTTCTCTGACTTCATCTGAACATGCTTCAAGCTCAACATCTAAAAATCCTCTCAACCGGCTGACCTCTGGACTAAAAAACTGAGTTTATAGTTTGTTCTAACCATTAACTTTGGTTTTTCTTTGATATACATAGAAGTGCCTCTTACTGAATATCCAATTGCTCAAATCACATAGAGGACTGACATTGGGGGAAGCCCGTCGACAACAGCACTGCTTGATTCAACTGTTAACTATTTAACTGGACTGGCCTATTCTCTGGGTTGAAAAACTGGTTTAATAGCCTATAAGACAATCTAGCAACTCTATTTTGGACTATGAAACTTCTAGAGGAAATTTCACAATGGGGAACGTTGTGGATCAGAAAACAGCAGCCCAGAATGAAGGCCTCAGAAGCAGCCTCAGAAGCAAGTTTTTCTCTGACCTTCTCCTGCACTGCTATCTCTCAGTCCCATTCTTTCCCAAGGCTCGCCATAGAAACTAGAATCCTTCTTCCTTCTGGTGGGTCTTACAACCAGAACCCTTCTCCCCCAGATTAGTCATAAAACCTAAAACTATTATTCTAATATTCCCTCCACCTTTCTATGTAAAACCAGCCATAAAGAAACTATCTGACCTACCTTGTTTGACTGTAGGTCATAAGATCCCATTCCAGAGAGGGTCCTTCCCCATACTGAGAAGAAAGGAATGCTTGCTTAGAGAGGCTGAGAAGAATCTATACAGGGTTTGCTGGGTTTCCCACTCTGTCTATTAACATTAGTGTCTACTCTTTTTGTTCAATCCTGTTTCTACATGGCTGTCCATACTTTGTTAAACTTAAGCACAAAAATGGACAATTTCTTCTGTATCTTTTGGTCTTCATTCTGAAAGCTCTCGTGTATACATGTTAAATAAATTTGTATGCCTTTTCTTTTATTAATCAATCTGCCTTATGTTGGTAATTTTTGGCAAATCTTTTTGGGGCCAAGGGTCTTATAGGGGCCTCACCCATGAACCTAAGATGAGAAGAAAAAGAGATATTTTCTTCCCCTCCACCTACCCACACCTTACTCTGTTTGTCCCTTCTGTCACTTAAACCTTTAGACACCCACACATGCCAGCTTAGCTCTCTGACTGTGTCTTCAGAACTATGCACCCAGAAGAGTTTCTGGGACATGGTGTGTTTTTCTTGCACTCCATAATTTGAACTGAGTTCTGCTGGCCTGGAATTCTGGTTACCCTTCCTGGCCTTTTTCTGTGTAAGTCTCTTGATATACACTTGAATCCGTGAACATTAAATCCAGACCTAGTTTCCTGGATTCCAAATCTTGCCTTCTCTCTAGCTTGGCATGATATTTTGACTTTGATTTCCTTTCTGTAAGCATGTTGCCCCTCCCGTCCTTTTCTCTTCTGTGAGCAGATGTTTCTGTACTAAGAAGTAATTTCTTGTCTGCACTCTCAGCTCCTCTCATTCGCTCCCTGCCCTGCTTCTTCTCAGTTTGTCCCATCTTCTTGCTACTCATAATTTGCCTGATACTTTTGAAGGTACCTTTCCATAGAGCTGCTTTTATTAAGTGAAGAAATTGTAAGTGTAAAGGTAGAATAGTAAAAGACATGAGTCATGTACTGAAATTTCATCTTTTCGAGAAAATGTAATCCTCATAATTCTTTTAAAAGGATAAGGCATCAATTGGAAGATTTTGGCTGCAGAATAAAAATCCTCCCTATACCTAGCTTGTTCTCCCTACTCTGTTCCTCCATTTTAGTCCCCAAATGACCAGTTTTTCCTTTCATCAAAGAAAAAATATCCGTATAATTATATGGTTATATGATAGACCATTTTCAGTCACTTAATCACTTAATTCTTACCAAAGAAGTTTCTCTCTATTTCCTCTAACAATTTATTTCCTGTATGATTTCCACTTTGAGTATCTCCTTTTAATTAATGAAATTCATATTCATTCCTGAAGTCACAGGACCTCCCCAACCACCTGTACCTTCTGTTTCACATCCAATTACTTCTTACTAAATTCCCAAAGAGCACAGTGATTTAGGCTCAACAGACAACATTTCCTTTAAAAATACATTTTTAAGCATAGATAACCTGAAAAAGCATTGAATATTCCTAAATCTGCATTCCAAATGTATGTGTTTTAGAGATGGGAGTGGTAAAAGGGAAAGGTCAAACTCAACATTATTCTCAGTCATCTTGATTCTGCATTTGTCACATGATTATCCTTTGGCAAAATTCTAGAATTCCAACACTTTTGTAAACATGGGACAGGGCTACTCAAATGCCAGTGTACCAATCCTTGTGTTTTACTTTTGAGTTGATTGCTATACTATTTTGCAAACTCAGAAAATGATGCCCCAAAGTATGGCACTTTGATATGCTGAGTACTTTGAACTAAAGAAAATGGAAAGACCTCAGAAGCAGCGCAGAATCAAAATCTCTCTGACCTTCTCCTGTCTCCCAACCCCTCTTTCTGCTCCAAAGCAAATAATAGAAACCAGAATTCCTCTTTCCTTTTTTTATTTTTTATTTTAAAAATATATATTTAAATAGAGAAAGGATCTCACCGTGTTGCTCAGGCTGGTTCTGAACTATTGACCTCAAGTGATCCTCCTGCCTTAGCCTCCCAAAGTGTCGGGATTATAAGCATGAGCCATCACACCAACCCCAGGATTTCTCTTACTTAAGGTGTCATAGAAACTAGAACCTCTCTTCAAAGCAAACCATAAAACCTAGAAATGTTACTCTCTGCCTTCTCCCTTCTGCTTTGAAGACCCTCATTCCAGAGGAGTTCTGCCCCATACAGTGGGGTTCAGGGGAAATGCTACCCAGAGACATCTAGAAGAATCTGAACAGATAGACCTTGCTATGTTTCTCCCCTCGGTCTATTACCACTAGATTGTACTATTTTTGTTCAATCACATTTCTACATGGCTGTCCATTCTTCATCAAACCTAAGCATAAAAGTAAGCCATTTTCCCCGGCTCATTGAGTCATCATTTCTGAAGTGTCCTGTGTCACATAAAACTTTGGTTAAATAAATTCATTATGCTTTTCTCTTGTTAACCTGTTTTTGTTATAGAAGTGTTGATTGTTACTCTTATAATTTATTTAAAAAAAAGGTATCACATCTTTCTACCCCTACACTACTTATACAATAATAGTTTTGCTTGTTTCAAAACTGATATGTTTCTTAAAATCATAATCCATTTTGCTACTAAATTAATATACATAATGTATATTAATAGTATTAATATACTATATAATATACATAATATAATATACTAAATTAATATACATACATAAATATGAATAGTGCTGGAGGCCCAGGCAATTCCAGTTTTTCACAAATTACCATCCACCCTTCCTAAGTCAGTGTTTAACAGACTTTCCACGCAACTATTATTGTGTGATGATTTTATTCTAAGGCAGAGGAAAAAACCATTCAACCCTCCACACAGATGAATAAGGTGGTTTACCATGTGAATTCCTAAAGGAAAACACATTTAGAGTTCCAGTTCATGCTGTATCTAGAATGTCCATAAGCCCAGAGTTACGAAACTCAACTCCGCTCCAGCATCAAGAAGAGAGGGGTGACAAGACCAGTTAGCGCCAGCAGTGCCACTAGGAAAGGGAGAGGTGGCAGGCATGTGTGAAGGGAATGAACAGCCACAGGATTTTGTCAGCTGGATCAACAGAATAAGAAAGACCCCAATATCAGGGAGGGAGGGGAGCACCATGACAGCAGCAACAGGAAAGTGCACATAAGAGATGTGTTAAATCAAACTAAATTTAAGCTTTAGAAGTCTCCATATGAGCTCTACATGACAACCTGAGACTTAACTTAGTAGGGAAACAAACTGAAAATCTGACTTAGGAATTTGCCTTTGTAACAAATAGCTGAGTCTCGGCCAATCACGGCAGCCAAGCTTCAATCAATGTCAGGTGGCCAGCTATTCAAACCCGGTTCAACAGGCAAATACCAAGCTTTAACTAGCTGAGCTGTCTGCACACCTCCTTCCATCTTCTGTTCTTCAGTGACCTTTTATTTTGTCCGTAAACATTAACCAGCCATGTGGCAGCCTCAGAAGTCTTTCAGAACCTGTTCTGGTTCTGAGGATTGCCCGACGCACAAACAGTTCTTTGCCCGATTAAATGCTGTTACCTTTAATTTGTCTAAAGCTTTTCTTTTTACAGATGTTTATAAGATAGATGTTCATAAGCAAGAGAATGTAACTCTATTTGCCTTTAAATACTTGTTATGAAGAAGTTATATTTGGAAAGTTCCAAGAAAGCTGCAATCACTTACTGTTGCCGGAAACTGCCTTGTGGCCTGGCATCCTGGGAATTTGCTTGGCTTTTTGTGGCTGCCATCCAAAACTGGGAACCACAAGTCAAAGGTAAATATAAGCTAAAATTACATTACTTCCCTTCCTTGTTTATGCATTTCTGCTGAATGGGGACATTTTAGCAGTAATATTGCATTTGTTAGGAGGATAGACTGTCACAGCAAGTCAATCATAGCTGTAATAAAAACACAGAAACATTCTTATGCGTTTTTCCACAATTCACTATGTTAGTTGGGATAAAACTCAGACTCCTAGTTACATAACACTATAAATAGGTGTAATTGCACTTCATCTCTAAATGGGAGTAGATATACATAGAGATGACAGAAATGTGTTAGTTATATTCAATAGCTTCCAAAGAACAACATCTAGATTTCTAGCTCCAAAAGGAAATTTTTCAAGATTAAACTGAAAACCAGTTTTATAACTTAAAATGAAAACTATTCCTCTAGAAATAGTCAAGGCAAAATACATAATGTTTTCAAAGGGGAGAGACTCATAATCAAACATATCAACATTCACGAAAATGGAAGGCAAAGGAATAGAAATGTTAAGTGTAGACACATTGGAGTCTTCAACGTAAGAGTCAAGTGTTTAGAAGAAACCTTTATCACATCTAAATCAGAGATTCTGAATCTTTTTAAAATTTCTATCAAAACTGATCATTGTACTTTTCATGTATAATTCATCGTTCTGGAAGCATGCAACCCTTCTCACAGTTGTTACAATTAACTGCATTTGGATACCAATTTAAGAATATAACTACTGGCCGAGCACTGGTGACTCATGCCAATAATCCCAGCACTTTGGGAGGCTGAGGCAGGCGGATCATGAGGTCAAGAGATCGAGACCATCCTGACCAACATTGTGAAAAGCCGTCTCTACTAAAAAGACAAAAATTAGCTGGTGTGGTGGCGGCACCTGTAATCCCAGCTACTCCGGAGGCTGAGGCAGGAGAAACGCTTGAACCCAGGAGGTGGAGGTTGCAGTGAGCCGAGATCATGCCACTGCACTCCAGCCTGGGTGACAGTGTGAGACTTTGTCTCAAAAAAAGAAAAAAAAAAAAAAAGAATATAACTCCTTATGCTACTTATGCAGACATGTAACAAAATCAAGGTTGTTGGTTACAGCTAGTCATTTTTCTGTGAGTAATCCCAGGCATGCTTAATTCTCTGTGTAAGTATCATTACTTGTTAAACTACAACACCCAGTGTCTTCTACTATGGGCCCTCGCTTAGGGTAGATAAAAGGAATAGAGAAAATTAAATTCTGAGTATACTATCAAAAAGAAACTGCTACATTTTCCTACAGGTTGCAGCTATTTTACAGTGCAATATAGAGCAGTAATCAATATGTGTATAGTAAAAGAAAACTTGTGCACTAACAAGAAAAACCAGGGCAAACGCAGTGGCTCACGCCTATAGTCCCAGCACTTTGGGAGGCTGAGATGGGAGGATCACTTGATCCCAGGAGTTAAGCTCTCTTCAGTCATTAAGCTCTCTTCAGTCATAGTTTTCTCAATTTCGGTTTTTTCCCTAAGTATAGGAAAGAGAGAGTGTGTGTGCGTATGTGTGTTCTGATGGGAATTTTGTATAAGCAAGACCTTGGATAGCCAGAAAGAATTAAATTTTTTAGAAATTTTTTTGAAAGTCTAATGCCTTTCAAAATGATTATCTTTGTTTGAAATAGTAAAAACAAAATTTGCTAGCAGGCCTTTTCCCAGATCTTGCTCACCTTGAAAAGTAAATAAAGAAATAGGTTAATTCCTGTCCCAATCAAAATACTGCTTTCTCCTTTTTGTGTCTGGGGAGTCAAACTACAGGTCAGCATCCAAGAAAAGATTTTAGTCTCCCTGTTCATCTAGACTTTTCCTTAAGATTCTAAATTCACCAAGTCCCATCTCTTTTCTCATCTATAATTCACATTTGCTTTTGTAATAGTCCTCTATTCCTCGTTCCCTCTCTCCCTTCCTTCTTCCCTCCCTCCCTCACTCTGAAAAAATAAAACAGTAACAATAAAACCATCCCAATGTGTTGAGGATTTGTTGATCAGTTCACTGTGATGTGAAGCTGTCAATGGACAGTTTTTCTAAAATATACTCTTTTCTGTTCAACTGGACTAGACACTCGTCTATCTGTCATCAAGTTCCAGACTCACAACCCTGTGCTTTTTAGACATCTTTCCAGAATGAATGCGACAAAGAAGCAGCAGACAGCAACTCAGTCTTCTCCAGAGGTATCAGGACAAAGACAGGAGGCTGAATGCATTGTCGTGATTCTCAAAGGTACCTCATAGAGCTTCAGGAAGCAATTCTACTCTATGACAGGAGCATGCTAACTAGAACAGCAGTCAGAGTCGATAAGGCAAACAAATTGAAAAAGGAGGTTTTTTCTCTCTCTCACACACACACTGCATTTTTATTCTGAATTACCCTTTTCATTAAAAATAAAATCCTCCCCCAGTATGGGTTGGATCTGTGTCCCCGTCTAAATCTCATGTTGAAATGTAATCTCCAGTGCTGGAGGTGGGGCCTGGTGGGTGGTGATTAGCTCATGGGGGCAGTCTCTCATGGTTTACCGCCATCACCCTTGGAGCTGTCACTGGGATAGTGAGATCTGCTTGTTTAAAAGTGTGTGGCACCTCCCTCCTCTCTCTCTTCCTCCTGCTCTGGCCGTGTGAAGTGCTGGCTCCCCTTTTGCTTTCTGCCATGACAGGAATCTTCCTGAGGCCTCCCCAGAAGCAAAAGCTGCCATGCTTCCTGGACTGGTCTGCAGAACCATGAGCCAATTAAACCTCTTTTCTTTATAAATTACCCAGCCTCAGGTATTTCTTTACAGCAATGTGAGAACAGACTAATACACCTCCCCCCACCTCGATCACTCCAATCTAATCATGAAAACGCAAACTCAGACAGAGGAACCTTCTACCAAATACCTGGCCAGTACTCCCTGACTTTGTCATGATCATGACAAATAAAGAAAGACTGAGAAAGTATTCGGAACGAAACAGACTAAAAGACATGGCAACAAATGCAATGTTATCTCCTGCATGGGATCCTGGAAGAGAAAAAGGACATTCGTAGAAAAACTAGTGAAATCCAAATAACCTAAGTAGCAATAAAGTACCAATGCTGGTTTTTAGTTCTGACAAATCTGTCATGAGAATGTAAACGGTTAACATCAGAGAAACTGATTGGGGGGTATACAGAAACTCAGTACTTATTTTGCTAATTCTCTGTTAATCTTAGCTTATTCCAAAATAAAAAGTTTATGTAAAAAATAGGAAATAAAACTTTCATCTTATTTTCTCCCCTCTGGTAGCTGCAATACTAAAATATAAAATAACATTTTATATTATGCAATGTATTCATCTCTGATCTATATTATTTTATCTAATACTCAGAGCTGCGACACGTGTTACCAGGCTTGATTTATCGCCCTTATTTTACATGCGAGGAAATGGAAGTTTTGAGAGGTGGTGACTTGCCAGTATTTCACTGTGTTGGTTAGGGCACAAGCTAAGCTATATTTACAAGAAGATCTCGAAAATGCAATAGCTCAAAAAAAAAATTATTCCTTATTTTTCTCTCCTGAAACAGTCAAAAGATGTCATGAAATTGAGGGCCCAGGCTCCTATCTTGCGGTTCCCTTGGGTTTGCCCATGTCATTAGGTAAAATGGATCCACCACATCTGCACGCCAGCCCAGAGGGAAGGGGAAAGAAGGTTAGGAAGCAGCGTCTTATTGTTAAGGACATTGCACACAATTGCCCACATAATTTTAATTTGCAACCCATTAACCAAACTTAGCCTCATGGCTACTCCTAACCTAAAGAAGGCTGGGGAATGTAGTCTAGCTGGGGGGCTGCAACTCAAGAAGTAAAAGAGAGATAATTATGGGGACAAGTAACCAAATCTACCACATTTCCAGGCACTTTAGAAGTAGAAGCGGGCTTTTAATCAAGACCTTCTGATTTCAAGTTTGATGCTATTCCTCTTGCCTGTTGAATATACATTTGCACTCTATTCATCTACATATAAAAGTAAAACAAACACTAAATGCAGCTAATTTTCTATTTTATTTAATATCTTTTTATAACTAAATTTGCCACTTAATAAAAACATTGAATTATTAATCATTTCTTTTTGGGTCACATCCCTCTGATGTTCACGTATTTTGTGACATCAATTTAAATATGTAAATACCTTCTAGAACGCATATCTAATATAGCACTGGCTTTAACATTTCTCTTAAAGCTAGAGAAAGACTAAGGTACTAGGCAGAAGGCCAAAGAAGCCAACAGAGCACAGCTGCTCTGTGCTCTGTTGGCTTCTTTTGTCAATTGCTATGTGACCATAGAAAAACTATTTATCTGATCTTTTCAAGATTCAATCCAGGTTTTGTAGGAACTAAAGATTATACGTGATTTAGAGACTCTCTTTAAGAAAAATACCCAATTATTAATCTAAAATTAAGTGTGAAGGGAAATACTTATATGATAAATAAAATCAGAGCAATTAAAAGAATTAACTACAGAAAACTAGCTGGGTGTGGCCAGGCGTGGTGGCTCACAACTGTAATCCCAGCACTTTGGGAGGCCGAGGCAGATCACAAGGTCAGGAGATCTAGACCATCCTGGCTAACACGGTGAAACCCTGTCTCTACTAAAAATACAAAAAATTAGCTGGGCGTGGTGGCCGCACCTGTAGTCCCAGCTACTCAGGAGGCTGAGGCAGGAGAATGGTGGGAACCCAGGAGGTGGAGCCGAGATCACGCCACTGAACTCCAGCCTGGGCGACAGAGCGAGACTCCGTCTCAAAAACAAAAACAAACAAACAAACAAAAAATTAGCCGGGTGTGGTGGTAATGGGTCTATAGTCCCAGTTACTCAGGAGGCTGAGGTGGGAAATCTCTTGAGCCCCTGAGATCAAGGCTTCAGTGAGCCAAGATCATGCCACTGCACTTCCAGCCTAGGTGTCAGAGTGAGACCCTGTCTCAAGATAGATAGATAGATAGCTAGCTAGATAGATAGATAGATAGATAGATAGATAGATAGATAGATAGATGTTTTAAAATAAAAATTTAGAAGTTGATAAAAGCCACAAATACCAAAAAATTCTGAAATATAAGATGTTTTTATTCTGCCTGACATATAATACTTTTCTCCCTACATTGTTTGCTACATACTCATTGATATCTTTATATGGTGACAGTTTTGTAATATTTTCTAAAAGGTGTCTAAAATTAGTTTTAACATGACTGACTAAAATTGCTTTTCTAATATTATAGTTGGGATTTATTTTTAAAAAGTAACTTCACATTTAGGTGTACTTGTATTACTATGACTCGTTTTACTTTATAAACACAAAAATTATAGTAAATTCTGTTTTGTCGGATCCCCATCAAAAAAAGAAAAAAAGGGTACTTATCATTACAATGTGCTGCAAAAGAGAAGCTCCACTTTGATGAGGCTTCAAAAACAAGTGAATTCTTTGCTTGCAATTTTGCACATTTGATGACTGCAAAAACTTTCCCCAAACTAGTTTCTAATGCCTTCCATTCCAAGCTTTTTTTCTCTTCTTGCTAACAGAACCAGATTCCATGAGACACATCTGGGAATTACTCCCACCTCAGAACAACTAGCCACAACTTAACCATACATGGAAGTGACCAGAAGCCCCCAAATATATTCTGCTGTGTCCAAATGCATCCCCAACTCAACTTCCCCCAGCCAATTGCCAAAAATGCCCAACGTCACCCAGCATGAGATGAGCCATGATAAAGGGGAAGTCAGAAAGGAAAGGGACTGCACCAGTCTGAAGACTGTAGTTCCTCTCGTGAAGTTTACAAAAATATGTGATGATATAATCACATTCTTAGGACCCCTCCCAGAGTCTTAGCTGGATCCTGTGCTACTGAAAACAGCATGGTACTGACATAAAAATAGACATATTGACCAATGGAACAGAACAGAGAGCACAGAAATAAACCCACGCATTTATAGTCAACTGATTTTCAACAAAGGTGCCAAGAACACCCTATGGAAAAAGGATACTGTCTTCAATTAATGGCGTTGAGAAAACTGGACACTCATAGGCAGAAAAATGAAATTGGACCCTTGTCTTACACAACATACAAAAATCAACTCAGAATGGATTAAAGACTTAAACATAAGACCTGAAGCTATAAAGCTACTAGAAGGAAACGTAGGGGAAAAGTTCCATGACATTGATCTGGGCAATGATTTCTTGGATACACAGAAGCAACAAAAGCAGAAACAAACAAATAGGATTGCATCAAATTTACAAGCTTAAGCTTTTTTTTCCTCTTTTTTTTACCTATGAAAAAAGGATAATATTGGCCCATCTTATGGAAAGGCTCCAGTGGGGTACACATCAGTAAACAGTTTGAAAATGAAATACTCTTGGGAAAATAGGTACAGGTCGACTTGCCACCTCCCAAACCTATCATCTCAGTAAATGTAAACGTAAGTAACTTTCTGGTTTATCATACTTTCTGTGCTCTTTTCTTTTTATCCCCACTTTTTTTTTTTTTTTTTTTTGAGACAGTCTTGCTCTGTCGCCCAGGCTGGAGTGCAGTGGCATGATCTCGGCTCACTGTAACCTCTGCCTCCGGGGTTCAAGCGATTCTCTTGCCTCAGCTCCTGAATAGCTGGGATTACAGGCACGCACCACCACCACCAGGCTAATTTTTGTATTTTTATTAGAGACAGGGTTTCACCATGTTGGCCAGGATGGTCTTGATGTCCTGACCTCGTGATCCACCCGACTTGGCCCCAAAGTGCTGGGATTAAAGGCGTGAGCCACCATGACTGGCCTTCACCCCCACTTTTATGTAGAATTCTATGATCTCCTTCCTCCCACCTGGCTTATATTTTTTCTTTTTATTTTCTGCTTTTTCTCTTCCTTTTTCCACCCTCCAGCCCCTCTCCTCCCACCCAATCTCCAATTCCTGTTGTTTGTGTCCACTTATGTGCTAGCAGAGCTGCTCCCTTGGCCTTTTCTAAGCTGCTTTTCATACCTTTAAAACCTCCAGATGCTGAGAAATGCCATCAATCCAGAAGAGAAATGTAGCCACGTGATGCCTCACTCACCAGATGGGAATTCAGGGTGACCTCGTCTGATTACCAGCCTCGACTTATGAAATACAGCCAATGATGAAATTCATGGCAGGCAAATTCCCTGTTCAAGGTGGGGCAATAGCATGATGGATGGGCCAGCAGTGATGGATAGCTCCTCTGAATTTTGGTTCGTGGGTTTCCTCCAGCAAGGACTGAGTTGTTCCAGAGATAACACTCTTCCAGGGTCTGGGCTCTGGGCTGAATGTTTGCTTAGGGATAACACCCTCATTACTCAGTAAAGCAAATTATTATTGACAATGTAAAATTTTAATTCATTTTGGTAATTTTTAAATTAAGCAGACAGCCTGGCATATGGATCAAGATTCCTAGAACTGTAAAAGATTCTCTCTTCCAAAGTATTAGTGAAACATAGAATTAAAGTAAAATGAAAGATTTATATATAGGATTTATATATAGAAGCTTCTTAATTCTATTTGTCATCTGTTTGTTCTTTTTGGGAAATAACTATGACAACTCACTATAATCTTAATCCTGCATAGTCGTTTGGTTTATATTTTAATACATGACCCTATTTTAGTATTAGGAAATGAATTAGAAATCTAAATATGAAAAAAGTTGGGTGACTTTAATACACCTAATAACATTATCTCATTAATCCTCATGTTGTTTCTGAAAGATGTATGCAATGTATTTTATCTCCATTTTACAGAATGTGAAACCAAGATATCCCAAAGCATTTTAACGTACTTAAGGTCACACAGTGGCTCAGTGATACAGTCAGAAATAGAAGCTAGTTTTTCTAACAAGAAGGTCACTGAAAATTAATCAGAAACACAGCAAGTCCACTCTTTCTTTGATGACTAGAAAATTCGTCTGAAGTTGAATACTGATTTGGGAAGGAATAAAGTCTTCACGGCTGGCGACTTATCATCTTTAGAAGATTTTCAATCCAAAAACCTGTAACATAACTTGTAATCCTCACTTAGATTCAGTACATTACAGCAAAGATAGCTAAAAAAAAAAAAAAAAAAAAAAAAAAAAAAAAAAAAAAAAAAGCCTATAAAGAAAATCTTATTCTTCCCCACCTATCTCATTTATAAAATTCAGAGAGTCATTCCTATGGAAAACAGAATCCATAGATTCCAATAAAAAAAAATATGTAGCTAGCTGGGTATGGTGGCATGCACCTACAGCTCCAGCTACTTGAGCCCAGAAGTTCAAGCCTGCAATGAACTATGATCACACCACTGCACTCCAGCCTAGGAAACAGAGAAAGACCCCATCAAAAAAAGAGAAAGGAACAAAAGAAGGAAGGACAGAAAAAAGGAAAGAAGGAAACGAAGGAAGGAAGGAAGGAAGGAAGGAAGGAAGGAAGGAAGGAAGGAAGGAAGGAAGGAAGGAAGGAAGGAAGGAAGGAAAGAAGGAAGGAAGGGAGGGAGGAAGGCAAGAAGTTCTAATTCATAGTTCCAGACTCGGGAACTTCTAAGAAGACAGTTTTGGAAATAGGACTCAATTACATTCTAGGGCTTCTGTTCCTGGTTCTGGAGCTGACATCATCAAGGATGAATAATAATAAAGGCCACATCTACATAAAAAGGTTATGGCAAAAATCGTTCATTTATCCTCAGTGTTTGGCTTAGCCAGATGACCAGGTAATTAATGCATAATCATTGACTGTAAAGGGGAAGGGTATGCGAATAATTAATGATAATCATGTGTGTCATTCTCACTCTGCCCCAACTTAACTCCACCTGGAGACAATCCTAATATTCCCGGAGTATTTCAGGATTTTTCCACCACTTAAATGTTTTTTCAACTAGGAGATTTCTTCCACCTTCCTTCAACAAAAATAATTTCTCTGGCTGGGTATGGTGGCTCATGCCTGTAATCCCAGCTCTTTGGGAGGCCAAGGTGGGTGGATCACTTGAGGTCAGGAGTTTGAGACCAGCCTGGCCAACATGATGAAACCTCGTCTCTACTAAAAATACAAAAATTAGCTGGGTGTGGTGGCACACACCTATAATCCCAGCTACTCAGGAGGGTGAGGCAGGAGAATCACTTGAACCCAGGAGGCGGAGGTTGCAGTGGGCTGAGATTACACCACTGCATTCCAGCCTGGGCAAAAGAGTGAGACTCCATCTCAAAAAAAAAAAAAAAAAAAAAGGAGTTTCTCATATTTATAAATACCAATGTCATATATTTGCAACTGCCATCACATTGTTTTGATTGAACAGATAACCACCAGTTCAATGCTTTTCCAATTTTATTGAGTATAATGATCACCAAGGGTATATGTTAAACACAGATTCTCAGGTCCCCAGTGATTCTGATTCCGATAGAAGGATAGGACTCACCATTAAACAAGAACCAGGCATGACCTTATTCCACAGATAAAGATATTAAGGCTCCAAAAAGTTTCCCACTCAAGGCAACCGATTCATCCATTTAGTCAGTCACGCAGCCATTCAACAAAAACTGATTATGAGTATACATGCTCCAATGCTATCGGTTTGCACAGAACTGGAGCTTGCCGTGGTCCCCAGCCCATTGCTATTTCTCCTTTGTCTGCTGCCAGTATGTTATCGAACTTCAAAACAACATGCAAGACTGGCAGGGAGTGGACTTAAGAAAGGTTTTATGGAGCAGGTAGTATTTGGAATCAACTTTAAAGGGTGGATAAAATTTCAGCCAGCACAATGTAACAGGGAACTGGGCCAGGAAAGATATTGACAATGGTACAAGGGCCTGTGTTCAGAACCACAGATTGCACCGAGAAGACCAAATAAGTGAATCAACTATAGCACAGCGGTGATACAGCTCAGGGTCCCCTACTCAGCATGTTTCAGAAGGGTACATGTATCTCCTAAGCAGTTCTTGCTGCCACCTTTAAGTTTGTTGGAATTCCCATTGGGAACAGGAGAATCCTAACAGTAGTAGCTTGAGCCCTCCCTGGCCAAGTACCCTTGTGTCTCCAGTGTCAGCTCCAGGATTTCCAGGGGCAAGGACTTCTTCCTCACTAACAACTTACTGATGCAGAAGGATAGGGAATGAGATGGGAAAAGCTGCATGAAAAACCAAACAAGCAGTATAAATATGACCTGAAAAGTCCTCAGGATGCTGGTGTCTCTTGATCCTCTCTCATCAAAATGTGTAAGCATCGAGTTATTTCTCAGGGCTCTTTGGTTTTCAGCATGGGTTGCCTACGAGAATCACCTAAGCTTTTTAAAAAACACTGATGCCCTGGCACCCTCACAGAACAACCAACTCAGAAGCTCTAGGGTGGAGTCCAGGCATCAGTACATGTTAAAAGCTCACCTGGTGGTTCTAATATGTATCTAGGATTATGAAGCATTGACTTCAAAAGGCTGAGCTTGAAGACAACAAATGCAGTATAAATGTGCTGGAGCCAATGAACTGAGATGCAGGTAGCTTTGAATAGAGTAATTTCAACCTGCTACAAGGAGGCTTAGGAAGAAAGGCCAAAGTAATCCCAAGAGAAGGGTGACAGTATGAGCCAACCAATGTGGCACCTAGCGTTCTTATCTCTGTAGGACCAACATGTGCCTGGCTAGATTAATTGATTTTTTTTCCTTTTTTTGAGACGGAGTCTCGCTCTGTCGCCCAGGTTGGAGTGTAGTGGTGCCATCACGGCTCACTGCAAGCTCCGCCTCCCGGGTTCATGCCATTCTCCTGCCTCAGCCTCCCGAGTTTCTGGGACTACAGGCGCCGCCACCACGCCTGGCTAATTTTTTTTATTTTTAGTAGAGATAGGGTGTCACCATGTTAGCCAGGATGGTCTCAATCTCCTGACCTCGGGATCCACCTGTCTAGGCCTCCCAAAGTGCTGGGATTCCAGGTGTGAGCCACTGTGCTCAGCCGAATTGATTTTAACAGTAAATAAATAAGTAAACAAAATCTATCACACCAGCTTTTCAAATAAGGAAACTGAGTCATGCAAAGGTAAAATTACCCAAGGCCCTTTCTCAAAAATAAGCATGAACATTTACTAAATTGAATTGACTTTGATACATACAATAGAACATATTTGAATTATAGGACATTACCATTTTTGTAGGTCAAAATTGTTGCATACAGGGAATTCCATGTGGCTTATCCTAATACATTCCCATCCCATCTTGTCTTTACATGTGTTTCTTACTCAACTGTTGCTGCTCAGATGTTTATGCAGGAAGTATAACTGAGCCTTTTCTTTCTGTTGCTCTGGAATCTTTTTCCAGATACTAATTCCAGCAAACCAAAATGTTCTATATTAAAATAGCAACTTGTCTTTCTTTCTATTTGTTTCAATCAGTTCTGCTTGACAAAGAGTTTAAACCAAAAGAGGCTGGGTAAAAAGTGGCCCTCCTTGACAACTAAATTAGACTAACGAGCCTTTATAGGACTCAACCTTAGCAGGAAGAGCTGAGATTGACTAACCAGCCTCCAAGCTTCTGTGAGAACAAGGACAGATCTTGCAGCAAAGTAACAGAAAAAAAGTCTGTAACCTTAATCTCTAACTTCTTTAATAAAAGCAGGATCCAAGAGTAAATTTTCTCCCCTTAGAATGTTTCTGAATCAGAGTATCCTAAAGAAACTATGCTGGCTCTCCCATCAGTTCAATAAGTAAGCTATGCTAAGAAAAGTTTAATTTGATTGTTGTCTAATTAGCACCAGACCGCATTGAATGGTACCATTTCTTACTGTCCCACCAGATTGCTTTGAGTAAGTTCCATGATGCCAAGCCTGTCTCTGTTTTATTCAGCTCCTCATAACCAATGACTGGCACTGTACCCTATATGAGATAGAGGTCAATAAATACTCTGGAAAGGATAAATATTGTTATTAAAGTAGGAGTTGATGTAGTCATAGTACGAACAATTGCTGGTTTTCTAATCCCAACTTAACAAAAACTGGCTATGTGATTCTGAACAAGTCATTTAAATTCTCTGTTCCTCCTTTTACCTAATGAGTAAAAGAGGAGATTGGAATCAAATCCCTCTTCATCTCTGTAATTCTAATGCACATAAGAAAGTGTGATTGAGTTACTCTTATGAACAGTGTAGTTAACATTTCTGTTCTATTTCCCTGTGTGTTCATTCATCTTCTCCATACTTACCTAAAAGCACACCAGGGAAGGGCAGGGAATGCAGAATTAGGAAGCAAATTACAAAGAATTCTCAGGATTCTGCTTGAAGTATCTTTGCTTCTTTGACTAAGTGAGATTTTACAATAGCAAGGCTCATAGGAACAAAGCCTCTGTATGCACAAGTTATGTTCTCTTTGTGCATTGTCTGATTTCATTTAGGAATAATTTCTCGATCCTATTGCCTTCCACAAGGTCTACATCATGTTCATTGCAATTTAGTATAAATTCTATTGTCTCTTTGTAAAAACAATAGCAATTTTTCATTGAAAAGTAGTTTCTCCCCAGTGGAAGGAGATCGGATAATAGCATCTTCTTAGCAAGGTCAGACTTTTGGAGCTTTGCTTCAAATGGATAAACTTATTGTCTCCAAGAATTGAAAATCTAACCCTCTGTCCTTGTGGAGAGATACAGCTCCCAAAGGGTAAATGCCCTAAGCCCTAGGATTGCACTGTGTTCTGAAAGGAGGGAAGGAGGTCCCAAACACCACAGCTTTTAACCCTCTATTCCTTTCTATAAGGTTATATATAAGTTGGATCAAAAGGACTATAACCCAAGGGAAAGGGAAAAGAGGCGAGAAAACACAAAGAAGAGTACCTGGCACTCTCCATATCTACTCATCCAACAGCAAAAAAGGCTGCCAACTCCAAACATACATCTTTATATATGTCCAGGCAGGTAACAGAAAGAGAACTTAGCCTCTTAGTTTCTCAGCGAAGTTTGAAGTACATACATAAATTGGCAATACATTTTGGGACACTTAGTTGTAGCACTTATTAAACAATTATGAAGAACATACCACCACGTTGGGAGGCCAAGGCAGGTGGATCGCTTGAGTTCAGGAGATCAAGATCAGCCTGGGAAACATGGTGAAATGCTGTCTCTACAAAAAATACAAAAATTAGCCACGTGTAGTTGTGCGTGCCTGTAGTCTCAGCTACTTAGGAGGTCGAGGTGCGAGGATCACTTGAACCTGGGAATTTGAAGCTGCAGTGAGCCGTGATTATGCCACTCCAACCTGGGTGACAGAACACGACGTTGTCTCCAAAAAACAAAAGAAAAAGAAAAAGAAATAAAATACCACCATCATCTTGGTCAGTGATTTAGAATGCTACATACCTGAAGTTTCCATGATTTGTTGCTGTGTAATAGATCAATTCAAAGCTTAGCAGCTTAAAGCAGTACTTGTTTTATTATATCTTAAGATCTTGTGTATCAGGAATTCAGGCAGGACTCACCTGGGGGCTTTTACCACTCTGTGCGGCATTGACTGGGGTTGCTCAGGTATTTGGCTGGCAGGTGTGTTGTGCAGAGGGTCCAGTGTGGCTTCCTGCCCATGTCTGGCACCCTGGCAGGGATGACTGGCAGGCTGGGCTCAGCTGGGGCCATGGACCACAGCACCCATGCTGGCCTCTCTGGCATGAGGCCTCAGGTAGTTGCACTTCTTACGTGGCTTAGGGCTCTTAAAGAAAGTTTCCTAAGAACCAGAATAGAACCTGCTAATTTCTTAAAGGCTGGGCTCAACAGGTAGTATAATATTATTTCCGCCATTTCTGCCGTCAAAGCAGTCACTGAACCACACATTTTCAAGGCAGAAGGCCATAGACATCCCACCCCCATCCAATCTCCTGATGGAAAGTCAAATAACTCGTAACCATCCTTAATGTGCCATATCTGCCAAGGTTCCTCCAAGGTCACACGTCTTGGAAGGACCAAATCTGTAATTCAGCAAGTCAACCTCCAAAAAAGTACAAGAGGCCTGCCAGAAGGGAGGGGTGGGAAACATTAAAACCAATGCCAGGATGGAGGGGTGTGAAAGTAAAGAGAAAAAGCCTGCAGTGTGAGCACCATGGAATCCCGAGTCTGTTACACTAATACTGGAGACAGGAATGCCCTGAGTGGAGAGAAGACGTGCAGAGTTAAGCACAGAAGATTAAGATAGATAAGTGTGATACTATGAAATGTCAGTGATTTTGTCCTCTGATCCTCCTGGTGAGGAAACTGGGGTCACAACTGTTAACAGGAGATGAGGGATCTGAAAAACAGAAAGATATAGAAGTAGAGTTACAACCTTTAGAGATTTGTTATCAAATTATCAAAGCTTTCCTGCTCAAGAATTTAATGAAAACAACTTTAATATGTTCTAAAGAAACTTTAATAACTCTTACACTTTTTTCCCCTGATATAAGTGAATATGCATGAGCCATACAGATTCCCCTTCCAAATTGAGGCACTCATTCCCCCAGGCACCGGGAGTGTTGGCGGCTGGTGGTTCTCAGCCCAGAGTTTCTCCCTGGGACTCACTCTGTTCTGAAGGGAGCTACTCCCATAGGCAGCCCTCATCTAACCACTGGTCCTCCTTATGAAATTGCCTGATGTCTTTTTCGGTGACTGCATCGCAGTTTAACTCCTCCCTTTGTACAATCGTACCTCTTCTCCTCTATAAGAGTTGAACCCAAGAGCACTCCCTAATAACATTCTGCACACAAATTCTCATCTCAGACTTTGTTTCCCAAGAACCTCATTCTAAAACATAAGTATAGCAGCAGCTGGGTAGCAACAGCAATGAAAGGTGTCTGTGTCTACTTTGGAAGTCCTGGGAGTGACCAGGTTAGACTGAACTAGCCATGTAAGGGACTTGCTGATTATACTGCCCCATTAGGGAAGCATTGGAATAGCAACCACATAACCAAGGGAAATGGTTCTGAACGCTTCCTTGGAGTGGAGCCTTGTTCTTTATTCTATTCATTTGTTGGCAAACTGGCTCTATAGGGAAAAATGGGGCCCCGACATGTATATATATAATTTCTTTGCCAATTTCTGTGGTGTAGATTTTCCTACTTTGGCTGATTTCAAGCTACCAGCTGTTTAACTGGGCTCATCAATTTCCTAAATATTTAACAATCATCTCTTGGGGATCTCCAGCAGGCTGCTGCATGTAAGCATACTGTCCTTCTCAGACCTGCTTGGACCAGGAGAGCATCAAGCTCACAGGCAGCAGATATGATGATATGGGCTTGTTAGTGGCCTAGGCTTGTGGCGTGAGACTCAGAAAAAGACAATATTGTGATTAAACAAAGCAATACAATTTGAATGCAAGGTATATGGAGAATACAAGCAGCAGCCACCAGGGAGTAAAAGCTAAGAAGGCAGCCAGCAGATGCAGCGATGCCACAGAAACCAGAAAGCAATGGAAACTGTGAGCAAGCAGTTCATCATGGGAGAGAACAAGCAGTGGCAAAAACAGAAATTGAAAGATACTCCAAGTAATGCAGGGATAGGAAGAACAGCTGAGCTGTCTTAGTGGTAGAGCCATACAGCAGACAGCAATCAACTTGCAATATTGACACAGTGACAAGAGCTGCCTCAAGAGCTGCATTTAACTCCAGGCAACCTTGTAGTGCTCTGTTGTCTGAGTGGACTGCTTACTTAGCTAAGATCCCATCTACCTAATTTCCACATACAACCTTACAATCAAGCCCCCGCTATTTGAAGTAACCAGAGAGACTCTCTCTTGCTTGCAAAGACATGATTTTGTTAACCCCAGGTCATCGTCTGAGCTCAGCAGCCACAAGGCAGTAACAAACCCAGAGTGTGTGCAAAGGTTGTTAACAACATCAGAAGCAACCCAGAATAGAAGCAGCAGCATCTCTGCAACAGTCAGGGGAAACCAAAGCCATTTTCTTACAGAGAGTCTAAACATCCACAGGGCAACTTAATTAAATCATCCTTTTACCCTGTTAGTAAAGGAAAAGGTTGTTAAGAACTCGATACCACTGATTCATTCATTCAACAAATATTTATTTATTCATCCATTTATTTTTAAGGAAACCACACACAGGGATAAAATGCCTCCAGCCAAAGAAGGCAAGGGCTAGAAGTGTCTTAACACTAGGGAATGTATCCAAGTCATGTGGCACCAAAGTATGTTAGCAGCAGCAAATTCAAAGAGTCTGCAACAAACTCGATTCTTGCCTCCTAGGAGGAAAGAATTCGGCGGACGGGCATAAAACAGAGGAAAAGATCAAGGCAGGCGTGAAAGTTTATTAAAAAGTTTTGACCAGAAATGGCAGGAAGTAACGTACAATTGGAAGAGGACCAAGTGGGCAACTTGAGAGATCCAAGTGCCTCAACAGATATTTATTAAGTGTCTCATCTGAGAACCCCATACTGTGTGGGTTCTGGGGACGCAATGGCAATCAGAAACCATCAGACACTCCATCATGGAGCCAAAGGTCTTGGGGGAGACAAATATTTGATTTAAAAAATGTGCACAGAAAACATAGAAGTCAACTATGCTAAGTGCTAAGGAGAGACACAGAGTTCCCTGAGACTTCGCACTGGGATTGGGGGGGATTTGGCCTAGTCAGAGAGGTCAGAGAAGACTTCCCTGAGAAGAGATAATAATTGAGATCTGAACAATGGGTTCAAGTGAAGAGAGGAGGAAAGAGTGTTGAGGAAAGCCGGGAACAACATGCGCAAAAGCATACGGTAAGAGAGCATGGAAGCTGACAAACCTTCAGATTCAGAGTTTTGGACCATCAACCTTTGCACCACGTGGGAGTTGACAGAAAAGAAACGCAGACTGTCAGGCACAATTCCAGATTGACGTAATCAGAATCTGCATTTTAACAAGATTCCCTAGCAATCTGCACACATTTTAAAATTTGAGAGACTAAAAGAAGTCCAAAGTGGTTGGAGCTAAGGAAGTGAGGGGTGGGGCATGGTGTGAGTCAAGGCTAAACAGGTGGGTAAAGTCCACCACCCAGAGTTTCATCAGCCATATTGAGGAGTTTGGAGTTATAATTATTTTTTTTTTTTTCTGAGACATGAGTTATGTTGCCCAGGATGGCCTGAAACTCCTGGGCTCAAGCGAATGGGCTCAAGAGATGCTCCTGCCTCAGCCTCACAAGTAGTTGGGACTACAGGCACGTGCCACTGCACCCAACTCAAGTTTGGCTTTATTCTAAAAATATTGGAAAGTCATTGAAGTGTTTTAAGTCTGGCCAGGGAGGGAGGGTGTAGGAGGAAATCTAACCTTATAGTAGTTACTCATTAGACAGAATGAGAATTAAATGTGATTTGCATTTAGAAGGCTATTACAGATGTCCAGGCAGGAGAATATTAGAATCTGGACTCCAGAGATGAAGGTAGAGGTGGAATTGGAAAAAAAAAAAAAAAAAAACACACACACAAAGCAATGGATGTGAGACATATTCAAAAAATAAAGTCAGCAAGACTTGATAATTGTTTGGATTTGGGAATGGGAGGATGTGATAACATACAAAATGCTTTCAGACTTGCACAAATGATTTTCATGGTTTTTCTTGATTTTCACTGTCTTATTTTGGCACCAACAATTAAGCCTGGCAAGTGCTGAATAAATGAATGACTGAACTAAATGGAAAGTTTGAGGTAGAGTTTTAAGGGTAAGATCATGATTTGGGCTCTGGAATTGTTGATGGGGACTATTGTGAATTGAAGTGGGCCTCCCGAAACCATATGTTGAAGTCCTAACCCCTGATACCTGTGAATGTGACCTTATTTCAAAATGTAACAGACAACAGACATAATCAAGTTAAGATGAGGTCACACTGGATTAGGGTGGGCCCTAATTTTTTTCTTTTTATAAATTTAAGAGATATAAGTGCAGTTTTGTTATGTGAATATATTACATAGTGTTGAAGTCTGGGCTTTTAATATAGCCATCACCTGAATAATGTACATAAGTAATTTCTCATGTCACCACCCCTGCCCCCAACAATTGCAAGTCCACACTCCATGTCCATGTGTACATATTATTTAGTTCCCACTTATAAGTGAGAACATGCTGTATTTGACCTTTTGGTTTTTTTTGAGATGGAGTCTCGCTCTGTTGCCCAGGCTGGAGTGCAATAGTGCAGTCTCAGCTCACTGCAACCTCTGCCTCCCGGGTTCAAGCAATTCTCCTCCTTCAGCCTCCTGAGTAGCTGGGATTACAGGTGCCTGCCATTATGCACAGCTAATTTGTGTGTGTGTGTGTGTGTGTGTGTGTGTGTGTGTGTTTTGTATTTTTAGTAGAGATGGGGTTTCACCATATTGTCCAGGCTGGTCTCGAACTCCTGACCTCATGATCCGCCTGCCTCGGCCTCCCAAAGTGCTGGGATTACAGGTTTGAGCCACTGTGCCCAGCCTTTACTTTCTATTTGTGAATTGCTTCACTTAGGATAATGGCCTCCAGTTCCATCCCTGTTGCTGCAAGAGACATTATTTCATTCTTTTTATGACTAAATAGTATTACACTGTGTGTATATACCTTTTCTTTATCTAATTATCCATTGATGGACACTTAGGTGGATTTCATATGTTTGTTACTGTGAATACTGCTATGATAAGTATGAGTGTAGGTATCTTTTGATATAATTATTTATTTACCTTTGGTTATACATCCAGTAGTGGGATTGCTGAATCAAATGGTAGTTCTATTTTTAGTTGTTTGCAAATTCTTCATACTATTTTCCATAATTGTTATACTAATTCATATTGCCACCAGCAGTATATAAGTGTTCCATTTTCTTCACATTTTCACCAACATCTGGGTTTTCTTTTTTTTTTTTTTTTTTTTTACTTTTTGATAATAGTCATTCCGACTGGTGTGAGATGATATCTCATTGTGGTTTTAATTCGCATTTGTGTGATGATTAGTGATATAATGAGCATTCTTTCGTATGTTTGTTAGCCATTTGTATGTCTTCTTTCGAGAAGACATGTCTATTTATGTTTTTTGCCCACTTTTTAATGGGATTACTTGGATTTTTTGTTGCTCTTGAGTCATTTGAATTCCTTGTAAATGTTGGATGCTAGTCTCCTGTTGGATGCATAGTTTGGGAATATTTTCTCCCATTCTGAAGATTGTTCATTCTGTTGATTATTTATTTTGCTGTGCAGCAGCTTTTTAAGTTAGTTAAGTCCCATTTGTCTATTTTTGCTGTTGTTGCTTGTGCTTTTGAGGTCTTAGTAATGAATTCTTTGCCTAGACTAACATCCAGAAGAGTTTTTCCTAGGTTTTCTTCTAATATTTCTAGAGTTTCAAGTCTTACATTTAAATCTGTGATTCATCTTGAGTTGCCTTTTGTTTATGATGAGAGATAGGGGTCCTGTTTCACTCTTCTGCATATGGCTAGCCAGTTTTCCCAGCATCATTTATTGAATAGGGATCCTTTTTCCATTAGCTTGTTTTTGTTGACTTTGTTGAAGATCAACTGGTTATAGGAATGCTGCTTTATTTCTGCCTTCTCTATTCTGTTCCACTGGTCTATGTGTCTATTTTTCTATCAGTACCATGGTGTTTTTGTAGCTTTGTAGTGTAGCTTGAAGTCAGTTAACGTGATGCCTCCAGCTTTGTTCTTTTTGCTTAGGATCACTTTAGCTATTTGGGCTTTTGTTGTTGTTCCATAGAAATGTTAAGATTTTTTCCCCAATTCTGTGAAACTCGATGTTGGCATTTTGATAGAAATTGCATTAAATCTGTAGATTGTTTTGGGCATTATGGTCATTTTAATGATACTAATTCTTCTGATCCATTAAATAAGATGGTTTTCTATTTGTTTGTGTCATCTACAATTTCTTTCATCAATATTTTGTAGTTTTCCTTGTAGAAATATTTCACCTCCTCAATTAAATATATTTCTAGGTATTTTATTTTTTTGTAGCTATTGTAAATGGGATTACCTTCTTAACTGGTTGTCAGCATGATCATAATTGGTATATGGAAATATTAGTGATTTTTGCACATTGATTTTGTATCATGAAACCTTACTGATATGGTTTGGCTGTGTCTCCACCTAAATCTCATCTTGAATTGTAGTTTCCATAATCCCCACGTGTTGTGAGAGGGACTTGGTGAGAGGTAATTGAATCACGGGTGTGGTTACCCCCATGCTGCTGTTGTTGTGATAGTGAGTGAGTTCTCATGAGATCTGATGGTTTTATAAGGGGCTTTTCCCCCTTTTGATTGGCACTTCTCCTTCCTGTCATCATGTGAAGAAGGATGTGTTTGCTTCCCCTAATGCAAAAATTAGCCGGGTATGGTGGCATATACCTGTAATCCCAGCTACTTAGCTGGCTGAGGTATGAAAATTGCTTGAACCCAGGAGGTGGAGGTTGCAGTGAGCCAAGATTGCACCACTGCACTCCAGCCTGGGTGACAGAGTGAGACTCTATCTCGAAGAAAAGAAAAAAAAAATTAAAAGGAATGTGTTAGGAATAATTTCCTCCTCCTTGATTTTTTGGAACAGTTTCTGGAGGATTGATACCAGTTCTTCTTTGTACATTTGGAAGAATTCGCCTGTGAATCCATTCAGTCCTGGGCTTTTTTTTATTGTTGCTGGGAGGTTTTTCATTACTGATCTCGCTACTTATTACTGGTCTGTTCATAATTTCTGTGTCTTCCTGGTTCAGTCTTGGAAGGTTGTATGTTCCAGGAATTTATCTATTTTCTTTAGGTTTTCTAGTTTGTGAACACACAGTTGTTTATACATCTCTGATGATCTTTTGTATTTCTGTGGTCTCAGTGGTAATATATTCTTTTTTTATTTCTGATTGTATTTATTTGGATCTGCCCTCTTCTTCTTTTCTTAGTCTAGCTAGTGGTGTATTAATTTTATCTTTTCAAAGAACAAAACTTTGTGTTTCATTGATCCACTGGGTTTTACTTTTGGTCTCAATTTCATTTAGTTCTGCTCTGATCCTTGTTATTTCTTTTCTGCTGCTAGCTTTGGGTTTGGTTTGTTCTTGAGATGTGACATTAGGTTGTTAATTTGTGATCCTTCTATTTTTTTGTGTAGGCATTCAATGCGATAAACTTCAAAAGGCCCTAAATCTTATGATTGATGTCCTCATAAGGGGAAAGGGAGTTGGAGACACACACAGACACACATAAATGGAGATGGCCCTGTGAAGTTGGAGGCAGAGATTGAAGTGATGTGTCTATAAATCATGAATGCCAAGGATTGCCAGGAACTACCAGAAGCTAAAAGACAGGCAAACTCTTTCTCACATCCTCCAGAATGAACCAATCCTACTAACACCTGGATTTCAGACTTCCAGCCTCTAGAACCATGAAAGAATAAATTTCTGTTGCTTTAAGCCACCCAGTTTTGTGGTATTTTGTTATGGTATCCCTAGGAAGCTCACAGGAGAATGCCATTCCAATATCCAAAAAGCAATGCCAATAATTAGTTTAAAATTTTGATCTGAAACTGAGGAATTCCTCTAATAAAGGCTCTTAGCCAGAACCTGTTATGATTAGGATAAATATCCTTGATTACATCACTCCCAACCATCATCCCCTAGAAAATGTGGGTTTCCACATTTGTTGTCGAGAGTAGTCTATGAGGCCTGGCATGGTGGCTCACACCTATAATCCCAGCACTTTGGGAGGCCGACGCGGGTAGATCACTTCAAATCAGGAGTTCGACACCAGGCTGGCCAACATGGTGAAACACTGTCTCTACTAAAAATACAAAAATTAGCTGGGCATATTGTGCCTGTAGTCCCAGCTATTTGGGTGGATGAGACAGGAAATTGCTTAAACATGGGAAGTGGAAGTTGCAGTGAGCAGAGATCATGCCACTGTACTCCAGCCTGGGTGACAGAGCAAGTCCCTGTCTCAAAAAAAAAAAAAAAAAAAAAAAAAATAGTCTATGAGATCTTAAATGTCTCTTTGGCAATCTGAGAATTGAGAAAAGAAAGACATAAAATTAAGAGATGTTAGAAAGCAAACAAGATATGATAGAGAGCATTGAGAAAGTTGTTCTACCAAAGCATTCCCAATTCTGCTTCAAAGGGCAGAGAAGCTTTTATTATGTTTGAGATTGGTGTGTTATTTGACCACCTGACTATTGTAGCTGCTCAGAAGTCTCTTAGAGCTATTTCCTCTAATTCAGTCATCACTTTTTAAGAAGGTCTGGAAGATAAACATTTAGGTCTTTTCTGGGATGTAAACATCATTATCAATTGACTGTAAGAATCTAAAGGTCATCCTAATGTATCATAGGCCAGTCTACCTCCCAGGTCAACCAAATTGTTGCAATAGGCTCATCATCAGTGTTTTTCTCTACCCAGCACAGCCTCCAGTATAAATGAGCCTTGAACCCAGAAAAGACTAACTGGCTGGAAACTTGGCCTAGCCAGGAATGAAGATGTCCGTGTTCATTTCACTTAGGCTCTTGTGCATGATTCACAGCCCAGTCCTCTCCGGAGCTGGCCAAGAGGAATTACACTAGGCTGGTCCTAAAGAGTTTTGGTCTTGAGTGGGACTATGTATTAATATGATCCATTACAGGGCAAGGAACAACAAAGTTGTTTTACATGCAGATAGTTTCAATTGACCAGTGCATCAGGAGTTCACATCAAGTACAGTTGTCCAAGATGTGAAACTCTATCTTTTTAGACAGAATTCAGGGATGATGCTAAGGGGTGCCAACTTAGTTCACCTAAGGTAAACAAACTCACTGAATGCCTGTATACCTGGTAAATGATTACTACATGAAACTTTATCCAAAGCTCCCTCTTGGGATTCCTGGAACATACACTCTGGCAAACCTAATCTAAGTGTCCTCTCCCCCTCCTCCTGATCCTACCTCACCCACCAGCTGTGCAATTGGAAGTATTTTCACCACTCGAAGACACATCAAACACAAATTCTCAAAGCAATACACAAAGATGAGCTTGTGCCTAGACAACTCTAGATGGTCGGGAAAAATGCTCAAGAGGTCTCTGGCCAGACCTCCCTCACCTGCTGACTTCTCACCTCTCTCCTAGGCTACTCTTAATGCTAAGTGCTAACTAAATTTTTGTGCTAAATGGCTCCCCTCTCCAGGCCTAGACATGAACCGAAACCTTCTTTTTGCCTCTTCCCCTGGCAAAGGCAAAGAAAGATGAATATTTATATAAGGGCAACTATCAACAACAAAAAAGTGAATAAAAGAAAGTACAAAAGCATGAGTAAATGTTCAGTTAACATATCCTGCCTGACATGATTTGGCTACATGGGATATGTAGCTCTCACAATTTCCATGTGTCATCGGAAGAACCCTGTGGATGTGATTGAATTATAGTGATAGTGAATGAGTCTCACAAGATCTGATGGTTTTAAAAATGGGAGTTTCTCTGCACAAGCTCTTTGCCTGCCGCCATCCATGTAAGATGTGACTTGCGGCCAGGCATGGTGGCTCATGCCTATAATCCCAGCACTTTGGGAGGCTGAGGCAGGCAGATCATGAGGTCAAGAGATCGAGACCATCCTGGCCAACATGGTGAAACCCCATCGCTACTAAAAATTCAAAAATTAGCTGGGCGTGGTGGTGTGTGCCTGTACTCCCAGCTACTTGGGAGGCTGAGGCAGGAGAATTGCTTGAACCCCGGAGGCAGAGGTTGAAGTGAGCCAAGATCACACTACTGCGCTCCAACCTGGTAATAGAGTGAGACTCTGTCTCAAAAAAAAAAGGTTTGACTTGCTCCTCCTTGCCCTCCACCATGATTGCGATGCCTCCCCAGCCATGTGGAACTGTAAGTCCATTAAACCCTTTTTCCTGTATAAATTACCCAGTCTCAGGTATGTCTTTATTAGTCCCATGAAAACGGACTAATACAGTAAATTGGTACCACAGTGGGGTGTGGCTGAAAAGATACCTGAAAATGTGGAAGCGACTTTGGAACCAGATAACAGGCAGAAGTTGGAAAAGTTTGGAGGGCTCAGAAGAAGACAGGAAAATGTGGGAAAGTTTGGAACTTTCTAGAGACTTGTTGAATGGCTTTGCCCAAAATGCTGGTAGCGATATTGACAATAAAGTCCAGGCTGAGGAGGTCTCAGATGGATATGAAGACCTTGCTGGGAACCAGAGCAAAGGTGACTCTTGTTATGTTTTACCAAAGAGACTGGCAGTATGTTGCCCCTGCCCTAGAGACTTATGGAACTTTGAACTTGAGAGAGGTGATTTCAGGTATCTTGTGGAAGAAATTTCTAAGCAGAAAAGTATTCAAGAGGTGACTTGGGTGCTGTTAAAGGCAATCAGTTTTATAAGGGAAGCAGAGCATAAAAGTTCAAAAAAATTGTAGGCTGACAATGCAATAGGAAAGAAAATCCCATTTTCTGAGGAGAAATTCAAGCAGAAATTTGCATAAGTAATGAGGAGCCAAATGTTAACCCCAAGACAATGTGGAAAATTTTTCCAGGGCATGCCAGAGGTCTTCACGTCAAACCCCTGCATCACAGGCCTAGAGGCCTAGGAGGAAAAAGTGGTTTCATGACCAGGCCCAGGGTCCCCATGCTGTGTGCAGCCTAGGGACTTGGTGCCCTGTGTCCCAGTTGTTCCAGCCATTGTTGAAAGGGGCCAACATAGAGCTCAGGCCGTGGCTTCAGTGGGTGCAATCTTCAAGCCTTGGCAGCTTCTATGTTGTGTTGAGCCTGGAAGTGCACATAAGTCAACAATTGAGTTTTGGGAACCTTTGCCTAGATTTCAGATGATGTATGGAAATGCCTGGATGTCCAGTCAGAAGTTTGCTGCAGGGGCTGCGCTTTCTTGGAGAATCTCTGCCAGGGCAGTGCAGAAAGGAAATGTGGGGTCAGAGCCTCCACACACAGTCTCTACTGGGGCACCACCTAGTGGAGCTGTGAGAAGTGGGCTGCCTTCCTTCAGACCTCAGAATGGTAGATCCACTGACAGCTTGCACCGTGCACCTGGAAAAACCACAGACACTGAATGCCAGTCTATGAAAGCAGCCAGGAGGGAGGCTGTACCCTGCAAAGCCACAGGGTCAGAGCTGCCCAAGGTCAGGGGAACCCACCTCTTGCATCAGTGTGACCTGGATGTAAAACACGGAGTCAAAGGAGATCATTTTGGAGCTTTAAGGTTTGACTGCCCCTCTGAATTTCAGACTTGCATGAAGTCTTTAGCCCCTTCATTTTGGCCAATTTCTCCCATTTGGAATGGGTATATTTATCCAAGGCTTGTACCCCCATTGTATCTAGGAAGTAACTAATTTGCTTTTGATTTTCAGGTTCATGGACAGAACTGACTTGCTTTGTCTCAGATAAGACATTGGACTGTGGGCTTTTGAGTTAATGCTGAAATGAGTTAAGACTGGGGAACTGTTGGGAAGGCATGAGATTTGAGAGGGGCCAGGGGCAGAGTGATAGAGTTTGGCTCTGTCCCCACCCAAATCTCTTCTTGAATTGTGACCCCCACATTTGCCACATGTTGTGGGATGAGCCCAGTGATAGGTGAATGAATTATGGGGGCCAGGCTTTCCTGCACTGTTGTGATCATGAATGAATCTCACAAGATCTGATGGTTTTAAAAATGGGAGTTTCCCTGCACAAGCTCTCTCTTTGCCTGCTGCCATCCATGTAAGATGGACTTGCTCCTCCTTGTCTTCCACCATGACTGTGAGACCTCCCCAGCCATGTGGAACTGTTAAATACACTAAACCATTTTTTCTGTATAAATTACCCAGTCTCGGGTATATCTTTATCAGCAGCATGAAAACAGACTAATACACTGCCCAAGTGGACCATGGATTGGTGAGCTGACTGATGCTAATACCTAGGAAGCAGTTGTCCCTCATTTGGCTAGCATACAGTGTGGCTGGTGCCCTGACCTCCTCTTTCTTTAGCTGGGGAGACTGAGATCAGTCTCTTGATCCCCCAGGACTTGCCACTGAATGCATGCTAACCATGACTAGGCTCATGCAAGCTCACTAAAGTAAGGTTGTCATGTGGATCGGAGTGAACAAAGGAGAGGAGTAAGTAACTGAAGACTTTGATCTCTGCTCTGATAAGAAGTGTTGTGTCACCAAGCCAATTAAGGGAGGAGTGAGAATTTGAAGAGTTGGAAGCAAACCCTGGAAACTGGCTGCACATACACCTTCCTTCTTGTTCTCTTGCTAGGTGCCTGGGGCTGTGCAGCCTGTCTCCTTCCTGGTCTATTTAGTTCTGGAGTGGGAGGAGAAAAGGAGAGAGAGCTTCAACAGGCTCACACTTGCTCAGTAGGAAGTGAAAGCATGGGTCCCAGGCCTTGAGATAATCTAGGCTTTTTATTTGGAGAAATCCAAGTGACCAGAGATTCTTTAGCCAGGAGTGATGGTCATTATTCAAAAAAGGTACTTGCACACACATGTTTATAGCAGCACAATTCACAATTGCAAAATTGTGGAACCAACCCAAATGCCCATCAATCAATGAGTGGATAAAGAAACTGTGGTGTATATATACAGTGGAATACTCCTGAGCCATAAAAAGGAATGAATTAACAGCATTTGCAGTGGCCTGGATGAGATTGGAGACTTATTCTAAGTGAAGTAACTCAGGAATGGAAAACCAAATATCATGTGTTCTCACTGATATGTGGGAGCTAAGCTATGAGGACACAAAGGCATAAGAATGATATGGTGGACTTTGGGGACAAAGTGGGAGGGGGATGAGGGATAAAAGACTATAAATATGGTGCAGTGTATACTGCTCAGGTGATGAGTGCACCAAAATCTCACAAATCACCACTAAAGAACTTACTCATGCAACCAAATACCACCTGTACCCTAATAACTTATGGGAAAAAAAGAAGATGTTGCCATTTGCAACAATGTGGAGAATATCATGCTAAGTGAAATAAGCCATGAGGATGAGGGTTTAGAGGGTGAGGATGAGGGTTTAGAGGAGGGTGAGGATGGAAAAACTACCTGTTGGGTACTATGCTTCCTGGGTAATAAAATAATCTGTACTCCAAACCCCCATGACACACAGTTTACCCATGGAACAAACCTGCACATGTACCCTCTAAGCCTAAAGTCAAAGTTGGAAAAGAAAAAAAATAAGCCAGACACAGAAAGATAAGTATTACATGATCTCATTTATTTTGTGAAATCTTAAAAAACAAAAAAGGCAAATACATACGATAGAGAATAAAACAATGTTTACTAGAGATAGAAAGTGGAGGTTGGAAGTTGAGAAAGGAGAAAACAGGGAGATGTAGGTCAAAGGATACAAAGTGGCAGATATAGAGGATAAACGAACCTAGAGATCTAATACAAAATATGAGGACAATAGTTAACAATACTGTATTGTAGTCACCATTTTTGCTAAATGAATAGATTTTAGCTGTTTTTGCTCAAGAAAAACAAAACACATTTTAAAAAGCAGGTTACTAAGTGAGATAATGAATATGTTGATTTGCTTTACCATATTAACCATTTTGCCATCTGTATGTATCTTATAACATCATGTTGTCTACCTTTAATATATACAATACAAATTATTTTTAAAAATCAACAAACTTCTGTCTGGTTGCAGCCTCTCAGCTCAATTGATCTATTTGAGGAGGGGATGTGAATCTGCAGGGAACTGAGAGTATAAAGATAACAAGAGTGTAGTAAAGACAAATAATGTTAGCTCCTCCCTATCTATTTTCTGTACACAGTGTCCATGAAGATTTAAGAACAGTAGCAGCAAGAAGGAAGAAAACGGATGAAACAGAAAGAGCGGGGGGCGGGGGGGGGGGAGAAAGAAGGAAGAGGAGGAGGAGAAGGGAGAAGGAAGGAAGATAAAAGTGGAGGGTGGTGGAAGAGGGTGAGGTGAGTGATGAGAAAAGCGATGAGGTTTTGAGAGTGAATGTTGAACCCCTGCCTGGCTTTCCCAGCCCCAGGATCTCCTGCTCTCTGCATCTGAAGTCTCTGATGATTTTCTCCCACTGCAAGCTCTTGCTTAACCCCATTTCATAGTCAGAGAAAGGAGGTTACTTAATCATAGCCTCCCTGCTGATACATCTCAGAATTAACTCAGACTGCTACAACAGGTGACACAGTAAGTCCACAGTTGCTGACTGTTTAAGATTCTTTAGCGACTAAACCATTCCTGGACCCTGTATGATTTGTTTTTGTACCAAACATTTGGATCCAGTTGCCAGCTTTTTCCTGACTGTCAATCATTTCTGACTGGCTATTTTCCTAATACTCCAGCTCCTTCTTCTAAACCTGCCATCTCCAACTCCCACCCAAGGACTAGAATCTCCATCCTTCCTCCATCCAGTTCTCATCCTGTTCCTGTCATCTCTCCTGTGTTGGGTCTCAAAAACACAAATGAAATCCTCAACAAAATACTAATAAACCAACTTCAACAGCACAGCACATTGAAAGAATCACATACCACGGCCAAGTGGGATTTATTTCTAGGATACAAGGATAGTTCAACATATTAAAATCAATCAATGTGACCACTACAGTATCAGAATAAGTGAAAAAAAAATCACTCATGCAGAAAAAAAACTTCACAAAATCCAAAACTATGATAAAAACACTTAATAAACTAGGACTGTAAGAAAATCACCTAAACTTTATAAAAGCCATATATAAAAAGCTGCCAGCTAACATCATACTCAATGGTGAAAAGCTGAAAGATTTTTTGATAAGATCTGGAGCACGGTAAGGATAACCACTATCACTTCTATTCAACATAGTCCTACAAGTCCTAGCCAGAATAATTAAGGAAGAAAAAGAAATAAAAGGCATTCAAATTGGAAAGGAAGAATAGAATGATCTCTTTGTGAAGATGATATGATTCTATATGTAGAAAACACTAAAGACTAAAAATAACTGTTAGAAATAATAAACGAATTTGGAAAAGTTGCAGAACACAAAATTAACACACAAAAAATCAGCTATATTCTATATAATAACAATAAACAAGATGAGAAGGAAATTTAGAAAATCATCCTATTTACAATAGCAACATCACTTCTTGGCCTTTTGGCTAAGACTGAGTATACAATAACATTAAAAATAAATAAATAAAACAAAGTACTAAGGAATAAACTTAACCAAGAAGGCAAAACACTTGTACACTGAAAACTACAAAATATTTCTGAAAATAATTAAAAGGACACAAACAAAAAAGTATCTTCTGTTCACGGACTGGAAGACAATATTGTCAAAATGTCTATACTACCTAAAGCTATCTACGAATTCAATGCAGTTCCTATCAAAATCCCAATGGTATTTTTTTAAGAAATAGAACAAAAAATCTAAAATCTATATGGAATCCCAAAGAACTCTGAGTAGCCAAAACAATCCTGAAACAAACAAAAACAAAGCTAAAAGCCTCACACTTTATAATTTCAAAATATATTACAAAGTCACATTAATCAAAACAGTATAATTCTGGCATAAAGACAAGCATATATATTAATGGAACAGAATAGAGAGCTCAGAAATAAACCCTCACGTGTGTGGTCGAATGATCTTCGACAAGGGCACCAAGACTACATAATGGGGGAAGTGTAGCCTCTTCAACAAATGGTGTTGGGAAACCCAGATATCCAATTGCAAAAGAAAAACGTTGGATACCCTGTACCATATATAAAAATCAACTCAAAGTGGATTAACCACCTAACCATAAGATCTGAAACTGTAAAACTACTAACTACAAGAAAACATAAGGCAGAAGCTTTGTGATAATGTATTTGGCAATGATTTCTTGGCTATGACCTGATAACCCCAAGTGATAAAAGGAAAAATAGACAAATGGGACTATATCAAATCTAAAAACTCCTAAGCAGCAAAGGAAACAGCCAGCAAAGTAAAAAGGCATCCTAAAGAATGGGAGAAAATATTTGTAAATGATATATCTGATAAGGGGTTAGTATCTAGAATATACAAAGAACTCCTACAACTCAACATCAGAAAAACACAAAAACCTGATTTAAAAGTGAGCAAAGGACTTGAACAGACATTTCTCTAAAGAAGATATACAAAGGACCAACAAGCAAATGAAAAGATGCTCAATGTCACTAATCATTAGACAAACGCAAATCAAAACCACAATGAGATATCACCTCCTATTACAATGGCCATTATCCAAAAAATAGAAAATAACAAATGCTGGTGAGAATGTGGAGAAATTGGAAACCCTGTGCACTGATGGTGGGAATGGAAAATGGTGCAGCTGCTATGGAAAACAGTATGGAGATTTCTCAAAACATTAAAAGTAGAATTATTATGTGATTCAGCAATCCCACGCCTGGGTATTTACCCAAAACAATCAAAAACAGGATCTGGAAGAGAATATGCACACTCATTTTAATTGCAATAATATTCACGATAGCCAAGAGGTGGGAGCAAACAAACTAAATGTCCACTGACAGTTAAATAGATAAAGAAAATGTGGTATATACATACAATGGAATATTATTCAGTTTTTAAAAAGAAGGAAATCCTGTCATACACTAGAAGTGCATGAACCTTGAGGACATTATGCTAAGTGAAATAAGCCAGTCACAAAAAAAGACAAATACTGCATGATTCCATGTATATAAGGTATCTAAAGTAGTCAGACTCATAGAAACAGAAAGTTAATGTGGTCAGTAGAGGCTGGAGGGAGGGGGAAATAAGTAGTCATTGCTCAATGGGGTATAGAGTGTCAGTTTTGCAAGATGAAAAGGTTCTAGAGAACTGCTGTACAACAATATGTATATAGTTAACACTACTGTACTGTATACTTAAAAATAGTTAAGATGATATGGGAAAGAGTTCAAATGTCCATCAAGAAATGAACAGATAAACAAATATGGGATATATTATTCAGCCATAAAAAGAAATGCAGTTCTGATATATGCTGCAATGAAGGTAAACCTTGAAACTATTCGAAGTGAAGGAAACCAGACATAATAGGTCATATATTATGTGATTCCATTTATAGAAAATACCAGAATAGGTAAGTCCATAAAGACAGAACACGTATTAGTGGCTTCTGGATGCTGAAGGGAAGGGGAGAATAAGGAGTAACTTATTATTTAAAGTAATTATTAAAGTTACTCCGTATTCTTCCCTTAACAGATATGAGTTTTTCTTTGGGGACAAGAAGAATGTGTGGGGTGGGGTTTTTTGGTTTTTGTTTTTAGAGATGGGGTCTCACTCTGTCACCTGGGCTGGAATGCAGTGGTGCAATCATAGCTCACTGCAGCCTCTAAATCCTGGGCTCAAGTGATCCTGCTGCCTCATCCTCCTGAGTAGCTAGAACTACAGGCATGTGCTACCACAGCCAATTAATGATGAAAATATTTTAGCATTGAATAGGTGTGGCAGTTGCACAGCAATTGTGAATGTACTGTAAACTAAAAAGTATCCGAAACAGTCTCAGTCAATTTAGAAGTTTATTTTGCCGAGCTTAACAACATCTCCATGACATGCCTCAGGACAAGATTAAGGACATACCCGTGACATGCCTGTCCTAAGGACAGCCTCAGGAGATCCTGATGACATGTGCCCAAGGTGGTTGGGCTACAACTTGGTTTTATACATTTTGGAGAAATATAAGACATCAATCAATACATGTAAGATGTACAACGACTGTTTGAAAAGGCAGTACAACTGGAAGTGGCAGTTGCCAGTGGGGAGGAATTCCAGGTCACAGCCAGATTCAAAGATTTCTGATTGGCAATTGCTTATTATCTAAAGATGTGGAATCAATCGAAAGGAATTTCTGGATTATGATAAGGGGTTGTGGAGACCAAGGTTTTATCATGCAGGTGAAGCCTTCAAGTAGCAGGCTCCAGGGAGAATAGATTGTAACTGTTTCTTATCCAACTTGAAGAGACTGTTCTACAGAAAATCAAATACTGCAACATCTCACTTATAAGTGGGAGCTGAATGATGAGAACGCATGGACACATGAGGGAAACAACACACACTGGGGCCTGTTGGAAGGTTGGGGGAAGGGGAGCTGGGAGGGAGAGCATCAGGAAGAAAAGATAAAGGATACTGGGCTTAACCCATTTATGCCTGAGGTTGAAATTTTTTCAATTTTTGCAATCAATCAAACCTTGGCAATGACCTTGAGTGGTAGGATATAAATAACTCCCACATGCTTAGTGTTCCAATAATGGAACACTAGGCAAATACGTAGGTGATAGGATGATCTCTGCAGCTAATCACCATGGCACACATTTAACTATGTAACAAATTTGCACATCTTGCACATGTCTAGAACTTAAAAGTTAAACATAAAAAAAAGAGTCTTTGCTTGCCAATGGTCTATCAATTTTATTTATTTTTTCAAAGAACCAGCTTTTTTTGTTTCATTTATCTTTTGTATTGTTTGTTTCTTTCAATTTCATTTAGCTCTGTTCTGATCTTGGTTATTTCCTTTCTTCTGCTAGGTTTGGGTTTGGTTTGTTCTTGTTTCTTTAGTTCCTTGCGGTGTGACCTTAGATTGTCTGTTTGTGTTCTTTCAGACTTCTTGATGGAGGCATTTATGGTTATGAAGTTTCCTCTTAGCACAGCCTTTGCTGTATCCTAGGGGTTTTGATAGTTGGTGTCACTATTGCTGTTCAGCTTGAAGAATTTTCTAATGTCCATCTAGATTTCATTTTTGACCCAGTGATCATTCAGGAACAGGTTATTTAATTTCTATGTATTTGCATGGTTTTGAAGGTGGTTCCTTTTGGAGTTGATTGCCAGTTTTATTCCACTATGGTTTGAGGGAGTGTTTGATATAATTTCAATTTTCTTAAATTTATTGAAGCTCATTTTATGGCCTGTAATATGGTCTATCTTAGAGAAAGCTCCATGTGCTGTTGAATAAAATGTATATTCTGTGGTTGTTGGGTAGAATGTTCTGTATATATCTGTCAAATCCATTTGTTCCAGGATATAGTTTAAATTGATTGTTTCTTTGTTGAATTTGTCTTGATGACCTGTCTAGTGCTGTCAGTGGAGTACTGAAGTCCCCAACTACTATCGTGTTGCTGTATCATTTCTTAGGTCTATTAGTAACTGTTTTATAAATTAGGGACCTTCAGTATTAGGTGCACATATATTTAGGATTGTAATATTTTCCTGTTGGACAAGACATTTTATCACTCATATAATGTCCCTCTTTGTCTTTTTTAATTGCTGTTGCTTTAAAGTTTGCTCTGTCTGATATAGGAATAGCTACTCTTGCTCACTTTTGGTGTCCATTTGCATGGAATGTCTTTTTCCATCCCTTTAAGTGTATGTGAGTCCTTACATGTTAGGTGAGTCTCTTGAAGGCAGCAGATGGTTGATGAGTTCTTATCCATTCTACAGTTCTGTATCTTTTAAGTGGAGCTTTTAGGCCATTTACATTCAACATTAGTATTGAGATGGGAGGTACCATTTCATTCATCATACTATTTGTTGCCTGTATACCTTGGATTTTTTGTTTTGTGTTTTCTTGTGGGTTTTTTTCTTTTGTATTTTTGTTTTGTAGGTCCTGTGAGATTTATGCTTTAAAGGGGTTCTGTTTTCATGTGTTTCCAGGATTTCTTTCAAGATTTAGAGCTCCTTTTAGTGGTTCTTGTAGTGCTGGCTTGGTGATGGCAAATTCTTTCAGCATTGGTTTGTCTAGAAAAGACCATTTTTCCTTTGTTTATGAAGCTTAGTTTCACTGGATACAAAATTCTTGGCTGATAATTGTTTTGTTTGAGGAGCCTGAAGATAGGTCCCCATTGTCTTCTAGCTTGTAGGGTTTCTGCGGAGAAATCTGCTGCTAATCTGATAGGTTTTCCTTTATAGGTTTCCTGGTGCTTTTGACTCACAGTTCTTAAGATTATTTCCTTCATCTTAACTTTAGGTAATCTGATGACAATGTGCCTAGGTGATGATCTTTGTGCAATGAATTTCCCAGATGTTCTTTGTGCTTCTTGTGTTTGGATGCCAAGGTCTCTAGCAAGGCTAGGGAGGTTTTCCTCAATTATTCTGCCAAATATGTTTTCTAAACTTTTAGATTTCTCTTCTTCAGGAATGCCAATTATTCTTAGGTTTGGTAGTTTAACATAAATGCAGACTTCATGGAGACTTTGTTCAATTTTTCTTATACTTCTTTCTTTGTCTTTATTGGACTTGATTAATTCAAAGACCTTGTCTTTGAGCTTTGAAGTTCTTTATTCTGCTTTTCAAATCTATTGCAGAGATTTTCCAGAACATTTAGTGTGTCTTTAAGTGTGCCCATTGTTTCCTGAAATTGTGGTTTTTTTTAATTTATGCTCTCTATTGCATTGAATATTTCTCCCATAACTTCTTGTATTTTTTTTTTTTAATTTCCTTATATTGGGCTTCACCTTTCTCTGTTGCCTCCCTGATTAGCTTAATAACTAACCTCCTGAATTCTTTTTCAGGTAAATCAGGGATTTCTTCTTGGTTGGAATCCATTGCTGGTGGGCTAGTGTGATTTTTTCTGGGTGTTGAAGAACTCTGTTTTATCATATTGCCAGAGTTGGTTTCTGGTTTCTTTTCATTTGGGTAGGCTCTGTCAGAGAGAAGGTCTAAGGCCAAAGGCTGTTGTTCAAATTCTTTTGTCTCATGGGGTGTTCCCTTGATGTAGTATTCTCCCTGTTTTCCTGGGATGTGGCTTCCTGAGAGCCAAGCTGTAGGGATTGTTATCTCTCTCCTGGATCTAGCCACCCAGCAAGTCTACCAGGCTCTGGACTGGTGCTGGAGGTTGTCTGCACAGAATCCTCTGATGTGAACTGTCTGTGAGTCTCTTTACATTGATACCAGCATCTGCTCTGGTGGAGGTGGCAGAGGGGGTAAAATGGGCTCTGTGAGGGTCTTTGGTTCTTAATGCCCTAGTTTTGGGCTGGTTGACCTCCTGCTGGAAGGTAGTGCTTTCAAGAAAGCATCAGCAGTAGTAGCATGGGGAGGAACAGGTGGTGGGGGCCACCACCAGCCCCTTGAACTCCCAAGGGTATATGCCCTTTGTCTTCAGTTACCAGGGCAGGTAGGGAAGGACTATCAGGTGGGGGCAGAGCTAGGAACATCTGACCTCAGACTCTCTTTGGGTGGGTCTTGCTGCAGCTGCTGTGGGGGATGAGGTTGAGATTCCCAGATCAACAGAGTTATGTTCCTAGGAGGATAATGGCTGCCTCTATTGGGTCATGCAACTTGTCAGGGAAGTGGGGAAAAGCCAGCAGTCATAGGCCTCACCCAGCTCCCAGACTGGCCCCAAAGGGCCAGTCTCACTCCCCTGTGCCCCCAGCAATAGCACCAAGTCTGTTTCCAGGCAGTGGGTGAACAGGACTGAGAACTTGCCCTAGGCCACCCACCTTCCAGCTGTGAAAGCAATTAGGGCTTATATTCTTCACCTGCCTATGGAGTCTGCACACTGGATTCACGTCCTCCCGTGAGTCTTGGCCAGGAGGCTTCTCAATCAGTTCAAATTCTTAGAAAAGTTTAGCTGGAGATTTTCTTCTCCCTGTGGCCTTTTCCCAGTGCCTCTGGCCACCCTCCCCAAGGGCCCCTGTGAGACAGGGCAAAAATGGCTTGCTAGGGGACCCAACAAGCCCACAGGAGTTTTCCTGCTGCTTCCTCTAGCCCTGTATTACACTCAGCTCTCTAAACTGACTCAGCTCCAGGTAAGGTCAGAATCTTCTCCCATAACCTAAGCCTTCAGGTTCCCCTGTGCAGGGGGATGTGTTCTGGGGTGGAAGATCTCCGTTTCCCACTTCCACAGTTTGGGCACTTATAGTATTTGGGGTGTCTCCTGAGCCCTGCAGGAGCAATCTGCTTCCTTCAGAGGGTCTGTTGGTTCTCTTGGCTTTCCTAATGTATTTCTGCAGTCATTCCAGAGCAAAAGTTCGTGATGCAAGCCCCCACATACTGCTCTGTCTGTCTGAGTGGTAGCTGCAATCTAGTCCTGGCTCCCATCTGCCATGATCCCTGGATTATACATTTTAAATAAGTCTGGTCTATCAGCCTTAAGGTCTGTGCTGATGTTAATGATAATGAGGCACGTCCAACTCCTCTTTCCCATTATGGCCTGAACTAGCTTTTCAGGTTAACTTTGGAATGCCCTTGGCCTAGAGGAGGGTCCATTCAAATGGTTGGGGGTGCTTAGAATTTTATTTTTGATTTATAATACTAAATTCCACTGAATTATTCACTTTAAAATGGTAATTTTTATTTATTTTATTTATTTATTTTTTAAGGTCCTTCCCCTGACCTTAAAAAAATGGTAATTTTTGTTAGATAAATTTTACCTCAGTAAAAAATTAAAATGTGTTTTACAAAGCAAGTACACACCATGCACACACAGACACACACACACACATATTCTGTGTTAGCCAGTTCTCACATTGCTATGAAGAAATACCTAAGACTGGGTAATTTATAAAGAAAAGAGGTTTAATTGGCTCATGGTTCCACAGGCTGTACAGGAAGCATGATGCTAGCATCTGCTTCTGGGGAGGCCTCAGGGAGCTTTCACTCACGGCAGAAGGCAAATGGGGAATGAAGCACCTAAGCAGGAGCAGGAGTAAGAGGATCAGGGGAGGTGCTGGACACTTTTAAACAACAAGATATTGCAATAATTCACTCACTCACTATCATGAGAATGACACCCAGAAGATGGCGATAAACCATTCTTGAAGGATCACCATCATGATTCAATCACCTCCCACTAGGCCCCACTTCTGACACTGGGGATTACAATTGACATGAGCTATGGGTGGGGACACAGATCCAAACCACATCACATACATGCATATATCTACATAAATGTGCACACACACACACACACACACACAAGCTCTTAGACTGGCAACCTTTTACTAACTAGATTGAATAAAACAATTGGGACCATCTACAATAAATTTCCCTCAGTTTTCAATCTCATCATCTTGCACTCAAACATGTGGACATCCACATTTACTGCCTCATTTCATCCGAAGAGAATAAAGTATCCTTCTTATTTTAAGACAACTGCTCCAAATCCCTTCATTTTTTCTTCCAAGTTCTCACTCCTTTAAATTTCACTTTTTCTGTTGAATATTCCATCTATTTGTTCTATTGATTTTTTTCTCTTTAGCCTATAAATAGTCCCAAGTCTCTCCCACCCTTAAAAAAAAACCCATTGACCTTGTACTACTCACTGTAATTTGTCTCCTTTCATTCTCTGCCAACTTTCTCAGACAGCAGTCAACATTCACTTTCTGCTTCAATTTGTCTCCCCAAGGTCACCAATGCCTCCATAACTATGAAATCTAATAGACATATTTAAGTCTTTATTATAAAAACAATTTGTGACATTGTGAAATATATATTTGATCTTCCACCTATTTCCTGGCATACAACTCTTAAAATCCTTAGACTCTCCAAACTGAAGACTTTTTGTATGCTAATGTTGACTGATGGCTGCCAGCCCCTATGTAGCTTCAGGATGGGAGCTGGTCATGGAAAGACCAAGGCATGATTAGAGGATTGGGATTTTGCATTCTACCTCCTGACCTCCTGGGAGGGAGAGTGGCTAAAAGTTGAGCTGATCACTAATGGCCAATTATTTAATCAATCACGTCCATGTAATGAAGCTTCCATAAAAACTCAAAAGGACCAGGTTTGGAAAACCTCCAGGTAACTGAACACTTGGGGGTCCCTGGAGGGTGACTGCCTAGGAAGGACATGGAAGCTCTGCATACCTTCCCCCACACTTTTTTCTAAAAATTTTTTCATCTGTATCCTTTGTAATATCCTTTACTTATTAATTTTTTTGAGACAGTGTCACTCTCCTGTCACCCAGGCTGGAGTGCAGTGGCACAATCTCAGCTCACTTCAACCTCCACCTCCTGGGTTCAAGCAATTCTCCCTGCCTCAGCCTCCTGAGTAGCCGGGACTACAGGTGTGTGCCACCACCCCTGGCTAATTTTTTTTAATATTTAGTAGAGACGGGGTTTCACCATATTGGCCAGGCTGGTCTTGAACTCCTGACTTCAGGTGATCTGCCCGCCTTGGTGCCCCAAAGTGCTAGGATTATAGGCGTGAGCCACTGTGCCCAGTCATGAATGTATTTATTAAATAATAAGACTTGAAATTCTGTAATGTCCTCTATAATGAACCAGTAAACTGTTTCCCTGAGTTCTGTGAATAAATCAAACCCAAGGGGAAGTTAGGTGACAGAACATTTGAGGACTAAGTTCTGATTTTTTTATCTTGCTCAAATTCCTATCTAAGGGGTCTGGGGTGTCATGCCTTACAAACCATAAATTCTCATCAGATGGGTTTTATTTAACCCTATATATTGTGACTTACTTTCCAACCTGATTCTGGCATAACGTTGTGAAACAAGAAAGAAACTGAAAACATTTTACCCCAAAACATGTTTCTTTGCCATGTCTTGAAATGGCCCTACGAAGCTGTCCTTTGTAGGGGAGTATTTGCATCTGTAAAGAATCTCTATTAACATAGCAGAGTCTCTATTAACATAGCTAGGTCTTTTTCTTCTGGGCTCTCCCAATCCTAAAGAGATTAACTAAAAGTCTAGTACCTTTTAAAGATCTGAATAGGAAGCATTTGTCGTCTATTGTCTCTAAGGGCAGCCACGGTAATAAGACTTCAAAAGAATCTTGGTCTTACAATCTTTTATCTTTTTTTTTTTTTTTTTTTTTTTTTGTGAACTAATTTGAGCTTCTCATTCATTCAAATGTTATAACAATTAACAGAGGTGGACTACTTGGCTTTTTATGCTAGCATTTATGCTTGTTATCATTCCCAAATCACGTTCACATTTAAGAAGTCATTACACATTTTCTGATGTATTTTATCTAAACAAAGACATTTCTTGCTTTTGGAACCAAATGAAGACAGGTTTTTCATATCCCACTAAGTGACAAGTTCCAGTCAGTACAGAGGTAAGATCTTCACAGTTGGTAGTTGAACAGGTGACCAGAAGCATGGAAAATGCAGTTCTTCAAACTGAGAAACACAGATTTGGAAGAAAGCTTACAATTCTTTTACTGAGCCTAAGTAATTCATCTGCCTTGGGAAGGGACACAGACAGCCAGATTAAGTAACCTTTTGCATGTTCACAAGTCAACTAGCAGCAAAACAGAGAAATTAACTTGCTTCTAATACTCTAGGTCTTGCTTCCCACAAACCACAAATGCTTCATGAAAATACTTTTAAATGTCTCCTAAAACAATCTTTTATCTTAACCTGAGCATTTCCTTTCTATGGATCCAAGGTTTTTGGACAAACTGAACAAATTGTCAAGCAATTTGGAAGTGCAAAGTGGAAGTTCCCACTTTGAGTTGTCTTGCCTTTCTAGACCAAACCAATAGACCAAACCAATGTATTTCCTAAATGTATTTGATTGATTGATGTCTCATGCCTCCCTAAAATGCATAAAACCAAGCTGCACCTTTACTACCCTGGGCACATGTTCTCAGGACCTCCTGAGGGCTGTGTCATGGGCCATGGTCACTCATATTTAGCTCAGAATAAATCTCTTCAAATATTTTACAGAGTTGGACTCTTCATTGACATGTTTTAGTTAAATCACATTATACTAATTATATTATACGTATTAGTATACTATACATATTAGTATAATGTGATTTAACATGTCTGAAAATGGAGTCACTTGTGACAAGTGAGAGCCCAGAGTGAAACTGGAAATCATTGACCCCTCAAAGTGATAAGCATATATATGGTGAACAGAGGTGATAACACTTGCTTGGCCAGGCACTCCCAAGACCCAACAAGAAAGCGAAGCCAGATTGGGTACGATGGTTCATGCCAGTAATTCCAACACTTTGGGAGGCCGAGGTGGGTGAATCACGAGGTCAAGAGATTGAGACCATCCCGGCCAACATGGTGAAACCCCATCTCTACTAAAAATACAAAAATTAGCTGGACATGGTGCCACGCACCTGTAGTCCCAGCTACTCGGGAGGCTGAGGCAGGAGAATCACTTGAACCCAGGAGGTGGAGGTTGCAGTGAGCCAAGATCGCACCACTGCACTCCAGCCTGGCAACAGTGTGACACTCACTCTCTCTCTCTCTCTCTCTCTCTCTCTCTCTCTCTCACACACACACACACACACACACACACACACACAAAGTGAAGCCAAAAGGCAGCTGTGATATTGACCATGGACATACCTGAGGAGGGACATAAAAACAGCAAAGAAACTGACCATGGCCCAGATGCCTGCAGAAGCTCTGTCTCAGAATTCTGAGGCCTCTTCTCCATTGGCAGTGGCCACCAGAAGCTGTGGGGACAAAAGTAGCAGCCCCCCACCCACTCTGCTGGTTGGCATTTCCAGGGAAATCCAGTCCTGTCCTGTTCATCCTTCAGCGTGCTGGTCCCCTCTCTCTCTTATTGCTGCCTGTGTGTGTGTTGAATATATTTGCATGATTGTTGATGTGTGAAAGTCTCACAATAAACCACGAATTCAAAAGCATTTAATTGGCCACTGAGTCATCCTGAAACCTCCCAGCTCCTAAGTCAGAGTTAGCACAACGAGGCTGATTCGAACCTGACACAATATTGTGGAAGCCCTGGTTTATAGGTGGTCAGAAGCCCTGGTAGAACAACCAGGGGCTTGGGATTGACACTGGAAGCGAGGGCAGTCTTGTGAGACACAGCCCCAACCTGTGGGATCCGATACTACTTCCAGCTCCACACTGTCAGAATTGAACGGAATTGGAGCCATCCAGCTGGGGTCCACTGGAGGATTGATTGCTCACTTGTGTGGGGAAAATCACACCCACATTTGGTCACAGAATGTGGTTTTCTGTGTTGATTGTTGATGAATGAGAGAATAGAGAAAGCCCTTTGCATTTTTTTTGTCCACAGACAATTCCTTTGCTTTGTTTCCACATATCCTGTATTGGTACTGTTGTCTCCATCCACTCTTCAAATATTTGTCTTCCCAAGAGCTCATCCTCAACCCACTCATGCTTCACACTCTGTAATTTTAGCCACTCTTGTCTTTCTAGCAACCACCTATAGGATGATGAGTCTCTAATCTATTTTTTTAATGAGTCTCTAATCTATACCCTTGAACAAGATGTTTCCCCAAAACTTCAGACACATATATCCAATTTCTCACCTGCAGCAGGGCACAGTGGCTCACGCCTGTAATCCGAACACTTTAGGAGGCCAAGGTGGGAGGATGACGTGAGCTCAGGAGTTTGAGACCAGCCTGGGCAACATAGTGAGATGCCACCATCTCTACAAAAAAATTTGTTTAAAAAATCAGCTGGGTTTAGTAGCACACACCTGTAGTCCCAGCTACGCCAGAGGCCAAGGTGGGAGGATTGCTTGAGTCCAGTAGGTTGAGGCTGCAGTGAGCCATGATCACACCACTGTATTCCAGCCTGGGCAACAGAGTGAGATACCATCTTAAAAAACAAAAAACACATTTGGGTGGGGTATGGTGGCTCATGCCTGTAATCCCAGCACTTTGGGAGGCTGAGGTGGGAGGATCACCTGAGGTCAAGAGTTCGAGACCAGCCTGGCCAACATGGTGAAACCCCTTCTCTACTAAAAATATAAAAATTAGCTGGGTGTGGTGGCACACATCAGTTAGTCCCAGCTACTAGGGAGGCTGAAGTGGGAGGATCGCTTGAACCCAGGAGGCAGAGGTTGCAGTGAGCTGAGATTATGCCACTGTACTCCAGCCTGGGTAACAGAACAAGATCCTGTTTGAAACACATACACACACACACACACACACACACACACACACACACACACACACACACAATTTGCAACCAGATGCCCCATGGAAATCTCAGATTCAGCATGTCTAAAATAAAACATCAACTTCTATGCAAAACCTTCTCCATCTGTAGCACCCATATCCACCCAATTAGCTAAGTTGGAAACCTGAGCATCACCTTTGAATGTGTTTTTTTTTTTTTTTTTTTTTTTTGAGAGAGAGTCTCACTCCGTTGCCCAGACTGGAGTGCAGCGGCGCAATCTCGGCTCACTGCAACCTCCGCCTCCCAGGTTCAAGTGATTCTCCTGTCTCAGCCTCCCGAGTAGCTGGGACCACAGGTGTGCCACCACGCCCTGGTAATTCTTGTATTGTTAGTAGAGATGAAGTTTCACCATGTTGGTCAGTCTGGTCTCAAATTCCTGACCTTGTGATCCGCCTGCCTCAGCCTCCCAAAGTGCTGGGATTACAGGCATGAGCCACCGCGACTGAACCTCACCTTTGAATCTTTGAACTTCTTCATCCCACTCTCTCCTTTAAATGTATTTTCAGAAATTACCTAATTCTGAGAATGTTACCTCTTTAATATTTCTCAGAATTGATTATGCCACTCCCTGCTTAAAATCCCAATAGCAGCTGGGTGCAGTGGTTTACACCTGTAATCCCAGCACTTTGGGAGGCCAAGGTGGGCAGATCACCTGAGGTATTCGACACCAGCCTGACTAACATGGCAAAACCCTGTCTCTACTAAAAATACAAAAAATTAGCCAGGCATGGTGGTGCACGCCTGTAATCCCAGCTACTTGGGAGGCTGAGGCAGGAGAATCGCTTGAACCCAGGAGGCGGAGCTTGTAGTGAGCTGAGATCATACCATTGCACTCCAGCCTGGGCAACAAGAGCAAAACTCCATCTCAAAAAATAAATAAATAAAAATAAAAATAATAAATAATAAAAATCCAAGGTGTTTCCACTGCACTTGGCGTAAAAGGAATATTCCAAGGCCCCACATGATCTGCCCTGTGTCTATCTCCACCCACACTCCCCACAGCTTGGCTCCTCACTTACTGGGCTCTTGCCAGATTATGTCTCTTTCTGGTCCCCAAATGCTCCAGCTCATTCATATATCAAGGTTGTGCCCCTTGAGGATTCCACTTCCTAGAACTGTCTCTTGCCAACTCTTTGCATAGCTAGTTCCTTCCTCGTGTCTGCTCTCAACACAAAAGTCATCTCTAAGGGTCCTTCACCCACATCTAATCCTACCCCTTTGCACCCCACCCCTTTGCACCCCACTCCTTTTGGAGATACTATCTTATTTTCTTCATAGCTCTTATCACTGTTTGAATCATCTGATTTGGGCATTTGCTTATTGTCTGTTTCCTCTGCTAAATTAATAACTTATCATTTTGGAAATACTGTATTTGTTTAACTTGGTTTGGCCCATCTCCCCTGCTGGAATGTAAGTTTTATGACAACAGGGATCTTGTGTATATCTTATACATCCAACTCCTGTCCCCCTTCTAGCTGGTCATGGATTCCTGCCTCCCTCACCCTCCCGGCCCAGTACTACTAACATCCCGGCATGCTTTATGTCAGGCCTCTGAGCCCAAGCTAAGCCATCGTATCCCCTGTGACCTGCACATATATATCCAGATGGCCTGAAGTAACTGAAGATCCACAAAAGATGACATTCCACCGTTGTCACCTGTTCCTGCCCCACCCTAACTGATCAATTGACTTTATGACAATACACCCTCCCTGCCCTTGCAATAATGGACTTTGTGATATTCCCCTGTCCTTGCAGTAATGGACTTCGAGATATTCCCCTGCCCTTAAGAAGGTATTTTGTGATATTCCCCCACCCTTAAGAAGGTACTTTGAGATATTCCCCCACCCTTAAGAAGGTACTTTGTAATATTCTCCTCGCCATTGAGAATGTACTTTTTGAGATCCACCCCCCGCCCACAAAAAAATTGCTCCTAACTCCACCACCTATCCCAAACCTATAAGAACCAATGATAATCCCACCACACTTCGCTGACTCTTTTCGGACTCAGCATGCCTGCACCAGGTGAAATAAACAGCCTTGTTGCTCACACAAAGCCTGTTTGGTAAACTCTCTTCACATGGACGCACGTGACACTTTATGCCTGATCTTAACTGAAATATGACAAATAAAAAGAAAGACAAAAAATTATTTCCATTCACCTTCTAAGAGAAGTCGTGCTCCCAGTTCTGAGTGGTGCTAAGTGTATCTTGACATTCAAAATGGCAGCACCATGATCACTTGGACGCCCAACATTTATTAGACACCTTCTATTTCCATTGTACCATATTGAAGGTTGTGTGAGTTACACTGGGGAATACAGGACTATCTCTGGCCTATAAGAGTTCATACTTTTATCAGGGAAGACACAGCAACTGTAACTGTGGTAATCAAGGATCTTACATTATCTGGGGCAATTCTGATTGTAGGATTATGTGTCCTGGTTTGTGATTCAGAATTTCTTGACCTTGTTTATTTATTTATTTATTTATTTTTGAGACGGAGTCTCGCTCTGTCGCCCAGGCTGGAGTGCAGTGGCGCGATCTCGGCTCACTGCAAGCTCCGCCTCCCGGGTTCCCGCCATTCTCCTGCCTCAGCCTCCCGAGTAGCTGGGACTACAGGCACCTGCCACCTCGCCCGGCTAGTTTTTTGTATTTTTTAGTAGAGATGGGTTTTCACCGTTTTAGCCAGGATAGTCTCGATCTCCTGACCTCGTGATCCGCCCGTCTCGGCCTCCCAAAGTGCTGGGATTACAGGCTTGAGCCACCGCGCCCGGCCATTTCTTGACCTTATAACTATAAATCTGTATGATAAATACTTACCAATGGTATGAACAAAGCTCTTTGAAAGCATAAAAGAAGCAATTAATTCTGCTGGTAGGATCAAGGGAATCCTCATGATGAATCAGTCATTGGATCCTGAAATAAATACAAGATTTTCCTTTCCAAATGAAGAAGATAAGAAACAGCATTCAACTCAAAGCAAAAACTATAAGCAAATGTACAGAACTGCACAGGATTCTCACATACCAGGGAGGAGAGGAGAAGAGAAAAAAAGAAAAACAACAACAACCTACAAAGGTGAATGGCTACAGAATGATGGAAGCTTGGTGGCAAACAGCCTCGAACGTCATGGTAAGGAATGTTGATCTCCCCGCTCTTATTCACTGGTTCCCCAGGCCTTGTCAAACTGACTACATGGGAATCACCTGGAAAACTGGATTAAAATACATATTCCTGGGGTCAGATCTGCTTGGGTAATCTGATTCAGACCACTCATAATAGGTCCCTGGAATCTTCCCAAGAAATTCATATGATTAGCCCACACTGGGAACTATTACTTTAGAGAATAGAGTAAGTTATTCTTAGTCTGTATCTGCTTGTGTTACCAATATCTAAAATGGGAACAGGGCACAGTGACTCATGCCTGTAATCCCAGAACTTTGGGAGGCCTAGGTAGGCAGATCACTTGAGGTCAGGAGTTCAAGACCAGCCTGGCCAACATGGTGAAACCCCATCTCTACTAAAAATACAAAAATTAGCCAGGCGTGGTGACCCGCACCTGTAGTCCCAGCCGCTCAAGAGGCTGAAGCAGAAGAATCGCTTGAACCCGGGAGGTGGAGGTTGTGGTAAGCAGAGATTGCGCCACTGCACTCCAGCCTGGGCGACAAAGTGGTGAGACTCCATCTCTAAATAAACAAATAAATAGATAAATAAATAAAATGAATAGGTTTGGCCTTAAAGAGTTTCTGAAAGAGGCAGGAAGTGGATTGGTTATCTCATATTCATCGGAGCGCAGGCTCTGGATGCCCTGCTATTACGGTGCATTGCCAGGAGTGCTTGGGCATTTAATGACCACTGGGCCTCCGGTCTTCTCCCATCCTTCCCTACATGTGCCCAGTGTACATAGCTGGGCTCCTGGCCCCACATCACCAGCAGCAACCCAGTTTTCTCCAAAGCTGGCAGCTGTGGGAGGAACTCTTAATCATCTGATTGGAGCCTAAGAATCTGCCAAACCCTGACACTCCCTTTTCTGTGGGCTGGGTCCCGGCTGTTAGTGAAGGTCTTAACCCAAACTAGAGAGAACCCCAGAGAAAAAGGTCCTTGCAAACAAGGAGTTATGCAAACAAAGGTTTTCAGCAGGGAGATAACATGTTTGGGTTTATGTTTCAGGAGGATGAATTATTAAAAAAGAAAATAGGGGAAAATGCAGCAAAGCATTTAGAAACTGCTGTCGTAGTTTAGGGAGAAAGACAGTGAAGGAAGAACTTCTCAAAGCAGCCATGGAGAGAATGGAGAGGAAGGGACTGGGGACTTGGTGACTGATTTGAGGCAGGCGGGACAAAGGCAAAGATGGCGCCAAGATATCTAGCTTTTATAAAGCAACATTTTAGCTAGATCAGCTATACTGCTTTTGCATCTTTCGTTACCTATGTTTTAACCATACTCAAAATTGTCACTCATAGGGTAGCACTATTGTTAACCAATGTCGCCATGTGTCATGGCCCATCTCTAGAAAGCACTGTAAGGAGAGCAGCATCAAAAACCTTTCTTCTGGCTTAAACCAAGTTCCTCCACCACAGATGTCAAAAGTGCCTGCAAATGGTAAAGCAATCATTTAGCCACCAAAAGTAACACTATTATTTTCACTTCAAAATAATGCCTTGAAATGCTATCTTATAAAAATAAAAACCATGAGGCCGAGTGCAGGGGCTCACGCCTATAATCCCAGCACTTTGGGAGGCTGAGGCGGGTGGATCACAGAGTCCAGAGTTCAAGACCATCCTGGCCAAGATGGTGAAACCCCATCTCTACTAAAAATACAAAAACTAGCCGGGCATGGTGGCGGGTGCCTGTAATCCCAGCTACTCGGGAGGCTGAGGCAGGAGAATCGCATCAATCCGGGAGGCAGAGGTTGCAGTGAGCCAAGATCACGCCACTGTACTCCAGCCTGGGCGACAGAGTGAGACTCTGTCTCAGAAAAATAAACAAATAAAATAAAAAATAAAAACCATGAATACTTAGTTTATCTTTCAAGGTGAGACTCTTTTTCATTTCAGGATTGCTAATGTGACTATAAAACTAAAAAACAATAGTAGCAAGTCACTAATCTTTATGTTGCCTTTTATTTTTCACATGTGTATTTTTAGCTTTATTTAATAACTGTATTCCTAATTTCAACAGATGTGCATTACTTTGGTATTTAGCTTGGGAGAGTTTTTTTTAGTAAAACTAATACAAATCACATTTTATTTTTGGAATGTTTATTTTTTCTGAGATTCTGAGAAATGTGCATAGAGTTAAAAGAACAATTTAAAATTTATATTTACTTTTGGACCTTAGAAGTGTCATTCCATTTATAGAGGTTCCATCCTAAAAAAACATATGAATATCCAAATGTCCAATTGTCATATCTTGATTCCCCGAAGGAGTAGAGCTGCTTCCTTTCCTCTGCTTAAAGATGCTAAGTAGAACCAAAGCAAAATTAAGCAGTAAACCTGCTACGTTGCCTAATGCCCAATTATAAATTAGAATACAACAAAACTGTCAGGTTTTCTTTGCAAAGAAACTTGACTCATATGCTGAGTCCACAACCTCCAAAATGCAAACTTGGCTTCCTGATGCACTGGCCAAAATCACCGGAAAGGCACCCCAGACCAGTCAACTGAAACAATTCTTTCTTTACCAGGAATTTTATTTTTCCTGGTTTTCTTCATTTAACAAAATAATAAAATGATTGCTAACCTCCAATTTTCTTCTGTTCCACAAAAACTTTCCTACCACAGAGGAAGCTTTCGAAACATTCACTATGAAATTATTTTCCTTCTGGTGAGTTCATTCAGCATAGCACGTGTAAGAAGGAGGAACAAAGAGCAGATAAATAATTGCTAATGAGTAAGAAGAAAACTCCTGGCCAGAGGAAGAAGAGTTGCCAGCTCCTCATTCTCTAGCACGTCCCCTGCCAGTAACAATTGGTAGGCTGTCCCGTGATTTTCCACACTCAAGATTCAGAGGGGCTAACATTGTTCTGTTTTTCTTCCTTCAAATAAACCAGAGAGAAAATAAAAATAAACGAATAAATTAAGGAGCAGCAGGGGTGGCCTACTTCACTGCTGCTTGAACCTCTAACAAAGGAGCAAAAACCTCCTACACCTGCATGTAAGAACACAACTCAAATGCAACAGGAATTTGGAACTGAAAGCAAGTTTCTGAGCAATAAGTTTGGAATTGACTTAAGCCAAGAAAGTTAACAGAAGCTAGGACTTGAAGGGATATCTGAGTGTTAACAGAAAAGGGTCTTGATCCACACTCCAAGAGAGGGTTCCTGGACCTTGTGTAAGAAAGAATCCAGGGTTAAGTCCATACAGTAAAGTGAAAGCAAGTTTATTAAGAAAGTAAGGGAATAAAAGAATGGCTACTTCATAGGGAGAGCAGCCCCAAGGGCTTCTGGTTGCCTGTTTTTATGCTTATTTCTTGATTATATGCTGAAGAAGGGGTGGATTGTTCGTGAGTTTTCCAGGAAAAGGGTGGGCAATTCCTGGAACTGAGGGTTCCCCCTTTTTTTAGACTGTCCTGACATTGCCTTGGCATTTGTAAACTGTCCTGCTGGTGGGTATGTCTTTTAGGATGTTAATACATTCTAATTAGTGTATAATGATCAATTAGCATATAATGAAAGTGACCAGAAGTCACTTTTGTCACCATCTTGGTTTTGGTGGGATTTGGCCCCTTCTTTACCACATGCTGTTTTATCAGCAAGGTCTTTGTTACCTGTATCTTGTGCTGACCTCCTATCTCATCCTGTGATTAAGAGTGCCTTAACCTCCTGGGAATGCACCCCAGCAGGTCTCAGCCTTATTTTACCCAGCCCCCATTCAAGATGCAGTTACTCTGGTTCAAATGCCCCTGACATGAGGACTTGACATCTCGCTGCTTGGTCTTCTCCCCAGCTGGTGCTTAAGAGAAGAGATGGTAGGCATGTTAACCCATCCATCACTCATACTATTCTGTACCTGGTAAAGTGACCTGAACCCAGAGCTCTGACTCTGCATTCCAGCTAAGAGGATCAGGCAAGACAGAGACCCAGGAGCTCAGTTCCAGAGCCTCAAATTCATCCTCATGTCTTTGTGATTATAACCCGTGAATTGGGGATTTAAAATAATAAGTTGGACCAGAATTTTAAAAAGTCAAATACATCGACTGCAGGAACAAACCAGCAAAACTGAGAAGGCCCACAGATCCTCTGAAGGGAGCAGACTGCTCCTGCAGGACCCAGGAGACACCCCAAATACTGTGAGTGTCCCAACCGTGGAAGTAGGAAAGAGAGACCTGCCTCTCCCAGACACACACACCCACTGGAGAAGCCAAAGGTCTGTTTGCAGGAGAAGTTTTCGACTTGACCTGGAGCTGAGTCCAGTTAGAGAGCCGAGTGAAATATGGGGGGTAGAGGAAACAGCAGAAAGGCCCTGGGAGCTTGCTGGGTCCCCAAGCAGCCCATTCCTGCCTGGGACCACACATCAGGAGGGTGACCAGAGGAGCAGGGGGTAAAACTCTACAGGGAGAAGGAATTCTCTAGCTGAACTTTGTAACAATCTGAACAGGGTAAGAAGCCTCCGGGCAAGAACACGGGAGAGCATGAATCAGGCATGCTGACTTCACAGGCGGGGAAGAACTAAAGCATGTTTCTTTCCCGGCTGGGAGGTGGATAGCCTTAGGCAAATTTTCAAGCCCATCTCACCCTCCTCTTGGAAACAGATTCCGGGCTGTTGGCCATGGCGTGGTGGGAGTAGACCAGCCCTTCAGTTTGCATGGGAGCTGGGTGAGGTCTGTGACTGCTGGCTTTCCCCCACTTCCCTGACAACCTGCATGACTCAGCAGAGGCAGCCATAATCCTCCTAGGTACACAAGTCCAGTGACCTGGGAACCTCAACCCTATCCCCCACAGCAGCTGCAGCAAGACCCGCCCATGGGGAGTCTGAGCTCAGACACACCCAGCCTTGCCCCCATGCCTATCCACCCTGGTAGTGCAAGACAAAGGGCATATAACCTTGGGAGTTCTAGGGTCACACCCACTGCCAGTCCCTCCCCACACTACTGCCGCTGATGCTTTCTGGAAAGCGCCACCTCCTGGCAGGAGGTCAAACAGCACAAAAATAGAGCATTAAACCACCAACGCTAAGGACCCTCACAGAGCCCATTGCATCCTCTGCCACTTCCACCCGAAAAGGTGCTGGTATCCATGGCTGAGAGACCCATAAATGGTTCATATCACAGGACTCTGCACAGACAACCCCCAGTACCAGCCCAGAGCTAGGTAAACTCACTGGGTGGCTAGACCCAGAAAAGAGACAACAATCACTGCAGTTCAGCGCACAGGAAGCCACATCTATAGGAAAAGGGAGACAGTACTACATCAAAAGAACACCCCAAGGGACAAAAGAATCTGAACAACAGCCTTCATCCCTTGACCTTCCCACTGACAGAGTCTACCCAAATGAGAAGGAACCAGAAAACCAGTCCTGGTAATATGACAAAACAAGGCTCTTTGACACCCCCAAAAAATCATACTAGTTCACCAGCAATGGTTCCAAACAAAGAAGAAATCCCTGATTTACCTGAAAAAAGAATTCAGGAGGTTAGTTATTAAGCTAATCAGGAAAGAACCAGAGAAAGGTGAAGCCCAGTGCAAAGAAATCCAAAAAACAATACAAGAAGTGAAGGGAGAAATATTCATGGATATAGATAGCTTAAAGAAAAAACAATAAAAAATTCAGGAAACTTTGGACACACTTTTAGAAATCTGAAATGCTCTGGAAAGTCACAGCAATAGAATTGAACAAGTAGAAGAAAGAAATTCAGAGCTCAAACCGAAGGACTTTGAATTAACCCAATCCAACAAAGACAAATAAAAAAGAATATGAAAATATAAACAAAGCCTCCAAGAAGTCTAGGATTATGTTAAACAACCAAACCTTTGCGGTGAGTTGAGATCATTCCATTGCACTCCAGCCTGGGCAACAAGAGTGAAACCCTGTCTCAAAAAACAAAACAAAACAAACAAAAAAACAACTGAACCTAAGAATAATTGGTGTACCTAAGTAAGAAGAGAATTCTAAAATTCTGGAAAACACATTTGAGGGAATAATTGAAGAAAACTTCACTGGCCTTGTGAGAGACCTAGAGAGCCAAATACAAGAAGCACAAAGGACATCTGGGAAATTCATTGCAAAAAGATCTTTTCCTAGTCACATTGTCATCAGGTTATCCAAAGTTAAGACGAAGGGAAGAATCTTAAGAGCCGTAAGACAGAAGCACCAAGTAACCTACAAAGGAACACCTATCAGATTAACAGCAGCTTTCTCAGCGGAAACCCTACAAGCTAGAAGGGATTGGGGACATATCTTTAGCCTCCTCAAACAAAACAATTATGAGCCAACAATTTTGTATGCAGTGAAACTAAGTATCATATATGAAGAAAAAATACAGTCTTTTTCAGACAAACAAATGTAGAGAATTTGCCACTTCCAAGCCACCACTACAAGAACTGCTTAAAGGAGCTCTAAATCTTGAAACAAATCCTGGAAACACATCAAAATAGAACCTCTTTACAACATAAATCACACAGGACCTATAAAACAAAAATACAAGTTAAAAAGCAAAAACAAAACAAAACAAAAAACAAAAAACAAAAAAACCCACCAAAGTACACAGGCAACAAAGAGCATGATGAAAGCAATGGTACCTCACATTTCAATACTAACATAGAATGTAAATGGCCTAAATGCTCCAATTAAAAGATAGATAACCAAAGAACGGATAAGAACTCACCAACCAACTATCTACTGCCTTGAAGAGACTCAACTAACACATAAAAATTCACATAAGCTTAAAGTAAAGGGGTATAAAAAGGCATTTCATACAAATGGACACCAAAAGCAAGCGGGGGTGGCTATTCTTACATCAGACAAAACAAATATTAAAGCAACAGCAGTTAAAAGAGACAAAGAGGTACAAGGCCTTGTCCAATGAGAAAATATCACAATCCTAAACATATATGCACCTAACACTGGAGGTCTCAAATTTATAAAACAATTACTAAGAGATGACCTAAGAGATGAGATAGACAGCAACATAATAATAGTGGGGGACTTCAATACTCCATGGACAGCACTAGACAGGTCATCAAGACATAAATTCAACAAAGAAACAATGGACTTAAACTGTATCTTGGAACAAATGGACTTAACAGATATATACAGAACATTTCATCCAACAGCCACAGAATACACATTCTATTCAACAGCACATGGAAATTTCTCCAAGATAGACAATATGATAGGCCATAAAATGAGCCTCAAAAAATTTAAGAAAATCGAAATTATATCAAGCATTCTCTCTGACCACAGTGGAATATAACCGGGAATCAACTCCAAAAGGAGTCTTCAAAACCATGCAAATACGTGGAAATTAATAACTGGCTCCTCAATGAGCATTGGGTCAAAAACAAAATCAAGATGGAAATTTAAAAATTATTCAAACTGAGTGACAATAATGACACAATCTATCAAAACCTCTCGGATACAGCAAAGGCAGTGCTAAGAGGAAACCTCATAGTCATAAATGCCTACATCAAAAAGTCTGAAAGATCATAAATAGACAATCTATGGTTACATCTCAAGGAACTAGAGAAACAAGAACAAACCAAATGCAGCAGAAGAGAGGAAATAATCAAGGTCAGAGCAGAACTAAATGAAATTGAAACAAAAAGACAAGACAGAAGATAAATGAAACAAACAGCAGGTTCTTTGAGAGATAAGTAAAATTGATAGACCATTATCAAGATTAACCACGAAAAGAAGAAAGAAAATTCAAATAACCTCACTAAGAAAGAAAACAGGAGATATTACAACTGACACCACTGAAATACAAAAGATCATTCAAGGCTACTATGAACACCTTACACACATAAACTGGAAATCCTAGATTAGATGGATAAACTCCTTGAAAAATATAACCCTCCTAGCTTAAATCAGGAAGAATTAGATACCCTGAACAGACCAATAACAGCAGTGAGATTGAAATTGTAATTTAAAATTTACCCACAAAAAAAAATTCCAGGTCCAGATGAAATCACAGCAGAATTCTATCAGACATTCAAAGAAGAACTGATACCAATCCTATTGACACTATTCCACAAGACAGAGAAAGAAGGAACCATCCCTAATTCATTCTGTGAGGCCAGTATCACCCTAATACCAAAACCAGGGAAGGACATAACCAGAAAAGAAAACTACAGACCAATATCCTTGAAGAATATAGATGCTAAAATCCTTAACAAAATACTAGCTAATTGAATCCAACAACATATCAAAAAGATAATCCATCATGATTGAGTGGGTTTCATACCAGGAATGCAGGGATGATTTAACATACGCAAGTCAGTAAATGTGACTTGCGTTTAACATATGCAAATCAATAAATTGTGACATACGCAAGTCAATAAATGTCAGTAAAAGCCATCTATGAAAAACCCACAGTCGACATAATACTGAATGGGGAAAAGTTGAAAGCATTTTCTCTGAGCATGGGAACAAGACAAGGATGTCCACTCTCACCGTTCCTCTTCAACATAGTACTGGAAGTCCTAGTCAGAGCAATCAGACAACAGAAAGAAGTAAAGGGTACCCGAACAGGTAAAAAGGAAGTCAAACTGTCGCTGTTTGCTGATGATATGACCGTTTACCTTGAAAACCCTAAGGACTCCTCCAGAAAGCTCCTAGAACTGATAGAAGAACTCAGCAAAGTTTCCGGATACAAGATTAATGTACACAAATAACTACCTTTTCTAAACACCAACAGGGACCAAGCAGAGAATCAAATCAAGAACTCTACCCCTTTTACAATAGCTGCAAAACAAACAAACAAACAAAAAAACTTAGGAATATACCTAACAAAGGAGTCAAAAGATATCTACAAGGAAAACTAAAAAACACTACTGAAAGAAAGTATAGATGGCACAAACAAATGGAACCACAACTCATGCTCATGGATGGGTAGAATCAATATTGTCTGAAAATGACCATACTGTCAAAAGCAATCTACAAATTCAATACAATCCCCTTCGAAATACCACCATCTTTCTTCACAGAATTAGAAAAAACAATTCTAAAATTCATATGGAACCAAAAAAGAGCCCACATAGCTAAAGCAAAGCTAAGCAAAAAGAACAAATCTGGAGGCATCACACTACCTGATTTCAAACCCAAACCCAGCGAATAGGAAATAACCAAGATCAGAGTAGTCACCAAAACAGCATGGTACTGGTATAAAAATAGGGACATAGACCAGTGGAAAAGATTAGAGAATCCAGAAATAAACCCAATACTTTCAGCCAACTGATCTTCAACAAAGCAAACCAAAACATAAAGTGGGGAAAGGACACTCTTTTCAACAAACGGTACTGGGATAATTGGCTAGACACATGTAGGAGAATGAAACTGGATCCTCATCTCTCACCTTATACAAAAATCAACTCAAGATGGATTAAGGACTTAAACCTAAGACCTGAAACTATAAAAATTCTAGAAGATAACATCGGAAAAACCCTTCTAGACATTGGCTTAGGCAAGAATTTCATGACCAAGAACCCAAAAGTAAATGGAGCAAAAATGAAGATAAATAGCTGGGACCTAATTAAACTAAAGAGCTTTTGCACAGCAAAAGAATAGTCAGCAGAGTAAAAAGACAGAGTGGGAGAAAATCTTCACAATCTACACATCTGACAGAGGACTAATATCCAGAATCTACAATGAATCAAACAAATCAGTAAGAAAAAAACTAACAATCCCATCAAAAACTGGGCAAAGGATATGAATAGACAATTGTCAAAAGAAGATATCCAAATGGCCAACAAACATATGGAAAAATGCTCAACGTCACTAATGATCAAGGAAATGCAAATCAAAACCACAATGCGATACCACCTTACTCCTGCAAGAATGGCCGTAATCAAAAAATCAAAACACAGTAGATGTTGGCATGGATATGATGAACAGAGAACACTTCTATGCTGCTGGTGGGAATGGAAACTAGTACAGCCACTATGAAAAACAATGTGGAGATTCCTTAAAGAACTAAAAGTAGAACTACTATTTGATCCAGCATTCCCACTACTATCCAGAGGCAAAGAAGTCATTATTCAGAAAAGATACTTGCAACATGCATGTTTATAGCAGTACAATTCACAATTGCAAAATCATGGAACCAATCCAAATGCCCATCAATCAATGAGTGGATAAAGAAAATGTGGTGTATATATACATTGGAATACTACCCAGGCATAAAAAGGAATGAATTAACAGCATTTGCAGTTACCTGTATGAGTTGGAGACTATTATTCTAAGTGAAGTAACTCAGGAATGGAAAACCAAACATCATATGTTCTCACTGATATGTGGGAGTTAAGCTATGAGGACACAAAGGCGTAAAAATAATACAATGGACTCTGGGGACTTAGGGGGAAGAGTTAAAGGGGGACGAGGGATAAAAGACTACAAATATGGTACAGTGTATACTGCTTAGGTGATGGGTGCACCAAAATCTCACGAATCAACACTCAACAACTTACCCATGTAACCAAATACCACCTGTACTCCAATAATTTGTTGGAAAAAAGAGTTAAAATAAATAATAAATAAAATAAAAAGTCTAAAAAATAAATAAATAAACCCAGAATTCTCAGGAAATTCAGGAAGAAATGTTTCAATGGAGCAAAGCTAAAATAAGATATTTTCTTCAAAGGCTCTCATTTTTAATAAAATTCTGTGTATCGCTGAGTGAAGCAAATCCAGTTATATTGTTTCCAGGAAGAAAGAGGACAAGGCTGTGAAAGAGATAAAGCATGTATACTTGAAGTCCACACAGAGTGACATTCTCAGATTTTCAATCCTTACCCTAGGGGCAAACATTGGCCTCACGTCTTGGGGATGGTAATCGAAGCCTTAAAATAGTACATCACCAGCTCAGGGACAAATGACTAATACATGGCAGGGTGTAGCTTTGAACTCAGCATAGTGAAGGAAATCAAAATATTTTAACACAAATATATTTCATTGGCATGTTTTGAGATGGCTGTTACAGAGACAGTAAACAGAAGTTGTCCTGCAAAGCTATCTTTTGTGAGGAAGATTCACATCTGTAGAGAAACTGCATTGATGCATGCAGGCCCTTTCTTGTCTGGATGTAGAAAAGATAAACTGAGAGTCTGACACCTTTAAAGGTCTGAAAGAAACATTTATCATCTATTCAATCTGTGATCTGCTAATAACAAGACCACCGTTGCTAACCAGGCCTCCTCTTCTCTCCTTCTTGGAGGGCTGCCAGCTATGAATTTTCACCTACATAACAAGACCACTTTTGCTAGCCAGGCATCCTCTTCTCTCCCTCTTGTAGCCTGTCTTATCACCGTAACGTGATTTACCACCATATCCTTTTATTGGCCATGCTCTCAGTCTCTATCCTTTCTGTACTTCAGGATGGTATATAAGCTTCTGCACCCCATTAGGGACTGGAACTAGCTTTCAATTCCAAATTCCGATTGCAGTTCAGCTTTGTCCTTGCATGCGCTCTGTGGTTCTCCCCTGTGTGCACATTAATAACTCTGTATGCCTTTTGTGAGTTGATTTTTCACCAAACCTTCAGAGGGTGAGTTTTTCCTTGACCCTGACAATGGTCAAACTCAAACCCAGGTTTTATCCTTTGTCCTTTTTATTCCTAAACACCAGTCCCTGGGCTGGTGTTATAAAAATGCCTGGCTCACACACAGGCTCCAGAAAATCCAATTCAGTGTTCAGAGTAAAATCTGGGAAGCTGTGTGTGTGTGTGTGTGTGTGTGTGTGTGTGTGTGTGTGTGTGTGTGTGTGTTTTTAAGTGTATATCAAAAAATAAAATTCGAAGGTCCCCCAACCAACAAAATGGACCCCTCCTCTCAGCCAAGGGCATTTCAAAATTCACCTGAAAAAACTAGTTCAGGCCACGATGGGATGGGGGAGCTGGACATGCCTCATTATACCCTCCTCCATTTTAGAATTATTGACAGAACCGACTCTTTAAGTCTGATGAGAAATATTTACAATCTATTCTCTGAAGGCTGCTACCAGGAGGCTTCATCTATACGATAACACCTTGGTTTCTACAACCGCTTATTGTAACCCAGATCTTCCTTTCTATTGATAATAACTCTTTCAAGCAATTGCCACTCAGAAAATCTTTAAATCTACATATAACCTGGAAGGTCTTCTGCTTCAAGTTGTCCCACCTTTCCAGACCAAACCAATATACATCTTACACGTATTCATTGATGTCTCATGTCTCCCAAAAATGTGTAAAACCAAGCTGTACCCCAACCACCTTGGCTGCATGTTCTCAAAATCTGAAGGCGGTGTTAGAGGCCATTGGTCACTCATATTTATGTGAGAATAAATCTCTTCAAATATTTTACACGTTTCCCTCTTTTCGTCAATGAAAGTCTCCTTGACATTTTTCTGCAGCCAGACTTGGGCACCATTGCAGTATATGCTCTTTCAAGCCTTTTTCCCCCCAGCAATTAATTAGTCGATTTCATGAAAACATTAGCTCATCTTCCAAATCAAAGTAGAATGCATGTGTCACTCTTAGAAAATTTGTTCTTTCTATGATGAAATAAGTTTTCAAAATATTTAAATTTCCAGTAGTCCTTTAGAAATGTCTGTGGGGTGTAATTTATGGGATGTTTCCTTACATTCAGAAAATGAGGGTGCTTTCTTGGAGCCAATTTGTCACCCACAATGTTCTTGCTGCAAAACCCTACCGTTTCCTGCAAGATTCATGCATTTCCTTACTTCTCGATGGCTCAAAATGCCAGGGCTTCTGCGGCTCAGGACAGACTCCCCAGCTCATACATTTTTAGATTTACTTCACTTTCAGGACTTACATATTTTAGGCATGAGGCTGTGCATGTGTTTCAACCAATTTTCTAAAATATGCTTTTTCCTAAGACAATTTTTGCTTCTTGTTAAGACTCTGTTGAACATCTCTTGGGACCCGAGGTGGAGATTTTATATCCTGCTGCTCTCCAGTTATAGGTTATTTGTGTCGCTATGTCCAAGTCTCAAGTTTATTTCTCCTTCTCATTTACTCCTTTACTATGAAGGGGTCCACAACTAGATTAAAATGGGGTTTAAGGAACTACAACCCAGGAGCCCATTCTAGCCTGGCATCTCTTTTTGTTAACTAGTTTTATTGGAACACAATGACATCCATTCATTTGCTTGTCTCTGACTGTTTTTATACTACAGTGGCAAAAAGGAGTAGCCAGAAGGAGACAGACACCAGATGTCCTGCAAAGCCAGAAGTATTTATTATCTGGCTCTTTAAACGAAAAGTTGCCAATCCCTGGACTAATGGAACATTCCTAGTGAAAATATGTATAGGTTTTCTTTCAATAGGGAAACATCACATTACTTCTAGCATCATTCCAAACTGTATGTGCTATGAGGATTTTGCAGTTTGCCTATGTTTCTTTATTTTTTATCCTTATCTTCAGGCCACAACATACAAAGAACCTCATTTTCAGATTGCACTTAATTATTAAAAAGACAATTTAGGGCCTAAAAATTAACGGACAGACTTGTTTATAAATGCCTTTTTTTTTTTTTTTTGAGATGGAGTCTCGCTCTGTCGCCAGACTGGAGTGCAGTGGCGTGATATCAGTTCACTGCACCCTCTGCCTCCCGGGTTCATGCCATTCTCCTGCCTCAGCCTCCTGAGTAGCTGTGCTTACAGGTGCCCACCACCATGTCTGGCTAATTTTTGTATTTTAGTAGAGATGGGGTTTCACCATGTTGGCCAGGATGGTCTCGTCTGCTGACCTCATGATCCACCCACCTGGGCCTCCCAAAGTGCTGGGATTGCAGGTTTGAGCCACCATGCCAGTCAGATGGCATTCGTGAATATACAGTGAATCACCTAGTTACATGTGTAAGGGGAAGCGTCAGGGAGAATTGTCTGAATCTCTGTTCGTTTGCCCCAATTCTCTGCCATAATTTATCATGTTAACCTTACCCTTGTTCACCTTTCTCCTGTCTGCTAAAGTGAACCCACATCTCACCTATTTGTAACTTGTTGTGCTATATTGCTGTACATTGCTGATAAAAAAAAGAAAACCATTTTTTCTTTTAATTTTTGCCAACCTTTCTTGATAATTAGTGATGGTACAAAGTATGTATCTAATACAATATTAACCCAGGAAAATATATTTTTAGAGACAAATCTTATTTTTTTTGGTGAAAGTAAAAAGCAGCGTGCTTTATTTGCTAACTGGTAAGACCTTATTACTTTTCTCAAATACCACAAGAGTTACTAAAGAAAAGCTTTCTGATTTGATATTTTAATGATTGCAGAAAAGTAAACTGGCTAGGATCCGACATCACCTTGTCTTTCATTTAACACTCTTTGCAGTCAAGTTACTGATATTCAACAGTACCAGTTTGCCCTCTTGTGGTGTATTGCAGTTACTGTTCTTTTCTACCACTAAGAAGTTTTGTATAGACCCGTTAAATTTTATGTAACTCATTGTACAAGAGACCAGTCTATCTTACATTTCATCTGTGATTAATTCATATAGAACAATAATCAATAATATATGCTGGAACTTTCAGAACGAACTTCTAAAATTACTCTAGACCATAATGAAATATGATTATCACTGTTTGACACCCATCCTGAATTCCCAAGAACAGTAATAAATCTGCCATCCACTTTTGGTCCATAGGACTATTTTGTAGGACAAAAAGTCTAAAATTATCATATTCTTGCATATCAGGTGTTATAAAGAACTTCTACCTATTCTGCTTTCCAACTCGGAGATATGAATACATACATATGTGTAAATATTTTTATCAAAGGACACATGAACATTCTCCTAAGCAGGAGAATAAAAAGTTATTATATTCAAAAGAATTATTTCATTTGTGTAACAGTAAAATCTAAACCACAATTTCTGGTTGCTTCCGTTCAAGGGGAGCTTTGGAAACCCATTCTACTCCTTGACCTTGTGAATTCATTGGTTTAGGGGAAAGTACAAGGCTCATGGATCCCATACGGCAGTGGTCTCCAATCTTTTTGGCACCAGAGACCAGTTTCATGGAAGATAATTTTTCCATGGAGTGGGGCGGGGGGATGGTTTCAAGATTATTCAAGCACATTACATTTATTGTGCACTCTATTTCTATTAGGATTACATTGTAATATATAATGAAATAGTTATACAACTCACCATCATGTAGAATCAGTGGGAGCCCTGAGCTTGTTTTCCTGCAACTAGACAGTTCCATCTGGGGGTGATGGGAGACAGTGACAGATCATCAGGCATTAGATTTTCAAAAGGAGCATGCAACCTAGATCCATTGCATGTGTAGTTCACAATAGGGTTTGCAATCCAATGAGAATCTAATGCTGCCGCTGGTCTGACAGGAGGCAGAGCTCAGGTGATCATGCTCACTCACCCACCGCTCACCTCCTGCGGTGTGGACTGGCTCCTAATAGGCTACAGACCAGTACCAGTCCCCGACTCAGTGGTTGGGGACACCTGGTGTAGCATATATGTTGGGACTTATGAGACCAATTACATGTAATATCTCCTCCACATACAGCAGGAATGAATTTCTCTTTTGTTACATATTTTCTCTTCTTTATATTTATACTGTTCCCTCTCTCCATGATACCCACTATGAGTTCAGATTCTGGAGTCCAGATAGCTTGGGCTATTTTTTTGTTTGTTTTTTGATATGGAGTCTCCCCCAGGATGGAGTGCAGCAGCGCGATCTCAGCTCACTGCAAGCTCTGCCTCCCAGGTTCCTGCCATTCTCCTGCCTCAGCCTCCTGAGTAGCTGCGGCTATAGGTGCCTGCCACCATGACCGGCTAATTTATTTTTATTTATTTTTATTTTTAGTAGAGACGGGGTTTCACTGTGTTAGCCAGGATGGTCTTGATCTCCTGACCTCGGAATCCGCCTGCCTCGGCCTCCCAAAGTGCTGGGATTACAGGCTTGAGCCACCGAGCCTGACCCACTTACTTACTGGGGATTTCTTGTGCAAATTGCTTTAATGCACTCACCCATGATTCCTTGTCTGTGTCCGCGGAGGATTACCCAGGTGCTGAGGCAAGAGACTGAAGGCACAAACTGTTTCAGTATAATAAAGAAAATAGAATAAGAATAGTTATAATACAAATTAGATATAGAGATGATCATGGACAATTAGCAATCATTACTAGAAACATTACTAATCATTAGCTTTTAATATTACTCTTTGTTGCATTACTAATATAACCGAGGAATAACCGGCGAGTATAGGGTCAAGTGCTGAAGGGACATTGTGAGAAGTGACCTAGAAGGCAAGAGGCCAGCCTTCTGTCATGCCTGCATAAGGGCCACTAGAGGGCTCCTTGGTCAAGTGGTAACCCCAGTGTCTGGAAAGGCACCCGTTACTGAGCAGACCGTGAAACGGAGTCTCCTTTCCTTGGAGGAGTCAGGGAACACTCTGCTCCACTGAAAGAACACAAACACATCACAGCCTTGAGCAATGCCTCCACTTCCTGGGCCTGACACAAACACATCACAGCCTTGAGTACAACCGTTTGTGAAAGCTCAGGAACCAATAAGAAGGCTGCTAAAAGCATAACTTAACATTAACATGTAAACCAATTGTAATGCTGTAGCCTAGAGAAATGCCTTGTTCCTCTGTAACCTGACAAGTCCTGTTTACCTCGAGCTATAAAAAGCGAGCGCGTGCATTGTTCCGGGCCCTCTTGTATGTTGTAGAACAGAGGGACCAAGTTCGAACTTGCATTAAAGATCCTTGCCGCTTGGCTTTGACTCTGGACTCTGGTGGACTTCTTCGGGGAACACACGGTCTGGGCATAACACCACCAGCTTCTTGTGGAAGGCTGGATATTATCCAGGCCTGCCTGCAGTCATCCGGAGGCCTAAACCCCCAATAATGAGCTACTCGGGAGGCTGAGCCAGGAGAATTGCAGCACAGGGGTGCTGTGCTTCAGTGGTCACTCTCCTTGTCCACTTTCATGTTCCTCCCGTACTCCTGGTTCCTCTTTGAAGTTCGTAGTAGATAGCGGTAGCAGAAATAGTGACAGTCTTAAAGTATTTGATCTTTCTTACAAGTGCAGAGAAGAAAAGACGGATGTATGCTGCCTTCTCTCTCTCTGCTTTGACTACCTAAGAGGGAAGGGCCCCCTGCCCTGTGATCACGTGACTTGCTTCAACTTGTCAATCACTTAGAAGATTCACCTGCCCCCTTGTCTTGTATGCAATAAATATCAGCGGGCCCAGCTGTTTGGGGCCACTACCAGTTTCTGCGTCTTGATGGTAGTGGTCCCCATGCCCAGCTGTTTTCTCTTTATCACTTTGTCTTGTGTCTTTATTTGTTACAATCTCTCGTCTCTGCACACAAGGAGAACACCCGCTAAGCCCAGTAGGGCTGGACCCTATATATCTGTAATATGGAAATATTAATAGTGGCAAGCCCACATAGCTGCCACGAGGACTTCATACAATAATGAAGGTAAGGTGCTTAGCATGAGCCTGAGGATAAAGGAAGAGTTTAACAAATATTACAATCAGTATTACTTTCTGATTTCTGAATATAACACTTTATTTTTGTCATATCTATCTCTCCTTTCCTTTTTTCACTGTCTACTTTTCTAGTGTACTTTTGGTTTGCTTTTATTAATTTTTTGTTTGTGTTTGCCTTTGCTTCATGGCAATGAAAAAGTGAGATTTTAAAGTATGGGTTCTTATTTCAGGACCCTGCATTTGAATGGATTTATTGCTATTTCTAACACAGAAAACTGCATTGTAGGACTGTTCTCAGATGAGACTATCAGTCTGCTATTTCTCATGGCCCAATAATGAGATGCAGATGAACTGGGGAGAAAGAGAATTTTATTTCTGCAACCATTTACAGGGAAATTATCACCAGACCAACTCAAAATTACAAAGTTTTCCAGCGCTTATATACCTTGTAAGCTATATGTCTGTGGGTAAGTGTCCATTCATCTAAAGACACACATGATTAACTTCTTTTTTTCCTTTTTCTTTTTTTTTTTTTTTTTTTCTTTTTTGAGGCAGAGTCTCACTCTGTCACCCAGGCAGGAATGCAGTGGTGAAATCTTGGCTCAGTGCAATCTCCACCTCCTGGGTTCAAGTGATTCTCCTGGCTCAGCCACCTGAGTAGCTGGGATTACAGGCACCTACCACCACACCCAGCTGATTTTTGTATTTTTAGTAGAGACAGGGTTTCACCATCTTGGCCAGGCTGGTCTCGAACTCATGACCTCAGGCGATCCACCTGCCTCGGCCTCCCAAAGTGCTGAGATTATAAGCTTGAGTCACCGCGCCCGGCCGTGATTAACTTCTTTTAATCTATAACTAAGGTCTGAGTCCTGAGACCTTCTCCTGGAGCCTCAATAAATTTACTTGACCTAAATGGGTCCAGGTGCTGGGGTGATTACCCTTAGCTTGTCTCCTGCTAAATCATGGAGGTTTGGGGATTTCCTTCAGACCCCCAATAAATTTGTTTGTGAAGTCTGGGGAGTTTCTTCAGACTCCCAATAAAACTTGTTTAATCCTAAATGGGTCCTGTTAAGGATTCCTTCGTTATTTTTTTATGCCTTAAGGTTCAAGAAAAGCCTAGGCAAAACTCTTGGTGGGCTTTTGTTACATTCCAGTCTTCGTATAAGGGCACTGGCTTTTAATACTTAGCCGCTTAGCCAGTACTGAAACAGGTGTTATGGAAGCCTGCATTAGTGAGACCTGGCCTGCCACAGGACCAATACCTAGAAATAGTGGGGTATTTTTGTGCTACTCAGGTATGTCTTTTTGGACACCCTTTTATTGGAGAGCTGAAAGAGAAGGCTACCATCTTTGGACACCCTTTTACTGGAGAGCTGAAAGAGAAGATTACTGATAAGATATTTTTAAAGTATATATATAAGTATACTTACATGATGTATGTGTTAGGTTTAATGCAAAAGTAATTGAGGTTTTGCATTAAAGTGATGCAAAAACCACAATTACTTTTGCACCAACCTAGTAAGTACTTACTCTGTTTTTTTTTTGAAGGTCAGAAGAGTCTTTTTCATTTGGAAGTTTCTAATGCAAGCTAATTTTGTGAGAAGAAACTCTCACATCATGTATCTACCCATTTTAGAGGAAGGATAAACATTAAATATGGTACAACTATCAGTGGATGGAACAGAAGCCACAACTAGTTGAGAGTATTTCCTTGTCTGCAGCTCCATCAAGCATTAAGAGAGACTTTCTAGGCCAACTCCAGATGAAAAGTGCTTATTTCAGAATCTTTATTTTGAGGGTCTGTGCCATTATGTCAAGATTCTAACACTCAAAATTGGAGCCTAAAAATTCTTCTTGGTTCTTCTTGTACAATTTATACTTGGAGGAGTTTCAGTCTACCCTTTAGATGTAACCAAGCCCAAAATCTGCTGCGGTTGTGGGGGAGATGTTTTTTCAAGCAGGTAACTCCAGATAATATTTAATAAATAGATTTTTGCCTATTCCTTCCCTGGTCGCCACGATTGTTGTCTGTTACCTAGGAATTAAACGTTGAGTGGCAAGGTAGGATCACTATAGTAACTGGAAGGGCATTGGAGCAATGAGAATGTGGGAGGATGTTAAATTTAGATCAGAGTGAGTATATGTCACATTATCAATCCTATTCCTGTAGGAGCTAATTTTCTTCAACAGATCTTCCTTATACAACACATAAAAGGCTCTTTTCTCTCCTTTGTGTCAACTGTCAAAACTGTTCAAATTAGCAAGCTTGATGTTTTTGCTGTTTTCAGAAATAATTATTTTGTTTCTCTTTTTTCAAAATGTAACTTAGAATAATCATGTTCCTATGCTATTTAGCTCTTGCTGAATGATAAATAGTACAAGTGTCTACTGTCTTCTGGAAACATACTTTCAAAGAATTCTTTTTGTATTTTTTTAATATCAGAAATACACCATCTGACCTGCATTCTGACTTTGCTGTGAATCATTTTAAGTTGGAATGTTTTTGAATTTTAGTACATTTCGTGGCATTAACTTTCCTACCCACAAACAAAGAGCCTAAAAACTACCCAGAGGAGGTCAAACGGTTGATGGTATTTATATTTTTCTAGGAGTCAGAAAGAAAAATATAATCCTACAAAGTTAAATGCCTTTCAAGGAAAAAAAGTGACCATGTGACTGGATGTTTGACATGAAAGACAGAAAAATCTTCTGTCTCTGTTTAGTGTTCCTAAACATCAAGCAGTCTTCTTTTTTTTTTTTTTTTTTTTTTTTTTTTTTGCTTTTTTCTCTTTCCCCTGGCTCTCTGAATTATAATTAGGGACCTGGTGAACAGCTCTGACCTTCACTTGTGCTCATTTTTATTAACATATAAAGTCTAATGGCGGACTGTTCTGCTTCTTCACAAATGATTGATTCTACTTCTTTGGTGTTCCTGACACAAATCTGTGGGGTGTTGCCAATTGTCTTACAAACTGTAAACCCCCGAAGGCAAACTGCATTCCAAGCAGTGCAAACCACACATTCCTAGTTATAAACTTGCTTCATCCATCGCCTATTGTTGTCTAAAAATAACCAAAGCTCATGACCCAGCTTTTTACTAAGACTTTCAAAGCAGTTGACCATCCTTGGATTGTGTCTCTAGGAGAGACGCGTGAAGGCAGAAAGACCATACTTTCTTTCCAACCAGATCCCTTTGATAAAGCAGGAGATTCACTAAGGAGTGGATAAGGGTAGTGTTTCCATGTTTCAATATGACAAGCTAGATACAGTTCATAACAATCTAAATATATTACTATCTCCCTCTGTTTTATCCAGAAAGCTCAAGGAGATTGAGAGACAGTTCATTACCAAAAAAGAAACAATCCTACTAGTAACTGATCCAAACATACAAAGAGTTCAGAGGAGTCTAGAGGCAAAGCATTCAACCCACTGCCTGACATTCCTTACAGAGTCTGTCTTTGGTGGGCACCAGGAAGTCTCTTTGTTCTGCAGTCTCCCTTCTCTCCCCGTCTCCTCAACAATGGAACACAAGCTTCAACTACTTGAGGGTAATTCCTTGTCTACAGCTTCATCAAGCATTAAGAGTGACTTTCTAGGCCAGCTCCAGCTGAAAAGTGCCTATTTTAGAACTGTGTCCTCTCCTTGGGCTCTGGCTCCATCTTGCAGGTGGAAGGACCGGTAAGATTCCTGAGGTCCTGAGGACTGTTTTTCCTATACAGCTCAACCTTCATTGTGCTTGGATTTTCCTTCCTAAGGAGAAGCTTAGACATTTTAGAATCTTCTGATTAGAGCATTTAAGATGAAGATGAATGCCTTTTCTTAAGACATTGACCACTGCTGATAGCATAATATATTGATTTATTTGTTTGTTCGTTTTTGAGACAGAGTCTTGCTTGTCACCTGGACTGGAGTGCAGTGGTGCAATCATGCCTTTACTGCAGTCTCCAACTTCTGAGCTCAAGTGATCCTCCCACCTCAGGCTTCCAAATAGCTGAGACTACAGGTGTGTGGCACCTCACTCAGCTCATTTTTAAATTTTTTCATAGAGACAGGGCCTGCCCAGGCTGGTCTCAAATTCCTAGGGCTCAAGCGATCCTTCTGCCTTGGCCTCCCAAAGTGCTGGGATTACAGGTGTGAGCCACCATGCCTGACCAACATATTTAATGTATTTAAAATTTCTTTCCCTTACATCTGTATTATAAAACTCCCTTCACAGAGGTATAGAAGAAAGAAAGAAATCAGGAAAAAAAAAAAAAAAAAGATATCCACTCAAAAAATCCAAATATTAATTTGTGCCTTCTTTGAACCACTAGAATTGTAGCACATGCTGGGGTACCAAAATGAATCATTCATAGCCATAATCTCAGCGTCTATGAATTCAGAATTTAACTGGGGATAGGGATGGGGTAGCAAACAGGCATATAAAAAAAATTAATGGTGTCACAGTCCTATGAGAACTTTCATCTAGATATGAACACAGCATTGTGTTAGCTCCGAGGAAGGCACCATTCCCTGGGAGAGCATGGGCAAGTGGGAGTCAGGCACAAGAACACAAAGGAAAGCACACATCTTGATTAATTTTCCTGGGACTTAGCCTCCTGAGAGCCAATTGCAATGTGGACCTGTGCCATTTTACACAGTGGGTTCTCATTCCACACCTAGTGCTTAACTACTGGGAAACTGACAGTGACAGAATGTCAAAAGTGAAGAGGACTGTAGGAAAAGGTGGCGCGGGTTTGAACACAGCCATGGTGCTCAGGCTGCTGTGCAGTGCATTCATTTTCTAGGGCTGCCATAGCAAAGTGTCACAGAGTGGCTTAAACAACACAATTTTATTGCCTTATAGTTCTGGAGGCTAGAAGTCTAAGATAAGAGTTCAGCATGATTGATTCCTTTGGAGGCCCCTCTCTCCTTGGCTTGTAGATGGTTGTTGTAGGGGCAAAATGGTATAATACCTCTTCCTCACCCATCACAAAGGTCACTGCCAACACTCCTAAACAAAAGATAGGTTAGCAAGAGAAAAGTCTAACAAATGTATTTAATCAGTGTTCTATGTGACATGGAAGTTTTCAGAAATGAAGACCCAGGCTGGGTGTGGTGGCTCACACCTGTAATCCCAGCACTTTGAGAGGCTGAGGTGGGCAGATCACTTGAGGTCAGGAATTCGAGATCAGCCTGACCAACACGGTGAAGCCCTGTCTCTACTAAAAATACAAATATGACCCATGTGTGATGGTGGGCACCTGTAATCTCAGCTACTCGGAGGGCTGAGGCAGGAGAATTGCCTGAATCTGGGAGGCAGAGGTTGCAGTGAGCCAAGATAGCACCACTGCACTCCAGCCTGGGCAACAGAGAGAGATTCTGTCTCGGGAAAAAAAAAAAAAAGAGCAGACCCAGAGAACCTGTGTATAACCCTATGTATTTTTATGCTTAGGTTCAGTGAAGAATAGAAATGTGATTGGACAAGCATGCTATGCTCTAACGGTAATTAACTGAGGAGGCAACTTAGCGAGGCCTGTTTGTTCAAATTCTTTTTGGCCTGTCTGTGTAGCATTCCTTTCTCCAGGTACAGGTCAGGACACCTGTCACATGAAAGTCTTCAAGGGAAAAGTGAGAGGGTCAGAGAGTGACATTTTTAGGTTTTACAGCTTGCTTTGGGGGGAGGAGTTCTAGTTTCTATGACCTGCCTTGGAGGGAAAAGGAGAGAGAGAGAAAGGAAGGTAAGAAGTCAGAGACGTTGCTTCTGAGTCCTCCCTATCTCTTTCAGTTCAAAGTACTCAACATGCCAAGGGCCATACTTTGCAGTATTGTGTCCTGAGCCTCACCACTGTTGTCTTGTAATGTCTTCACATGGCCTTTCCTTTGTGGATGTCTGTGTCTTAATTTTTCTAATGAGAACAGCAGTCATATTGGATTAAAGTCCAACCCTATGACCTCGTTTTACCTTAATCCTCTCTTGACAAGTCCTGTCTCCAAATACAAATTCTGAGGTACTAAGTGTTAAAATTTTAACATATACATTGAGAGGGGGGACATAATTTAGCCCAAAACATATGGTCTTAAAACATTGGGGAAAGTATGGTTAAGGAAGTTCCAGCTATAAATTGCTCCTTTGGGAGGAAGAGAGAGAGAGAAAACAAATTCCTGATTTTCTCGGAGTTTTGAAGAAGGCCTAAGATTAGGTGGGGATGACCAACAGGTTTGAACTTAAGTGTTATCTGCCATAGATTGGTTGGAGCAGCCTGGAGCTCTGCATTAGGGAGTCAGGAGGAGAGAAGAGAACAAATTGGTTGTCATCTTGTAGGATGACACTTTCCTCCATGTCCATTGGGAAAAATAAACGTAGGAAATAAACAAAATCAACAAATGCTATTCTGCCATACATATAACGTGGAATCAAAACTTCCACTATTTATTATTCTACCACCATTTTTGTAATCATTACCAGTTATTGATTGCCTACTAGTTCAGTCCAGCAGAGAAGTTAAGGGCATGGGCCCTAGAGTTGGACAACTTTGCATTTGGGTTCCAGCTCTAGTACTTTCAATGTGACCTTGAGCAATTCAACTTCTTTGAGCCTCGTTTTCTTATCTAAAAATGTGGAAACATTTTGGCTAGGTGCTGTGGCTCACGCCTGTAATCCCAGCACTTTAGGAGGCCAAGGTGGGCGGATCACGAGGTCAAGGGTTCGAGACCAGCCTGGCCAACATAGTGAAACCCTGTCTCTACTAAAAGTACAAAAAATTAGCCAGGTGTAGTGGCAGGCACCTGTAATCCCAGCTCCTTGGGAGGCTGAGGTAGGAGAATCACTTGAACCTGGAAAGTGAAGGTTGCAGTGAGGTGAGATCGTGCCATTGCACTCCAGCCTGGGCAACACTATAAGACTCTGTCTCAAAAAAAAAAAGTTGTTATTTTATTTAAATGACTATTCTCAGAGGTAAGACTGAGCAGTTGCTCAAGTGATGTTAATCTTCTGATAGAATTCTAGAATAGTTTCTTCCTTCCCCATGTCCAAACATGACTGAAAATAAATTTTTGTATCCAAAAAACGTTGGAAATAATGACTGTGCCTTCCTCAGATTGCTCTAGTGAGAATTATATGAAATAAGAAATGTAAAAATCAGTTATTGTTTCTATTACTATTTTCCAAGGACTCTACATAGTGGGTGTTTTATGATTGTTATCTATTTTATTTTCTATAACAATCCTATGAAGGTTTTTGTTTTTGTTTTTGTAGATGGGGGTCTTATTATGTTTGTTGCCCAGGCTGGTCTCAAACTCCTGGCCTCAAGTAATCCTCCCACCTTGGCCTCCCAAAGTGCTGGGATTATAGACATGAGCCACTGCACCAAGCTGAGGCATATATCATTAGCCCCAGCATCCTTCTATTCTACCTACCTTTGCTATCACTGAGGATGATTTCCACAGAGACATTCATTAAGAGCTTTACACTCTGAAGCTGGTAGAAAGGGCAGCTTCACGATCATGTCCATCCTCTCTTCTTTGGAGGGTGCATTTTACTCTGTGTATAGCTGTTCTCCTGGTACAGTTCCTATGACAACCTCTCCCTGGGATATCTGTCTGCTCTCCCCAGACATTCATAGTACTCATGGTTCTTCTTGTTAATCGAAAAAAAAAAAAAAATTACATGCAATTATAAGCAAAGGGCTACCTTTTGTTAATGGGGAATCTCTAAAAGAGCCATGATGCTGTAACAATCAAGACAGTAAATTATTTCAAACTGTTTTATTTAAATATTACAAAGCCCCATATATGCTTATGCCCTCCAACACAATAATTGGTGGCTTGCACAATGGAATCTCAGTTATTAGGCAGCTATAACTGATATAATGTAAAGTAGAGGTATAGTCATTTTGATGTTGGGGACTTCTTAAAATGTTCTTTTTGATGTTTCTTTTGATTTCTTCATGTGTTGTAATTCGCTTCACAATACTATGGTATATAAACATTGGGAACTCTGTGTGTGGCAATTAACTCTAATTTGTACCCTAGGGATCAATTAGCACATCAAGTAACCTAATAGAATTAACACCCTAAGAATTGGCCAAGTGGGGCTGGGCTGTAATCCCAGCACTTTGGGAGGCCAAGGTGGACAGACTACCTGAGGTCAGGAGTTTGAGAGCAGCCTGGCAAACACGGCGAAACCCCGTCTCTACTAAAAATATGGAAATTAGCCGGGCGTGGTGGCAGGTGCCTGTAATCTCAGCAACTTGGGAGGCTGAGGCTGGAGAATCACTTGAACCCAGGAGGCGAAGGTTGCAGTGAGTTGAGATCGGGTCATTGCACTCCGGCCTGGACAACAAAAGCGAAACTCCATCACAAAAAAAAAAAAAAAAAAAAAAAAAAAAAAGAATTGGCCAGGTGGCATTAAAAAGTATTTGTATGAAGTCAACATACAGAAGGTTTATTATTTAACATGTTAGAATTTTTCATTGGTGAAATTAGTGGGGTTTAAGCTGTGTGACTGTTGGAAGTTAGACATCTCCATATTTGCAGGAGTTACATATAAATAAATACCTGTCTGGGCCAATCGTTCATACCAAAGGGCAGCTTCTAGATCGAAGGCCCTGGTGGCCGTGTGCTCCTTCTCTTAGCAGACAATCCTGTCATTAGATCTGACCAAAAGTGCTGCCCTTTCGTTCATCAGAACCTACCTGCCTCCATCGTACAGAAATCCTTTCATGAAGGTGATGTTCAAGGGTTGAGAGTGAAAATATTCCAAGTCTCCACTGGCTGTAAAATTGTGTTGTGCCTGCTTGCAAGCAAATATTTGTTTGCTTAGAACAATATGGTCTGAAATAGCATTTGGTACATTAACATTAACATATCCCCAGCTGACAGATGAGATGAACTCTCCGTGGCTAAGATGAGACCCTCAAGAGAAAATTAAGCCGCCATAACAGAGAAAAGGGTTTGGTTGTACCCCTACATTGTTAACTACTGATAGATGCAGGAGACAGATAAGGGGATTTGCCCAGGATCTTGCCTGGGCATACCTGCAATGGACTGGGGGCCCACATGAGCACTGGGGGAATGGAGTGGAGCCACCAGGAATTCTGCCTCATCAGGGGAAAGAGCCTGGCCTCTTCAGCTCATGTGTGGTGGCCTGGTATTCAGTCTGTGAGGTGGGAGCCTATTGGCAGGACCCCCTCTTTTTGCTAAGAGCTTTCTTTTAATAAATTGAGCTCTCCTCACCTTTCAATGTGTCCATGTGCCTAATTTTTCCTGGTTGTGAGACAAGAACTCGGATTTTAGCTGAGAAAAGGAGCAAAAAATCCTGCATCACTAATGAAAGACTTGTTAACTGCTATAAAGTTTTCTTTCTGCAGTTAGACTGAAACCTCTTCTAGGAAAACATTGCCAGACTCATTCGGGTGGACCCCCCACCTTGGGGGTCCTGCCAGCAGCACTCGTTGTACAAGAGACCGGCCTTACAAACATTGTTTCCTGATAAGCAGCTACAGACTCTAATCTGGTCCCAGCCAGCTTTCAGACACTGTGCACAAATGTCTTTGTGCCCTGTAATTCACTTTTTGAGGTAAAAAGTCAAATTCCACCTCACTTTAATGATAAAACCCCACCCCAAAGTGAGCATGGAATGTATGTTACATACATGTTAACTCACTGGACATGAGCTTGACTTTTCCCATAAATGTTAATAGATATTCCCCAAGTCTGATGAATATGCGTGCAAGACAGACCCTGGAAGACCTAAATTCCACCGTTTCCTTCCCTTCTGCATAGCACAGTCTTTCAGTTTCCCTGAAAGCACATTTCCCTAATCTGCAGATTATTACTCAGAAAATAGAGTTTTTTCCTTTTTCCTCCTTCCATAGATCTCATGGTCATGTATTAATAGCTACAACTGCCTGGTATAAGCTAGTGCATTGGAAATTCACCCCCTCTAACTAGTAGAGAGTTCCAGTGAAGTCCAAAGTCATTTGACATTCATAGAACTCTTGGTTCAAATTCTCATACCCTCTTCTTCAACACAGACCTCATAATGATCCGTTATATCTCAGTTTCCTTCTGCCACACTAGCATTTGTTTTTGTGATCATGTTCATTGATCTTCACACAAATGCAGTCTACTGCTCAGAATATCATCTGCAGGTGACATAGAAATGAAGTTTCCATAACCACCATTCCGATACTGAGTCACAAATTCTCATGTCACTTTGAGACTCATATTTTTTCCTTTTAAATAGAATGTTTTTTTTTTTTTTGAGACAGAGTCTTGCTCTGTCACCCAGACTGGAGTGCGGTGGTGTGATCTCAGCTCACTGCAACCTCCACCTCCCAGGTTTGAGTGATTCCCCTGCCTCAGCCTCCCGAGTAGCTGGGGCTACAGGTGCCCACCACCATGACTGGCTAATTTTTTGTATTTTAAGTAGAGACAGGGTTTCACTGTGTTAGCCAAGATGGTCTCAATCTCCTGACCTCATGATCTGCCCACCTTGGCCTCCCAAAGAGCTGTGATTACAGGCGTGAGCCACCGCCGCCAGCCTAGACTTTTATTTTTAGAGCACTTTTAGGTTCACAGCAAAACTGGGTGTAATGTCCAAAGAGGTCCCATAACTGCCACATGCACCTCCCCCACCCACCAACACACACACACACACACACACACACACACACACACACACACACACACAGCCTTCCCTGCGATCAACATCCTGCCACACAGCCTTCCCTGTGATCAACATCCTGCCCCGCAGTGGTACATATGTTAAAACTGATGAACCTACACTAACAAATCACCATCACTGTCAAAAGATCAAATTACCCCAAATTTTTAAATTTAGTTTAAAAATTTAACTGGCTTCTATTATGAGATTCTAGAATCAGGCAATACCACATTCTATAAAACAGAATGAGTGTTCTGATAAGTCGAGCAGAGGAGATTGGCTTTATAGACAGGAAAGTGTTGAAGAAAGCAGAAACAGAGAACAAAAAGTATATTGGTGGTTTCAAAGTTACTTTCTTTATAAGGTTGAAACAGGGGGTACTCCCTTATTATATTGACTCAGATTGCCTGGAATCTCCTGGGCTGTTTTTTTTTTTTTTTTTAACTGGCCCATTTTAAAGTTCAGTTTGATAATGTGGAACGTAAGTGACTCCATCCTAGATTGGTCTGGACTGCTGGAGCCTTGTGGAAAGCTAGTTCAAAACAATGGCCTCACATAAATTTTGTTTGTCACTCAAAGTCCATAGTTTACATTCGGATTCACTCTGGGTGTTATATATTGCATGGGTTTTGACAAGTATATGATGACACGTATCCACCATGATAATATCATACAGAATAGTGTCACTGCCCTAAAAATCCTATGTGCTCTGCCTATTCATCCCTTCCTTTCCTCCAGCTCCATCAACCTCCAATCTTTTTACCATCCCCATAGTTTTGGTTTTTTTAGAATGTTGCATAGTTGGAATCGTACAGTGTGTGCCTTTTCAGATTAGCTTATTTCACTTAGTAGTTTTCATTTCAGTTTCCTCCATGCCTTTTCACAGCTCTTTTCTTTCTTTCTTTCTTTCTTTTTTTTTTTTTTTTTTTTTTTTTTTTTTTTTTGAGACAGGGGTCTTCCTCTGTTGCCCAGGCTAGAATAAATGCAGTGGCCCAGTCACAGCTCACTGCAGCCTCCACCTCCCAGGGTCAAGGAATCCTCCCACCTTAACCTTCGAAGTAGCTGGGACCACAGGTGCACACCACCATATCTGATTAATTTTTGTATTTTTTTGTAGAAACAGGGTTTCGCCACGTTGCCTAGACTGGTTTAAACCTTAAGTGATCCTCTTCCTTAGCCTCCCAAAGTGCTAGGATTATAGGTATGAGCCACTGTGCCCAGCCAGCTCATTTCTCTTTGGTGTTGAATTTGTATTCCATTGTCTAGATGTGCCATAGTTTGTTTATCCATTCACCCAGCTAAAAAACATTTTGGTTGCTTCCAAGTCTTGGCAATTATGAATAAAGCTACTAAAAGCATCTGTGCAGGTTTTTGTGTGGACAGCAGTTTTCAACTCATTTGGGTAAACATCAAGGACTGTGATTGCTGGATCATATGGTAAGGGTATATATAGCCTTGTGAGAAACTGCCAACCTACCTTCCAAAGTTACTGTGCCATTCTGCTTTCCCACCAGCAACCAATGAGAGTTCTTGTTGCTCCTCATTTCCATAAGCATTTGGTGTTGTCAGTGCTCTGGATTTTGGTCATTCTAGCAGGCATCTAGTGATTAGGCATCTGGTGGACAGGCATCACTGTTGCTTTGGTTTCACTTCCCTAATGACATAGGAACTAGAGCATCTCTTCATAGGCTTATTTGCCATCTATGTAACTTTTTTGGTGAGGTCTCTGTTCAAATCTTTTGCCTCCTTTTTAATTGGGATGTTTTTTAATTATTGAGTTTTAAAAGGTTTTTGTATATTTTGGATAGCAGACCTTTATCAGATCTGTCTTTTGCCAAGATTTTTTTCTTAATCTATGGTTTGTCTTCTCATTCTTTTGACTAGTCTTTTAATATAATGGAAACATGCCTAGTTGTGCATCTGACTTACTCATTTATTTGTGCTTTCTTTCATTCAACAGGTATTTATTGAGTACCTGCTGAGTGCCAGGCATTGTGCCAGGCAGAAAACAGAGATATAACCAAAATAGGCATGGGGCCTGCATTTGCCTCTAATTAACACAACTCATATTTTAAATCCTCAAACTTGTATTGACATCAATCGTGATTTATCCTCTGAAATATTCTGGAGTCTATCCTCTCCTCTTTTTTTCCTAGACTACCCTGGCTACTCTCCTTATCATCATAGATAATTTCAACAAGCTCATCTGGTTCTCCCCTTTCCAATCAATTCCTTGTCTATGTGGGTGGCAGAGCTATCCTTCCAAAATTTAGATAAAATCAGGTCATAAGTCTGGTTAAAACGTGTGTATGACCTATAGCTGTAGCAGGTATCAGTTTTACCCTCAACACTAGAATGCAAGGAAGTTCACTTCCCTTAAATTCTCTGCAGTTGTTAAATTATATTCAACCCTCTTCACTCAGCCAGTGAGAAATTCAATTTCAGTCTTTTTATTGTGCTCCTTCCTTTTCTATCAAAGATCTTTTGAAATTTACAGGGTTCTCATCCAGAATATTCAGATATAGGCCCTCTGGTCTTTGCCTACAATGCTGTCTACTGTTCTTCACCTCTACTATATCTACATGGTGCTATGAAGACTGGTAATGCCAACCTTATTTCTTCAAAATATTTGGTTTCTGTCCAGAGTACAAAAGACCCTTAGACAAGGAAAAACAGAAGTTAGGTAACTTCTTTGGTGAAGGAAAGTAAAAATATATAAAACAAGAAAAACAAAAGCACTAATTAATATTTCAAATTATCCTGCCTTGTGGAATGAGTCCAACCTCCTTAGCGTGGCAACAAGACATATCTACACTTCCCAATTTCACCTTCATCCCATGGCGTTGTGGAGCCAATTTTCATCAGCTCATGAGAGTGCAGTGTTAAATTTTCAGAAATTTTGCAGCCAACTGTTAAACGTGACTATTATCAAAAATTAAATTATATAGCCCTCTCTTTCTCCCCCCCTTTCATCTCCCTAGAGAGGTCTCCCATATAGCCCTCTCTTTCTCCCCCCTTTCATCTCCCTAGAGAGGTCTCCCATATAGCCCTCTCTTTCTCCCCCCCTTTCATCTCCCTAGAGAGGTCTCCCATTACTGTCTGAGATTCCAAAGGGCTGTGCACTTCCTTGCATTACAACAAATCTGACATTGTTTCTAATTATTGCTTTTACTAAAATATCCTGTGGACTATGAGCTTGTGGATAACACTTGCCATTCGTATTTGTTTCCCTTGCTAGCAGAGGGCCTGGCAAGTGGTAGGAATTCAATAACTGTTCTGTGAGTGAGGGAATGACTCTTGCAGGTTAAAACTTTGTTCCTTGCTGATATCTTTTTATTTTTTTTTTGAGACAGAGTCTCACTCTGTTGCCCAGGCCAGAGTGCAGTGACACGATCTCGACTCACTCCAAGCTCCGCCTCCTGGGTTCACACCATTCTCCTGCCTCAGCCTCCTGAGTAGCTGGGACTACAGGTACCCACCACCACGCCTGACTGATTTTTTGTATTTTTAGTAGAGATGGGGTTTCACTGTGTTAGCCAGGATGGTCTCGATCTCCTGACCTCGTGATCCACCTGCCTCGGCCTCCCAAAGTGCTGGGATTACAGGCGTGAGCCACCGTGCCCGGCCCCTTCTTGATGTCTTGAGATCATCTCTCTACCCAGCAGGACTCAGTTTCCCAAGCCTTATGTTCCTAAAAGCCTGCATCCTTCCATTCTTTAATCAATTACCACAGAGGAAAAGCTTTGTGTGCCTCCCAAAGAGATACAACTTTCATTCTCCAAGGCCAAGGGGGGCTTAAAATGAAGTCAAATACAAGAAATTAAGAAACAAAGAATCTTTACAAATTCCCTCAGGTACAGAAATCTAATTAAAAGTCTCAGCATCTATGTGTAATATCTTGTGGCACTTGAGCCTGAAATGGAATGTCCATGTGGGCTTATTGGTAAACCAGTGCAAGATGCTCTTCAGCCCCGCTGACCTTCTGGAAGCAGAGGATGGATGTGAGAATGGCCGATGCGTATCATTGTCAGTAGGCTGACAGATAGAAAAAGTGGCCAGCAGAGTTCCTCATTGCATAGATATACCTTCTATGTTTATTATTTATTTATTTATTTATTTTTGAGAGACAGTTTTGCTCTTGTTGCCCAGGCTGGACTGCAATGGCGTGATCTTGGCTCACTGCAACCTCCACCTCCCAGGTTTAACCAATTCTCCTGCCTTAGCCTCCCAAGTAGCTGGGATTACAGGCATGCACCACCACGCCTGGCTAATTTTTTTGTATTTTAGTGGAGACAGGCTTTCACCAAGTTGGTTTTGGTCAGGCTGGTCTCAAACTCCTGACCTCAGGTGATCCACCCGCCTTGGCCTCCCAAAGTGCTGGGATTATAGGCATGAGCCACCATGCCTGGCCAATATACCTTTTAGAAACAACCATTTTTTTTCTTTTCTTTGAGATGGAGTCTTGCTCTGCTGCCAGGCTGGAGTGCAGTGGTATGATCTTGACTCACTGCAACCTCCACCTCCCGGGTTCAAGCAATTCTCCTCCCTCAGCCTCCCAAGTAGCTAGGATTACAGGCGCCCACTACCACGCCTGGCTAATTTTTGCATTTTTAGTAGAGACAGGGGTTTCACCATGTTGGCCAGGATGGTCTTGATCTCTTGACCTCATGATCTGCCTGCCTCGGCCTCCCAAAGTACTGGGATTATAGACGTGAGCCACTGCGCCCGACCAGAAACATCCTTTTCTATCTTCCCAAACATACTGGAAGGTTCATGACAGAAATGTCCCAAAGACTGGAGAAAAACAAAGATTAAAAACCATTGCTTTTGATTTTAGACAATGCAACCCCAAGTACAGAACTGCTTGACCTAATTTCTAATTCCTCAGGCAGTTTTGGTGAAATAGTCATTGCTTTGCCCTAGTCTTCCCAGAACAAGAACCAAACGTCCCTGAGGACACCAAATGACACCACCACCCCACCGCCAAGCTGGCACCAGCAAAGATGTAGGCTATTTGCAGAGAGCATGCCGCCTCTGCTGTGAGTGGGCAGTAAACTACCAGGGAGATGCGTGCTGCCTGCCTGGAGACAGGGTTGCTAGGTGCCTCTGAAGTAGTGAGACCGAGAGGTGTACATTTTTCCCCCACACTTCTTATTTTACACAGGGACAGTTGTAGCCTGGAAACAAAACTGAAGAATAGTGCCTGTAGTATAGGGTATAATGGCCAGCCAGGTGCCCTATGGGGCAGAAGGAGTGAAGGAGTGGGGTTGAAGCTTTTATCAGGAACAGGAGAAAAAAATAATGTGATTTGGTTTCACCATAATTACTTAAGCAGCCTGCGTGAGAACTAATTATGAGTTAATCTGGATCCAGAGAAACCCCACCTCTTCCCTTTTCTAGAATTGTACTGAAATATCAACATTGCATCACCAGAAATCATTCCCATTGGTGGCCTTTCTTAAGAAAAGCAGCACGTTCTTTCCCTCGGAAAGCCACTGGAATCTGTATAGACCCAGGAATTTACATCTTCCCAAGACAAATAAAATACCTCTGACACTCACTTATCACTTGAAAACTCAGAGTTCTTGCCCATAATTGTATCATAGAGAGGGTATTGTTTTTAAATCTGGGGAGTGATGAAATGCAGAGAAGGAAATGAAGAATAAGTTACGCGCTTTCTGCCAGACTCAGGATGGGTTCTGAATTTCAGAACTGAAGGGGTGGCCTGCCCCTCCACACCTGTGGCCGTTTCTCGTTAGGTGGAACGAGAGACTTGAGAAAAGAAATGAGACACAGAGACAAAGTATAGAGAAAGAAAAAGTGGGCCCAGGGGACCAGCGCTCAGCTTACAGAGGACCCACGCCGGCACCAGTCTCTGAGTTCCCTTAGTATTTATTGATAATTATCTTTACCATCTTAAAGATAAGGGAGTGGCAGGACAATAGGATCATTTTAGGGAGAAAATTAGCAGCAAGACATAAGGATAAAGATCTCTGTGACATGAGTAAGTTCAAAGGAAAATGCTGTGCCTTGATATGCATATGCAAACATCTCCACAAACCTCTTAGCAGCATTGCGCCAGCAAGTCCCGCCAGCAAGTCCCACCTTATGCTGTAAGGTGGTTTTCTCCTATCTCAGTAAACAGAGCATACAATCGGGTCTCACACCGAGATGTTCCATTGCCCAGGGACGGGCAGGATTTTTAACCAGCAAGCAGCCTTCAGGCACTTGTTTAACAAAGACACACCCTGCACACCCCAAAATCCATTAAACCTTGAGTCACCATAGCACATGTCTCTTGCAAGGACAAGGTTGGGGGTAGGGTCACAGATTAACAGCATCTCAAATACAGAACAAAATGGAGTCTCTTATGTCTACTTCTTTCTATATAGACACAGTAACAGGCTGATCTCTCTTTCTTTTCCCCACAAGAACCAGGCTGTTCATTGATGATATCTCAACCCTCCCAGGTTCTCACCAGGATCCCATGACCCTAAGGAGACAAGTACATTTGCTTGGAAAACTGGTCACCTAATTCCCCAAAGGACAGAGCTAACATTATACATCTCAGCATCCAGTCCATCCCAGATGGATTTGGATTCCATCTAGGTTAGTAGTCCACATTACAGCTCTAGATGAAAATTCAGTAATGCTGCTAGCATATGCTTGTAGAATAAGCTTATCTGTAATATGCGGACTTTATGTGGGTTCTGAGAATGAAAGGAGTTGGTATACTACAAGCATAGAAAGAGCATAGATTCAAATGCTGAGTTCAACCTGGCTTCAAATCCTGACTGATGCTTGTGAGCTGTACAGAATTTACTGACCTTCTCTGACCCTTAGATTCAACTGGGAAAGGAAGTAAAAATATCATTTCCCTTGAAGTATCTATGTAAGAATGAGAAATAATACATTAAGTGCTTTCACAGCACTTGAGACAGAGGATATACATGATAAATGGTAACACATGCGATAGTCGTGTCTCTCGCTAAGAGAGTGTTGAGGCTCAGAAAGCGATACCCCAAAGACTGGTGCTCTGAAATGCTGAGAGGACTTAGAAGCTGCCTCAGAATCAAGGTCCTTGTAACCTTGACTTGTTCCTCCACCCCAAGCACAGGGAGTGATTCTTTCTGGAATGTCCTTATCTGACCAAGAAAGTTTCTTTCCAAAAGAAATGTAATTGTCTTAAACCCCCTTCCTAGGGAATCTCACCAAATAACCAGGGAAGATCCGCCACCAGAGAAAAGAAGAGACTGGGAGTCATCACCATGTCCCTGACAGACTTTTCATCTATTCTTCTGAGGACAGCTCCAAGTGATCACCTAGGGGTCTTTGCTTTGTAATAAGTCAATCTTTACTCCTGTGCAGCCCTACCTCTCACCTTCCCAAAATATCTGCCTCCCGTCTTCTGGGGCCATTCATTCTCTCAAAGGATTTGCTGCCCCTCAAAAGAGTTTTCCACGTTCCTAATCTCCCCCTCCCCTGGGAAAAAGCATATATAAGCTTCTATACCACCCTGGGTTATTGGGTAATCATTCTCCCGCAGTTCTCCCATCCTGTGCACATCAAATAAATTCCATATGCCTTCTCTTTTATTTATGTGCTTTTTGTCTGTTGATTTTCAGTGAGTCTTTAGAGGGCAAAGGGGAAATTTTCTCCCTGCAAGAGTCTTATTATCTGAGTGTCTCTGCAAGCAGCACATGGGGGTTACAAAGACAGATAAAGCATGACTTTTGTCTTCTGAACCACCACCGTTTAGTTAGATGGAAGCGGGAAGGAAGGAGGTAGGGAGAGTGGGACTACCTGAAGCAAGCAGCAACAAAACGACACCATATAATTAGATAGAAAATTGTGTGTTACAAATTCTGGGTGGGGTAGGAATTCAGGGAAAAGAAAGAACAATGAGGGTGCAGCAATAGCTTCAACCACTGAACAGAAAAACAAACATAAGCGTGATTTGCCAACTGTCAAGATTTACACAGAAGTCATATGGTAGGTCTAACAAAAACAGAAAACCAATACACTAAGGCTCATTTTTAGCACCCAAAGGGCATGCAAGTAAAAACAGCTATATCTGGTTACTTGTTCCCTAAAGTCACATTCTCCAAGACTGGTGGGCTTTGAAGGTTCTAAGCATGGACCTTGACTGGGTCCACCCGTGGTGTTTAAGAGATGAGCCACCATCTTTATTTTGCAAGAAAAGTCAGTTTACAGTTAGAAAACAAGGAGCAAAAATAAATCATACTATTCTAGAAGAGGTACAAGCTGAAATGTAAGTTTTAAAATGTAGTGCCTTATAAGGTTAGAATGGCTTACTCTTCCTATGACTCTGCTTATCCCCCTTGTCAGATATTCCCTTAAATATAATGGGCTTATGCCCAATCCCGTGAACATGGAGGTATAGTCAATGGCACTTTTATAGCTAATAAGAATCTTTATGCCTAGGAAAATATACAACTGTTGTCATTATTGATGACCACCCCTATAGTGGGAGAAGAGAAAAGAAAACACAGCAGCAATGATTATGAATTTAAGTCACACTCATGCTTTATATTTTGTGCAGATTTGCCTAAATACCATAAATACTTCAATGTAAGATGGCATTTTTCCCTGAATATTTTTTCATACAAATAAAATGAATTCCCTTCTATTGGAGTCTTTATAAAATCTATCCAGGTATAGGAGTCCTATTCAATTATTGTGAACAGCTAATTATACATGTATGAATATAAAGTGTAGTTTTCCCATTTTTTTCTTAGAGTTACAAGAACTCACCTTATATTTGAATCTGTACAAAATCTTTCCCTTTATGGGAGACCTATCCAATTATTTTGGAAAGCTCATTGTGAGATGACATCATGTTCTGATTCAGTCTCAATCAGCGCAAGTTTAAAATGCTTATAGGGGTCAGTTGATGGCGTTGGTGAAAAAAGAAGGCAAAAATATTTTACACAGATTTGTAATGATTCCTGGAGGTGTGAATTCTAAATTATAACAGTTGGGTAACACTGTAAATGTTCCATTTAAAGAACAACTTAAAAAACAGTAGAGTAAGTGATTATATTGGAAAGATTATAAATACAGATTCACATATGAAATAAACCAGTGCTGGAGTAAAGATGGCTAAATGAACATATACATTTGTGTTTTGAACCCTCACTTAAACATGACAAAGAGGGTTTTTTTCCCCCAGAACATAAAATTATAGGGAGCAAGAATGAGGGAAGAGACAACAGCATCGAAACTTGGAAGCTGGGGCCAGGTGTGGTGGCCCATGCCCATAATCCGAGCACTTTGGGAGGCTGAGGCAGGATTGCTTGAGCTCAGGAGGTCGAGACCACTCTGGGCAACATAGTGAGACTCTTGTCTCTACAAAAGATAAAAATAAAAATAAATTTGTCGGGCATGGTGGCTTGCACCTGTAGTCCCAGCCACTCAGCAGACTGAGGCAGGAGGATTGCTTGAGCTTGAGAGTTCACGGTTGCAGTGAGTGGGATCATGCAACTGCACTCCAGCCCATGTGACAGAAAAAAGAAAAAAAGGCCAGGCGTGGTAGCTCACGCCTGTAATCCCAGCACTTTGGGAGGCTGAGGTGGACAAATCACCAGGTCAAAAGATTAAGACCATCCTGACCAACATGGTGAAACTCCATCTCTAAAAACACAAAAATTAGCTGGGTATGGTGGTGTGCACTTCTAGTCCCAGCTACTTAGGAGGCTTAGGAGGCTGAGGCAGGCTTGAACCTGGGAGGCGGAGGCTGCAGTGAGCTGAGATGGCGCCATTGCACTCCAGCCTGGTGACAGAGCAAGCCTCCATCTCAAAAAAAAAAAGGAAGTTGGAAAGGCATAAATGAAAGATAACTGATGCAGGATACAGAAAAAGTGCTGGGTCCCAAGATGATAGGAGAAAAGCTGAGAAGCCATCGATTACAACACAAGTCTTAGGAACCGGTGGTGCTGGGTGGCTCTGGCAGTACAATTGGAAGTAGAGCAGAAAACAAACAATTAGAGCCTCAAGGCTCCTATCTACTTTCAAGAAAAGTCTGGAAATTCACTTTTTGGGCAAAGCTAACACAGAGGGTGCTGGGAGAAGTGAGAACTGCAGTACTGAACAGAAAATTAGGATTAAGTAGATGTTGACATATTAAAAACTAAAATTCATTCATGCTAGCAATCAGGCCTAAATCTTCCAGAAAGAAGTTAAAAACTCTTTCTCTAATGAATCCACCAAACTGACTATAGAAAAAATTCAGAGACAGCCTGGATCTGTGTTGTCCGACGAAGTAGGAAGTAGCCACTTGTGGCAATTTATTCTAAAACTAAATTAATAAAATTAAGTAAAATTTAAACACCAATTCCTCAGTCACACTAGTCACATTTCAAGTGATCAATAGGCACATGTGGCTAGTAGCTATAGTATTGGACAGTGCCAGTATAGAATATGTCCACCATATCACATAAAGTTATATTGTTAGAGCAGGTAGACAGGCAGACATGAGCAGGGCAGAAGAGGGTTGCCTCCCAATCCCCAGGAATGTCAGACCACCATCAGGTGACGGTCAGGCAGTTGCTAAAACTGTCTCTCTAAAGTAATAATTGGTTGTAGCTGGTGCCAAGGAACTAGAAAATAGCTGAAACTGTTTATCAGCAGGTTCCCAATAAGATCTCAGGGGTTGGGCAAGTGGGTTCAAGCATGTGGACTGAGGACAAAATGGCAGGACATAATTGGCATATGACTTTCCTCTAAGAACGCTCGACTGGTAAGGGAAAAATACCTCAAGTGAACATGTGTACAACTTCAATAAACTCAGTGTGTGTGCAGCCCAGCCCAAGTGCTGGCAAGCCACTGCACATGAGGAGGGCCCACCCCAAAGGAAGAGTTAGGGAAAAAGAAATACAAATCCCAGAATCATAGCAATGTATAAAATCCCAAGTCAAAGTTCAGACGGGGCACTTGGAGCTCTCAAGTTGCCCACCTGGCCCTCTTTCAAGTGCATTTTACTTCCTTTCGTTCCTGCTCGGAAACTTTTTTTTTTTTTTTTTTTTTTTGAGACAGAGTCTCGCTCTGTCACCCAGGCTGGAGTGCAGTGGCGCGATCTCGGCTCACTGCAAACTCCGTGTCCGGGGTTTATGTCATTCTCCTGCCTCAGCCTCCTGAGTGCTCTAAAATTTGCCACAGTCTCTCACTCTATCTTGTGCCCCTTAGCCAAATTCTTTCCTCAGAGTAGGCAAGAATTGAGTCACTACAGACCCATACAGACTTGCCACGGCTAACAATATTACATGGCACTGACCTACACAAATATCCCACAACAAAGTTCACAATCTCCACTTACACACTCTAAGTGAGCCATATTCTTAAATATATGCAAACAATGAAGGATCACCAGATACTTAAGACGTCTAATACAAAAAATAGAAAACAAAGTTAAAGTTTAAGCAAACCAAAAGAACCAGAGATGACACAGAGGGAAGAAAATGTATTATCATTCCATCTCACACCAGTTAGAATGGCGATCATTAAAAAGTCAGGAAACAACAGGTGCTGGGGAAGATGTGGAGAAATAGGAACACTTTTACACTGTTGGTGGGACTGTAAACTAGTTCAACCATTGTGGAAGACAGTGTGGTGATTCCTCAAGGATCTAGAACTAGAAATACCATTTGACCCAGCAATCCCATTACTGGGTATATACCCAAAGGATTATAAATCATGCTGCTATAAAGACACATGCACACGTATATTTATTGTGGCACTATTCACAATAGCAAACACTTGGAACCAACCCAAATGTCCATCAGTGACAGACTGGATTAAGAAAAATGTGGCACAGGCCAGGCACAGTGGCTCACGCCTGTAATCCCAGCACTTTGGGAGGCCGAGGCGGACGGATCACAAGGTCAGCAGATCGAGACCATCCTGGCTAACACGGTGAAACCCCGTCTCTACTAAAAATACCAAAAATTAGCCAGGCATTGTGGCGGGCGCCTGTAGTCCCAGCTACTCGGGAGGCTGAGGCAGGAGAATGGTGTGAGCCCGGGAGGCGGAGCTTGCAGTGAGCCCAGATCGCGCCACTGGACTCCAGCCTGGGTGACAGAGCGAGACTGCCTCTCAAAAAAAAAAAAAAAGAAAAGAAAAGAAAATGTGGCACATATACACCATGGAATACTATGCAGCTATAAAAAAGGATGAGTTCATGTCCTTTGTAAGGACATGGATGCAGCTGGAAACCATCATTCTCAGCAAACTATTGCAAGAACAGAAAACCAAATACCGCATGTTCTCACTCATAGGTAGTAATTGAACAAGGAGAACACTTGGACACAGGAAGGGGAACATCACACACAGGGGCCTGTTGTGGGGTTGGGGGAGCGGGGGGGATAGCACAGCACACCAACATGGCACATGTATACATATGTAACAAGCCTGCACGTTGTGTACATGTACCCTAGAACTTAAAGTGTAATAAAAAAGAAAAAAAAAAGAAAATGTATTATCATTAATATCCTCAGGGAACCATGAGAAGATATTGTTTCCATGAAACAAGTATAGCCTGCCAAAGAGAAGGAATATCCAATAAATAAAAATATAAAACTCTTTAAAGATATAATGGTGAGACTAGAATGTTCTGAGTGAAAAGAAAAATATACATAATGGTGTAAAAGAAAAACTCAATAGAAGTTTCACAAAATAAAATTTGAGAAATCTTCCCGAAAGCAGAACCAAAAATAAAAAAGAGAAGAAAAAAATCAGAAACTTAGAGGACAAGTTCATAAGTTCAATATTCAAATAAGAGTTCTCAAGAAATAGAACAGAGAAAATTAGGCTGAGAAAATTATTTAAGAAGTATTTCAGGTGAGTTTCTCAGAACAGAATGACCTAAGTATTCCATTAAAAGAGAATTCACAGTACCCAGATGATGGCTAAGAGTAAACTACACCAAGTCACATCATCGCAAGGTCTTAAAACTGGGGACAAAGGCAAACTTCCAAAGAGGAGGGGAAATAGTCACCTAAAAAAACCAAGAATCTGAATAGCCTTGGATTTTTCAGCAGCACACTGGAAGTTAGAAAAGCAACATCTTAAAAATTCTGGAAGAAAGCATTTCTCAATATAGACATCTATATCTAGCCAAGCTATCAATTGAGTGTGAGAGAAGAATAAGAATGTTTTCAGACATTCAGGCTATCAAGAATTTTACATCACCTGCACCCTCTCTAAGATAACCACGTGGAGATTGTGCTTCAGTAAAGTCAGTGGGTAAACCAAGAAAAAGGAAGACATGAAACCCTGGAAACAGGGGAGAGAGGTGAATGAAATGGCAGGAGTGTGGTCATGGTCAGTTCCATGAATACAACTGTGTGACCAGCTCTGAGATCAGCCTTTCCAGATTAAAACAAATTATCATCTTCAAGAAGGAGTGCATCAGGAGTATGCAACACCAGGAGAGATTCAGACAATTGGCAGAAAGTATGAATTAGGATTATATAGAAAACTAATATAAAAATATGTAAGGACAGCTATTTAATTCAGAGAAAACAAGACTTTAAATGGGAAAAACAATCATATTTGTATAAATCATTGTATTCTACAAGGCATAGTTGTGAATAACATTTGCATCATCATCACAATATAATAATTTGTTAGAACTTAAATGATGATATAACTACATTAGAAAGATGGGGAGCAAAGAATTCATGTGATGGGGTGGGGGTGGAGTATAGTTATGAGAAGCAAAGAGGAGTCATCATTTTCCAAAATGGGAAGCTATACCACTATTTTAATACATAATTAAGAATAAAAAAATTAAGAATACAAAATGGGATGTAAACATTAATAGATAATGGCTGGGAAGAAAACAAGAATGGAAATATTAGCACATTATTTAGAAACATCAAGGTCATATACCTAAGAAAGGAACAAAACAGGTAAGAGTTGAAAGTGGTTGATTCTGGGTAGAAAGAAATGGATCACAGGAGCTAAGGGGTATTTGTAGTATTCTGTTGAATTATTTTATTTTTTAAACTTTGTGCACCTATAACTTTAATCTCAAACAAATGAAAAGCTGGTCTTCATTAAACAGTATAATTCAGGCCGGGCATGGTGGCTCACTCCTATAATCCCAGCACTTTGGGAGGCTGAGGAGGGCGGATCACCTGAGGTCAGGAGTTCAAGACCAGCCTGACCAATATGGAAAAACCCCGTCTCTACTAAAAAGTACAAAAATTATCCAGGCGTGGTGGCGCATGCCTGTAATCCCAGCTACTTGGTAGGCTGAGGCAGGAGAATTGCTTGAATCCAAGAGGTAGAGGCTGTGGTGAGCAGAGATCATGCCATTGCACTCCAGCCTGGGCAACAAGAGTAAAACCCCCTTTAAAACAAAACAAAACAAACAAAACACCAAAAAAGCAATATAATTCATGTCCATGTAAAACATGCCTGGGAACATTTGCCTTCTTTAATAAATAGAGTAGAGCCAGTCAACCTATATCGAAGTAGTTATTAAAATAAATGTAATGAATATGTCTACAAAGTATAGTTTAGTGCTTTATTTTGCAAAAATGCATATGTATTTGATATAATTTAGTTTAAGAAGTTTAGTCAGTTTTTCTCATTTGTTTTACTTTATGGATGTCTATCTGGTTTTTGTTTGTTTAAATCTTTTTTTATTATACTTTAAGTTCTGGGATACATGTGCCGAATGTGCAGGTTCGTTACATACGTATACACGTGCCATGGTGGTTTGCTGCACCCATCAACCCATCATCTATATTAGGTATTCTCCTAATGCTATCCCTCCCCTTGCCCCCAAGCCCCTGACAGGCCCTGGTGTGTGATGTTCCTCTCCCTGTGTCCATGTATTCTCATTGTTCAACTCTCACTTATGAGTGAGAACATGCGGTGTTTGGTTTTCTGTTCCTGTGTTAGTTTGCTGAGGATGATGGTTTCCAGCTTCATCCATGTCCCTGCAAAGGACATGAACTCATCCTTTTTTATGGCTGCATAGTATTCACATATACACATGGTGTATATGTGTCACATTTTCCTTATCTAGTCTATCATTAATGGGCATTTGGGTTGGTTCCAAGTCTTTGCTATTGTGAATAGTGCTGCAATAAATGTACGTATGCATGTGTCTTTATAGTAGAATGATTTCTAATCCTCTGGGTATATACCTGGTAATGGGATTTCTGGGTCAAATGATATTTCTGGTTCTAGATCCTTGAGGAATTGCCACACTGTCTTCCACAATGGTTCAACTATTTTACACTCCCACCGATAGTCTGGTTTTTAAGGGGCTGAGCTTATCTTGTACATGGAAGGTTTGTTTTGTTTTGTTTAGCTTTTAAGCAAAGCTTCTCAGTTTTTAACTTGTTGGATATTTTTCTCTTAAGAAGAACTGGAGAAACATTAGCCACTGATTTTGATGTGTAATACAGGTGTTTTTTTCCAGTGCGTTGGTTCCTGTCCCCTCTCTGTTAACTGTTTGGCTATTGTAACTATATGTCTTCAATAATTCAATTTTATTTTGAGTTATACATATTAGTATACCCTTAGTTATTCTTGAAATAAAATCAATCTCTTAGCTTATCCTTGCAGTGGAAAAAAAATTGAAGAGAAAAAAGATGAAGAAAATCCAAAGCTGTTGTCCAAATGTTGTGTGTTATATTTTCTTTCTCTTTGTTTATGAGATTTTCTAATGACAGGATCACAGACAAATTCCTTTCACTTTTAGTGTTGCTATCTTCTCTCCTAAGCTTCCCATAGGGTTTCTGTCCTACATCATGACCTCTGCCTCCAAATTCTTCCATTCAATTTCCCATGATTCACTTGCCTGTATTTCTTGCTTAGAGATATGAACCTAGTACTTCTAGATAGTTTTACAATGATAATATAAAATTCTTAAAGGCCGGGCGCAGTGGTTCACATCTGTAATCCCAGCACTTTGGGAGACTGAGGCGGGTAGATAACAAGATCAGGAGATCTAGACCATCCTGGCTAACACGGTGAAACCCCATCTCTACTAAAAATACAAAAACTTAGCCAGGCGTGGTGGCGGCACCTGTAGTCCCAGCTACTTGGGAGGCTGAGGAAAGAGAATGGCGTGAACCTGGGAGGCAGAGGTTGCAGTGAGCCGAGATCACGCCACTGCACTCCAGCCTGGGCGACAGAGCGAGATTCTGTCTCAAAAAACAAACAAACAAACAAACAAACAAACAAACAAACAAAAACAATTCGTGAAAACTAGAAGTATGTCTTGTGCTTTAAAAACCTAGCACCCGGCCGGGCGCGGTGGCTCAAGCCTGTAATCCCAGCACTTTGGGAGGCCGAGACGGGCGGATCACGAGGTCAAGAGATCGAGACCATGCTGGCTAACATGGTGAAACCCCGTCTCTACTAAAAAATACAAAAAAAACTAGCTGGGCGAGGTGGCAGGCGCCTGTAGTCCCAACTACTCGGGAGGCTGAGGCAGGAGAATGGCGTAAACCCGGGAGGCAAAGCTTGCAGTGAGCTGAGATCCGGCAACAGAGTGAGACTCCGTCTCAAAAAAAAAAAAAAAAAAAAAAAAAAAAAAAAAAAAAAACCTAGCACCCGATTCCATTTTTGCAACAGTATGAACACATATAATGTAAATATTTCCTAGTGACAATTTATTGAGTATCTTCTATTATGGTGGTGATACAGTCACTCTACACATGTCATCTGATTTAATGCCAAAAACATCTCTGCAAGGTGAAGACAATAATCACCATTTTGCAGATGAACAAATGGTAAGGGAAAGAAAGAGCAGAGAAAATTTCACCTTAGCTCTGAGTAAAAAACGTGTCACAAATTTTGTTTAAATCAAATTGAGCTGCTTAGAGCAGCAGTCGGCAAGTAGGAAAATGCATTTCAATCATTTCTGGACTTCCCTCCTCCAATCCCACTTCCAGGTGACACAGAAATCGGGAGTGGGGATATCTTCTTAGGTCCTAAATCCTGAAAGAAAGGGGTATGGACTCCACTGGTCCTCACTGATATGCTTATTGTCCAGGCTCTCATGATTTAGTCCCTCAGGGAAGTGGTACTCACCGATAAGCTTGGACAAAGGTCTCTGACTTCTCTATCCAGGCAGTTCCTGAGACCACGGCTCCTAGGGGTCTTCCCTAGCGTCCTGATGCAATCTACCCAGCTAGGAGTTAACAAGCAGGACCTGGGCTACCCTCTTTGCAAACCACCCAAACTCCCTTTCTTCTTGTCTCGAGGAATTGCTACCTGAAGTCAATTCTGCTTCCATCTCCCAGCACCCCCTAGAAGACCTCATCTTTCTTTTCCTCCACTCTAGGTGATGTGGCATAATTGCCACAGTAGGTCTAATTATCCAAACAAAACAAAACAAGCATGGAATGAAGCTGTCTTTGGGGAACATCTGCTTTCCATTCGACCATCCAAAGTCCCTGGAACACAATGACTTGGCTATTTTCTTGGAATGGGAAGGGGGAAAATACCTTTGAGCAGTGAAAACAAAACACGTATCTGTGGAGGAAAACAAAAGATGTATAAATTCCTATATTTTGTGGGGGCAGGGAATGGAGAGTTGGTGTTCAAAGGGTACAAATGTATGATTAGGAGGAATAAGTTTTGAGATCTATTGCACAGCAGAGTAACTATAGTCAATACTGTATAGTATATTCCAAAATAACTTAGAGTAAATTTCAAATGTCTCACCATACACACACAAAAATTATAAGTGAGTGAGGTGATGGATATGTTAATTAGCTAGATTTAGTCACTTCATATTGTAGAGATATATAAAACATGATTGTATACATTAACATGGTGCCCCATGAATGTATACCATTATGATTTGTCAGTTAAAAAATACATACATATATTTACATAATCCAATATAAATACACATATACATATGTAATCTAAACATAAATAAGCAGGTATGTATATCATTACATTTATAACATATGCAGTTGAATGAATGAATGTGAGAAAAGGAGATTTTCACTGTAAAAAAAAAACTTAACTTTCATTAAGAGAACCTGTCTCATCCTCTAGTCTTCTGCTATTGCCTTTAAACCACATTCCAAAGCCAGGGAAAAAACATGTTTATAAAACTACAAAGGTCAAGGCCAGTAATGGAAATTGATTTTACATGCTCAGCAGAGTGTTTTTAGAACCATGGAACAGTCTAAGGGAAAAGAAATCTATTTAATTACTCTACAGTCTTTTGTAGTCCATTAAAAAGGCTCCACAATGGTCTACCTCCCCTGAACCAACTTAACATAAATCCCTCCCATTAAAGAAGCACTTCTTAGAAATTGCACAGAATGTGCCCTTCTGAAGAGGTGGAAACTCCAGAGGATGAACTCAAACTGGGAATAATGATTCCTACATGAAGAAAAGCTGCTTCTTTTAAATGTTTTTAATGAGGCAGAAATTTTCACTTGAAGCTCATGCCTGTTACCTGAGTAGCTGGTGTCTTTGAACTTGTATTTTTCTCCCTTCACTTTCTGTGTGATGAGATAATGGGCAAGAAATCAATAGCCTCGGCTTCAGGAGCAATTATGGTGTATTTTTGACTTTGTTCTTTTTGAATTTCAGTCTACCATGTTCAACACTAAAATCTGTCTCTACACTTCAAAGCAAATTCATGGTAATTCCAAATATGATTTTATTACCATTAACAATTAACTGCTCTTAAAATTTTTACTGTTTTAGATCGGAAGTAAAGAAGAAGAAAAAAGTATAAAACTTGGATTTAAGGAGCTGTATATGCGAATGACTACTCGATTACATGAGGAAGTATGCTTACCCTGTGATAGGTCAGGGCTCAAACGAGTCTCCTGGGACAATTGTTCTAGAGCTATGTGATGTCAGACTTCTAAAGATCACTATGTTCATTAGATCATCAATTCAATTAATTTTGTTTCATTAAAAGTTATTGAATAAGTGCACAGTTAAGCACTATTGTTTGGAATTTGAATAGTCTTTCCACATCAACAGTAATTATTTACTGATGCTTTAACTAGACAGTATCTAGTCTAGTGGTTTGTGCTACCACTATATAAATTTGAAATAAATAATATTTCAAATTAACTTATGATAGTCTCTCCCTACACTAACAAGATTTCACTACATCATAACTGTTATATCAAGGTCGATATTCACTTAAAGTTACTTCTACCTTCGCTTTCTTTGGTTTTCAGAGGCAGGGTCTCACTTTGTTGTCTGGGCTGGAGTGCAGTGGCTATTCACGAATCATTGCACACTAGAGCTTTGAATTCCTGGGCTCAAGTGATCCTTCTGCCTCAGCCTCTCAAGTAGCTGGTACTACAGGAGTGCTCCAGGCCCCCATAATAACTTCCTGTCTAAAGTGAAATTTAGCTTTCTCCTGATTTCTTCCCTTGAAGCCCATTTCAGTGACAGTTACTTCCTTCTACTAGTCTTTTTTTTTTTTTTTTTTTTGAGACGGAGTCTCACTCTGTCGCCGGGGCTGGAGCGCAGTGGCCGGATCTCAGCTCACTGCAAGCTCCGCCTCCCGGGTTCACGCCATTCTCCTGCCTCAGCCTCCCGATTAGCTGGGACTACAGGCACCCGCCACCTCGCCCGGCTAGTTTTTTGTATTTTTTAGTAGAGACGGGGTTTCACAGTGTTAGCCAGGATGGTCTCGATCTCCTGACCTCATGATCCGCCCGTCTCGGCCTCCCAAAGTGCTGGGATTACAGGCTTGAGCCATCGCGCCCGGCCTCCTTCTACTAGTCTTAAACCTGCAAGAGAGTCACCATTTTCCTCATCCAGAGTACAGCTTCCAGTCTTTTCTTAAAACAAACAAACAAACAAACAAAAACATTCTCGGTGATTTGTACTGATCTTTGAAATTCATGTATTTGTTTACACTAGTGAGATTCACCTCAGCCAATTATCCATGACTTTCAAAATAGTTCGGAATTCCTAGGTCAGTTTTCTTCTCCAATATGACACTGAAAAATTGTTCTCTGAAAGATATTTGTGACCTAATCCCTGAAGTCTGTAAATGTCACCTTATTTGACAAAATGTCTTTGCAGATGTGATTAAATAAAGGATGTCAAGTTGAAGAGATTGTCTTGGATTATCTGTGTGGTCTCTAAATGCTGTCACGTGTGTCTTTATAAGAAAGAGGCAAGAGAAGATTTGACACACATGGAGAGAAGGCAATATGAATGCCTTCATATTGGCATTCTATCCATGAAGATGAAACAGAGAGAGATTTAAGATGCTGGCTTTGAAGATTGGAGTGATGTACCCACAAGCCAAGGGTTTCTGACAGCTAGCGGCAGCTGGAAGTGGCAAGAAATGGAGTGTTTTCTGGAACTTCTGGAGGGACCATGGCCCTGCCAACACCTTGATTGCAGCCCACTGATGCTAACTTTGGATCTCTGGCCTCCATAAGTGTGAAAGAACAAATTTCTGTTGTTTTAAACCAAGTTTGTCATAATTTGTTCTAGTAACCATGGGAAACTAATATACTCTCCTATTCTTTATTTTCATTCTCTAAGACTTCACCATCTGTATTGTACCAAGAAGTCATACGGAAAACTAAGATTCAGAAAAGCCCACAAATAGTTTCAAGAACAGGGGAGTGATCAACATCTTTAAATATTATGAAAAGGTTAAGATAAAGGTCTTAAAGTAGCTGTTAGATTAGACAATTGAGAAATCTTTAGTGACCAAAAAAGAATAGTTTCAATATGGTGATGGAGGTCACATAAGAGACCCACAAAGGGAACTGTCCCGCCGTGCTGTCAGTACACAGACTCTTGAGAGAAAAACAAATTTTGTTTTAAGCCACTATATCTTGGGTTATTTTGTACTGAGCCAGCACTAATCAGAATATGAAAGGACAGGGAATTAAGATAATTCACACTATTTTCTCTTAGTTGGGGAGACTGCTAAATGATTTGGAATGGTTAATATGAGGAATGAAACAGAAAATTCATCAGGGACATGTAGAAAAATGGTTAAGCAGTGTTGAGGGCCCAATTTATGTCATAGACCCTAAATCTCTGGTAGCATCAGCCCTCTTCATAATTTTCTCTAGTAGAGCTCAACAGATTTATCTAGGGTTGGAGGTAGGCAATGCAGATACACAGAAAAGACAAGGGCCGAGGGAGAAGAGGGTGGTGTGGGAAAAGTGGTTCAGGCCAGGCACAGTGGCTCATGCCTGTAATCCCAGTAATTTGGGAGGCCAAGGCAGGCATATAGCTTGAGTCCTGAAGTTTAAGATTAGCCTGGGCAACCCTGTCTCTACCAAAAATACAAAAAAATTGCTATTTGAAAGGCTGGCTGACGTGGGAGGATGGCTTGAGCCCTGGAGGTAGAGGTTACAATGAGCTCAGATCGCACTACTGCACTCCAGACAGAGTGAGATCCGGTCTCAATTGTAAAAAGGTAGCAAATCAGTGCCTAGGAGCAGAGCTGATACTTTACGCATAGTAAGAATGGAACCTGGGGTTTGCTAGGCTTCTGGGGCCCACAAAAATGTTGTATTTTATTTTTAGAATCAGAATAAAAAAAAACTTTCAGACCAAAAAAGTTTTTATATATAGTAATATATTTATCTTTATAAGGTAATCATAAAATGTACCTTTTAATGTTCTTTTATGGAGGAAGGGGTCCCAAAAAGCAAAAGTGCTTAAGTCATTATGTGGCCCTGCCTAGTAAGGGCACACATATGAGAGAAAAGGAAGATTTGAAGCATCCAAGGTTGAAATGAAACTGTTACAAATATGTAACAGAACAAAGAGAGAAAGAGACCAAGAAGGATAAGAGATTATGTTGAGAAAGTGAGAATAATAGAATGTGAGAGTTTTACAGTTTTAGAAATGGAGAAGCATCACACAAGAGATAAGACACTCCAGGATATTGTTGTGAGAGGTGAGAAGGGAGGTGGTTGTCTGAGCAGAGAAGATCCAGGAACATGGTGGGCGGGGTTTGTGTAGGTGACATCAACACTGAAGTGATCCACGATCGAGGCAAGAGTTGGAAAGAAGACTAGGATTTCAGATGGACCAATGATTTGTGTTAGAAAAAAAAAAAAAACCATGAAGATGGAAGTATTAAAAGAATTTTTAAAAAATTATCCAAAATAGGACAAGTATAAAGTATGATATAAAATATAGATAGCAAAATGAAGAGATTTATAAACTAAACGACATGCAAATAAAATTGTTCTGCATGACAAACACCAAAATGACAATTCAACAAACTAAGAAAAAAATATTGCAACTCATATTTTAGTAGGAGTCTATTTTCCTTACTACGGAAAGACTTGCAATAAAATGATAGGAAAATAGGCAAAGGAGATGTCCAGGAAAGAAAGTACAGTGTTAAACATTTGCAAAGATGCTCAACTTCACTCAATGTAGGAAAAACGTATATTAAAATTTCGATGAAATATTTTCAGTTATGTTCTTGGCAAAGTAAAAAACAAAATGTGTAAAATATTATGTTGGCAAGGCTAATGGGAAACTGGTTCTTCTAAACATAGCTAATAGGTATACAAATTAGTACACAGCTCATGCAGTACAATTTTTTCAGTATCTATCAAAACTTTTAAAAAGCAAATAACTTTCGACCCAAATAACTTGCAAAGGTAAAAGGTGACATCGGTAGAATGTTATTTATAGAAACCTTGTTTGCAATTGCAGAAGACTAGAAAGACTAGAATGAATCTAGTTGTTCCTCAGTAGGGGACAGGTTAAATAAATTATTGAATAGCCACATAAAATATTATGCAGTAATATTTCTAAAAGAAAAATTTGTATGCATTGATAAGAAACATTCTTTAAAAGTTTTTTTAAAAAGAAAGGTTTTAGAACAGGATATTTAATTTTCTACCATTTGTTTATCTTTAAGAAACCAAAAATTTATATAGACATATGCATTTATATATGCTTATCTGTGCATATGATTATATTTGCACAAAATACCTTTGAAGGGTATCCAAAAACTGGTAATAAAAGTTGCTTCCAGAGTAAAGTAATAAGAGACTGGAAGACATAGGGGGAAAGCAATTTTCGTTTCATATTATTTTTGATGAGGAACTACTTGTCATAGTTCTTGTTGATTGTGGATGTGACCAGATTAGTTTATGCAGGGTAGTGCATGTTAGACTTGGGTGTCATACAACCAAAGAAAGAGGGCTTTTTGGATAAGACTGTAGAGTTAAACTTTGGAAGTGACCATGAAGGTCTAAGCCACTATCATCTCCTGGCCCAGAGATACAGAAAGGAAGAATGGTCAGCTTCTTCAGAGAAAACTGCCTAAGAAGTGATGACATCAAGGAAAAACCAAGTTTCCATTAGGACAAGAACATAGTAAGTTCTGCAAAGACATTGAGGATGTCATAGAAAATAGAATGAAATTTTTAGAGAGCAGTAGAAGAATTGTGAGAGAGGTCAGCCATCGGAAGTGATAGGAAGATGACCCAGAGAAGTGAATGACAGAGCAGGATGGAGAAGAAAATAAGAAGGACAGAGACTGCTGAGGAGTCTGCATTCTAGACCTGAGTGTGACAACCGTGAGAGACATGAAAGGAATTAATAGCCAACAAGTTTCTGTGGTTTTGTCATTTCACCCTGGGCTGAGCTGCCAGGTGACCAATTATGTTGTGTTTACATAATATGTCTGTGGCCCAGTCTGTAAGTGCTGAGATTGGCTCTGGCTAGATCCCATACACTGTCAACTGTTTCGACTATGGCTTTTATTCTACAGATTCTTTGCACAATATCCCTGTATTAGGCCATTCTTGCAGTGTTATAAAGACATACCTGATACTGGGTAATTTATAAGAAAAGAAGTTTAATTGTCTCATAGTTCTACAGGCTGTACAGGAAGCATACTGGCGTCTGCTTCTGGGGAGGTCTCAGGAGGCTTCCTGTCATGGCAGCAGGCAAAGGGGGAATGCACATCCCACGTGGCAGAATTAGGAGCAAGAGAGAGAGAGCAAGAGCAATGTATCGCGGGAGGTGCCACACATTTTTAAACGACCAGATTTCATGTGAGTTCAGACTGAGAGCTCACTTATTACCAAGGAGGTGGCCCAAGCCATTCATGAGAAATCCACCCCCATGAGCCAAACACTTCTCAGCAGGCCCCAGTTCCAACACTGGGGATTACATCCCAACATGAGATTTGGAAGGGACATCCAAACTATATAAGTTCTTGATGGAAAAAGAATAAAAAACTATTTCTGTTCTGCCACAGCACTTAACCCTAGGTAATGTTTGCCACACGCATGGAAGGCCTTTCCCCCAACCTCATCATTGCCCTGACATTTCACTTTCTGATTTTTTTTCCACATTTCTTATCACTCGCTGCACTTGACTGAATGTTTATGTCCCCCCAAATTCATGTTGAAACCTAATCCCCCATGTTGCAGTATTTAGAGGTGGTATCTTTGGGAGGCGATAAGGTCATAAGGCAAAGCCCGCATGTATGGGATTAGTGACCTTTTAAAAGGGACACCACAGAGCTTCCTGACCCCTTCTACCACGTGAGGACATAACAAAATGCAGCATCTATGAATCAGGAAGTGGGCTCTCACTAGACATCACCTTCCTCTTGAACTTCTCAGGCTCCAGAACTGTGAGAAATAAATTTATGTATTTGTAAGGCAACCAGTTTAGAGTATTCTGTTATAGCAGCCTTAACGGACTAAGGATATCCACTATTACTGAATTTGATTTTGCCTCTGGTCTTTTACCATTATCTTTCTTTGAGAATCTAAAAAAGACTAGAAAGAAAAATGAACTTTAGAGATCATCTCTCCTAGTTGTCCTCAACCCTGGCTGTTTAATAGAAATCACCTGACATGCTTTAAAAACATAGATATGAGACGGGGGGGCGGAGCAAGATGGCCGAATAGGAACAGCTCCAGTCTCCAACTCCCAGCACGAGCGACACAGAAGACCGGTGATTTCTGCATTTTCAACTGAGGTACTGGGGTCATCTCACTAGGGAGTGCCGGACAATCGGTGCTGGTCAGCTGCTGCAGCCTGACCAGCGAGAGCTGAAGCAGGGCGAGGCATCGCCTCACCTGGAAGCGCAAGGGGGAAGGGGATCCGTTTTCCTAGCCAGGGGAACTGAGACACACAACACCTGGAAAATCGGGTAACTCCCACCCCAATACTGCGCTGTAAGCATACAGGCACACCAGGAGAATATATCCCAATCCTGGCCGGGAGGGTCCCACGCCCACGAAGCCTCCCTCACTGCTAACACAGCAGTCTGCCGCGATCTATCCGCAAGGCAGCAGCGAGGCTGGGGGAGGGGCGCCCGCCATTGCTGAGGCTTAACTAGGTAAACAAAGCCACTGGGAAGCTCGAACTGGGTGGAGCTCACAGCAGCTCAAGGAAGCCTGCCTGTCTCTGTAGTCTCCACCTCTGGGGACAGCGCACAGCTGAAGACCAACAGCGGAAGTAGCGGGAGCCGGTGCAGACGCGAACGACTCTGTCTGACAGCTTTGGGGAGAGCCGTGGATCTCCCAACGCGGAGGTTGAGATCTGAGAACGGACAGACTGCCTGCTCAGGTGTGTCTCTGACCCCTGAGTAGCCTAGCTGGGAGAAATCCCCCACTAGGGGCAGTCTGACACCCCACACCTCACAGGGTGGAGTACACCCCTGAGAGGAAACTTCCAAAGGAAGAATCAGACAGGTACACTCGCTGTTCAGCAATATTCTATCTTCGGCAACCTCTGCTGCTGATACCCAGGCAAACAGGGTCTGAAGTGGACCTCAAGCAATCTCCAACAGACCAACAGACAGTCCTTCTGACTGTCAGAAGGAAAACTATCAAACAGGAAGGACACCGATACCAAAACCCCATCAGTACGTCACCACCATCAAAGACCAGAGACAGATAAAACCACAAAGATGGGGAAGAAGCAGGGCAGAAAAGCTGGAAATTCAAAAAATAAGAGCGCATCTCCCCCTGCGAAGGAGCGCAGCCCATCGCCAGCAACGGATCAAAGCTGGTCAGAGAATGACTTGGACGAGAGGAGAGAAGAAGGCTTCAGTCCATCAAACTTATCAGAGCTAAAGGAGGAATTACGTACCCAGCGCAAAGAAACTAAAATTCTTGAAAAAAGAGTGGAAGAATTGACAGCTAGACTAATTAATGCAGAGAAGATCATAAACGAAATGACAGAGATGAAAACCATGACACGAGAAATACGTGACAAATGCACAAGCTTCAGTAACCGACTCGATCAACTGGAAGAAAGAGTATCAGCGATTGAAGATCAAATGAATGAAATGAAGCGAGAAGAGAAACCAAAAGAAAAAAGAAGAAAAAGAAATGAGCAAAGCCTGCAAGAAGTATGGGATTACGTAAAAAGACCAAATCTACGTCTGATTGGGGTGCCCTGAAAGTGAGGGGGAAAATGGAACCAAGTTGGAAAACACTCTTCAGGATATCATCCAGGAGAACTTCCCCAACCTAGTAGGGCAGGCCAACATTCAAATTCAGGAAATACAGAGAACGCCACAAAGATACTCCTCCAGAAGAGCAACTCCAAGACACATCATTGCCAGATTCACCAAAGTTGAAATGAAGGAAAAAATCTTAAGGGCAGCCAGAGAGAAAGGTCGGGTTACCCACAAAGGGAAGCCCATCAGACTAACAGCAGATCTCTCGGCAGAAACTCTACAAGCCAGAAGAGAGTGGGGGCCAATATTCAACGTTCTTAAAGAAAAGAATTTTAAACCCAGAATTTCATATCCAGCCAAACTAAGTTTCATAAGTGAAGGAGAAATAAAATCCTTTACAGATAAGCAAATGCTTAGAGATTTTGTCACCACCAGGTCTGCCTTACAAGAGACCCTGAAGGAAGCCCTAAACATGGAAAGGAACAACCGGTACCAGCCATCACAAAAACATGCCAAAATGTAAAGACCATCGAGGCTAGGAAGAAACTGCATCGACTAACGAGCAAAATAACCAGTTAATATCATAATGGCAGGATCAAGTTCACACATAACAATATTAACCTTAAATGTTAATGGACTAAATGCTCCAATTAAAAGACACAGACTGGCAAACTGGATAAAGAGTCAAGACCCATCAGTCTGCTGTATTCAGGAGACCCATCTCACATGCAGAGACATACATAGGCTCAAAATAAAGGGATGGAGGAAGATCTACCAAGCAAATGGAGAACAAAAAAAAGCAGGGGTTGCAATCCTTGTCTCTGATAAAACAGACTTTAAACCATCAAAGATCAAAAGAGACAAAGAAGGCCATTACATAATGGTAAAGGGATCAATTCAACAGGAAGAGCTAACTCTCCTAAATATATATGCACCCAATACAGGAGCACCCAGATTCATAAAGCAAGTCCTTAGAGACTTACAAAGAGACTTAGACTCCCATACAATAATAATGGGAGACTTCAACACTCCGCTGTCAACATTAGACAGATCAACGAGACAGAAAGTTAACAAGGATATCCAGGAATTGAACTCATCTCTGCACCAAGCGGACCTAATAGACATCTATAGAACTCTCCACCCCAAATCAACAGAATATACATTCTTCTCAGCACCACATCGCACTTATTCCAAAATTGACCACATAATTGGAAGTAAAGCACTCCTCAGCAAATGTAAAAGAACAGAAATTATAACAAACTGTCTCTCAGACCACAGTGCAATCAAACTAGAACTCAGGACTAAGAAACTCAATCAAAACCGCTCAACTACATGGAACCTGAACAACCTGCTCCTGAATGACTACTGGGTACATAACGAAATGAAAGCGGAAATAAAGATGTTCTTTGAAACCAATGAGAACAAAGATACAACATACCAGAATCTCTGGGACACATTTAAAGCAGTGTGTAGAGGGAAATTTATAGCACTAAATGCCCACAAGAGAAAGCAGGAAAGATCTAAAATTGACACTCTAACATCACAATTAAAAGAACTAGAGAGGCAAGAGCAAACACATTCAAAAGCTAGCAGAAGGCAAGAAATAACTAAGATCAGAGCCGAACTGAAGGAGATAGAGACACAAAAAACCCTCCAAAAAATCAATGAATCCAGGAGTTGGTTTTTTGAAAAGATCAACAAAATTGACAGACCGCTAGCAAGGCTAATAAAGAAGAAAAGAGAGAGGAATCAAATAGATGCAATAAAAAATGATAAAGGGGATATCACCACTGACCCCACAGAAATACAAACTACCATCAGAGAATACTATAAACGCCTCTACGCAAATCAACTAGAAAATCTAGAAGAAATGGATAATTTCCTGGACACTTACACTCTCCCAAGGCTAAACCAGGAAGAAGTTGAATCCCTGAATAGACCAATAGTAGGCTCTGAAATTGAGGCAACAATTAATAGCCTACCCACCAAAAAAAGTCCAGGACCAGATGGATTCACAGCTGAATTCTACCAGAGGTACAAGGAGGAGCTGATACCATTCCTTCTGAAACTATTCCAATCAATAGAAAAAGAGGAAATCCTCCCTAACTCATTTTATGAGGCCAACATCATCCTGATACCAAAGCCTGGCAGAGACACATCAAAAAAAGAGAATTTTAGACCAATATCCCTGATGAACATCGATGCAAAAATTCTCAATAAAATACTGGCAAACCAGATTCAGCAGCACATCAAAAAGCTTATCCACCATGATCAAGTGGGCTTCATCCCTGGGATGCAAGGCTGGTTCAACATTCGCAAATCAATAAACGTAATCCAGCATATAAACAGAACCAAAGACAAGAACCACATGATTGTCTCAATAGATGCAGAAAAGGCTTTTGACAAAATTCAACAGCCCTTCATGCTAAAAACGCTCAATAAATTTGGTATTGATGGAACGTACCTCAAAATAATAAGAGCTATTTATGACAAACCCACAGCTAATATCATACTGAATGGGCAAAAACTGGAAAAATTCCCTTTGAAAACTGGCACAAGACAGGGATGCCCTCTCTCACCACTCCTATTCAACATAGTGTTGGAAGTTCTGGCTAGGGCAATCAGGCAAGAGAAAGAAATCAAGGGTATCCAGTTAGGAAAAGAAGAAGTCAAATTGTCCCTGTTTGCAGATGACATGATTGTATATTTAGAAAACCCCATCGTCTCAGCCCAAAATCTCCTTAAGCTGATAAGCAAGTTCAGCAAAGTCTCAGGATACAAAATTAATGTGCAAAAATCACAAGCATTCTTATACACCAGTAACAGACAAGCAGAGAGCCAAATCAGGAATGAACTTCCATTCACAATTGCTTCAAAGAGAATAAAATACCTAGGAATCCAGCTTACAGGGGATGTAAAGGACCTCTTCAAGGAGAACTACAAACCACTGCTCAGCGAAATAAAAGAGGACACAAACAAATGGAAGAACATACCATGCTCATGGATAGGAAGAATCAATATCGTGAAAATGGCCATACTCCCCAAGGTTATTTATAGATTCAATGCCATCCCCATCAAGCTACCAATGAGTTTCTTCACAGAATTGGAAAAAACTGCTTTAAAGTTCATATGGAACCAAAAAAGGGCCCGCATTGCCAAGACAATCCTAAGTCAAAAGGACAAAGCTGGAGGCAGTCACGCTACCTGACTTCAAACTATACTACAAGGCTACAGTCACCAAAACAGCATGGTACTGGTACCAAAACAGAGATATAGATCAATGGAACAGAACAGAGTCCTCAGAAATAATACCACACATCTACAGCCATCTGATCTTTGACAAACCTGAGAGAAACAAGAAATGGGGAAAGGATTCCCTATTTAATAAATGGTGCTGGGAAAATTGGCTAGCCATAAGTAGAAAGCTGAAACTGGATCCTTTCCTTACCCCTTATACGAAGATTAATTCAAGATGGATTAGAGACTTAAATGTTAGACCTAATACCATAAAAACCCTAGAAGAAAATCTAGGTAGTACCATTCAGGACATAGGCATGGGCAAGGACTTCATGTCTAAAACACCAAAAGCAACGGCAGCAAAAGCAAAAATTGACAAATGGGATCTAATTAAACTAAAGAGCTTTTGCACAGCAAAAGAAACTACCATCAGAGTGAACAGGCAACCTACAGAATGGGAGAAAATTTTTGCAACCTACTCATCTGACAAAGGGCTAATATCCAGAATCTACAAAGAACTCAAACAAATATACGAGAAAAAAACAAACAACCCCATCAAAAAGTGGGGAAAGGATATGAACAGACATTTCTCAAAAGAAGATATTCATACAGCCAACAGACACATGAAAAAATGCTCATCGTCACTCGCCATCAGAGAAATGCAAATCAAAACCACAATGAGATACCATCTCACACCAGTTAGAATGGCAATCATTAAGAAGTCAGGAAACAACAGGTGTTGGAGAGGATGTGGACAAATAGGAACACTTTTACACTGTTGGTGGGATTGTAAACTAGTTCAACCATTATGGAAAACAGTATGGCAATTCCTCAAGGATCTAGAACTAGATGTACCATATGACCCAGCCATCCCACTACTGGGTATATACCCAAAGGATTATAAATTATTTTACTACAAAGACACATGTACACGTATGTTTATTGCGGCACTATTCACAATAGCAAAGACTTGGAATCAACCCAAATGTCCATCTGTGACAGACTGGATTAAGAAAATGTGGCACATATACACCATGGAATACTATGCAGCCATAAAAAAGGATGAGTTTGCGTCCTTTGTAGGGACATGGATGCAGCTGGAAACCATCATTCTTAGCAAACTATCACAAGAACAGAAAACCAAACACCGCATGTTCTCACTCATAGGTGGGAACTGAACAATGAGATCACTTGGACTCGGGAAGGGGAACATCACGCACTGGGGCCTATCATGGGGAGGGGGGAGGGGGGAGGAGGGAGGGCTTGCATTGGGGAGTTATACAAGATATAAATGATGAATTGATGGGTGCTGACGAGTTGATGGGTGCAGCACACCAACATGGCATAAGTATACATATGTAACAAACCTGCACGTTATGCACATGTACCCTAGAACTTAAAGTATAATAAAAAAAAAAAAGAAAAGAAAAAGAAAAAAAAATAAAAAAATAAAAATTAGCCAGACATAGTGGTAAAAAAAATAATAATAAAAAATAAAAAAAAATAAAAAAAAATTAAAAAAAATGAAAACATAGATATCCAGTTGACATCTCCTAATCTGATTTAGTTGTTCTAAAATAGGGACCAGAAATAATATTGTGTAAACATCCCCAGGCAATTCTATGCATAGCCAAGGTTGTGAACTGATTTACGTCAACACTTTTGTTATGAAGGTGAAGGGACAAAGTCAGCCATCTAGAAAGTGGAACTAGGATTGGAACCCAGGTCTCCTGATTCTCAGTCTGTCAGTCTGGTGTTCTTTCCTCTGCATAATGTTGCTTTGACCCACTGATTCTGCCCTCTCTCCTGGTTTCACTTGGCTCTTTGCTCAATTGTAAAGCAACAAAGATATTAAAATGTGAGCAGCATGACTTCCTCGTGTTGTCCATCTCCCAACACCTGTATAAGTCCAGTCATCTACTTCTGTTTCACTCATAAGCGTCTGTGCATTGCTTGAGAAAGTCATGTAATGGTTCCATTTGGCATCACTATGAATTCATGCTATCTAGCCTCAATGTGTCCTCATTCTGTAAGGCCATCTTTATTTCACTCTTCTTTTTCTCTGTCGTGTCACCCAGAAAGACTGTTAGAAATATTTTCTGTGCTCCTTGAATCACCTGTCTTAGCTCTGTACTCCACTCTCAGCAGATAAAATTATTGAAAATTAATGCATCTATTTCCTAGCCTCTCCTCTGCTTGAAATCATCTCTGTATTTTTCACCTATCCTCTTTCCAAGTCTAATGTTTGCCTGTGATCGGATTTAACTCCTCCTTTTGTTCTCTACGGCGTATTCTGTCTGTCCTCCTCTCTTCTCTTTTCTTCTCTACTAGAGTATTCTTGCTCCTAAAAGTAATACTTCTTATAAAATTACTACTCTATTAAGCTACCAACCACTTTCTTTCTCTGCTGAATTTTCCACTGGATGGTTTACAATCACTGCTCAGTTTTTCTACCTGCTATCTGTAATCTGACCTCCATCATTCATCTACTTAAACTATTCTCCCATTTATACCTTTTGGCTTAATTGCCAAAATTAACAACTGCAATTACTGTCCTCGTACCAAGAAGCTCTCTCTCTCTTGCTCGCTCTCTCTCTCTTTTTTGTGGAAACTTTCTTCTCCAATTATTAATTATATTGCATTCTCAATTTCCATTTACTCCTACTCCACCCTGGACCTGAATTTTCTAGTCATGCATCAGTACACCAGGTTGGAGGGCCTTGCTACTCTGTGGCCATGGACTAACAATATAGTAGTGATCTGTGAGCTTGTCAGAAATATGGCATCTCAGGCCCCTTCTAATACCTGCTGAATCAGAATCCTAGGATCTGAATTTTAAGTACCTGCTCAGATGATTCATGTACATGTAAAGCTTGAGAAGCATAGCTCTAAGGGTCTGCCCTTGGACATTTTCTCCAACCTGCTTTCTTTCTATTCTCGATAGTCTGATCCAAAACTTCAACTAACCAGGCTGAGCATGGAGGCCCACACCTGTAATCCCAGCACTTTGAAAGGCCAAAGTGGGAGGATCACTTGAGCCCAGGAGTTTGAGACTAGCCTGGGCAACATAGGGAGACTTTATCTCTACCAAAAAAAAAAAAAAAAAAAAAAAAAAAGAAGAAGAAAAGAAAGGGAGCTTGGTGTGGTGGTGCACACATAGTCTCGCTACTGGGGAGGCTGAGATGGAAGAATCAGTTGACCTGGGAAATTGAGACTATAGTGAGCCCTGATGGCTCCACTGCACTCCAGCCTGGGTGACAGAGCAAGGCTCTGTCTCAAACAGAACGAAACGAAAACAACAAAATGCTTTAACTTAAGTATAAGCAAAAAATCCCAAGATCTGTTCTTCTGACCATGAGCTTCTTCCATCCTGTATATTGTGTCTCCATTTTCAACAAGCTTTTGAACATGTGATATGTGTTTTTTATAGACAAGCTATCATGTTCAAAGTAAGTCTTAATCTTTTCTAAAAACTGTTCTTTCTTCCCTATCTCAATGAATGAACATTCTCCCAGGCACTCTGTGTTACAATTTTTTGTTAACCTTGATTCTTTCCTCTCTGCAAATGGCCTTCATATAATAAAGCATATAATCTCGATTGGTTTCATTGTTAAATGTCTTTTGCATTTCTATTACTTGGCAAATACAGACGGATAGGTAGGTAGACAGATTGATGTGTATATATAATCACTTATTTTGAGTTATCAGCCAGGTGATCTTCTAAGAGCTTTATGAATATAAACCTGATATGGTTTGGGTTTGTGTGGCTGCCCAAATCTCATGCCAAATTGAGGGCCCTCCCAGGTGGGGCCTGTTGGGAGGTGACTGGATCATGGGGGTGGTTTCTCATGAATGGTTTTGCACCATCCTCCTAGTGCTGTTCTCATGATAGTGAGTGAGTTCTCATGAGATCTGATTGTTTAAAAGTGTGTAGCACCTCCCCCGTCTCTAGCCTCCTTCTGCTGGGCTGTGTAAGATATGCCTGCTTCCCTTTCACCTTCTGCCATGATTGTAAATTTCCTGAGGCCTCCTCAGAAGCATAAGCCACTAGGCTTACCAGACAGCCTGCAGGACTGTGAGCCAAGTAAACCTCTTTTCTTTATAAATTACCCACCCTCAGGTACTTCTTTATAGCAGCGCAAGAACAGACTAATATAGAAAACTGGTACTAAGGAGTGGGCCATTGCTATAAAGATACCTGAAAATGTGGAAGCAGCTTTAGAATAGGGTAATGGGCAGAGGTTGGAACAGTTTGCAGGGCTCAGAAGAAGACAGGAAGATGAGGGAAAGTTTGGAACTTCCTAGAGACTTGTTAAATTGTTGTGACCAAAATGCCAATAGTGATATGGACATGAAGTCCAGGCTAAGGTGGTCTCAGATGGAAATAATGAACTTATTGGGAGCTGGAGTAAAGGTCACTCTTGCTATGCTTTAGTAAAGAGCTCAGTTGGATTGTGCCATTGCCCTGGGGATCTGTAGGACTTTGAACTTGAGAGTGATGATTTAGTATATCTGGTGGAAGAAATTTCTAAGCAGCAAAGCATTCACGACATGGCCTGGTTGCTTCTAGCAGCCTTTGTTCATATTTGTGAGCAAAGAAGTGACCTGAAATCAGAACTTATATTTAAAAGGGAAGCAGAGCATAAAAGTTTGGAAAATGTGCAGCCTGACCATGTGATAGAGAAGAAAAGCTCATTTTTAGGGGAGAAATTCAAGCAGGCTGCAGAAATTTGCATAAGTATAAAAGAGCCAAGTGCTGTTAGCCAAAACACTGGGGAAAAGGCCTCAAAGGCATTTCAGAGACCTTTACAGCAGATCCTCCCATCACAAGCCTAGAGGCCTAGGAAGGAAGAATGATTTCCTGGGCTGGGCCCAAGGCCCCACTGCCCTGCACAACCTTGGAACACTGCTCCCCTTGCATCCCAACTGCTCCAGCTCCAACCATAGCTAAGGTACAGCTTGGGTCACTGCTTCAGAGGGTGGAAACGATAAGTCTTGGTAGCTTCCACATGGTGCTAAGCCTGCAGGTACACAGAGTGCAGGAATTGAGGCTTGGGATCCACTGCCTAGATTTCAGAGGATGTACAAAAAATCCTGGATGGGCTGGGCATAGTGGCTCATGCCTGTAATCCCAGTACTTTGGGAGGCTGAGGTAGGCAGATCACGAGGTCAGGAGATCAAGACCATCTCGGCTAACATTGTGAAACCCTGTCTCTACCAAAAATACAAAAAATTAGTCAGGTGTGGTGGCGGGCACCTGTAGTCCCAGCTACTCGGGAGGCTGAGGCAAGAGAATGGCATGAACCCGGGAGGCAGAGCTTGCAGTGAGCCAAGAGTGTGACACTGCACTCCAGCCTGGGTGACAGAGCGAGACTCCATCTCAAAAAAAAAAAAAAAAAAAAAAAAGCCTGGATGTCCAGGCTGAAGCTTGTAGCCAGGGTGGAGCCCTCACAGAGATCCTCTACTAGAGCAGTGCAGAGAGGAAATGTGGGGTTGTAGCCCCCCACACAGTGTCCCCACTGGAGCACTGCCTAGTGGAGCTGTGACAAGAGGGCCATTATCTTCCAGAGCCCAGAATGGTAGAACCATCAATAGCTTGCACTGTGTGCCTGGAAAAGCTCAGGCACTTGATACTAGCCCATGAAAGCAGCTGCAGGGGCTGAACCCTGTAAAACCACAGGGGCAGGGATGTCCAAGGCTTTGGGAGCCCACCCCTTATACCAGTATAACCTGAATGTGAGACATGGAGTCAAAGAGATTATTTTAGAGCTCTGAGGTTTAATTACTGCTCTGTTGGGTTTTGGAATTCTGTGAGGCCTGTAGTGCCTTTCTTTTGGCCTATTTCTCCCTTTTGGAACAGGAGTATTTACCCAATACCTGTATCTTCATTGTATCGTGGAAGTAACTAACTTGTTTTTTATTTTACAAGCTCATATGTGGAAGGAGTTTGCCTGGTTTCAGATGAGACTTTGGATTTGAGACTTTCCAGTTAATGCTGAAATGAATTAAGACTTTGGAGAGCCCGTGGGGAAGCCATGATCATATTTTGCAATGTGAAAAGAACATGAGATTTGGGAGGGGCCAAGTGGGGAATTATACGGTTTAGATCTGTGTCCCCAACCCAAATCGCATGTCAAATTGTAATCTCCAATGTCAGAGGTGGGGCGTGGTGGGAGGTGATTGAATCATGGGGGTGGTTTCTCATGAATGGTTTAGGACCATCCCCCTAGTGCTGTTCTCATGATAGTGAATTCTCATGAGAACTGGTTGTTTAAATGTGGATAGCACCTCCCGCTTCTCTCTTCTTCCTGCTCAGGCCATGTAAGATGTGACTGCTTCCCTTTCACCTTCTGCCATGATTGTGAATTTCTTGAGGCCTCTCCAAAAGCGGAAGTTGCTATGGTTCCTGTACAGCCTGCAAAACTGTGTGCCAATTAAACCTCTTTTATTTATAAATTACCCAGCCTCAGATGTTTCTTTACAGCGTGCAAAAATGGACTAATACAACCTACTTAAACTTGATTTTTTTGGATAATGTTATCTTATTATCTTATCCTCTTTTAGACTTTGGTCACATTTTACCTGGATCTCTACCACTGCCCAACTACTCTGGTTATGCACCTACTTGTACACTCTCCCTACCCCAGGACTACCCAGAACACTTATGATGAAAATGCTAATATTTGTGTAGTGCTTTATAGTTTGCAAAGTACTTTCACATAATTGTCTTATTTAACTCTCACCAAAAACTGTGAACATGATGTTATTCATATTCTCATCTTTTAAATTGTATTTATTTTTTACTTTTTGTGAGAAAGGGGTTCACGCTGTTGCCCAGGCTGGTCTTAAAATCCTAGCCTCAGGCAGTCCTCCCATGTCAGCCTTCCAGAGTGTTGGGATTACAGTTGTGAGCCATTGCACTCAGCTTCCATCTTATAAATAAGTAAAATGATACTCTAGGTATATATATGATTTGTTCAAGACCAACATCTGACTCCTTAAACTTTGCCTGTGCAGCGTTAGCTTTCTAAAGCACAGATGGAGTCTCCTCTTAACAAAACAAAAAAATGTTAATGTCTTCTAATTACCTACAGAATGATGCAACCTACCTTTCCAGTTTTAAATCCTTCACACTCTATTCTACAATTACTCACTATTCTTAGACTGTACAAGTGTTTTCTCAACTCTGTTTCTGTTCACACTGTTCCCACCACCTGTAATACCCTTTTTTTCAATCACCATCTGACAAAATTGTATGCATCACTCAAGGACCTGTGCAAGTGGCCTTGCCTTTATGGAGTCCTTTCTCAATTAACTATGACAGACCCAACCAATGCATCCTTTCTCTCTTTTGCTAAATCATTCAGAGCAGGGCAAATAAGAATATTGCTTCTGGAGTCCGAGAACCAGGATTCCAGTGTGGCTGCGCCATTTCTGAGCCTTGGGCTTCAGTTCCTATTGATAAAATAGGAATGATAACAGTATCTAGTTCATCAGATTATGATGACATGCCAAACATACTACTAACAATAGTGACCAAACTGGCAAGGTTTCTGTAGCTGTGAAACTTTATATCAGAGAGGGAAATAAACAATAAATTAGTAAACATAAACATTGATATGTAATGTCTTAGCTGGTCATCTATTAAGAGGCCCCCTGAGAAGTGAGGAATGAGCAGGGGCTGGCCCATTCAACATGCTAGAGGAAGTGTCCCAGGAGGAACAAAGAGCATGTGCAAAGCACTAGAATAAAAGAGGCAGATATGTTTGTGGAACTGACATGTCCAGTAACAGAAGCACAGCAAGGAAAGGGCAGAATAAAATGAGATGAAATTGGAGTGATAAACCAGGCCCCATAAACGGTAGTTAAAAAAGAAATCATTGTATTTATTTCTTTTTCTTTCTTTCTTTATTTTTGAAACGGAATCTCCCCGTCGTCTGGGCTGGAGTGGAGTGGTGAGATCTCGCTCGGCTCACTGCAATCTCCACCTCCAGGTTCAAGTGATTCTCCCGCCTCAGCCTCCTGAGTTGCTGAGTTGCTTAAACTACAGGACTGTGACACCACGCCTGGCTAATTTTTGTATTTTTTAGTAGAGACAGGGTTTCACCGTGTTGGCCAGGCTATTTTTGAACTCCTGATCTCAGGTAATCTACCCGCCTTGGCCTCCCAAAATGTTGGGATTACAGGCGTGAGTCACCACGTCTGGCTGTATTTGATTTATAATGAGAAGTATTGAAACATTTTAAGTAAGCAAGCAACATGGTCCAATTTTTCTTTTTAAAAAAATTCTCTGGGAAAAGGGAAGGAAGGAAGGGAGGGAGGGAGGGAGGGAGGGAGGGAAAAAGAATGTTTTGGCTAACATTTGTAGAAGTGAAATAACCTTGTTCAGATATGAGCACATGAGCAGGTAAGCTATTTCGGTCAAATTATATCTGGCATTCTACTGTCAAGAAGTGGGGTCTGGCTGGGGGCAGTGGCTCAGACCTGTAATCCCAGCCTTCAGGGAGGCCCAGGCAGGTAGCTTACCTGAGGTAAGGAGTTTGAGACCAGCCTGGCTAACACGGTGAAACCCAGTCACTACTAAAAATACAAACAAACAAACAAACAAACAAACAAAATTAACCAGGCGTGGTGGCCTTTAATCCCAGCTACTCGGGAGGCTGAGGCAGGAGAATCACTTGAACCTGGGAGGCGGAGGTTGCAGTGAGCTGAGGTTGCACCACTGCACTCCAACCTGGGTGACAGAGTGAGACTCATTTAAAAAAAAAAAAAAAAACAAAACAGTGTAGTCCATTAGGATTTAGGATAATTAAAGAAAAAAATGTGGGGTCAGGTCCTCTCCCCTTGAATAGAGGTAAGCCTGTGACTACAGCGATAGTAACACCATGCGATATCCAAGGCAGAGTCATAAAAAGCAACTCAGCCGCCATTCTGTGCAGACGCCAAGCAGCCACACAGAGGAGTTAGGGAAGGGGTTCCAGGCACTGCCCCAAGTAGAGGGACCAGCTAACAACCAGAATCAACTCCCAGACATGTGAATAAGCCAGATTTCAGATCATTCCAGGCATAGTACCTGAGCCACTGCAGGTGATCCCTGCCACAATCCAGACCTGAGCATATTAAATGTCGTCATTGTTTAAGTCACTAGACCTTGCAATGTTTTGTTGCACAGCATTAGATAAATGAAACAGCAACTGTTAGTTTCAATATCATGTCTGCTAATTACCCAATAACCTCTCTCCTACCTTCTAAACCTCAATTTTCTTTCATGCAGCAAAATACCCAGTTACAAAAACTTATTTCCCCAGATACCTCACAACGTGACGTGTTAGTTGACATGTAATTCATTTCTGATTAATGAAACATAAATGAACATTTACTGGTTAGATCTTCCAGGAAAGCTATTTTATTCCTAACAAAAAGGGACAGAATCGTTAGTATATACCTTTTGCTTTCAGCTTTTGACCTTACTGCCCGAAAACAGGATTCAAAGTCTGCAGCCATCTTGCAACACTGCATCTTTTGGGAGTAACCTAAGTGAATTAATTAATTTAAAAAATTAACCATATTGCGGATGGCCACTCCCGCTATTTTTATTCAACATTATCCTGGAGGTTCTAACACTATAATAAGGAAAGAGAAATAATTAAAAGCAAATAGATTGGAAAGGGAGACATAAATCTCTGTTTATTCACAGATGATATAATCATCTATCAAAAAACCCTAAAGAATCTGCAGAATAAGCTATTAGAACTGAAAAGTGAGTTTAGTTAGGTGGCAGGGTACAAAGTCAATATCCAAAACCAATTGTATTTCTTTATATTAGCAATAAATAATCATAAATTTAAAGTTTGCCATGTACAGTAGCATCAAAACTATAAAATGCTTAAGGATAAATTCGACAAAAGATGTTCAAGACCTGTACACTGAAAACTGTAAAACATTGCTGAGCAAAATTAAATATTAAAGAAGACCTAAGTCAATTAAGAAATATACCATGTTCCGGCCGGGCGCGGTGGCTCAAGCCTGTAATCCCAGCACTTTGGGAGGCCGAGACGGGCAGATCATGAGGTCAGGAGATCGAGACCATCCTGGCTAACACGGTGAAACCCCATCTCTACTAAAAAATACAAAAAAACTAGCCGGGTGAGGTGGCGGGCGCCTGTAGTCCCAGCTACTCGGGAGGCTGAGGCAGGAGAATGGCGTGAACCCGGGAGGCGGAGCTTGCAGTGAGCCGAGATCCTGCCACTGCACTCCAGCCTGGGCAACAGAGCGAGACTCCGTCTCAAAAAAAAAAAAAAAAAAAAGGAAATATACCATGTTCCTAGATTAGATAACTCTGTATTGTTAAGATGTCAGTTCTTTCCAAATTGATCTGTAGATTCAAGGCATCCTAATAGAAATCCCAGCCAGCTACTTTGTAGAAGTAGCAAACTGACTCTAAAGTTTACATTAAAGTGCAAAAGATCTAGAACAGACAAAACAACTTGGAAGAAAAAAGAACAAAGTTAGAGGACATTTTGTGTGTGTGTGTGGTTTTTTTTTAAGTTTTTTTAGGAAGTAATTTCTAAGAGTAGAATTAGTGGATAAAAGGCTAGAAGAAAGCTCAATCTTATCAAAATAAATTTCATAGCTCAAAAACTTTTTGATTTGAAATATTTAAAAAATAAATTTGAAGATCTCTTGAGCTTGAGCAGTGCCCAAGTGATTCCACCCTTTGGAGACCAGGTGAAAATGAAACGGGATGTGGTGGGAAGATGGAGTAGGATTACCTGCTGGTGACATATATGATGAATGGGAAAGAAAAATTCTAATTTACTAACTAAATTAATATTGTGGCAAATTTACTAATAAAATAAAAAGGAAAAACATCCTATTATATAGAAGATATTTTACAAATATTTGATGTTTATAATTATGCTTCAATAGAGCAAAGACTATCTTAACATTAATTTTTAGAAGTTCTAGAAAATGTACTAACTGGGAACCTGCTGATGTAAACTTTAGTGCTCTGTGTGCCACTAACCAGTCAATTGACTTTGGGCAGGACTTTATGTCTCTAGGTCTTAACCTTGACATTTTCAAAAGGAGGTTACTAAAGGATTATGTTGAGAGTTATACCACAGAATCTATTTAGCCCTTTCTATTAATATTTCAGTATTATTACATTTTGATATAACTTCCATCCATTTCTTTCCTATAGAATCCAATTCCTTATAATTTATCTTCATTAAAGAGCAGTACCATGGGATTATGTCCAAGGAATCAAGGGCTCTAAAACGGTCTTCCCCTTTACCATCAAGGATCAGTAAAGAAGGCATTTAAGCCCAGCATGGTGGCATGCACCTGTAGTTCTAACTACTCAGGATGCTTAGGCAGGAGGATTGCTAGAGCTCAGGAGTTCAGGGTTGCAGTATACTATGACTGCACCTGTGAACAGTCACTGCACTACAGCCTGGGCAACATAGCAATATCCCATCTCTAAACAAATTAAAAATTAAAGTTTGATAAAGAAGACATTTAGCATGTCTCTACCCCTGGTTATGGAAACTTCTGTTTTTCTTCTTTCTGCAGTCCTCCAAATGTAGTCTGTGATATATCATAGGCATGGAATACCACCATTATTTCTCTCTAGTGATTTCTAGAACAGTCTAGAGTATTGAAGAATACATAAATAAACTAAAAACAAGTTCAAGTCCACCAACTGACCTTTCTCTAGCTACATCGGCAAAGCTCTGTCTCATATTTTTGTAAGTTCTGATTGCTTACTTACTGGGAAAACTACGGGGCTCATAATAATTTTACTCCAAAAAGAGCCCTGTTTAAGCTATCTTATTTTAGTGCAGAGAGTCAGACTTTAAAAAGATATGCAACATTAACACAATTTTGCAAAGTCTTAAAAAGTACTTTGTCTTTTAGCTATGATAGAATGAGGTACACCTACATTATTCTGCCCAAGGTAGTCCCCAGATGAAGGATCCTCCCATATAGGACTTCACTATCTATGCAGAATTTAAGAAATAGGAAATCTCTCCTCTGAAGATCATACCCCTGGGTTCATGAGCTTTTAAAATTTTATTTCCTCCTCTGTTATTCCAGACTATGCCATCAGCCCAAATATCCTGCTAATCTTTACTAGTGTATGTGAGGCCATTTTGAGATATAAGCTTCATATAGTTAAAGAAAACTTCAGGGCCAGTCTCATGTTGTTGTAAAGGCAAAAGGAACTTTCTTTTCACCTTCTGAAGGTATGAGAATTTGAACCTATAAACAAACTAAAACAGACAGATTAATGGGAGAACAGGCATACAAATTTATAAATGTACTAGCACATGGGAGTCAGACAAAGTATAAAACTCAAAGAAGGGCCAGATTATTGAAGGTTAAATACCTTCTTCATAAGGCAGAGGGAAGGAGGGGATGTAGGTAATTTTAGAGGAAGAGTAGATAATTTTTAGGGGAAATGAATTGGCTCAAAGAACAGACAACAGCCTGGGACAAAGTTTGTCTGGGCTCTGAGAGAGATGGTGATGATTTATGAGAAGTTGAGTGGCAGAATTGCACTGTGAACAAAGGCTGTCTAATTATGCAGATAAGTCTCTCAGGCACCATTCCTCAGAAGAATAGATGAAAAGTGTGTCTGGGACTATGTGGGGACAATATTTTCTTTTACTTTTTTTTGAGGGGTCTTGCTTTGTTGCCCTGGCTGAAGTGCAGTGGCACGATCACAGCTCACTGCAGCTTTCTACCTAGCTCAAGTGATTTTCCTCTCTAGCCTCCTGAGTAGCTGGGACTACAGATGTGCAGCAACTCACCCAGCTATTATTTTTTATTTGTAGAGATGGAGTCTCACTATATTGCCCAGGCTGGTCTCGGACTCCTAGGCTCAAGCCATCCTCCCACCTTGGCCTCTCAAAGTGAATTGGCTCAAAGAACAGACAACACCCTGGGACAAAGTTTGTCTGGGCTCTGAGACAGATGGTGATGATTTATGAGAAGTTATAGCTTATAGGCATGAGCCACCGTGCCCAGCTAATGATCTTTAATTTCTTCTTTGGTGATTAATCTTCCCTGGTTAGTGAGATTTCAGACAGGAGATTGAAGACAATTGTGTGTCTTTTGGAAGGAAATCCCTCAGTCAGAACTTCAGGGAGAGCTCTCCCCCTGCCTGGGGGAGGAAAACAAAGCAAGATCAGAGAGACCTTCATTCTGAGGCAGCTTCTCAGGTCTTCCAATTTTCTTTAATTCAATGTGTTCAACATGCTATAGAGCCACACTATGAGACATCGTTTTCTGAGCCCCAACATTATCCAATTATCTTAGCACAGGCTTAGAGAATAAGACCACCTAAACCTTGGGACCACTGTGATTATATACCTAGCCAAATCTGAGCACCCTCCTTCAAACCCTTCACACCCTCCTTCAAATCCTTCACACCCTTCTTTTCAGGTTTTTGTTTTGTTTTCTTTTGTTTGGTTTGAGACAGAGTCTCACTCCGTCGCCCAGACTGGACTGCAGTGGCAGGATCTGGGCTAACTGCAAGCTCCGCGTCCAGGGTTCCCGCCATTCTCCCGCCTCAGCCTCCCGAGTAGCTGGGACTACAGGCGCCCGCCACCACACCCGGCTCATTTTTTTTGTATTTTTAGTAGAGCCGGGGTTTCACCGTGTTAGCCAGGATGGTCTCGATCTTCTGACCTCGTGATCCGCCCGCCTCGGCCTCCTAAAGTGCTGGGATTATAGGCGTGAGCCACCGCGCCGACCTCTCTTCAGTTTTTTAAGTACAGGTTAATGACCTCGTGACTTGCCAAGTTTGTTTGTGTCTCCTAAATGTTGCCCTTTGGAAACCTTGACCAGCTTGTTCTAACCCCCTCTGAGTTGAGCCTCCACATCAATATGCAACTGTTATTCTGAGTGCTTTCCTTATCTGTTCTTTTTATAGTTCTTCTTATCCTTGATCTTTCTTAATATGCTGTTCACTTACATTGTGTTCTCTTAAGTTTCCCTCTGAGCTCTTAAACTTTGTTTTTCACAGACATTTTCACTCAGGCTTTGACTGTAAAACCCTTCAAACTCTTGGGGAGAAGTGTGAATTTTGTCAACTGCAAATGGTCCCCTCTGAATCTTTTACTGTGTGGTACTGAAACTGGAAGTACGTAAATCAATACGTTATTTATACTCAAATTCTCAAACATGTTTGCCGCTTTCTGTTGAAATTTCCAAATTCAGGCCAAATTCAGTGGCTCATGCCTGTGGTCCCAAGCACTTTGGGAGGCCAAGGCTGGTGGATCACTTGAGCCCTGGAGTTCAACACCAGCCTGGGTAACATGACAAAATCCTCTCTCTACAAAAAATTTAAAAATTAGCCAGGTGTGGTGGTACACGCCTGTGGTCCCAGCTGCTCAGGAGGCTGAGGTGGAAGGATCTACTGAGCCCAGGAGATAGACACTGTGGTGAGCCATGATCCAAATTAAAACATATTTTAAGCCTCATCTTCCTTTCATTGTCATCATAATCAAGTGGTATCTAGTCTACCACACTTAGGGGTAGCTGAGCAAAACAAATAAATGTCTTTAGCTTAGAGTCTATCTTAGATGGCAGTAATGTGGAGAAATGTATAAGATGACAGCAATACCAAGAGCGAATATAAAAAGCTAAAATCATTAATACTCTCATGTTAATCTCACCAGGTCTCTATGAGAATGAATATTTGATATGTTTGAGGTGTCGCTGGAGTTTGCACTGATTACTAAACCCTGAATTTTCAAAGGTGATTCTGACAATGCTTTAGTATATTTAGAATTCATCAAAATTATTTCATTAAAAAAGAATACAAGTTGAAATCTGTGAGTGCTATCTCACACTTGAGTAAAAATGAAGTCAGCTGCTGCCTGGCTGCAGCAGTACTTTTATTTGACACTTTGAAATACTTGGCTAAAAACGAACTAGTGTGCTGGCCAACAAAAAGCAAAAGAGCGTGAAAAGCAGTGGGATGATAAAACTGGGTAAGAGCAGACATTTTCAGTTCAACTGTTTTATTTTATAGTCTAAGACTATAAAAGCAATGAACTGTAAAACTACACGAACCTATTTACCACTGAATTTTACATGATTCTACCGTAAGTGTCATAATCTATCTTTTCCTCAAGAAAAAAATGGTAAGTTCTATATTTAGGCTAAAGAACCCACAGTACTAATGTAACAATCTATTTAGTAGGTTCAATACATTTTACTATTCAGATTTCCATCATTCTTTTAACATAATACTGATCTTTTTACAACTATCTTAGAAAGTCTCAAATTTGATTCACTTTTTTTGGTAAGTACAAGGGAGCCAGGGAGTTGTCTTATCTCTCTCTGCATCATCTCTCTTTCTCTCTTTCTCCATTGCTTTGTCTTCTTGTTCGACACCCTGCATTTCTAATTCTGCACTTCCTTCCCCTTTTCTGTAATCCATTACCTTCCTGGAAAGCATCTCCTAAGTTCCTTTGCTCCCATAAATACCTTTGACTTAAAGCTGAATAGGGAGCAGAATTTTTGAAAGAATACAGTGAAATGTAGATTATATTGCAGAAAAATAACTCAAAAATGAATATTAGAACAAATTCAACATATGGAATATTTTTAATGACAATAGATGCATTTTCTTCAACAAGTCAATACCACGAGAAACACACTCCCCCCCCAAAAAAAGGGAAGGAAGGAAGTCTTCTCTACATTTAAAAGAAAGGAGAGTCAAAACATTTAAATATATGGATTTTGAGTTACCATTCAACTAACCAACAGTAGAGAGAATTTTTTTAGACAGTCAGGGTTATCTTAATATCTCTGCATGTTCCATAATAGCAAAATACCAGGAATTACTATTAATTTTGTTAGATGTAAAAATGGCATTATGAATTTTTTCAAAACCATATTTTTTAGGGATGCATCTTGAAGTATGTAGGAGTGAAATGACAGGATTTCTGAGATTTGTTTTCAAATATTTAGCAAAGAAAGGAAAAGCAATTACGCAAGTGTGACACAATCTTGGTAATTTTAAATCTCAATGGATATTGGGCTTCATTGTGCTTTGCTCTCTATTTTTGGATATGTTTAAAATTTTTCACTTCATACGATTTTCTAATTTAGAAGTAAAAAATAACATATTCTTAGGTCTCTTGATAAATCCTGAATCTTAGAAACTTTCATTCGAGTGACTTTTTTTAATTCAAGAACGAGCCCAATATATTTTTGGGTAGCATTGATTTCTTAGAATCTCACTCTTAATCTCCCAACTACATCCAACTCCAAGATGCCCATTTATCTCCCACCTGGTACAGTTTGGAGACATCCTGGGTTATTCTGGCAATGCTCAGACAGCTTGATGGCCATAAATAAAATGGTCCATCTTGGTGTTTTCCTAAACAGAAACTATTTTCCCTGTAACTTTATTGACTTCACCTTTCTCCACAGGCAGAGTTTATCACTCTCCGCTTTGTTTTATTTATTTATTTGTTTGTTTGTTTATAGCGTCAGGGTCTCACTATGTTGCTCAAGCTGGTCTCAAACTCCTGGGCTCAAGTGATATTCCTGCCTCAGCCTCTGAGTAGCTGGTATTACAGGCATCCACCACCATGCCCAGCTCCTCCATTTGGTGTTGTCATAGAATTAAAATAAAGACCTATATTGGAGTAGTAATTACAAGTTGTTATTTTATTTGTCTGTTTTGGTTTTTGCTTCTTTGTGGGTTTTGTTTTGTTTTGTTTGTTTTGTGTGAGACAGGGTCTCACTCTGTTCCCAGGCTGGAGTGCAGTGGTACCATCACAGTTAACCACAGCTTCAACCTCCTGGACTCAGGTAATCCTCCGACCTCAGCCTCCTGAGTAGCTGGGACTACAGGCACATACCAACATATATAGCTAATTTTTTAATTTTGTTTTCTCTCTGTTGCCCAGGCTGGAGTACAGTGGTGTCATCTCAGCTCACTGCAATCTCCGCCTCCCAGGTTCAAGCAATCCTCCCACTTCAACCTCCTGAGTAGCTGGGACTACAGGCCTGTGCCACCACACCCAGCTAATTTTTGTATTTTTAGTGGAAATGGGGTTTGCCATGTTCAGACCAGACTGGTCTCAGACTCCTGGCTTCAAGTGATCGGCCCACCTTGGCCTCCCAAAGTGCTGTGATTCATTGACCTCCTTGTCTCTTACCCCCAGTAAGTTGTAAGCTCCTTGAAGACAGAGATTATGATGGTTAATTGTATATGTCAACTTGACTTGCCGTAGGCTGCCCCGCTATTTAGCCCAGCATCATTCAGGGTGTGTCTGTGAGGGTGTTTTTGGATGAGATCAACATTTAAATCAGTAGACCTAGTAAAGCAGATGGCCCTCCATGCTATGGATGTGACTCCTCTAATCAGTTGAAGGCCTCAACTGAGCAAAAAGGCTGACCCTCTCCCAAGTGAGAGAGAATTCTTGCTGCCTGATTACTTTCTAAGAACTGGGACATTGGCTGGGCAAGGTGGCTCAAGCCTGTAATCCCAGTACTTTCAGAGACCGAGGCAGGTGGATTGCCTGAGGTCAGGAGTTCAAGACCAGTCTGGCCAACATGGTGAAACCCTCTCTCTACTAAAAATACAAAAGTTAGCCAGGCGTGGTGGCGTGCACCTGTAATTCCAGCTACTCGGGAGGCTGAGGCAGGAGAATAGCTTGAACCTGGCAGGCAGAGGTTGCAGTGAACCGAGATCACACCATTGCACTCCAGCCTGGGCGACAGAGCGAGACTCTGTCTCAAAGAAAAAAAAAAAAAAAAAAAAAAAAGAACAGGGGCATTGACTTTTTTCTGCCTTCGGACTCCAACTGAAACATTAGCACTTCCTGGGTCTCAAGCCTGCCGGCAATGGGACTGGAACTACACCAAGGACTCTCCTGGTTCCCAGGCTTTCAGACTCAGGCTAGAACTACACCATTCGCTCCCCTGGGTTTCCAGCTTCCCAACTCATCTTACAGATCTTGAGACTTGCCTGCTTTCATAATCGCATGAGCCAATTCCTTAAAATAAATCTCTTTATATATATTTATCCACATCTTATTGGTTCTGTTTCTCCAGAGAACCCTGACTAAAACAGAGACCATATCTTATGCATTTCTAAGGCCCCAGAAGTTGGAACAGTGCCTAACAAAGAGTAGATGCTTCTTTTAAAGTTTTGCTGAATGAAATGGTGCTTTTACAGTCTCTTATGTGTATAACTTTTATTTGATTATTGATTTGTTTGTGTATAAAAAAAGTTGGGCTTTGAGAAAAGGAAAAGTTGAGTTCTTCATTAGTGTGAAAAAAAAGAGAATTACTTGCTTTTAGAAAAAATCAACTAAAAAGTTAATCAACTAAAAGAAAGAAACTACTGAACTAGACCAGAATTGGACTTGTTTCCATATTGTATTGACCCAAACTTTAAATTTATTCATACATCCTTACTTTTACCATCCTGGGTCTTAATTTTCTCATCATGGTCCACAAAGCTGGATCCTAATCTGGCATCTCACTGGCTCTGGACCTTCGTCTCTCTCATATTTAAGAGTAGCAACTACAAGTTAATTTTCCTAACATTGCTTTTATCTTGTCTCAAAATTTTTAGCAGCTCTCCAATATCTACTTCTTTTGCTCTGGTATTCAAGTGACTCACAATCTTATCTTTTATTTACTTTTAAATATTTTGTGGAGACCATGTTTCCCAGATGGTCTTGAACTCTTAGGCTCAAGTAATTCTCCTGCCTTGGCCTCCCAAAGTGTTGGGATTACAGGATGGTGAGGCCGGATGCATGAGGTGCCATACGCGGCCTCACAATCTTAACTTGCCTTTTCTAGCCTGTCTTTCATCAATGTCTCAGTTACAAGTCCTTTGTCCTTCCTTGTTGGTCAATGACACCCCATTTATTACACATCTAACTAAATTTACTCCAGTTCCTTTTTTTTTTTTTTTTTTTTTTTTTTTTTTTTTGAGGTGAGTTTCACTCTTGTTGCCCAGGCTGGAGTGCAATGGCGTAATCTCGGCTCACCACAACTTCCTGCCTCCTGGGTTCAAGCGATTCTCTTGACTCAGCCTCCTGAGTAGCCTGGATTACAGGCATGAGCCACCATGCCTGGCTAATTTTGTATTTTTAGTAGAGACGGAGTTTCTGCATGTTGGTCAGGTTGGTCTCGAACTCCCGACCTCAGGTGATCTGCTCACCTCAGCCTTCCAAAGTGCTGGGATTACAGGCGTGAGCCACTGCGCCCGGCCTACTCCAGGTCTTAAAATGCCTTACCTCTTGCTTGTAGCCAGTCCAAATTCTCTCATGCGATAGTGGAGAAAGAACAAAGTTTGTAGTTAGGAAACCTTGCTTCTTGTCTCTTTCAATACCACCATGTGTGTGATGTGGGGCAATTGTGTCAATTACTTTTCTGGAACTCAATGTCTTTTTATCTATATGATAATAGGGGGAAACAAAAGGGTTCTATGTTCTTTCTCAACTAAAAAAAATTATAGTTTCTTTACCTTTCAGCACAGCTCTTGTCATTAATTCAACAAACAGTTCTTGAGTGCTTTTTATGAGCAATAAACACCTACTCTATGAAGCCAGCCTTAACACCCACTACCCCATTCCCAGCAGCTGCACTTGCTGACCCAAGTGCACTGATTGTCTGTGCCAGTCATTATTGATGTGATTTTTATGCTATATCATCTTAAATATAGTATTAGCTCCTTATCAGCAGGGACTTGTGCTTCTGCATATCCTTGACAGATAAAGTTGTCAGCCTTTAAAAAGTATAGCCTGAGAAACTTGCTAAAAAAAGTGCTGATTCCTTTGGAAACTTTTCATTAAGTAGGAAATAAAGAAAAAAAAAATGTTGATTCCCAAGTCTCCCATCTACCCCCTTCCAATTCTGATTGAGTAATTGGTAATCTGCATGGTAATAAATACCATCATCACCACCCCATGGTTCAGATTCAGGTGGCCCAGGAACCAACTTTGAGAAAAAACTGCTCTGCAGTATATAGCACATTTTCTTGCTTACAATCAGCATGAGATCAAAAATTATTTTTTAAAAAACCTGTTTTAATTCCAAGGGGATAGGTATGTTTGCATTGACAAAGATCTAAAATAGAAAATGGCTCATGAGAAATGGGTAACTCTTAAATAGGCTGCCCGTATATGAATATTAATACCCATGAAGAAAGAAAAGGGGGAAATGCATAGAAAACGGAAAAGACTGCATAAGGTAGACCAGCTGCAAATGGAAAAGTCATTGGCTGAAACCCACAACAATGAGGAAGGGAAGTCTAAATGTCAAAAATGGGCTGATGGTTCCCAAAAAGCTGTTTGCTAAGTTCAGAGAAAGTGCTCAGACCACCGCTCAGTGCAGATGGAGGCAAAAGTAAAACCTTCAAAATCTCATTTTGTTTCATTCTTTATTCTAAGAAGCAACCTTAAATAAAAAAGAACAGAGCTAACATCCTAAGGTGAGGAGTTAAAGAAAAAGAAGAAATAGTAACTTTGAGGGGATTAATATCTCTGGTGCTAGAATCATTTGTAGATTTAGGGTACACTGCTGATAAGTAATTAAATGAGGAAATGTTTAATGTAAGAGAAATATCAAGAATTTGTAAATGGTGTATGTCTGATTTTAAAAGAAGATGAAAAGTGATTCGAAAACTACAGACTTGATCTCGAGCTCTTTAAATATTTTAGCACAGATTAGTAAAATGTTTATCAACAATTAGAGATGAAAGAGATGAAAACTTTGAGCTAGTTTAGGTATACCAAGGACAGTAATGCCAAACTACTTGTTTTCTTTTTAAAAATTAATATGTTAAATATATATCACAGTTGTACATACATTTGGGGTACATGGCTATTTTGATACATATATACAATGTGTAATGATCAAATCAGGGTAATTGGGATATTTATCACCTCAAACACTTTTCTTTGTGGTAGCAATATTAGAATTCTCCTTTTCTATTTTGAAATCTACAATAAATTGTTTTCTTTCAGAGCGTCAGGAGATACCTATAGAAGTTGCTATAATGATCTCAGCAAGGCATTTGACAAACTAATAGTATTCTTATGAATAAGTTTAAAAAACAAATAGTTCCTTAGGTAAATTCAGAGTTAGTGGACTCATGTTTTTTGCCCAAACATGATTAATGCAGTTGGGCCGCTGGGGCTTTTTTTGGCGATTCAACAAATATTTATTGAACATTTTACCAAGTACAAGAAACTGGTCTAGGTAGTGCAAATCCAGGAGTGAATAAATCAAAGTTCCTGCTCCCAAAGGTGTTAGTAAAGGGAGACATATAATAGATAAACAAATATATTTTGTCAGACAGTGGTTAGAGAAAGAAAACAAAAAGCAGGTTAAGGGGTAAAAAAGAAAGTATAATGGGGGATGTTTCTTTTATAGGCTGGTCAGAGAGGCTGATAGGATCTGGTGATGCCTGGGCAACGCCCTGCTGTGTAATGAGCTGGGTAATTATCCAGGGGAACAATATTCCAGGTAGCAGGACAGCAAGCATATGGGCCCAGAGATGGAATCATGTGTGGCTAAGAGACTCTATGGTAGGCAGACAGCAGTGCCCCAAAGATGTCCATGCCCACATGCCTGGAACCCGTCAATCTGTTATATTCTGTGGCAAAGAAATTGCAGATGGAAATGGCATTTCAGACCTTAAGATAAAAAGAGTATCCTAGATTATCCAGGTGGGTCCAATAGAGTCACATGAGCCCTTAAAAGCAAAAAACTTTTTCTGGCTGCAGCAAGAGAGACTCAGCAGAAGGGGAAAATCAGAGATTCCAAACATGAGGATAGCATGCACTGTTTCTGGCTCTGAGATATGGGGACCCGTGAGCAAGGATTGTCCTCTGGGAGAAAAGGGTGGGCCCTAGCTGTCACCAGTGAGGAAACAGGAACCTCAGTCCTGCAAACTGAAGGCACTGGATTCTACCAACACAGAAACAGTCAAAACAGTTCAGACTTCCAAACTATAGAACTGTGAGATGATAAATTTATGTTGCTTTAAGCTGTTAACTGTGTGGCAATTTGTGGTCATTTGCTTTGGAAGTAATAGAGAACTAATACAGACTATGAGACTTGATTGAAATGGGAGGGGAGTATAGCAGGAGATGAAGCAAGAGAGGGAGAAAGCATGGGCTGGGGGAAGAAAGGAAATGAGGGCTCAGCTACTGTGGGGCTTAGTAGAACATTGTGAGACCTTTATCTTTTACTGTGGGCGAAATGGGGAGCCTATGGGGGTTTGGGGCAGAGCCATGACACGATCAGCCTTACACGATGAAAGGATCACTGTGAACTACCCTGTGTAGAATGCAATTAGACAAATGTGGCAATCGTTCATGCAACAGCTTGAACTAGGGAAATTACAATGGACATAGGAATGGTCAGATTCTGGATACGTTGGGCTGAACCATTTAAAACTGCTATTTGAGTGTCTCAAAAAGAGTTGAAAATTAGGTTGAATCAAGAGCATTTGCTCAGGGGTAGCTTATGGGGTGTTGGGGAAAGGGGGTGTCATTGCTGACTCCAAAATTTTTGGTTCGAGCCATGGAGAAAAAAGACATAATGAGATAACAAAGATGAGTGGCAAGATTAGTGGGAGTTGCGGGACAAGGGCAAACAAGGGTTTATCTTGGGACATGTTATGTATGAAAAGCCTATCAGCTATCCAAGTGGAGATGTCTATTACATTGTTAGATACACAAGTTTGAAGTTCAGAGGATTATCGGGAGCTGGAATGATTAATTAGGGAGTCCTCTCACACAGACAGTACTCAAAACCGTGGGGTGAGTTCAAACACGGAGGAAATGAATGTAAAGAGAGGAGTGATGCTGCCCCTGGGCTTAACTGTTTTCGAAAGTCTCTCTGACATTACAATTTTTTTTCTGATTTGTGAATACAAATATATCAGTAAGCACACAAACCAAAATATTGTTTAAAACATTTAGTTATGTATTTAATGAGTTATCTGTCTATAAGACAATAAAATCGAATTTAAAAAATGCATCAAAGAAATAAAGGGTCCAGAATAAATAAATACTTCCAAAATAAAGAGTCATCACTTCGACTGGGTGTAGTGGCTCACACCTATAATCTCAGTACTTTGAGAGGCCAAGGTGGGTGGATGACTTGAGCCCAGGAGTTCAGGAACCATCTGGGCAATGTGGTGAAACCCTATCTCCACAAAAAAATACAAAAATTAGCTGCACATGATGGCACATGCATGTTGTCCCAGCTACTTGGGAGACTGAGGTGGGACAATTGCTTGAGCTAGGCAACACAGCAAGACCCTGTTTCAAAAAAAAAAAAAAAGAGTCATCACTTAATTTTAGATATTCCAAATTAAACAGATTATATACTTGAGAATGCCCAGTGAAATTAGCATAAGCTATACACCCATATTGAAGGACCAGTGAATATATTCTGCCAATGGTTTTTGCTCTGAAACATTTTAGTGTCTTAGAATGGTGCACCTTTTTATATTGTGTTTATGTTGAACATTCAGTGAGAAGAATTATTCTCTCCTATTCGTTCCTCAGCTCCATAATAGTTCAATATTTACAAGTCTACAATTACAAACAAAAACAAAACAAAACAGAGTCACCAACCTAACAACTTCGTTCTACTCTCTTTCCTTCTATACATAATACCTCCATTGTGTTTTGGTCATTGCTAATGATACACGTCATACTTTATTAGTCTCACCGACTTTCCTTCTGAAAAAAAAGTTATTTGTGAGTATATTAAGCTAGGATAAAAACACTGACAAAAAATTTTCTGTCATAAATCTCTTTTCATGCCACCCTGAAATAAAGCGTATAGATATATGCATTATATATAGGTATAGATATGTCTTTTCGTATCACAAAAAGAGTTAGTTGTAACTTCCTACAAGGTAAAGAAAAACCTGACCTGCTGCAATTATCTCCAATTACCTTTATAAGCACATCGTTACAAAATATGTTGCCAACCACATCACAAACATTATTAATGTATTAACTATAGTCCAAGTTTTGAGCTCCTCCTGGGCTGGGGTGGGGTGGGAACAAGCTCTTTATGGTAACATTTGATTGGGTCATCTGCTGACAAAGCAGATTTTTAAAAGCCTACCTGTAATCACTCTAATTAAGCCATCAAGTGTCAGGACTTGCTGTGTGAATCTGATTAATTCTAGCCATCTCTGTGGTGCAACTGATGTTGCCTGTATTAAAGGAGTGACTCTGCCTCAGAGGCAATTTCTTTATGTTTATGTCTTCTCCCTTTCCACCAGTCTGTATCAGAAAATTACAAAGAAGGTTTGCAATGATGTCCTCATAAGTCTGTGAAACTTCCTTTCAGCTGGGAGCCCAACCACACACAAACCCTTTTATTATATACCTACACTATTACTGTCTTTATACTTTTATGTGGTATTTAATTCATAATACAACTTGTAATGTGTAAAGTAGATTGCTCACATATGTCTTAGTCTGTTTGTGCTGCTACAACAAAATACTTGGAACTGGGTAATTTATAAAGAACAGAAATTTATTTATCACAGTTCTGGAGACCGGGAAGTCCAAGATCAAGGTGCCAGCAGGTTCTATTATCTGGTGAGAGGTGCATCCTCCAGAGAAGAGGAATGATGTGTCCTCACATGGCATAAGGCAAGTGGGATGAACAGCCTCCATCAAGCCCTTTTATAAGGGCACCTAATCCTCTTCATGAGAGAGAAGTCCTCATGGCCTAATTACCTTCTAAAGCTCCCACCTGTTGGTACTGTTGATCGCATCAGCAACACCTGAATTTTGCAGGAGTCACATTAATTTATCACAATATCTTTAACTGGATTGTGAGCAATTTATTGTTTCCTTTTGATCCTTTCTAATGTGTGCACTGTTCCCAATGCTTTAGCACAAATATTTGAGATGGTTATGCTGCAGATCCTCCTGAAAACAGACATCCAATCCTCCTTCCCCCATCCCCACCCCATCCTCACTATCACACAATTGACTGAAAAGAGCTAAGAAAAATAAAAGCAAGGTAATTTGTTTTCTTAATAAAAGCATGCTTTATGTTGTTCACTAGGGGATTTATGTTTTAAAACCTATTTATCATCAGGCCTGTAAGAAAATGCTATTGAATGAAGGTTGTTGTGATGGTTGATTTTACGTGTCAACTTCGCTCAGCTATGGTGCCCACATCCAGATGGCTAGATGTGAATGTACTTAATATTTATACTCAGTTGACTTTAAGTAAAGGAGATTACCCTGAATAATGTAGGTGGATATCAATCAGTTGAACACTTTAAGAGCAAAAACTGAGGTTTCTTGAAGAAGAAATTCTGCCTCAAAACCATAACATAAAAATCTTGCCAGTGGATTTTGGGTTTAAGACTATAACTTCAACTCTTGCCTGAGTTTCCAGCCTGCCAGCTTGCCCTATAGATTTCGAACTCGCTAACTCCCACAACTGCATGAGCCAATTGTTTAAAATAAATCTCTCCTCTCTGTCTTTTTTTAAAAATTATTTATTTATTTTCTCTCTGTGCCTCCTATTGGTTATGACTCCAGAGGACCCTGATTAATGCAGTTGTATTTCAAACAGTTATTTTTATTTTACAATATTTCTGAACCTCTTGCTAATTGAATACAGGCATATCTAGTTTTAGGGCCCTTCACCTAATTGGAACTTGCAGATATTGTATGTTTTTTCACAAATCGAAGATTTTGACAACCTTGTGTGAAGCAGGTGTATGAGCACCATTTTTCCAACAGCTTGTGATCACTTTGTGTCTCTGTGTCACATTTTGGTAATTCTCATAATATTTCAAACTTTTTCAAAATTGGTGTCTCTGTTATGGTGATTTGTGATCAGTGATCTTTGATGTTACTATCTGGATTGTTATGAGGTGCCATGAAACGCACCCATATAAGGCAGTTAACTTCATAGATAAATGTCACATATGTTCTGACTGCTCCACCGACCTTGGCCATTCCACTGTCTCTCTCCCTCTCCTTGGGCCATTTCTGAAACACAACAACATTGAAATTAGGCCAATTAATAACCCTACAATGGTCTCCAAATGAAAAAAAAAGAGTCACACATCTCTCATTTTTAAATCAAGAGCTAGAGATGATTAAGTTTAGTGTGGATGACAGGCTGAAAGGTAGGGCTCTTGTGCCAACCAGTCAGCCAAGTTGTGAATACAAAAAAAAGTTCTTGAAGAAAATTAAAAGTGCTGCTCCAGGGAACACACAAATGATAAGATAGCATGATATTGCTGATATGGAGAAAGTTTTGTTTCTGGATAGAAGATCAAACCAGCCACAACATTCCCTTAAGCCAAAGCCTAATCCGGAGCAAGCCCCTAACTCTCTTCAATTCTACCAAGGCTGAGAGAGGTGAGGCAGCTGCAGATGAAAAGTTGGAAGCTATCGGAGGTTGGTCCGTGAGGTTTATGGAAAAAAGCCGTCTCCATAACATAAAAGTGCAAGGCAAAGCAGCAAATGCTGATAGAGAAACTGAAGCAATTTATCCAGAAGATCTAGCTAAGAACATGGTTGAAGGTGACTACACTAAACAGCACATTTTCAATGGAGACAAAACAATCTTATAATGGAAGCCATCTAGGCCTTCATAACTAGAGAGGAGAAGTCAATGCTTAGCTTCAGATCTTCAAAGTATAGCCTGGCTCTCTCTCTGTTTTTTTTTTTTTTTTTTTTTTTTTTTTTTTTTTTTTTTTTTTTTTTTTTTGAAACAGAGCCTTGCTCTGTCACCCAGGTTGCCAGACTGGAGTACAATGGCGCCACCTTGGATGACTGAAACCTCTGCCTCCCAGGCTCAAGCGATTCTCCTGCCTCAGCCTCCTGTGTAGCTGGGATTACAGGCATGCACCACCACACCCGGCTAATTTTTGTATTTTAATTTTGTATTTTGTATTTCGTATTTTTAGTAGAGATGGGGTTTCGCCATATTGGCCATGAACTCCTGTTGGTCTTGAATTCCTGGTCTTGAACTCCTTGAACGCCATGTGGGTCTTGAACTCCTGGTTTTAAGTGATCCACCTACCTCGACTTTCCAAAGTGTTGGGATTACAGGCTTGAGCCATTGCGCCCAGCCTGGCTGACTCTCTTAATAGGGGATAATGCAGCTGGTGACTTTAAGTTGAAGTCAGTGGTCATTTACCATTCTGAAAACCCTCGGGCCCTTAAGAATTATGCCAAATCTTCTCTGCTTATGTTCTAGAAATAAAACAACAAAGCCTAGATGACAGCATATCTGTTTATAGCATGGTTTACTGAATATTTTAAGCCTACTTAAAATAAGCCTACTTAAGTGACTTATTGCTCAGAAAAAAATATTCCTCTTAAAATATTACTGCTCATTGACAATTTAGTCACCCAAGAGCTCTGATGGATATCTACAAGGAGATTAATGTTGTTTCATGCCCTCTAACACAACATCCATTGTGCAGCCCATGGATCAAGGGATAATTTAGAATTTCAAGTCTTATTATTTAAGAAATACATTCATGGCTGGGAGTGGTGGCTCATGCTTGTAATCCTAGCACTTTATGAGGCCGAGGCGGGCACATCATGAGGTCAGGAGTTCGAGACCAGCCTGACTAACATGGTGAAACGCTGTCTCTACTAAACTACAAAAATTAGCAGCGTATGGTGGTGTGTGCCTCTAATCCCAGCTACTCGGGAGGTTGAGGCCAGAGAATTGCTTTAATCGGGAGGTGGAGGTTGCAGTGAGCCAAGACTGCATCATTGTACTCCAGTCTGGGCGACAGAGCAAGATTCCATCTCAAAAAAAAAAAAGAAAGAAAGAAAGAAAAAGAAAAGAAAAATAACCATATTTATAAGGCTATAGCTGCCATAGGTAGTGATTTCTCTGATGGCTCTGAGCGAAGTAAATGGAAAACCTATGGAAAGGATTTACTATTGTAAATGCCATTAGAAACATTCGCAATTCATAGGAGGAAGTTAAAATATCAACATTAATAGAAGTTTGGAGGAAGCCGATTCCAACCATCATGAATGACTTTGAGAGATTCAAGAATTCAGTGGAAAAAGTAACTGCAGATGGGGTAGAAATAGCAAGAGAATTAGAATTAGAAGTGGACCCTGAAGATGTGGCTGAATTGGTGTAATTTAATGATAAAATGTGAATGAATGAGGAGTGTCTCCTGTTGCCCAGGCTGAAGTGCAGTCGTGTGATCATGGCTTACTGCAGCCTTTAACTCCTTGGACTCAAGCGATCCCTCCCAAGTTTCTGGGATTACAGGTGTGAGCCACGGTGCCTAGCTACAAAATGGTGTTTTGAGATAGAATCTACTCTTAGTGAGGATACTATGAACATTGTTGAAATGACAACATAGAATTTAGAATATTACATAAACTTAGGATAAAGCAGCAGCAGGGTTTGAGAGGATGAACTCCCATTTTGAAAGAAGTTCTACTGTGAATAAAATGCTACCAAACAACGTCGCAAGTTACCAGAGAAATCTTTCATGAAAAGAAGAGTCAATCAACAGGGCAAACTTCATTACTGTCTTTTTTTTTAAATTGCCGCCGCCACCCCAACCTTCATCAGCCACCACACTGATCAGTTAGCAGTCACCAACATCGAGGCAAGACCTCCACCAGAGGAGAGGTTAGGACTCCCTGCAGGCTCAGATGATCATTAGCATTTTTAGCAATAAAATATTTTTTAATTAAGTACTTTTTAGGCACAATGCTACTGCACACTTAATAGACTACAAATAGTGTAAACATAACTTTAATATGCAGTTGAAATCAAAAAGTGTGTGACTTGCATTACTGCAATATTCACTTAATTGTGGTGGTTTGGAACTGAACTCGCAATATCTCTGAGGTATGCCTGAATACCTATATTCTTATTATATTCTTAATTTTGTTGTACTAAAATAAAGATAGGAGTTGTGTTTGCTTTGGCAGCACATATACTAAAATAAAGTTGGGAGTTTATGCATTACTCACTAATAAAAGTCAGTTTCTCTGCTGGCATGGACAATAAGAGAGTATTGCCAAACAACGACAACAACAACAACAACAACAACAACAACAATGGCACCTCTCCTGCCAAGCAGGGAAATTTTACACCAGGGATTTCCAATATGAAGCTCTACCTAAGCATAGAGTGTCTGGCCCACTTGAGTGTCATAAGTTATACGTCACCCTAACCTAGTTCACATAAATCCTAAACAATTACCAAACAATAATATGAAAAGTTTGATTAAAACATTTTCTTCTGAAAAAGATGAGCCAAGTTTGAGGCCTCTTTGAGGTAGGGAGGAGAGTTTCCACGACACAACTCAAAATAGGAGGTTGGTGTGCCCAGTTTCCATTGCCTCATTCATCAAGAGAGTTTGTGTTTTGACTTTTGGAAGTCAGTTTTATTGCATGATGTAATGGAGAAAATAATGAAGATAGCAAATTTTCTTTATGCTTATATTTTAACCACTGCTGCTTTATGGATATTTAAGAAGCTAACGCAAGAGAAGTAGATTTAGTTTATTTTAATTTAGTTACATGGCTAAATCCGGGAAATTTTTGAAGAAATGTGTTGAAGTGTTCTTCAAATTATAGTCTTAGATCCTACTTGTTGGACCTCCAAAGGCCCCAGAAGGCTGCACACACTTTTCCTTGATGTTACATAGCGTAATGTAACATATGCTATGTAATGTAACATCCTTTATGTTACATATCAGTTTCTCTACATAGCTAATGCAACTAACATAACACAAAATCCTCCATGTCCATTATAAAAGTGACTGTTTTGGCGGATCACGAGGTCAGGAGATAGAGACCATCCTGGCTGACACAGTGAAACCCCGTCTCTACTAAAAATACAAAAAATTAGCTGGGCATTGTGGTTGGTGCCTGCAGTCCCAGCTACTCTGGAGGCCGAGGCAGGAAAATGGCGTGAACCTGGGAGGTGGAGCTTGCAGTGAGCCGAGATTGCACCACTGCACTCCAGACGGGACCACAGAGCAAGACTGCGTCTCAAAAAAAAAAAAAAAAAAAAAGTATTTTGTATTCAGATTCAAACCTGACAAGTGAATTGAGAAGATGGTACCCAAGACTGTTTTTTTTTTTTTCTTTTCTTTTCTTTTTTAGATAGTGTCTTGTTCTGTTGCTCAGGCTGGAGTGCAGAGCACGATGACCTCAGTTCACTGCAACCTCCCCCTGCCAGGTTCAAGCCTTTCTCCTGCCTCAGCCTCCTGAGCAGCTGGGCTTACAGGCGCCCACCACCACGCCCGGCTAATTTTTGTATTTTTAGTAGCGATGGGGTTTCACCATGTTGGCCAGGCTGGTCTCCAACTCCTGACTCAGGTGATCCACCTGCTTCAGCCTCCCAAACTGCTGGGATTACAGGCGTGAGCCACAATGCCCCGCCGACTGTTTTGTTTTTAATGCTGAATTCTTGAGTTCAAAGGATTTTAAAGAATCACATAGTTATTTAGTGAAAATAAGTCCTAATTTTGAAAGCTATTTCACAGATTTTGTTGATTATAAGTTGCATTCTCTGCAAATCCGAGATACGACCACAGGACGTATATGATGATTCCTGTGATTTTAAAGCCCTAGACCTATTACAGTGGCTCATTTTCATAAGAAACCACTGGTGCTAAAAGCAAACTACACCATTAACACACAATAGAAGTGAGTATCTTAAAGTTAGCTGTGAAATGGAAATACATATTAATGTGTATAGTAGTTCCCTCTTATCCCTGGTTTCATTTTTACTAGTTTTAGTTACCAGGGTACAGTACAATAAGATATTTTGAGAGAGAGTGAGCACACATTCACATAACTTTTATTACAGTATACTATAATAATAGTTCTATGTTATTATAATTATTGTTAATCTCTTACTGTTCCTAATTTATAAATTATACATAGGGTTTGGTACCATGTGCAGTTTCAGACATCCACTGGGGATCCTGGAACATATCCTCCCATGGATAAGGGGAAACTACTGTAATTATTTACATCAGCTCTGTTCCTGTCTTATTCCAGGATGCTGTAACAGAAGACTGCACGGCTTAAACAAGAGAAATTTCTCACAGTTTGGAGGTGGGGAAGTTAAAGATCAAGGTGCCAGCAGATCCGTGTCTGGTGAAGGTATGCTTCCTGGTTTGCTGTCTTCTGCTTGTATCCTCACTTGGCAAGAGAGCGGAGAGAGTGATCATCTCTCTCATGTTTCCACTTCTAAGGGCACTAATCCCATTCATGAAGGTTCCACCCTCAGGACCTAAGTATCTCCCAAAGGCCCCACCTCCAATACCATCACATTGGGGATTTATTCTCCAATATATGAACATTGTGAGGGACACAAACATTTAGTTCATAGCAGCTCTCCTCTTCCAGTCCCATAAAGAGGAGGGCTTTGCCCTGCCGGACCAATTCATTTGTGATTTTGTGATTCCAACTCAGAAGGAAAGAGAGCTGGGGAAAAGAATCTGAAGCACACAAGAGTAGATCAAGTTTTGAAAGAGACATAAAAACAAATACTGTGTGTGCAAGAGAAGTGGATGAGAGAAAAACTGTTTAAGATATATTGTTTGCTATGTGTCTATTTCACAGTGTTCAGCTATGAGAAATGTTTTTCTTTTTTTACAGTCTTGCTCTGTCACCCAGGCTGGAGTGCCATGATGTCATCATAGCTCACTGCAGCCTCAATTTCCTGGGCTCAGGTGATCCTCTCACCCCAGTCTCAAGAGTATCTGAGACTACAGCAGCGTGCCACCACACCTGGCTAATTTGTGTATTTTTTGTAGAGATTGGGTTTCATGGTGTTGGCCAGGCTGGTCTTGAACTCCTGGGCTCAAGTGATCCTCTCTCCTTGATCCCCCAAAGTGCTGGGATTACAGGCATGAGCTACAGTGCCCAGCCTGAGAATTTTTTTAAAGTCATTTTGAAATTGGGTTTCAGGTTCTTGCCTGTGTTTTTTGAATATGGTACTGCTCTAAGACTGGAAAATGTGGACCATAGATTTGTAAATACTACACAAAATATTAATCCTAAACTATAGAAATTTCTGGACAAATTTTGAGTAGTGTGGGTGGTTACCTAGCTATTTTATGAAACTGCAGAATTAAAGGCCTTTATGTGTAAAAATAACCTTATCAGCTTATGATTTTAAAATAAAAACACCTTCACACCTCCTAGAAGACTCCAAGGTATAAATATCCTCTTTAAATGTACCAGTAAGTAGACTTAGTCCTAGAACAGTGTAATTTTTTTTTTACAAATAAAGTTTATTGTACTGTTTGGGGGATGGTATATTTATTACTGCTAAAAAATTATCATTTTGAATTGCTAATAGGCTATAATAACAAACATCAGTAATAAAAATTTAAAACATTCATACAACTGAGCCGAAAACATGCTCCCAGGCCTAGTGGGCAGTAAGGAATCTGGCCAATATACTGTATAACTTGAACATTCAGTTCTTAAGTAATTTACAACGTGTTTTAGCCCTCTTTTAAAAATCATAATAAAAAGGTAGGAATATCTTGTATTCCTCCCGCCAGTTGGATGTATGAAAGTGCTTTCCCAAAACTAAGACCATGGTGCTAACTCAATATAAAAGGTTGACAAAGATGTTCCTTCTTTTCTTCAGAAAGTTAATGTTCCCTCTCCATATTTGTATTTGCTCAAAGGTGAAGCTTTCCATCTGGGAAGTCCTTGAGTTGAGTGGCTCAGAAATAGAAAGCCTGGACTCTCAAGGCTTCATTCCTTTAGCCAACATCCTTGGAACCTCTCCTTTGTGCAAAACACAGTGGCCGGTGCCAGGGTAGCACACAAGCGTCCACAGGAGGCAGTCCCTGCTGTGACGGGCCAGGGAAGGGCCCAACTAGGAGTGCCAACAACCGCCTAAAATACAGCAGGGCGGCTGCACGGTGAACGTGTGTGTAATTAACTACAGCAAGAAGGATGAGGATCTGTCCACAAATGCAAAATCCCCCTTCCCGTCGAGTCCGTGCCCCCATGAAACCCCGGGTCTAGAGAGCTGGGTCTAGAACTCGCCATCTGGCCCTGAGGGTGTCAAGCGCAGCGTGGAGAGACCTGAGGCGGAAACAAAAGGCCTAGACAGCCGAAAGGACCGAGCCCGCGCGACCCCCCGAAGGCGCTGACGCACGTAGGGCGGCCGGGCGGGGGTCCCACAGGCCCTCAGCGCCGCTCTTTGCCTGGAAGGGAAGCCCGCGGTGCTACGGACCGCGCCGTCGCGGTCGAGGATCTCCGCCTGGCTCATGACAGGGTGAGGGTGTGTCGCCTCCCCTGCGGCTAGGCCCGGGGCTCAGGGGCGGCCTCGCGGCGAAGCCCCGCCCCCGGCACCGCCCCTCAGGCGCGCGAGCCGATCCCGCGCGGCGCCAACCCTTTCCCGGGTCATCGCCCCTCCCCTCTTCCGGGCCGCGAGCCCCCTGCGCGCCGCTTTGGGGCTGAGCTTGCTCGTGTGCGCGCTCGCTCGCCCGCCAGTCCTCTCAACGCGCGCTTGGCCGCCCGACGACGCGGGAGCCGCACGCGCCGGACGAGGCTCGCTGCGCTCCCTGTTGCCGAGCGCGGGCCCGTTGAGGCGGAGCCCTCAGTTCCCGGCCAGGACACGGTCTGGGCCGCCGAATCTCCGGCCAGAGAGCGGCGGCGGCAGCGGCGGTGAGGAGACCGGGCCGGGGAAAGGCAGACATGGCGGGGCCGTGGGTATCGGGGGAGGGTGGTCCCGGCGCCCCTGCGGCCACGTCGAAGGTTTGCTGGCGGGCGGCGCACCGGGGACAGGGGAGGGGCAGGGGATGGAACCAGGTTGCATGGGCTCCCGCTCGGCGTCAGAGCAGGGCTGCGGGCCGCGAGGGCGGCCCGCGAGGCTTTCCGCGGGACCCTCGGCGGGCGCCTGAGGAAAAAGACGCCGCCTCAAGGCTCCTGCCACGTTTCCACAGCGCGTTATCTTCCGCCTCCGGGTGGGCGACAGCCCCGCGGCTTCCCACCTTCTGCCCACCCGCTTCGCGTCGGTGGGTTTTCTGGAGCCCCGCTTGTTTGCTGGAGAGTCGCGCCTCTGGGAAGCTGGGTCCTCGAACCCAGGGCCGCCCGCCAGGGACAGCGGAGCCGCGGGCTGGCGGGGCGGGCGCACCCTGGCGAGGATGTTGTCGGGGAGGCTGGGCATGGGGCGCCAGGGCCCTTCCCCTTGAACTTGGGGAAAACCGGGATTGCAGAAGTTGGGCGCAGCTCAAGGCGGTTCTTTCAAGAGTGGGTGGAGATGTTTGATGCCTCCTCACCTACCTCTCTTAAAACCCCGGCGGGAGAGCCTAGCAGCAGGTTTCGATGGCTTGGAAAAGTCCAACTCCCAGCCCCTTGGAAAATTATTTCCCCTCTTCATGGTTTGGAGCCGGCTTTGTGGCGCCGCTGAGGCCGGGCGGGGGCTCCTCTCCCCACGGACCAGTCTTCTCGCGCCCTCCACCTTGGGAACGTCTATCAGGAGAAAAATGTGTTCCTAGAAACGTTTGCGATTAGCTTTTCGTTACAAGGGAGGGAAAAGTACAAAGTTATAAACTCCTGCGAGGCCGAGCTTGATTCCTTTTGGGTTTTTATCCACGCAGCCGTGAGCAGAGGAGCCTTGTGGAACAAAGTAGAACTTGAGGAGCAGCCGCCGCGGTGACGAGGTCCCAGGATGACGTCACCGTGCGATATTTAAAATGGGAGCCTTTTGCTCTGAGTGTGGGTGGAGGACGCCTACTTACTCAAGACGCCTGAGGTCTTCTTGGCCCTGCCTGCCTCTGGTGGTTCTCTCCCTGACTGTAACTCTCCCTCTTTCACCTTTTGGTACTCCTAGAATACTGGTGGGAGTGGGCTTATTTTTCAGCTGTTCAGCTATCATTTCTTCAAACGGGGAAAACAAAGTCCAAATGAGTCATCTTGTGTTACAACCAAAAGCAACCACTAAGTGGTTCTTTCCTTCGTATTTTTTTTTATATGAAGCAGAGCAAACAAAAATGCAGAACTCAGATATGTGGCACATAGTTGGCAAATGTAATGAATGAGGAGAATGATCTAGTTAAAGATTCAGTAAATTTCTTTAGTGTGGTTCCTTGTTTGCTTTGCTGGAGTGGAGGCTAATGTAGTTCCATCAGCAAAACTTTCTTCCCAACCCGTATGTTAAATTGCCTTGGGGTTTCTTTTCCATCGTATCGGGGTGGAATATAAATGTAGCTTTATAAAGTGGAAATGGCTCACATTTTTCAGGAGGAGGCTGCACAGCAGTCGTGGTGAGCTGGGGTTATGGGGTTATGTGTACTTGCACACTCGTGTGTGGACCCATGCCCAGTGCCTCGTAGCAGGCTGTGGAAGGTGAATTTGTCATTCTAGGGTTCTGGGAGGAAGATTTGTATGCCTTCCCCTCCAGGATCAGGCTATCTGTGGCTGCCAGCACACCTCTCAGATAACTGTGTAGAATTTATTTCACAGTGAGGTTCCTTGTTTGAATTTGCACTTGGAATAAAGGAATCACATTCTGAAGAGAGACTTAAAGAGCAGTTTGAGAAAAGAAAGCTAACAATCAGCTTTATTTTTTTTGAAATGTGGGAACACAAACTACTGCTAGGTTAGTCGTTTTTATGCTAAACATAGCAGAGGCTGTATGTCTTTAATACGTAATTGGCTCCCTAAAAAGGTGATGTTGCTTACTAAATGCAGCATCTTAATAACTCCAGGTTACAGCAGCCAGATGAATGAGCTCACTGAGTAGAGACAGAACATACATCAAAACAAGCTTAGGACAAGGGTTTGCCTTTAAGGATTAATCAATGATAAATCAGATATACCATTTTTAAAGTCCTTTGAGGCAATCCAAAATATAGCTAAAATCTCTGATTTTTTTTTTTAGTTTGTGTTTCTGTGGGTGACTCGAATTTCCATTTCTTAAATATGTCCTGATAGAGCCACTATTTTCTGTGTCTCTTAACTTCTGGATAAATGTATCTCTCTTCCTGAAAGAGTACTTACGGAAAGTCAATGCTGAAATTTTTTATGTATAACACTTTTGAGGTTTAATTTCTATACCATGCAATTCACCCATTTAAAATGTATAGTTCAATGGTTTTAGTGTATTCACAAAGTTGTACAACCATTACTATAGTGAAATTTAGTATATATTTTTATCACACTGAAAAGTAACTCTACTTATTAGCAATGCTCCTTTTCTCGGCTTCCCACTTACCCCTAGGCCACTAATCTGTTTTCTGTCTATATAGATTTGCTTATTCTGGATATTTCATATCAATGGAATCGTACAATATGTGGTCATTTGTGACTGACTTCTTTCCCTTAGTTTGATGTATTCAAGGTTCATCCGTGTTGTAGCTTATATTAGTACTCATTCCTTTTAATTGCTGAATAATATTCCATTACATGTGTATACAGCAGTATTTGTCCATTCTTTAGTTTGTAAACATAATAGATTGTTTTTACTTTTTAGCTATTATGAATACTGCTGTGGGCATTTCTGTATTCAAGGTTCACCCATATTGTAACTTGTATTAGTACTCATTCCTTTTCATTGCTGAGTAATATTCCATACATGTGTATACCACAATATTTGTCCATTCCTTAGTTGGTAGGCATATTACTTGTTTTCACTTTTTAGCTATTATGAATACTGCTATGGGCATTTCTGTACAAGATTTTGGTGTGGACATGTGTTTTCATTTCTCTTGGGTAAAAATAGTAGAATTGACCGCATCGTATGGTAACTCTATGTTTAACCTTTTTAGGAACTGCTGAACTTTTCTGTTACAAAACGACTCTACAGTTCTAGATTTTAAAGTAGACTTTTTTTGTGTTTTAAAGTTCAAATCATTTCACAGAATTTTAAACTTAGATTATCGCAGCTAAATATTGACACACAGAGTAAAATCTGTGTTGTAGTATCATTTATTATAGTGCTTCTCTTTTACTGATAGATCTGGTTTTATTTTAGCCAACAGGAGCAATGTGCTCTGTTTATGGAACTTCTCCATGAAGCTAAGTTATAAGATTTTTAAGTAGTATTTTATAATAAGGCCTTTATGGCATAAAGATAAGTAGATTGTTCTCTACTCCAGATATAAGCCAAAGAAATACAAGATAAAATTGGAAGGAGAAGAAGGGGAGAGCTGTAAAGGAGGTATATCTTACAGAGCTTCATCTTCCCAGTTTTTTTATTTTGGTTTTTTGAGGAAACATGTTTTATCTTTGCAGGGAAAAAAAAATGAAGAACGAAATTGCTGCCGTTGTCTTCTTTTTCACAAGGCTAGTTCGAAAACATGATAAGTTGAAAAAAGAGGCAGTTGAGAGGTTTGCTGAGAAATTGACCCTAATACTTCAAGAAAAATATAAAAATCACTGGTATCCAGAAAAACCATCGAAAGGACAGGCCTACAGGTAAAGGATTAGATTGGATTAAGCAGAGGCTGATCAACCCCTGAGGTGGGTTCAACGCCAGATGATTGAAGGGTGTGCAGATCATGTCTACAGGTGTTTCATCTGCAAAATACACAACTCTGGGATGTTTGTATATTTTCTCCTTACTCATTTTAAAACAGTATTTGTTAGTGGAGTGGTGGAGTCCCATTGCCTGGACACAGGAGGCCAATGCTGTGGGGTCATAGGAGTTAGTCTTTTGTGGTTATAGCCTGGCTCGTAACAGTGCATTTCTGTTTATCACATGTACTTAAGGATTTTCACAATTCTAGAGGACCCCTAATAACACATTAATGGGCATGGTAGGAGTTGAAAGAAGTGAATCTTGTATCTAAAAGTAAATTACATGATCTATGCTCTTTGAAAAAAAAGTTTTATGGAAAAAGGAAACTAAGATTATTAGGACACCTGATACGTTCTTAATACAAGAATAATCTCATTTATATATTTGTGGTAGAAGCCAGTGTAACTAATTTCTAGATGAATGTAACTCACTTGTGATCCACGACTAGTAGATGCTGGCTCTGGGGTTTGCTTTTTGGGGGGCTTTTTTTTGTGATACTGTTTTTGCTCTGTCACCTGGTCTAGAGTGCATTGGTATTAACCATAGCTCACTGCAGCCTCAAACTCCTGGGCTCAAGCAGTCCTACTGCCTCAGACTCCCAAGTAGCTAGGATTATAGACGTGCGCCAACACACCAGGCTAATTAAAAAAAAAAAAAAAAAAAAAAAAAAAAATTTGTAGAGATGGGATCTCGCTGTGTTACCCAGGTGAGTCTCAAACTCCTGGCCTCACGCGATCTTCTGCCTTTGCCTCCCAGAATGTTAGAATTACAGGCGTGAGTCACTATGCCTGGCCAAAGTTCTGGGATTTGAACTCAGGTCTACATGACCCTGTATTTTCGTGGGCTTTCTGCACACTGCAGTGCTACCACTGTTTTGGCACTGAGAAGGAAGATAATTCTCACTTGCAGCTGTCTTTTGTACTCTGCTTTATATGGTACATTTATAGCTTAAAGTAAAGAAGAGCAGACTCCTATAAAACATGCCCTGGCATGCTCACTCTAGTATTTATGTGACTGCTCAGGAACCTCAGCTGAGAATGTTCTGCTAAACTCAGCTGTCAAACACTGTCCCATTTGTGGATGTGGCCACAAGAAATAAAAGTGGAGCAGTGACTATAGTGATAACTACAGAAATTCTCTTTTATTTGTTTATATTGATGTCCCCAAAGTTTCCTACACAAATCAACACTTTGTGCTTTGATGTCAGAAGGACTTCCTTTCTGCCACTGAGCTCTTGCAAGTACAGGACTATTCAAGGAGTCTAGAAAGGAGGCAAACATATTATTTGCTAATTTCTCATGTACTGAAAGTCAAGTGAGCTTGTGTTCTATTGCCAATAAGAGAATCAAAATAGAATATTTTCCATTTCATTTTAAATCCAAAGAGGTTTCCAGTAAATTGGAAAATGTGAATTAAAATAGAAATGTGCATGCTGACACAGGCTCAAGTCATTTTTTATCTTATCACTTGATTATCTTTAATTTTTTTCTGCGTATTTTCATTTCTGATAGAGTGAACAGCTTTTGTAAGTTAGAACTGCTGAGGCTTTTTACTTCGATTTAATTGACATTAGATGAAGGCTTTTTGGAAGTGCCAAGCCACCATACTATTACTGAAAAAGAAGGCACTGTCAAGTAAATACTTAAAGGTCAAGCTGTACAATTTCATTTCCATTAATTCTAAAAACTTGAGAAAAAAAACTGAAACAAGATTAAATTGGCATGTGATCAGAAGTATCATTACTGAGTCATTTTAAAGCTGTATTTGAAGTAGAAAACTCTAAAGACTTAATAGTGGGTTGTTACTATTATAAAAATGAATGGAATATAAGATTAACCAAGTTAGTGGAAACTTCAGTCCATAGACTAGGTGGAGACTCTTCAGTCCATAGAGTAGCTGGAGTGTTCTTTCTCTTACAAAATGTTTGTAAGTTGAAATTGTTTTGCCACGATATAAATAAGATACTTGTGGAGAGCAATTTGGCAATATTATCAAGATGTGTAAAAATAGTCATACCTTTTGAACAATTAGTCTCCCAAGAATCTATTCTAGAAATATAATTAGAAATACAAACGTATGAATATGGATGTTTCTGACACTTTGTAATTGCAAAAATTGGAAAGAACTAAACTGTCAACATTAAGTGAGAATATTTTTACGCAACTTTTAAAATTTTGTTTTCGAAGAGTAGTTAATGGGTAAGTAGTCAGTATGTAGAGTGAAAAAAAAGTACAAAATATGTAAGGTATGCAGATTTTGTTGAAGCATAGTCTCTGTTGAAGCATCTATATTTATATATAATTTTAAGCTTAGAGCCTGTTATCACCTTTATTGTAGATAAGAAAAACACATCTAAGATACATCTTTTTATCCTTAACCGCTTTTGGTCCCAGAGCACATGGGATCTTTCTAATTATCCTATACAGTATTAGAATCTAAAGCATAAGACCATGTTTTTAAAAGGACCAAGCAGTATTTTACATACTAGAAAATAGTTTTTCTCACTTTGCCTTTGTTATATAGTTAATGGTGATGCTAAGATAGGTACATATAAGCAGAGTTGAGTATTAGGGAAATTACTTGCTCTTTGGAGTCTAGTGGCCTGGATTTGAACCCTAGATCCATCACTTACTAGCTGTATAATTTTGGGGAAGTTACTCAAACTCTCTCTGCCTCCCTTTTTCTTTATGCTGAGGAAAAAAAGTAACTCACAGGATGATCATGAGAATTAAGAGTTAATACATGCAAAGCATTTAGGAAATTGTCCATTGCATAATAAATTTTTAAAAAGTGTTTTATTAATATTATGTAGAAACACGTATTCCTATTCTATTGAGAACTTTTTCATTTTTTAAATAGAAATTAAAACCAACTAATAATTTAACTTTTACAAAAACTTTAAATAGCATATTTAGTCTTTATATCATTATGTTTTACAGTATAATTACTATTTATCAATTAACTTGTATTTCCATGTTTTATAGTTTCAGGTCTGAGGAAGAGGTACAGTGACTTAACTAAGCTCACCTGAGAAATACTAGGATTAGTGCTGAAATCTAAATTCTCTTGATTGATTCTTGATTGTAGGCAGTAAATACTTTTCCTTCATAGGTCCTATTTCCCTACTTAATCAGAATGCTTATTTAACATTTAACAGAATGCGTATTTTTTGTATTTACTCTAAGCCACCTTTAAATATTCCATTAGGTAGGTGTGGTATAATAGGTTAAAAAAAGATGAGACGGAGCCTTTATTGGTTTAGAAATTTTCCTCACTTAATTTTGACAGCTATTTAAATAAAAGTCCTTGGGTAAATAGAAGTTAAATGAAGTAAGCCAATAACATGTTAGGTATTTTAATCATAAGTATGTGATATGAATGAATCTGTGTCCTTCACTTATCCCGTATATAGAACAGTTATAGGTAAAGCAAGGGTGTCATCTTACCACTTTATTATCTGAGATATAAAAGCAAGTTAATGACAGATCAGAACTTGTCATAAGCGTTTCCAAATATCATCTGAAACATTAGATGAGGCCTTTTGTTAGAGATTTTTTTGTATGGGAACTTCGCCTATAGAAACTTTTGCCTTCAGAGTTCTTAAATTTCATGTAACTTTCATACTCCTTGCTCATTTAATGTACATGGGTGGTCAAGACTCTGGGTAGACTGAGGTAGACCCAGTACTAGTGATTTTCTTGGGCTCACATAGGTGCCATCTTTTTTTCAGGCTGCCTCTGTGTCTATAGTTCACATTTATTATCTATTTATAAGGATAGATATGCTCCTAGGTTCTCTACCAGGGTATTTTTTATTACTATTTTATTAGTCACCTTGGCAAATATGAATAGATATTAACGGCATTTATGATTAAATTCATTTAAATCCATTAATATAACTCCACTTTGTTGTAGATGTATTCGTGTCAATAAATTTCAGAGAGTTGATCCTGATGTCCTGAAAGCCTGTGAAAACAGCTGCATCTTGTATAGTGACCTGGGCTTGCCAAAGGAGCTCACTCTGTGGGTGGACCCATGTGAGGTGTGCTGTCGGTGAGTTCTCAAGTTTGGACGCTGAACTGATGACCATGCTGGAACTAATTTTATGACATATTCTGTCATGTACAACCTGCCTGTGTATCTTTATGGCCAGGAGCTGGTGGTTTAACTCTCTCGGATGTAAATTTTATGAAATACTTTTCTGGAGGTGATGTTGAAGGACTGGTTACATTCCTGCTTTACAGCTGAAAAAAGAAACTGATCAGGCGGGGCTTTTCTAGTAGTGCTTTGCCAAGAAGCTTATTGTAGACCAAGTAGTAGACACCTTGATTCCGCTAGGTGTCTATTTTTAATTGGTGGTGCACTTGTCTGTTTATCTTCAAATTAAGAAGCTAATTCCAAATAATACTGGGTAACCACTTTTGGTTTGTTTCTGTTTCTGTTTATTCTCCCTCTCTCCTCTTTTCTTTGGGATGGAGTTTCACTCTTATGGCCAAGGCTGGAGCACAGTGGTGCATTCTCGGCTCTCTGCAACCTCTGCCTGCTGGGTTGAAGCGATTCTCCTGCCTCAGCCCCCCGAGTAGCTGGAATTACAGGTGCCCACCACTGTGTCCGGCTAATTTTTAAAATATTTTTAGTAGAGATGGCGTTTCACTATGTTGGCCAGGCTGGTCTCAAACTCCTGACCTCGTGATCCACGCGCCTCGGCCTCCCAAAGTGTTGGGATTACAGGTGTGAGCCACTGCTCCTGGCCTCCCCTTTTTGGTTATGTAAGTGACTGAGTGATACTTTCGTGGTTTTATTTTCATAATGGAAGTTATTTTTCTCATCTCCTAATGAATAGAGTTATGAAAGATCAGTGCTATGTATGAAATCTTTTTGAACTCCACTCACTCAAAAGCCATTCTTTGTGGACCGGGCACTCAGTTGTGGGGTTTTCAAAAATGAAAGCAACATTCTGCTTTTAGGTAGTTCAGTTTGAAATTAAGGAGAAGAAAAGTAAGCAAATTACATTGTGATCTGATTTATGCTATAACAGAAATGTGTACAAAATGCAGTGGTGGGTTGCACAAAGTAGAAAGTTACTGCATCTGGTGAGGAGTCAGGAGACTACTGAGTAGGTGATACTTGAGCTGGGAGGTGAAGGATGAGCCGTGGTTGACCAGGTGACAAGGTGGGAAGGATGTTCTAAGTAGCAGGAAGATGAAGAACAGAGGCATGGAACTCCTGCAAGAATTTTCCTGTGGCTCTACCTTTAGGATGTTTCCTTTTGGTTTTGAGGCACAATTCACCTGACCACCTGCCCTCTTTATTGATTGTAGTAAAGCTGCTTTTTGAAGGAACCCTAACTATGTACTCCCAGGGTGGTCACAGACTGACCTGATTCCAGCAACGAAGGTGGAGGTGAAGACATGAGAGCTGAATTACATGGTTATTCTTCCATTAACTTTTGTCAGGACCACCGCTTGAGGTTACTACCTGATTTGCCAGTGGTTGGTGTAAGTTTACTGCTTTGGGAAACCAGGTGTAGGTGGTAGAGGTTTGTGATAAACATTCTCCAATACTTCTTTCTCGGATAGAATAGAGGAGCAAGCCATCTCAGATTTAGGTCTGAGAAAATAAACATTTTTAGATTCTGGGACTAATTAGGACTTGCTTTAGGCTAGTTTCAGAGTTGTAAAACTTTGGCCATTGAACCTGTGCAGAAGACATCCATTTATAAGAAATAGCTGTCAAAAAGCTACTATATTGAATTGTTTACTTTTTAATTTGACCTGCACTTAGATCCTAGTTGACTCTTATTTAACACACAGTTTTTTAAGTTAGTTGTGTGGTTTCTTAACCCATAAAATGTGAGAAGCAGCATTTGAAAGAGGGTTGATCAGTCAGATGCTACCAAAAAATGTCATATGGTCTGACATAGAGACAAAAACGAAAAAGCTAAAAAATCAGCACAGTTATGTTATCACACAATCAAATAGTTTATGTTCAATATAATGATCCTAAACCATCAGGGGAAAGTTTTTCTGTCCAAGGATGTTTAACAAGTTGCATAATTATATAAACATTTTGGGCCTATGTATTTAAAATGCTTAAAATAAGTCTCAGTACCTGAACATAAACACTTTAGTTATACAGACATTCTACTTCAGTATCCATTTCATTACTTGATGATGCCTGGCAGGAAAAAACTACTACTTTGCTTTCATCTTATTTATCGAAGAAAACCTTTGCATTCAGTAGACTTCTATTTTGCCAGACATTGGCTCGGATGTGATTTTTTTCACGGCTAATAGAAATCACCTGTGAATGTCAGGTGTTCATTCAATAACAGAACCCCAAAAAGAAAGATGTATTAGCAGTTGAGTAGAGGTGGTTGACATAAGTTAACAGAGGAAAAAGAGACTTTGAGAAGTGTTTTTTCACCAAAACTGGAAAGACAAGATATTTCAAAAATTAAAGGTGATCTAACAAGTGTACAGTTGATCAAATATCTGAGAATCTTTAATAACTCATTGGCATATTAGAGACTAAGATTGTTTAAAAAAATTGAGATGCACTCAACATTCTTCATAGTCTTCACTTACTCTGTCTGACAGAATAAAATGTTGCAAGAGTACAGAGAATGCCATATAGTTAGAAAGGTTATCACTTAGTGATACAGAATAGAAAATAAATCTTGCCTATGAGAAGTTCTGAGAGTAGATGCCAGCTTCATTATCTACTCAACATATTTTACAACTTTTTTTTTTTTTTTTTTTTTGGTGATTTCTGCAGTCCGTTTTTCCCCCCCCAATACAGAGTGTTAGATATTATTGGTTGTTTCAAAATGACTAAATTAGCCTTGATGTTTTACCAGTGATCATCGAAAAATGGAAAGTTTAAAAGTTGTCCAGGTGTTACTAATTCTCCTAAGGGATTGACTGCACATTGTAATGTTATAGTAGTGTAGTCAGCAGCTTCTCTTACCATGAAGAGAGAGCCCTCATACCAAAATAGTTCAAAGGGAAAAATGCAGAACCAAATTGGGTGTCAAAGAAATCTGAGCTAATAATGCTGATCTTTCAATCATTAGATATTTGCCCTTGGTTAAGGTTTCTATTTCTACAAAGGCAGGAATTTTTCTCAAATTTCTTGCCTTTCCGTTTTTGAATTTTGATTCCATTAATGGGCAAAACTAAAGATAGGCCTAAGCCATTGTTATATTACTGTCATTAACACATGAATTAACCCTTGATTGTCTTGAAATTTGTTGAGTCTTCCAGCCGTGGAGAGGACATGGAGTAAATGTGTATTGTTAAAACCTTATGCTAAGTAAACTTGAAATTAGAGAACACAGATTTTATGTTGTGAGGAACTCAGTTGTTTAGGAATTTTATTTGTTTGTTTGTTTTGTTTTGTTTTAGAGAGAGGGTCTTGCTCTGTTGTCCAGGCTAGAATGTGGTGGCATGATCATAGCTCACTGTAATCGTGAACTCCTGGGCTCAAGCAATCCTCCTGTCTTGACCCCCCAAAGTGCTGGGATTACAGGTGTAAGCTACCATGTCCAGCTTCTGTTTAGGCATTTTATACTATGAAGAGTCACCAGCCGTAGATCAGCCACTATCTAGCCAGCTCCAGCTTTCTCATCTGGCATATAGGAAACTAAGGCCTAGGGAAATTAAGTGACTTGCTCCTGATGACCAGAGCTAGTTAGTGGCAGAGCCACAATGAGAAATCAGTCTAATGCCCTTTCTACCATCCTGTAGCAACTTTTTTTTTTTTTTTTTTGAGACGGAGTCTTGCTCTGTTGCCCAGGCTGGAGTGCAGTGGCGCAATCTCAGCTCACTGCAATGTCCGCCTCCCACATTCAAGCAATTCTCCTGCCTCAGCCTCCCGAGCAGCTGGGATTACAGGCGCATAATACCAGGCCCGGCTAATTTTTTGTTATTTTTAGTAGAGACGGGGTTTCGCCATGTTGGCCAGGCTGGCTTCGAACTCCTGACCTCATGATCCGCCCACCTTGGCCTCCCAGAGTGCTGGGATTACAGGCCTGAGCCACTGCACCTGGCCCCTGTAGCAACTTTTATGAGGTAAACTGAAAAAGAATAGAAAAGCGAAGTTATGTACTATATTTAAGCAGTATTTATAGTTTCATTTGGCCTATAGGAATGGAAGACAGCATACCTATCTGCAGAAATAGAACTCATCTATCTGTGTGATCTATGAGACTACTTGATTTCCACATAAATTTCCTTTTCTTTCTTTTTTTTTTTTTTAAATTGAGAGACAGGGTCTCGCCATGTTGCCCAGACTGGTCTCAAATTCCTGGGCTCAAGTAGTCTGTCCACTTAGGCCTCCTGAAGTGCTGGGATTACAGGCATAAGCCACTGCACCCAGCCTCATGTACGTTTTCAAAGGCTTTATAGCAGTTTAGCATAGATAACCATTCTGATTCAGAAATAATTTGAGACGAGTGCTGTCTTAAAATGAATTAACATTAGCTAACTATTTTTACTGAATCAAAAGCTTGACATTATTTCTTAGAGTTACTTATTTTTATCTTTTTTCAAATTTAGAATCACTTTAATTATGTGTTTTGTAAGAACTGCTTAACAATGTCCTTTGTCCTGATGCTAGAAATTGTTTCATAATGTTGACATTGTGCAATCTATTTAAATAGATTTGTGGGTTTCTCCTATGTCCACTGAATAAAAACTCTTGGTTTTACTTGAGTTTATTACACTATTTTCCTACATATCAGAATTTTTTTTTTTAAGTAACCAGCAGTGTAGGTTACATATTTTGACAACTTAATAAAAAAATCAAAAATCTTCAAAAATGTTTTGGAAGAATAACAAGACTTTTTCATCTTACCTTTAAAAAAAATTAAGATGAGAGGTGAATAGTTATCCTAGGAAACTCTGAAGAAAGCAATATAATTTAAGTTAAACTTCTATATTCTTCAGCAACAATCTTTTTTCTTTCATCTCAACTGCCTCAGTTCTCATTTTTGTGAGTATAAATATAAGAAACAAAGGCCCCCTTTTTTATTTAATTAGGGTTAAAGTCAGTTTTATAGGAAATTTCTAGTTGATCTGTGACTTAAATTGCTAGGATGTATGTTACATTTATAAGTACAACTGGGGCTGGGCGTGGTAGCTCATGCCTGTAATCCCAGCACTTTGGGAGGCCGAGGCAGGTGGATCACCTGAGGTCAGGAGTTCAAGACCAGCCTGGCCAACATGGCGAAACCTCATCTCTACTAAAAATACAAAAATTAGCAGGGCGTGGTGGTGGGCACCTGTAATCTCAGCTACTCAGGAGGCTGAGGCATGAGAATCACTTGAACCCAGGAGGTGGAAGTTGCAGTGGGCTGAGATCACACCCATTGCACTCCAGTCTGGGCAACAGAGCAAGACCTGTCCCCCCACCCCCCCAAAAAAAAAAATTTCAGGCAGTGGCGCATGCCTGTAATTCTGGCAGTTTGGTTGGCTGAGGTGGGTGTATTTCTTGAGCCTAGGAGTTCGGGACCAGCCTCAGCAACATGGTGAAACCTTGTCTCTAAAAATGTACATTAATTAGCTGGGCATGGTGGTACACTCCTGTAGTCCCAGCCTCTTCGGAGGTTTGAGGTGAGAGGATCAATCACCTGAGCCCAGGAGGTAGAGGCTGCAGTGAGCTGTGATTGTGCCACTGCACTCCCGCCTGGGCAACAGAGTGAAACCCATCTCAAAAAAATAAAAATACATCAGAATGTTTTATTGTACAACCAATTTCATTGGTACATACAAAAATATAATCAAAACAATGGACTTTTTTGATGTTTTAAACAATTTTTTTAGGAATTAGTAGAAAAGAAAGAAAAGAAGGAAAGAAAATGGGGTTACTTTTATGAATACTTAGATAGAACAGAAGTAGAAAACTGGTTTGCTTGCTGGCATTGAGCTGTATTAGGATATTAAATGTGTAGGCTCAAGTTCTGTGATGATTCCTTCTTTGCCTTGGATTGATGGCATGTCCAGTCTCTTTAATTGTTTTTATGGACATTTTTTGCTTTGCTGATGTGACTTCAAGATTTGTAAGTTTTTAATTTTATTTGTAGGTATGGAGAGAAAAACAATGCATTCATTGTTGCCAGCTTTGAAAATGAAGATGAGAACAAGGATGAGATCTCCAGGAAAGTTACTAGGGCCCTTGATAAGGTTACCTCTGATTATCATTCAGGATCCTCTTCTTCAGATGAAGAAACAAGTAAGGAAATGGAAGTGAAACCCAATTCGGTGACTGCAGCCGCAAGTCCTGTGTACCAGGTAACCATGAAACAGCTCAGTTTTAAAGGCATATGCAGGGATTGCCAGGACGTTTCAGGTAGTCCTGCTTGGCATTGCCCAAGGTTTCTGATTTGAGATTCTGGATAATGGTTCTTGCCTTCCCTGATGCTAAGGGAAAGCTGTTTCTCTGGCACGTAAATAGGCATCCTCAGTCATTTTATCAAAGGTCAGCTTCACTATACAATAATTAAGATAAATTTATTTCAGAAAAATTGGCAAAATATAGAAAATTCATGATGGTAAAACATTCCCGATATTTTAAAATTTCTTATCTCATTCAAAAGTTACCACTTATTTTTTGCACTTATTTTTTGTAGTATGTAACACTTTGTTTTGTACCTCTGGGTTTAACTTACTATTCTCTCCCTTTCCATGATTAAAGAGAAACCTCTCTAAATTTATTATATTATAATTAATATTTTATTCAAGCCTAAAACATTATCTCCCATTTTGCTTTCCTAGTTGAAAAGTCATATAGCTAGTGTGCCTGCACTTGCAGATCCATTCACTTATTTACTACTTTTATCTGCATACCAAAGAACATTTAATCGACTTTAAAAAATTGTTGACCCAACAGCATTCTTCAACAGGAAAGATATTTTAAAGTCAGAACAATTTAAAGAGATTTTTTGAGTTGAGCCTTATTCTGTACATGTACTTATTATTGGTTTTTAAAGGTACTTATTTTTACTTATTTGCTTTGATTAAATGTAGTGAAACATACAGGTTTATGGTAAGGTTGAGCTGAAAATGAAAATTTAGACCTAACAAGTAAGAAGCAGAATATTGGAGTTTTTAGTATGATAAACTAAACTTTTAAATTCAGCATACATTTACATAATGAACATTATTTCAGTGTAACTTAATTTTTGGTTTCTTATTTTTTTCTCAGTTGAATTCTTCTTCCTAGACTTGAGGGGAAGATTAGTTCTGAAGATTATCATAATTTAGGGATATATGTATATGTGTATGTATATGTATATATTATAACATGCACCTGGTTTTATGAAACTTCAAACAGTACAAGACAGTATAATAGTGAGAAGTCCTCTTTCTCCCCATCCACTTCCACAGAGGCATTCGTTACCAGGTTTTTTTTCCCCAGTATCCTTCCAGAGAGATTCCCTACATAAATAAGTAAACATAGTATTTGTACTTCAGGATCATTTTTAAAATCCTTGTCATAAATATTTGAGACATTTTTTTTCTCTGTGTGATGGATTATATATTGCAAATTACCTATGTTGAATTTTCTGGAATTCATCCAAATGTGTGGCAGTTTTACCTTAGAATTTTATTTGTTGTTACTCAAGCAAGAATGTAAGTCTCAAATTAAGTTGATTGCTGCTAACTTTTTACAAGCAAATTCACCTTTAATTTTTAGGATTTCTTTTAAAATTAAATTGCATTTATTTTCCTCATGTTGAAAGGCTATTAGGATAACAGAAAGGTATGGAAATTGAGGTGTCTCTTCCGTGCTTTTTAAGGAAAACATTTCTACTTGGCATAATACTCATTAGCAAAACATTTTATAATAGAGAAACACTACTACTGTGAGTCCTTGCGTGAAAGCTAGTGCAAATGGCCCACTTTGATTTTTTTTCTTTCTAGTATTTTAATCTTGAATCTGGCATTGCCACAAGCTTTAAAAAAGTTTTATCAAGTAAGGACAAAAAAATTTCTAGCTTGGAATTTTTGTTTTCTACTGTTTTCTAAAAGGCATCCCAAGAGAGGGGTCTCCACAGATTAAGAAATGAAGATTGTGTCAGTTCTCCTGAAATAGATCCATAGATCCAATTGAGTATCAATGAACACCTTAAAAGGTTTTTTCTAGAAAGTGACAAATTGATTCAAAATTTTTAAAAAGAAGGATCAGTTGGAGGGCTCACACTAATTCAGAGGTATTATATATTCATCAAGACAGTGTGGTAATGGTTTAAAAACATACAAATATATTGATGGCACAGGATAGAGAGTCCAGAAGTAGACCCACTTACATACAGTTGGTTTTTTTTTTTTCCCCCTTTTAACAAAAGTGCCAAAGCAATTCAATGGGGGAAAGTCTTCAAGAAACAACTGGATGATCTGCATGGGAAAAAAAAAAGAACCTAACTTAGCTGACACCATATACAAAAATACTGATTTGAGATAGATCGTGTACCTAGACATAAAAGATAAATCTCTGACACTTTTAGAAGAAAACATAGGGAAATATAATCTTTATTTTGTGATAGGCAAAGATTTCTTTTAGAGGGTAACAAAAAGAAAGTAATAAGGGGAAAAAATTGATAAACTGGACTTCATCAAAATTAATCATCTTTTTGCTTATCAAAGAAACCATTAAGAAAATGGGCAAACCATAGACTAGGACAAAATATTCTCATTATATATATCTGTAAAGGACTTATTTCCAGAATATACTTTAAAAAAATCGCTCACAAATCACTAGTAAAAGGTAAAAGACAATAAAAAATAATGGGCATATCCTGCTGTAATCTCAAAAAAAGGGCAGGGGGAGCAAAAGATGTGAATAAACACTTTACAAAAGGAGTTATGTGAATGGCCTCATTTATCATCAGAGGAACGCAAATTAAATCCATATGAAACACTAGTTCTTCCAGAACTGCTCAATTTAAAAGTCTGACAGCGTGAAATGTTAGCAAGGATGTGAAGCAGCTAGATTCATAAACTTGGTGGCAGTGTAAAATGGTACCACCACTTCGAAAAACTGGCAGTTTTTAACGTTAAATGTGTATCTCTTCTATTACTCAGCAGTTCCACTCCTAGGTACTAAATATTTACCAAAAGAAACAAAAATATGCCTATAAAGCCTTATATTAGAATTTACTGTGCTGTTATTCATTGCAGCATTGTTTTGTTTATTGCATATCATTGTTTTTTTAATAGTAAGAGACTGAAAGCAGCCTCAATGTCCCATTAATAGGAGATCATTTAATTTATAGTCATTGCTATACTATCTAGCTGTAGAACAATGAGAAAGGTCTTTATGTATTGATCTTTCTGAAATGTATTATCAAATGTAAAAGCAGGATACAATCCAGTGTACATATATATTTTTAAAATGTGTATAGATGTGGATAGAATATCTCTAAAGGTATATTTAAAAAAATGTTTAGTGTCAGTTGCCTCTGAGAAGGATTAAGATAAAGGGTGAGATAAAAAAAGAGGGACTTTCCACAGTTTACCCTTTTGTACCTTTTGAATTTTCTATCGTGAATGCAATGCTATACAGAATATAATTTTTTAAAAAATCCTATACTTAGAAAAGCAGATTAGAGATCAGCGAAATCAGAAATTTAAGAAGATGCAGCATTCTGAGCAGAGAGGTCTAAAACTGCTGGTATGAACACTTTGAATAAATGTGAACCTAATGTGTCCACCTGATCTATGGGATAATCTAAAACTATTATTCACAAATACTAAACTGGCTACATCAGAATCACCTGGGGAGCTTTGTCAAAATACCTGGCCTCTAGTTCTGAGATTTTATTATTGTTCATTAGACCACTGCTGGGGCATGAACATTTTGTGTTTATCTTTTTTTTTTTTTTAACTTTTATTTTAGGTTTAGGGGTACACATGAAGGTTTGTTACATAGGTAAACATGTGTCACAGGGATTTGTTGTACATATTATTTCATCACCCAGGTATGAAGCCCAGTACTCAATAGTTACCTTTTCTGCTCCTTTTCCTTCTCCCACCCTCCCCTCTCAAATAGACCCCAGTGTCTGTTGTTTCCTTCTTTGTGTTCATAAGTTCTTATTACCTCCCACTTACAAGTGAGAACATGTGGTAGTTGATTTTCTGTTTCTGCATTAGTTTGCTAAGGATAATGGCCTCCAGCTCCAATGTTTTGTGTTTAAAAGCTTCCAAGTGACTCCTGGCTTAGACAGCTGTGGAAACCACTGGACTAAAACACGTATGTCCTTCCAAACTTCCATTTGTTCCATGTTTTGGTCTTTTCTGGTTGACGTTGTTTAGGAAGTACTGTGTTTGAGTTTATTCATTACTTTATGTATTCAGAAAACATTGGTCACCTGTTTACATTATACGCCTATTACATGTGAGGTTTTTAACGTATTTAGACCTGACAATAGGAATGTCACTTAGATGTGCTCTTAGGGTTGTGGGTAACTTTGTCTTTAATAAGAAATCTGGAACATAGATGATGAATTTTTCCTTTGTATTAACTTAATGTGTTCTCTTCCTTACAGATTTCAGAACTTATATTTCCACCTCTTCCAATGTGGCATCCTTTGCCCAGAAAAAAGCCAGGAATGTATCGAGGGAATGGCCATCAGAATCACTATCCTCCTCCTGTTCCATTTGGTTATCCAAATCAGGGAAGGAAAAATAAACCATATCGCCCAATTCCAGTGACATGGGTACCTCCTCCTGGAATGCATTGTGACCGGAATCACTGGATTAATCCTCACATGTTAGCACCTCACTAACTTCTTTTTTGATTGTGTTGGTGTCATGTTGAGAAAAAGGTAGAATAAACCTTACTACACATTAAAAGTTAAAAGTTCTTACTAATAGTAGTGAAGTTAGATGGGCCAAACCATCAAACTTATTTTTATAGAAGTTATTGAGAATAATCTTTCTTAAAAAATATATGCACTTTAGATATATTGATATAGTTTGAGAAACTTTATTAAAGTTAGTCAAGTGCCTAAGTTTTTAATATTGGACTTGAGTATTTATATATTGTGCATCAACTCTGTTGGATACGAGAACACTGTAGAAGTGGACGATCTGTTCTAGCACCTTTGAGCATTTACTTTATGGAGCATATGTAAGTTATTTATACACAAGGAAATCTATTTTATGTCGTTGTTTAAAAGAATTGTGTGAAATCATGTAGTTGCAAATAAAAAATAGTTTGAGGCATGACAATGCGTATTTCTGTTGTGTGCATAAAAAAGGGAAAAAGAACAGAGGGGTATTTCCCTTCAATGTATTTAACTAAATAGCAAAAACATTAAACAGAACGTAAGAATTTTTAAATTTCCTTTGAAAAATCAACTGTTTATTAACCATACTTTTTAAAAAAGACCTCATATCAAAATATGCATATCAAAAGTTAAAAATTTGTTAGTGGTAGCTATTGAAAATACAATAAAACATCTTTTAACTATCAGTGTCACTATACATAGGGTTTTTTTAACCAAGAATTTGGCTTGTACTAATTTTGACATGACATCTGACTTACATGTCTGATGGCATTTGCATAAAGTGGATGTGTTCTTACAGCTGCTCTAATCTCTGCCTTGTGCTTTTTTGGAAAAACATTTAAGTCTTTACTAGAGGCCTAAAATAAAGTCAAATAATACAATACTTCAGATTCTTCAGTAGTCCTTCATATTTATACAACTGTAATTCCATCAGTCTTGTAAGGGTACTTGAACTACAAAAAGAAAAAGAGATATCTCTATAAGAGTTTTGATTTTTCTCCAAAGGTAAATTTTTAAAAACTAAGATCAGCAGTACTTTTTCCATCACCTTCATCTTTAAATTTGCAGTCCTAAATTATTTCTTACCAGAAAAATCACAACCTGCTAATAAATCATTGGATGGCTATGGCTATTCCACAAATTATTGTTATATTTTAGGAAGATAAATTCTGAAATACAAAACGGCACAAATCATAAAGGTACAGCTCAATAGTATGAAAATGTAAAGTCAGTTTTTAAAGTGTTTGCAACTTCAGAAAACTCATTTTTAAACCTCAGAGACTTTTCTAGTTTTAATATTGTACTCTGTTAAGCCATACACAATTTTAACATCTCTAAACTATATCTACTTTTTTCCTGAAATCTACAAGTGACTGCCTATTCAAATGTGAGCACGTTTATCAGTGTCACAAGGGAGATGTGTTTTATCAAGTTAATTTTTTTAACTAAAATTATTGAAAGGAAACAAAAAAATAACTTTCAAAGTCATCACACTGCTTCCTTATGGGTCCTTGAGTTTTGTGGTGATAATGACAGATGTGTGGGCAATTGGTGTAAAGTTGGAAAGTTTCAAGTATTTTTATCATGAAGTTAGCAGATAGCATTTGTTGCTTTGCTTATAAGCAAATTGGTCCTCATCTGTAGGTTTTTTCATCTGAGTAACCATGTATGGAAAATATTCAAAATAAAAATTTAAAAATACAAATTCTAAAATATAGTATAACTGCATTGCATTAGGTATTATAATTAGATTTAAAGGATATGCATAGGTTATATGCAAATCTGAAGCCATTTTATATAAGGCACTTGAGCATCTGAGGATTCTGGTATCCAGGAGGGTCCTGGAACCAATCCTCCAAGGATACTGAGGGATGACTATATAGGCTGCTTGGGAAAATCACAAGCATAATAGTGTCAAGAAGGAAGTGTTATTTTTGGCACGTACCTAGTAACCAGAACATTCCACGTTACTACAAAATCTTCATTAGTTCTGATGATTAAATGACAGGGCCTCTTGGGGAAATCACTAGTTTTGAATTTGACTGCATACAGGTAGATGTATTACTTGTAGAAGATTCTGCCAATGTTTCGACTACCTATCCTCCACCTTGTTCTGAAACTTATTTAGAGCAGAAGAAAGCTCTGCTAAATAGGCTTTTCCAACCTATTCCTAATGAAATAAAACTGTCACTCAGGAACTGGGTCTTAAATTCTAGCAAACATGGGGTACAAAGGTTTGCCAAACCCTTTTTTAGTAGTAATTAAGACTAGGCACTTTGTCTCTTTAAGTTTGTCTCCCTTAGACAATTCCAAGGATGGCTCTTAAAACATGGCTACATAATTTCAGCTTGAAAGCCTTATCGGGCTATTTCAAGCAGGAGTGGTTTGTCACTGAACACTAATTTGTTTAAATTCTCCATTTTATTTTATATTTGTAGGCATAACTGCAAAGCTCTAATTTTTATATGTTAAACTTGGATATTTGAAAAAAAGTTTTTTTGGTAAGTTCTATCACATTAATACTAAAAGAAGTGCTTATTTCTGGTTTATTAGTATAATATTTATCTCAAAGTATTTAACTTTTTAGTAAACTTTTATGGTTCCAAGCTAAGACATTTATGTTGACTTCTCAGCTAACAGAGGTATGTGTTAATTTCTTATTTTATGATTAGGAAGAGGGAAAAATACAAACACCTACCATGTGCAGTTTATTGTGTAAGTAGCCATTCTGTCCATTTTACAGATAATAGTAAATAATTTTTTAAAATTTTTCTTACATGGCAACAACTTACTTAATTATCACAGCCTCAGGGGGTAGGTACCATTATCATCCCAGTTTAGAAGAGGATTCCAGAGAAGTTAAAAATGCCCAAGATCACAGAAAACTAAGTAATGAAGCTCTGACTTAAAACCCAGCTGGGCTTTTTTTAAGGCCCATGCCATGGTGCCTTGCCACCATATTCATTTTGTTACCTATAAAATCTACCAAATCTTGAAACTTGTAAGAAGGTTCATTATCAGACCAAGATATTTTTTAAAAAGGAACCAATGCAAAGGTAAATGAATGAGACTATAAGACATTAAAGTATCTATTGATTAACCACTAATAAATCTTTGGCCAAGTTTCTTGTTACAAACTACTCAGATATATCTGAAGAGGGAGCTGGCTGATCATCTGACAGTAATTTTATTTGCTGGAAATAGCAATTAAATTGCAATAAACAGTACAACCCAGTAAACTGAAGACTGAGATGACAAAGCAAACTGTACCAATGACTTGTTAAATGGAAAGATACACATAATGAGTAGTAATTCCCAAGTCTGTCACAGTCTTTTAACTTTTTTTCTTACTTATTAATTATGTGGCAGTTTAACAGAGTGTACAACATTAGTAAACTTTGTGCCAAATTTCTTCATATACTCTGGAATCTGTATTCCAGTGGGTGAAGCAATAACATTGTGAGGCTCTTACGGAAACACAATATCCCTGCATTGCTTATGGCACTTTATGGCCTTGACTCATCATACTGCGAAGCTGTCACACAAGCACTCATGAGTACAAGGGAAGGCTCATGCAATTCCTCTTTAAAATATGTACACTTTATTCATTGCAGAAACCATCACCCACTTCCAAATTTAATAGCATTAGGCCATCTTCTATGTTCCTTTGTTCTTTCACATACTTTTAAGGATAACGTAAGAACAAAAGTGGAAGCATGTTTAACCCTTATCAAAAACAAATTGACCATTAAGACTTGTAGCAGATACATCACTGCAATTAGGGTAGTTTGATGCTTATTCTGTAAAACAATCAGCACAAAGGTACTGAATTGGTTTCTCCTATCAAAAAAGAAATACCTAGCTACAAATATGACTTCCATAAAAGTTAAGAAACAAACATAATATGGGAGACTTTGTGCTTAAATTTCATAGGACTTAGAAATACTAATTATGCTTTAGACAGCAATGCCATGGCTAAAAAACTTTTATTTATGTATATACATATAAATATACAAAATTTATAAAATATAAATCTATAGGGAATATGGGAGAAACATTTCTATCTAGACTAGAGGTTTAATGGATCATTTCTGTGTATAATATTAATGTTATGACCAATAAATATATGAAAACTAATTAAATACAAATTAAAACATTTATTTCGGCAATCAAAATTAATAACGCCCAATATCGGTGAGGGTGTGGGGGAAGCAGTCTCTTACAGTGTTAGTAGAGGTTTAAAGAGGAGGGCAGTTACACCTTGAAGTATATATCCTTTGATCAAGCAATTGTACTTCTAGAAATTTATCTACAGAAGTACTCAAACAAGAGGACCATTACCTACGTAATAGTGTTCACTGCAAAATTGTTTTGGGTGGCAAAAATAACAAAAGCCCAAGTAGCCACCAATAGATGAACAGTTTAATAGAATCTGAACATCTGTTCAAGGAAATGCTGTGGAAAAATACCATGTAGCCATAAAAAAGAGTAGAATGAAAAAAAATGGTATGCCTAGAATGGTGCTAGTATTGTCTGGGGGCAAAAAACAAATTGTTAATGGTAGTTAGTGTTCTCAGAGGTGGGGAAAGGGACAAATACAGAGAATATTATTTTTGTACTTTGAACATTTTGATCTTTAAATTTTTATATTAAGCATTATTACTTTGTAACTGGAGGGTAAAAAACACTTTCTCAAAGGAGTTTAAGACAACTTCATTGGATTTACTTTTAGCAGATGCAAATGCTGACATCAGTGGTAATCAAATTGTATGTTTCGTGAACAATCTGTTATATTTCTGAATTAAACAATTGCAATGTGGCTACAGTTTTATGTTTGTAATCATACTGTGTCTACAAGGAAATATTCTGAAATAGTAAATACTTATAATGGGGTAGTGATAGTACATAGTTTCCTCCAGTGTTCCCATTATATGTAATAATATTCATGAGAAAAATGTTAAATATAGTACCTTTGTGGGAGAAAACTCCATTATTAAGAAAAAGTATTAGGGAGGAGAAGGGTGCAAAAAAGAAGAAAGAAAATTTATTAAATACCTGGAAATAAACTTTAACAACAACAAAAGGAGTGAGTCCTATAGAGAAGAAAATTATTAAAATATGGTGAAAGACAAAAATAAATAGAAGAATATATGATTTTTAAATGGACTTGATCTTATAAAAGCTTTACTTTTCTACAAATTAATATATAAAGTCAATATAAATCATAATTTTAAAATCCCAGCAAAATTTTATGTAACTAGAAAGCCTGAGTTTAAGTTTACATGGAAGAATAAATGTCAAGAATTACCAACAGTTGTTTTAAATAAAACAATGAGCACAGAGTATTTTTCCTTTTACGTTATTAATATATACTGTGACGTATAACATAGGAATAAACTAATTCACCAGTGAAACAGAATGACAGATCCAGAACCAGAAACATTTATAGGCAGAAGTTTGGTGAATGGGGCTTTTCAAATTAAAGATGAAGAATTCACTAATCAAAAGTTAATAGGTATTTGGCTACCTACTTTTAAAAATTAAATCCCTACTTCAAACCATAAAAATAGATTCCAAATATATTAAAGAAATCACATAAGTTATGAAACTATAGAAGTACTGAGAGGAGGCTGACTCACACCTGTAATCTGAGCACTTTGGGAGGCCGAGGTAGGAGAATTGCTTGAGGCCAGAAGTTTGAGCCCAACTTAGGCAACAAAGTGAGACCCCATCTCTGCCAAAAATAAAAATAAATAAAAGAATTGAGAGAAAATATGGAAGGATATATACAGATATACAAACTTTAGCTTTGGGAAATGTTCCCACAACTGGAAGACAGGCCATTTGGAATGGGGAAAAAGTTTTAAATTTTCATAAAATGTGTACAAGAAAATGTCACTATATACAAAAAGGGTCTGTATATAATTAAAGTAAATCATTTAGTGGGGTCAAATCAATAAAGAAATACAAATGGCTAAAAACATTAAAAGATGTGATAATGGCACACTAATGATGAGGGAACTATAAATTGAGACCATATTTAGACCAGATGGAAAGGAATAAATTGCCTATAAAAATTATTGGCCACAAGAGGGCATCAGATTTCCTTTTCCAACTTCAAAGCTAAAGATTCTATTTGCAAATAATAATCTAGCTTCTACATGAAAAGTGTTAGTGGTTATAGCTTAAATCACTTCTTTTCCTGTGGGTCTACATGTAGAAATTGTCACTGGTAATGGAGAACTTTAATGAATTATGTCATAGTTATTATACAAAACAAAGATTTCTTTAATTATTTTTCTGTTAATAAAAGTAGTATTGTTCATTTAAGAAAAGAATTAGGCCGGGCGCGGTGGCTCAAGCCTGTAATCCCAGCACTTTGGGAGGCCGAGACGGGCGGATCACGAGGTCAGGAGATCGAGACCATCCTGGCTAACCCGGTGAAACCCCGTCTCTACTAAAAAAATACAAAAAAACGAGCCGGGCGAGGTGGCGGGCGCCTGTAGTCCCAGCTACTCCGGAGGCTGAGGCCGGAGAATGGCGTAAAACCCGGGAGGCGGAGCTTGCAGTGAGCTGAGATCCGGCCACTGCACTCCAGCCTGGGTGACAGAGCGAGACTCCGTCTCAAAAAAAAAAAAAAAAAAAAAAAAAAAGAATTAAAGACGGGCGCGGTGGCTCATGCCTGTAATCCCAGCACTTTGGGAGGCCAAGGTGGGTGGATCACGAGCTCAAAAGATTGAGACTATCCTGGCCAACACGGTGAAACCCCGTCTGTACTAAAAATACAAAAAAAATTAGCTGGGCGTAGTGGCACGCGCGTGTAATCCCAGCTACTCTGGAGGCTGAGTCAGGAGAATCGCTTGAACCTGGGAGGCGGAGGTTGCAGTGAGCTGAGATCGCGCCACTGCACTCCAGCGTGGCGACAGAGTGAGACTCTGTCTAAAAAATAATAATAATTGAATACCAAGAAGCACGAAGACAGATCATCAAAATCGATAACCACTATTAATATTTTAATGGATGGGGGAGCTTTTACTTTATATACTCCTGTTGTATTATGATATGAAATATATTCATTTTATGGTCACACAATTCGAAAACATGAAATGTTTTCTTACACTATTTTTTCCCCTAAAACATGATTTTTTATAGTTTCACTGTACTCATAGGTATGTGCCGTAATTGATTTAACAAATCTTTGTTACTAGATTTTAAGTTACAAATCTCTTTCAGAAATATCTTTTCAATCATATATCTCAGTGCATACCAATGTCAGATGTTGGTCAGGAGTATTCATTTAAAGTTCAGAAATAGACAAGTTAATCTCAGAACTGCCAACTTTATGAATTCACACATAAAAAATAGAGACAATACATTTTTCAGAGTCAATTTAGTAAGTAAAGCCATACAATTAAATGGAAAAACAGTCAGTGTGATTTTGTTTTACTAAACTCTATGGAAAAAACAAACATTGTTTTTGCATCTTATAGATCATCAACCACTTCTAAAGAAGTGATGAAATATACTGATTGAAAATGAAAATGTAGTTAAAATTTTTGAACTTTGTCTAAGGTGACTATAACATGAAAATATAAAGTCAGTTTTGCTATTTGAGTTTGTGTTTGTTTGTTTTTTGAGATGGAGTCTCTCTCTGTCTCCCAGGCTGGAGTGCAGTGGTGCAATCTCGGCTCACTGCAACCTCCACCTCCTGGGTTTAAGCGATTCTCCTGCCTCAGCCTCCAGAGTAGCTGGGACTACAGGCGCCCGCCATCACGCCCAGCTAATTTTTTGTATTTTTAGTAGAGATGGGGTTTCACTGTGTTGGCCAGGCTGGTCTTAAACTCCTGACCTCGTGACCCACCTGCCTCGGCCTCCCAAAGTGCTGGGATTACAAGCGTGAGCCATCATGCCCAGCCTAGGGGCAGGACTTTTTAAAACTTCCAGATTCGCAAGACCTTAATAATGGTAAGATGTATAAATACATTAGGAACCATTTGAAAGTTTGCAAGACAGAATAACCAAAGTTGTGAATGCAGGATGGCACAATGATGTGTACATTAACCACCCTGGGCTACAATACTCTGTTTCCTTGGAAGATGATCTTCACATCGCTGTTACAGACCAAAATAAACAAAATAAAAAGCCAAAGCTATGTCTTTAATTACAAATCATCACTTACTGATGGCTTCATACCAGCCAAATGCTGGGCTAGGTGCTTTACATGGACTACCTCATGTATGTTCTTGAGGTCTATACAGTTTGTTCCTCATTTGTTCAGTGGCTGTGCCAGGATAACCTCTAACTCCAGAGTCCAAACTCTTAACCATTACATTTACTTCTTCTAACAGAATCCTTCCATTTATCTTTAATCATGAGTAAGCACAAATCGTTCCCACCTGAGTTAATTGCATACACATACAAAAACAAAAAAACAAACAAAGGAACAAAAACAAACCCAGGAATAAGCATATCCTACGTAAGCAAGCCTCGAAAGCACTAACTTATGGCTATAATGGATCCCTTTCTAACACAGCAACAAAAGGAAGGAAGGAGGGTAAGATCCATTCTGCGTGAGGTACTACACCCGTGAGCAGCCCTGTAGATCCATTATAAGATAATTTTAACAGAGATGGGACCAAATCATGAGGTCTTTCTGGTAAACTGTCCTCAAAGAAAGGGTCCAAAAAGGAATCCCATGTGATCATTAGGATAGTGCTGAATTTTAAAAATCTCTTTAAGATATTTCTCTCTTCCTCCTCAGCCTTTGAGCGAACTCAAAGAGAGGATTATACATGTATTTCTTAGTTAACATTTGGGTATTTAATCATTAAAATATGTCTGTTCACTGATACGAGGGGGAGCAGAGTGGATTTTTGACTGTGTGTGTCATCATGGCCAAATCATCTGATGGCTATTTTGGATGAGATGGTAGTGTATTTCAAGTATTACTCTGGTACTAAAACGGATGATGTACAAAAGTTATACATGTATGTTGGAGAAAATTTGAAAAACAACTACCCCAAGTTAATCTCTTAAAATGTGGTGTATCTTTCCTATGACTACCATAGACATTTAAAAGTTTCTATTTTAACATTTAAAATAGCCTACGGACATTTCTTTTCTTTTCTTTTTTTTTTTTTTTTGCAGAACTTTAACTGCTATGTAAGTTTGTTCACTTAACAGTACCACAAATCTTTTGCCCGTAACATTACAAGAAGTTTAAACTGAATCTACATATACATATGTTCATAAAGCTCTCCTGGTCTACTATACAGCACATCTTTACCGCGTCCTGAACATAGCAGATAGTATATTTTAGTTGACAAGGCAGAGATATGTTTCCTCTCATGTAATTGTTTAATTTTACTTTGTGTTCTCTTGTTTCTGTGAGCACATAAAATGTCCCCTCCTTGTCAGATTAAAAGACTGGTGAATGTTAGAGGACTGTGATTTTCCAACAGGTTGTAAATTGCAGTCACTGGTATTTTTTCTATCATGTTCTCTCCTCCCAGAATAGCAAGGTCATTCTCCTGTTCCCCCAAAATTCTCTCATTGTTGACAGTTCTGGGACTGTGTGAGAAGAAAAATGTCTTACTTAGCAACATTAAAAGAGCACAGTGCCAGCAGCCAACATTGAACTTGGGATAGTGTGTGACAGCTGACGTAAGATGTAACCTAGACACATCTTTTCAAATGCAAGACAACTCATTTTCTTCATTAGTTTGTGCTGAATCCATAAAACTGCTCTTGGCAAAAATTCCGGCAATATGACGAAACCAAAGACAAATCAAGGAGACACAGTGTTATGAGGATACATGTGGCAATGGCTTGATATGAACATAGCCAGAGCTGCTACAATTATTGTCATCAACAAAGATTACTAAGAGTTTATGTGTTGAACAGTTAGATGTAAAGATGTGTCTGCCTTTCAGAAGTCTGACATCTGCTTAGAGATAGGAGATAAACACATGAAGACAGGTAACCCTGAGCTCCCAATGAGGGTACAATTGCAAGGAGGGAGAGAGAAGTCAGGTTGAACCAGAATGGTTTGGAAATGGCTTCTCTGTGGGACTTAGAAAGGATTAAGATTACATAGTCATAAAAGGTCAAATATAAACAGTCAAAGATAACTTGAGGGGAAAAGCTGTGGGTCAAATCATAAAGAACTAATTTTATTAATATTTAAAAGCTCCTCCAGCGGGATGTGGTAGCTCATGCCTGTAATCCCAGCATTTCGGGAGGCCAAGACAAATGGATCACCTGAGGTCAGGAGTTTGAGACCAGCCTGGCCTACATGGTGAAACCTTGTCGCTACTAAAAATACAAAAATTGGCTGGGCGTGTTTGGCTAGACCAGGAATCAGGAGACCTAGATTCCATTCCTAGCTATGTGGCCTTAGGAAATGGTGGCAGGTGCCTGTAATCCCAGCCACTCGGGAGGCTGAGACAGGAGAATCGCTTGAACCTGGCAGGGCAGAGGTTGCAGTGAGCCAAGATTGGGCCACTGCATTCCAGCCTGGGCAACAAAGAGTGAAGCGCCGTCAAAAAAAAAAAAAAAAAAAAAAAAAAAACTCCTCCAAATTAGCAGAATACTAGTACCAAAGGAAAAATGGCAAAGGATATCAATGGAATTCTCAAATATATATGTATATATATTTTTTGTTTATTTATTTTTGAGACAGAGTCTAGCTAGCCTTGTCACCCAGGCTGGAGTGCAGTGGTGTCAGAGCTCACTGCAGCCTCAATCTTCTGGGCTCAAGTGATCCTCCCACCTCAGCCTCCTGAGTAGCTGGGACTACAGGCACATGCCACCACATCCAGCTAATTTTTTATTTTTTGTAGAGATTTCGGTCTCAACTATGTTGCCCTGGCTGGTCTTGAACTCCTGGCCTCAAGTGATCCTCCCACCTCAGCCTCCCAAAGTGCTGAGATTACCAGTGAGCCACTGTGTCTGGTCCTACAAATGTGATATTTTTCTCCTGAGGTCAGGAAAGATCAAGAAGTTGGATAAGAGTATGGTGAAGATTTTCAGGGGATAAACACTCTCATAGATTGAAAGCATAAGCTGCCACAACACTTAGGATGCTGTTTTAATAATAGCTATCAAAATACTCTTTACTCAGTTGCTCCTCTTTTAGAAATTTATTTTCAAGATATCTTTATACATACACAAAATAATATATATACATATATATTGATTGTAATTTCACTCGTTATACCAAAAGGATGGGATTAATTTAAATGACTATCAATTGGCAACTGATTACATACATCATAGTGTCTCACTTTGATGTAATACTATACAGTTTTGGGAGAAAAAAAGCTGGCTTTGTACCGAAGATAGTAGATACAAAGGGAAATACAGAATGACCTGAGAGCAACTGTTAAATCAAAAACAAGTTTGTGGCCTAGTAAGGTGGTTCATGCCTGTGATCCCAGCTCTTTGGGAGGCTAAGGCAAGAGGATCACTTGAGCCCAAGAGTTTGAGACCAGCCTGGACAACATAGGGAGACCTCCTCACTACAAAAGAATTGGCCAGGTGTACTGGTGCATGCCCAAAGTTACAGTTACGTGGGAGGATGAGGTGGGAGGATTGCTTGAGCCCTGGAGGTTAAGGCTGCAGTGAGCCATGATCACACCTCTGCACTCCAGCCTGGGTGAGAGAGCAAGACTCTGTCTCAAAAAACAAACATTGTATAAAACTTTATTTAAAACAAAATACGTGTACATGCCAGTATAAGGATAGAGTAAGTATAATAGTGGAGGGTCAGATGTAAAAGTCTAAAGCTACTAAACCTATGGTTTAGACTTTAATCTTTATTTATGTATTTTTGGTTTTGAGACAAGGTCTCACTCTGTCACCCTGGCTGGAGTTCAGTGGTGCGAGCTACTCACTGCCACCTTGACCTCCTCAGGCTTAGATGATCCTCCTACCTCAGCCTCCCAAGTATCTGGCACCCGCCACCATGCCCAGCTAATTTTTGTATTTTTACTAGAGACAGGTTTCGTCTTGTTGGCCAGGCTGGTCTCAAACTCCTGGGCTTAAGTCTGCCTGCCTCGGCCTCCCAAAGTGCTGGGATTATAGGCGTGAGCCAACACACCTGGCCGGACTTTAATCTTTAAATTCAAGTTGTCTAGGAAAGTTTTTGAGCAAGACAGTGAACATAAGTGTTTTAAGAAAGTTAACCTAGAAGTGAGAGTTTTCATCAAGTCTTGTCTAGGAGAACATACTTAACTGCAGATGTTGTTTAATAAATTAATAAATTTAATAAATGGCTGTTTTCATAGTCAGGTGGATTCGTATTTCTTTCTAACGTGGTCCAGGGCCAGGTCTGGTGGCTCATGCCTTGGGAGGCAAAGGCTGAAGATTGCTTGAGGCCAGGAGTTTGAGACCAGCCTAGATAACATAGCAAGATCCTGTCTCTATAAAAAAATATAGATAAATAAATAAAATGGTCCATCACCTCTTCATGTCTTCCTAAGGCTAGATGTATCCAAATCCTCTATATGCAGCAGTAAATGAATAGGAAAGGTTGTTTCTTTTTATAGAATGCAACAGGAATGGAACAAATCATGCCTTCATACAAGCACACTGTAACTGAGCACTTACTTCCCGGCCCTAAATGGCCAGCTAATACTTCCTGGCCCTAAATGGCCAGCGTAACAAGTTTGTAATTCAAACCTCACCAGCACCGTCACCAATCAAGGACGATTTCTGTATTCTAAGCCTCTTCTCTTTTCCATTCTCCATCCCAAATTTCCTAAATTTCATCTCTTTTCTGTCGTCTTACCCTACCCCACCACTGCCAACCCACCCAGTGAGACTGGCCGCGTGCGGTGGCTCACGCCTGTAATCCCAACATTTTGGGAGGCCAAGATGGGTGGATCATGAGGTCAGAAGATCGAGACCATCCTGGCTAACACAGTGAAACTATGTCTCTACTAAAAATACAAAAAATTAGCTGGGTGTGGTGGCGGGTGCCTGTAGTCCCAGCTACTTGGGAGGCTGAGGCAGAAGAATCGCTTGAACCCGAGAGGCGGAGGTTACAGTGAGCCGAGATTGCGCCACTGCACTCCAACCTGGGCGACACAGTGAGACTCCATCTCAAAAAAAAGAAAAAAAAAGAAAAGTGAAAAGTGAGACTATCTAATAACATCCTATCAAAACAGTCACAAATGTATTAAATCTGCATCCAACTCTCTCACTGCCTGGCATCCATCTCTGAAGAAAATGTTTTCCTTCCCCCTCTTCAAGTTAATCCCTCCACTGAAGTTCATTTCATCTTGGCCCCTTGTTCTTTCCAGGCTCTCTTTCCACAGCCTACATTAATTATGCTTGCATCTCTCCTATCTTAAACTAACCTTTGCCCTGTTCCAGTTACTGTGCCCTCCTGCTTTTTCCTTCCCTTCACCACCAAGGACCTTGAAAGAATAGTCTACTAGTTTTTATATTAGGTCTTATGAATCAGATGTCTCAGGAACTAGTGAGGGATCTGGTGAAGGGGGGATGTGGGGAGGCAAAGAGAAGATAAACAATAAACACTTCATCTGATATGATATGAACCTTACATAGGATTTCATTTGAGACAGGTACATCCAAAATGTACTGCTTCCTTAGATTTCTTAATTTTTTTTGAAGACAAGGTCTTCCCAGGCTGGAGTGCAGTGGCGCCATCATGGCTCACTGCAGCCTCAACCCTTGGGGTTCAAGCAACCCTCCCACCTCAGTATCCTGAGTAGCTGGGACAACAGGTGCGTGCCACCATGCCTGGCTAATTTTTGTATTTTTTGTAGAGACGGGGTTTCGCCATGTTGGCCAGACTGGTCTTGAACTCCTGGGCTGTGCCTGCCTTGAGCCTCCCAAAGTGCTAGGATTACAGGTGTGAGCCACTGAGCCCAGCCCTGCTTCCTTAGATTTCATTCATGCTTTAATCCACTGTACTAAGTGTTGACCCAGCCATCCTAGCAGAACTGGTCCATCATCATGTATGATTTCATTTTCATAGTATGTTTTTCTTAGTTCCTGAGTGCCCCAGGGCACCGACTTGGGCTTCTTCTCACTCTACACACTCTTACCTGGTGATTTCACTATATGCCTTTAGCTTGGAAAGGCCAGAACTTTTCACCTCACACCTGTTAGTTTAGCTATGAAACAAACAGACAAACAAAAGCAAACCCAAAGGAAAGTGTTGGTTGAAATGTGGAGAAATTGGAACTCTTGTACCTGGCTGGTGGTAATGTAAATTGCTACAGCCATGATAGAAAACAGTATGGAGGTTCCTCAAAAAATTAAAAATAGAACTACCCTATGATCCAGCAATCCTACCAATCTTTTGGTATTTTCAGAAGAACTGAAATCAAGTTATTGAAGAGATGTTTGCACTCCTATGTTCACTGCAGCATTATTCACAATAGTCAAGATGTACAAAGAACCTAAATATTGATAGATGGATGAAGAGATTAAGAAAACGATATCTAAATACAATGAATATTAGCCTTAAAAAAAAAACAAGAAAAGTCCTGCTATATCCAACATGAATGAACGTGGAGGACATTTTGCTAAGTAAAATAAGGCAGTCTCAGGAGGACGAATATTGCATAAAACCAATTTTATGAGGTATATAAAATAGTCACAGAAAATAGAAGCAGAGGGTAGGATGTGCCAGGAGAAACGGGGAGGGAGAGATGGGGAATTGCTATTCAACAGGTAAAAAGTTTCAATTATGCAAGATGATTAAGTTCTTACGTTAAATGTTTTTACCACAATTAAAAAAAAAAAAAGGGGGGGGGCCAGAAGTTCACTTTTTTTCTTTACCAAGGTTTCTTAAATTGTGTTTTAGAGATCAATGCATCAATTAAAAAAAAAAAAAAAAAGCTTGCAGAATGGTCTGATATGTGAGAAAAGGTGGTTTCACTTAAATTTCATTTCATTTTTCCCAACAACCCATTGTCTTAATACCTGTGCTCCGAATGCTCGAAAGAATGGAAAAGACTCTAGGAATGCAACATTACATATGACATAAAATGAAAAGCAATCTCTAGGTCCAAAAGTAAGAAAATGATGAGTTATAGAACATCAACTTAATCAAACATCATGCTTCATTGAAATGGATATATATGAAATGCTTCTAACAACAGATAAGATGTTTATGATACAATAAGATTAAGTAGAAAAAAATTAGAGAACATGCACTTTAAAAATAAAAAATATATATTTAAATATGCCAGAAGGTGAAATAGGATAGGCAGGTTTTGGTGATGATGCCAGGTAAAACATTTTAAAATTCATTTACTATTTGGTCACAGTATTATCTTAACAAGGAAAAAAAAAAATTTTTTTTTTTTTTTTTTTTGAGACAGGATCTCACTCTGTAGCCCAGGCTGGAGCGCAGAGGCACACTCACAGCTCACTGCAACCTTGACCTCCTGAGCTCAAGTGATCCTCTCACCTCAGCCTGGTGAATAGCTGGGACTACAGGCATGTGCCACCACATCCAGCTAATTTTTGTATTTTCTGTAGAGATGGGGTTTCGCTAATATTGCCTAGGCTGGTTTTGAACGCCTAGGCTCAAGCAATCCATCCTCCTTGGCCTCCCAAAATGCTGGGATTACAGGTGTGAGCTACTGCGCCAGGCTGGAAAACAATTTTTTTAAATATTTCACAATCAAGTCAGATGAAAATCAAATTTGAATTTGGATAATCAATGAATTAGACACATGCTGGCTTATAGAGAAATTATTTCAATAGTTCTCATTACTGGCAGGTATTTTGATATAACACAGTAAATGATGTCACACATTATGGTAGTACTGGTGTATATCCTAGAGTTTTGCAGATAGTCTAACAGCATGGAAATGTAACATATTTAACCATAAATATGGTGCTTTTTAAATAAATAAATTTACAGACTATTTAATAAATAGTCTTTAAATAAATAAAGACTAGTCAAGTGCAGAAGTGAGAAGGGGCGAAAGAGTGGAACAAAGCGCTTGGCCTGTAATTGTGAACACTGAATGGAGATAACTCGCTATCTTTGGACCTGCTGGTTCTGCTTTTGATTGAACAGTGACAGAGAAGGTGTGAGTAGAGACATTTATTTTTCTCATGGTTAGTAGGTAACACCAAGGGACTACTACTTCCGAGTTACTGTAAAAATCCCAAAGGCAGGGTAACCATAAATCTTACTGCCCAATCCAACATACTTTTGAGAGCAAATGATTTATTGCTGTTATCAATTACACCGAGGTAAAAGACATAAACCTACCCCAGGAAAAGTGGGATATAGTCACCTTATATGAGTGAGATAATGAGGCAAATATTACTAGTATAATTCAAGAATAATAATGATGCTAAAAGCTAACACTTAACTGAGCACTGACCAGGTGCCAGCCTGTATACTTGACATATGTAAATAGCAATCCCATAAAAATGGGGATAAATACTACAAGGTAGATACTATTATCCTATTTTATTTGTGAGGTAAAGAAGTATAGAGAGGTTAAGTGGTTTGTCTAAGGTCATCCAGCTAGTAAGTAGTGAAGCCAGAGATGGAACCAGAGCTGGCTATCTCCCAAGCTCCTTTCATGGTGTTATCCTGTCCAAAGTATTTTTGGAGGATTCCCCATCTCCTTGCCAACAGCCTGGTAAGCACTTACTGCATTTATACCAAATTAAATTTGTTCAGTCAATGGAACCCTGTTGGGCATATTTCTTTTTCCTTCTTTCCAAAGCCCTTAAAAACTTTTTTTTTTTTTTTTTTTTTTTTTTTTTTGAGATGGAGTCTTGCTCAGTTGCCCAAGCTAGAGTGCAGTGGTACGATCTCGACTCACTGCAACCTCTGCCTCCCGGGTTCAAGCAATTCTCCTGCCTTGGCCTCCCAAGTTGCTGGGACTACAGGCGTCCACCACCACGCCTGGCTAATTTTTGTATTTTTAGTAGAGACAGGGTTTCACCATGTTGGTCAGGCTGGTCTCGAACTCCTGGCCTCAGGTGATCCACCAGCCTTGGCCTCCCAAAGTGCTGGGATTACAGGCGTGAGCCACTGCGCCCGGCCTAAAATCATTTTTTTTTTTTAACTTAGAAATTTTACAATTGAGGACAGGCATGGTGGCTCACACCTATAATCCCAGGACTTAGGAGGACGAGGCAAGGGTATCACTTGAGCTCAGGAGTTCAAAACCAGCCTGGGCAACACAGCAAGACCTCTCTCTACTACAAATCAAAAAAATTAGCCAGGCATGTTGGCATGCCTGCTATCCCAGCTACTTGGGAGGCTGAGGCAGGAGTATTGCTGAACAAGGAAGATCGAGGCTGCACTGAGCTATAATTGTACAACTGCACTCCAACCTGGGCAACAGAGCAAGACCCTACCACAGAAAGAGGAAAAAAAAAACAAACCCAGAAAACAGAAAAGCCTTCCCAACAGGAACAGTGGCAGATAGAATGAGACACTTTATTCAACGTTGCCAGGAATATTATCTTTCTCACTGGCTGACAGCATTGCACCCCTAAATATCAACCCTTATGTATGTATGTATGTGTGTGTGTATGTATAATATATATATTCCATATTTTTTCATTTCCTACTTCCTGTTTGAGTGAAGTGCCATAGTTTGGGCACTTGTGTATATCACACATGTTCTTGGTAATCAACATTTTTCTATCTCCAGCCCTCTCTCCTACTCCAGATACATCTAGATATCTATTCATCATCTCCATTTGCATATCTAATAAACTTCTCAAACTCAACATGTTCAAAACTGACTTCCTTAGCTTCACTTCAGAACATTCAAAGAATTAGCGCTCCAACCACTGCCTTTACTTCTCTCTGCATTCTCTACCATGATGACTTCATCTATTTCTGTCAAAAATCTGCCTTAAGGCTTAAAACTGCCAAATTTTCTCTCCACTTCTGAATTGTCTACTTAGGTCCAAGCTGGTAATTCACCTGCCTCCTATCATTACCAAGATGGTAATTCACCTGCCTCCATGCCTGGATTGTAATAGACATTTTATATGTTGCATGCCTAAAACAGGATTCTACTTTCAAATTTGCTAATCCTTCTGTCTTTCCTAGTTTCATATCATAATTTCCCCCACACAGTTGCTCCAACCAAAATCCTAATATCCACTCACCCATCATGACCAATCCATTCTTTGTTAACTTTTTAAAATAAATATTCAGGATAAACTCACAAACACACATACACAAGTGCTTGAATATGTATAGAACATTCCTAGAAGGGTAAATAAAAAATTGACCATATTTTTCACTATATACTCAGATCTTTTGAATTCTATCCTGTGAAATAGATGACCTATTCAAAAATTAACAACATTGAAGCAGCAATCAGTTAATGCCTTTTGAAGGGGAAGTGGGGACAGAAACTGGGAGGTGAGAGGGTGAGTTAGATTTCACTCTATACTTTGTGCATTACCTTTCTAAAGTACTTTACAAACTATTTCAGGTTCATTAATAGTTATCTTGTGAATAACTTAAAATGCAGAAGTTCTTATCACTTCTTGGCCTTTTGGCTAACATTAAGTGTGAAATGTAGAAGTTTCTTTAAGCTTTACTTCCCTCAAAAAGTAGTTTTATCTTGTCAGCAAGATTCACTTAAAAAGACAAATTCACAATCATTTTCTTTCTTTCTTTTTTTTTTTTTTTTTTTTTTTTTTACAGGGTCTGCTCTGTTGCCCAAGCTGGAGTGCAAAGGCACGATCTCGGCTCACTGCAGCCTCTGCCTCCTGGGTTCAAGCAATTCTCTTGCCTCAGCCTCCCGAGTAACTGGGATTACAGGCATGCGCCACCACTCAGCTAATTTTTGTATTTTTAGTAGAGATGGGGTTTCACCATGTTGGTCAGGCTGGTCTCGAACTGCTGGCTCAAGTGATCCACCTGCTTCGGCCTCCCAAAGTGCAGAGATTACAGGTGTGACTCACCGTGCCCAGCCTCATAACCATTTCATCAACTACTTTTTCACTTGACAAGCAGATGTGAAGTTAACAAAGTCACCCATATTTGAAATAAAGATAGTATATTCCTGGGGCAGGTGGAGGCAGTTGAGGATCATGAAATACCTATGTTGGCACAGTTATTTAGGTGTTGATACTGTTACTATGCCATTGAAAGTTAAACAGAGAACCCTCTGGATACATGTTTTATACCAATGCACACTATCTTATTAGTCCCTCTCAAAATGTGCAGTCATCATTACTGTTATGGGGTGAAGTGTCCCCATCCTCTAAATTCCTATGTTGAAGTCTCAGATTCCCTAGGATCTCAGAATGTGACCTTGTTTGGAAACAGATTTGCTACAGATGCAATTATTTGAGATGCGGTTATATGGGTAGGTCCTAATTCGGTGACTGGCGTCCTTAAAAAATGGAAATGCACACATGGTGACAGACATGCATAGAGAGAAGAGAGATGGACAAAATGGTCACCTACAAGCCAAAGACAGGGTCTGGAGCAGATCCCTCCCTCACAGCCCTCAGAAAGAATCAATCTTGCCAACACCTTGATTTTGGACTTCCAGCTCCAGAACTGTAACACATTTCTGTTCTTCAAGCAGTTTGTGGCATTTTTTTACGGCTAATACAATCACACATAAAAATTACTTGCAGGCCGGGCGCGGTGGCTCAAGCCTGTAATCCCAGCACTTTGGGAGGCCGAGACGGGCAGATTACGAGGTCGGGAGATCGAGACCATCCTGGCTAACACGGTGAAACCCTGTCTCTACTAAAAATACAAAAAACTAGCCGGGCGAGGTGGCGGGCGCCTGTAGTCCCAGCTACGCGGGAGGCTGAGGCAGGAGAATGGCGTGAACCCGGAAGGTGGAACTTGCGGTGAGCAGAGATCTGGCCACTGCACTCCAGCCTGGGCGACAGAGTGAGACTCCATCTCAAAAAAAAAAAAAAAAAAAAAAAAAAATTACTTGTAAATGCCTAGGCATTTCAGAAGACTAGCCATTTAAAAAGACTTTGACATAATACTCTTCACGTTTTGTGGAAAGCTAAAATCTTCTATGAAATTTTTTAGGTATTTTAGCAGATCACCTCAAATTCTGATACTAAGAAATATTATTAGTATACCAAATTAAACAACAATTTTTAAGTAGGTATTTTTTTTTCAACCACACTAAAAGTCTACAATTTTGTGAAGCCCAAGGGGAAAAAAACTTAACATTAGTTAGTGCCTTAGCATGGAAATCAGTCATCTGCAAAGGGTTTCCTAAGCCAGAGGCTCCCCAAGTTGGTTAATTATTGAAATAATCTGGGAGAGAAGAGTCACTGATTTCACCCTAGACCTACTCACCAGGAATCCGTAAGAAGGGCTTTAGAAATATATTTATAAAACGCTTCTGATAATGAGTTTTGTTTCCGTGTTCGCTACTATTGAGTCAGGTAACCCCATGCTGTATTTGGGCAAGTTAACTCTTTAAGCCAAGTGCAGCCTTTCCCATCGCTGCACATACTCATCCTTTTTCTCATGATACTGCCTTTTTTTTTTTTTTTGAGACGGAGTATCGCCCTGTCACCCAGGCTGGAGTGTGCAGTGGCGCAATCTCGGCTCACTGCAACCTCTGCCTCCCAGGTTCAAGCAATCCTCCCACTTCAGCCTCCCAAGTAGTTAGGATTACAGGCATGCACCACCACATCTGGCCAAGTTTTTTTTTTTTTTTTTTTTTTTGTATTTTTAGTAGACACGGGGTTTCACCATGTTGGCCAGGCTAGTCTCTCGAACTCCTGACCTCAAGTGATCCACTTGCGTTGGCCTCCCAAAGTGCTGGGATTACAGGCGTGAGCCACCAAACTTGACCAATACTGCCTTTTTGAAGAGACCAGGCCAGGTGCCTTGCAGAACATATGATGCATATTTAATGAACACATATTTGTCCCTAGTGTCCATAGTTTTCTTACTAAATATCCACTCAGCATTTACTGAGCAATTTGGAAGTCACCGAGTTAGGCAGTGGGGACTGAGGTAGGTAAATCACCTACAGAGTACTGAAGGAGGTCTATCAAGCAGTTGAAACAATTAGAATGCAAAGGTTTTGTGCCATAAAAGACCTGTGCTGACATTGAGGAGGGCACAGAAGTACCCCTAATTTAGGAGAACCCAATAGTTTCTTTTTGTATAGTTACCTTAGAGTAGCAACTTTTTCCCCTATAAATATTTAACACAATTTAAGAATCATCTAAGTAACAAAGTATGTTTGATTTATACTTTGGAAACACCAGCAAAAAAACATAAGCTTAATTTCTTGGACTAGCTTCTTGACTTTTTCACTGTTGGTATTATCGCATCTTGAAATTATCTTTGATTATGCCTTAGACTTACACTATTTTTATTGAATAATAAATTACTTTATACCCAATGTTGTCTCAGTTTAATCAGCTTTGCTATTTGTTAACCAGAAATATGATCTGGCCATTAGAGCTATAAGATTAAGATATGGTCTAAATTAAAGGCATTTAATTATTCTCGGTTTCACTTAGCATACTGCACTGTAAATCTCGATTCCTTGAAAGTCTGTGTACCATTATCAGTATCCCAGTTATCAGGGGTAAATACCAACAACTTTCATTATTGTATCAATTCTATCTCTTTGAAATCTTCCAACATCCCCTGTGAAGTAGGTATTTTGTACCATTTGAAGCACTAGGACACTGAAGCAAAGTGAAGCAACTAGTCATAAGTGGTATTTAAGCATGTCCTGTGCCTTCTAGCACTATGTCCTGTGCTCTTCACCTTTCAATCCCTGAGTAGAAAATTTCACATCAGTATAAATCAGTGGTTCTCAAAAGGAGGCGATTTGCCTCCGACCCCAGGGGAGATATTTGGTAATGTTTGGAAATACTTGTTATCATCACAACTGTGGTGGGTATGCTGGTGAGGGGGCCAGGGTGCTACTGATATCCAGGGGGTAGAAGCCAGGGCTGCTGCCAAACATCTTGCAATGCACAGGACAGTCCCCTACAACAAAGAATTATCCAGCCCAAAATGTTAATACTGCCAAGGTTGAGAAACCCTGGTATAAACAAAATATTCCTCAACATGCTTCTTAGAGTAGCATCAATAGCCCATTCTGGTTTTTCCTGAAATCAACATTTATAGTCAATGAAAATACTTTAAGCCAAAATGAGATGTTACTTTGGTTCGAATATCTGTGCCTCCCTAAAATTCTTATGTTGATATATATCTTATTAGCCAGAAGCCCAAATCTCACCAATATGTTGAAATCTTAATACCTAACGTGATAGCACTCAGATGTGGGGCCCCTTTGGGAAGTGATCAAGTCATTAGGACTCTACTCTCATGAACAGCATTAATGGCCTTATGAAGGAAGCTAGAGGAAGCTCCCTTTCCTCCTTTCTGTCATGTGAGAATACAGCAAGAGGCGCCATCTTTGATATAGAAGGTAAGCTCTCACCAGCCACCAAATCTGCCAGTGCCTTGATCTTTGACTTCCCAGCCTCATATCTGTGTATATATACACACATTCGGCAATGTATCTGAAAAATGTTTGAGTTTATACTGTAAATTCTGAAATGATCACAGAACCCCAAATATTGTATACTATTATATAAGCACACAGGAATGGGGAGATTTTGGTCTGTATGCTTGACATGTTTTCAATGATGTATTAATATGACTGTTGCAATCTTTGTTCTTTCTGTTTAGAGGATGCATGGGGGGAAAGCAAACCATGACACAGCAAGCAGGGAGGAATAAAATATTGAAGCTTTAGCGGACATTGTATAAAAGGCACAATAAAGCCACACCATGAGGCAGAGAAACGCTTTCTCGATTTTATTTCAAAAGTACACAAGGTCACAAAACTAGAGCAAGTTGTTTTTCTTAACAAATTTTGTTCTTACAAATTTCAAAATCTGCACCATTGGATATATAAGCCAGAAATCGTACATACAAAATCTGAAACTGACACTATCAATTCTATACTTTGCACACGTGGAGTGTCAAAATATTTTTCTCAGTAGTACAAGTGTATTTATCACTAAAATTCACAATTAGGGAAAAGAGTAAGTGAATCAATGAATTGTGGTTCTCTTAAAACTCATGTCATTAAATAAGATAGCAGAAAACATGAAGTTCTGTTTTGATGGAACTTTCAGTCTCGATGACTAAAACCAAACCCAACTGATATGTACTATATTCTTAAATTATAAAATAAGATAATTTACAAAAGTTAACCTTAGTGAATGAGAGGCTGGTGTTATCTGCTATAAGATAAATGATCAGCCCTCCCAAAAGATAAATAAACTGAACCACAATTCACACATTTGTTTATTATTCTTCCCTGCTTCTGTGACATTTATAAAAGGAATTTGTGCTCAGTTATGGCCTATCTTAGTGTTAAAATAGGTAAATGAGTAAGAAATCCTATTGCAGAACATAATGCCTTTGTTGCTGGAATATCCAAAGGCATTCAAAATATTAAAACTTGCCCAGAACATTTACACTACTAAACACAGGAATGTTATAAAGATATATGTACATATATATATAATATAATGTCACAAGCCACTAAGAAGTTAAAATTGTGCCAATATTTTCTACAAACTACTCTTTATGTGACACATCAAAGCATTAACCACATAAAATACGAACTTTTTCTGTTCACACTGGAATAAGGCATCTGAAAGCCCTAAACACTGCTGAAGTGAAAATTAGAAGAAAAAACTCTTAACATTCACATAACATCAAATGTACATGCTGCACGCACACAAAAGACACTGAGAATATTTTTAAGAAGCCACACATCACAGAATTTGATAGTCAACTTCATGCAATGAATTCCTTTTATATTTAATCAAAATGTTTACTTGCCCCTTTACTTGTTCCAAATTTCCAAGATTAACTCTCAAATTTTAAAAAGTATCTTTTTAATAAAAATCAGGTATCTCTTTATATCCATGATCTATATGGATGGTGATTTGGATTTTTTCAATCACACTCTCCCTAAGATACACTCAGGCTGTGTTTCCATTTTAGAAAGTCCATGGCAGATAGCTCAAATTAAAAGGAAGGAATTTGTCCAGAATAGTTGGTTACTGTCATGAATAACAGACATTTTGGGGGGTGGGGGAGTGAGAGGCTAATAAGGGAATAATATTAGTTAAGATTGCCAGTAAGAAAAAAAATAGCTGTAAACTACTCCATATTCAAAGTGCAGAACTGGATGGATGTTGTGGCTCACCCCTGTAATCCCAGCAATTTGGGAGGCCGAGGCAGGAGGATCTCTTGAGCCCAGCAGTTTGAGACCAGCCTGGGCAACACAGTGAAACCCCATCTCTTTAAAAAAAACAAAAAGTGTACAGAACTATGTATTCAAAAGTACCATTTCTCTTCAAATTATCTTCCGTAACCTAAAGAGATGGATAGTATCAAGTCTCTCAGTTATAAAGTAGAATCAAATGGCTTTGCTATTAAGATGCAGTACTGTCCTTGACTGACCTAACTGAAATGCTTTAGTAATTTTTTGTTCAACTACTTGATTACCAATAGTAATTCGGGAGCAAATATTTGATCTCTGGTTCAACTGAAATTATCAGTGAGAACTACTTGAAAAGTTATCAGTACTATTTGGCTGACAGAATTTTACAGTGAGACGTAAGCCTATAAAACAATGTCCTCTAAAATATGAAATATATGGGAAGAAAAGTCTTGTTCCTCATGTGTTATTAAAAAAAAAAGGAAGGAAAGTCTTATACGTGTCCACTTTCTATGATAACTTCTACTTAGATCAATAGGATAATGTTCATTATATGAAAGTCAGGAATAGGAAGAACCAAAATTTTATTATTAATGTTCTGTTTATTTACTTATTTTAATAATACTTTATAAACTTTATTCATATAAAACAGGCCAAACATCTGACATTCAAAAATGGCTACTGTTATAAAACCCGAAACATAGTCAGAGTGTTGGGAATATTGAAATTTCTAAATCTTTATGAATAACACAATCGCTTAAGTGATATGCACAAAGAACAGAAAAGAGGCAAGCTTGGAAATGTGAGGATAGAAAGGTGTCACAGTGATGTGTTTTTAGAGACAGTACCTTCACCTCTAAGCACCTTTCAGGTAGGTGATAGCTAAGCTCATAGGCACCAGAAATTCATAATAGAAATTAAATTACCCAAAAGGCACAGATGAAAATGTTAACACAAGTATAAAAGTAATTTTATGTAAGGTTAAAACCTATTTTTAAAATGCTTCCAAATATGTAAAACTATACACAAATTCATTACACATTCAGCTTAAGTTTACCATTAAAAAGTGTACACACAATACTCTAACCGTAAATACATGCCACTGTTTATAATGTAGCATTTACCACCACAGCACCCAAAGATATTAACAGAAACCAACTCCCTACTAAAATCTAGGGAAAGGTTTTAGAGCTAGTGAAAGAATTTATTGCAGACCGTATTTATTATAAAGAGACTGTTGGCTCATTCTACTATATCCACACTCCCTCACAATCTTAAGGGAAATACAATAAATCCACTTTCTTCTCCTAAAATGATATTTAGCACATTTGGCAAGGAGGAGTAGTCCCTTAACTCCTTTTTCTTATCTTTTTTTCTTTTTCTTTTTTCTTTTTTTTTTTTTTAAGAATAAATCACTTTCACAAAACTAAGACTCAAACGTTTTTGAAGCTCAGCTTGATTTGCTGGAACTACACAGAGACATGTTTGGTCACACAACAGCAACTGTACATCCTCCCAAGTCTGGAATACAGAATTGATGGAGGACACTGACTTGCTTAAAATGTATTTGATTATTCTGCATTTATGATAAAAATATCATCCAGGGATTATATTCAAGAGGGTAAATTTAGGATTACGTGTTTCTAGAACATATAATATGTAACACCATCCAAAAACAAACAACATAAAGCACTGAAACCGAAGAACCACTTAAAATTTAGAATAAATTAGGAAATTTCAATCTATAATTGTCAAACAATAAATGAGTTATAATATTTCTCTAATAAGAAAAATATCACCTAAAGTGGAAAGCCAGTATTTAGTTGGGAACTATGAAATACTACATCCTTGATCTGGCTGGCCGCCATTTTGAAGACCACCACAGATCTCAAGGCATGAGACTATTCACCAACAAAATCAATCCCTGCCATTGCACCTAGTGTCTGTCATCTCAATATGTGGCTGACAGCAAATGTTCTAACTTAATCTGATAGATGCTCCTTTAGCATATAAAAGAGCTTGCTAAGTCCCTATTACCTGTAGCAGCCTATCAACTAAATATTTAAGAAGTCATTTCATAGACAAGGTTTATAAATGACTTAGAAGTAAAATTAGTAATTTCTAAACCACTGTAGTGTTTTCTATGTTTTTAGAGATATTCCAAACACAGAGTTTTCAAAGGAGCTATAAAAACAAGTACAAACATACATAAGTAATTTTGTCATGGATGTTTCTGCACTAATTTGGGGGAAACTGGTGGGCCATAAATAAATGAGATACACATCCTAAAAATAATGGTAAAAATTATCAAGTACCACTTTCAGATGGTTATTCAAGTATCAACTTGGTATGCAAGTAAGTTCACCAATTCCTTCACCTATGATTTCATATTCAAAGTGCTACATCTTACTTAGGTACTGATAAATTTAGAAACCTTTATAATCAACCTTTTAAAGAAAATCCAGCTTTTTCAGATGGTAAACTTGTCTTTACTAACTTTAATACCTGTAACTATTTCAATATAACCAAACAAAAATTTTTAAAAATATATTCCTTACAGTTCCTGATTAAGTTATTTTTTGATATATTTTGAGGCTAGTAACAAAATTTAGACCAGAATAGGTTTTCACATATCAAAAAAAGGAAAGGAACATGGAGAGCACAGACAAGACACATGGAGGCTCTATACTATAGACCCATCCTTGCTCTGTGCTGGAATCATCACAGGAATCGCGCCCATTCGACTTAGATTAGGGGCAGCTACCTTAGCAGGTGGGAGAGTCGGACTCTGAGGCGTGCGTTCAAAGTCTTCACTTGGTACTTGGTTATACTGAGTCTTGGAATATCCTTCCATGTTGGAAGGAGACATGGATCCCAGGGACGAATGATTACTGCCTATGTAGCTTCTGGCAGTGGACGTACGGCTCTTTGGAGGCGGCACATCTTCCCTGGAAAGCAAAATCCCCAATACATGTCAAGAGAATAAGTTTCTAAAAACCTACAATTATGCAAGCTATGAAGCATGGATAAGAGCCTGTATTTAGGTACCAAACATATAAAAGTGTGTGTGTGTATGTGTGTCACAAAAAGTAAAAAGTGCAAGCTATAACGTCATAAATTCTGCATCTGTCCCCAATCTGTCATTGTGATTAGAGTTATAACTTCACACTTAATAAAATATTGTAGTTACACAAATGTAGATGATTCTAGAATGTTGTCTTACAAAACACAAATCTCAATCATTTCATATTCTAGTATCACTGGTCAAGATAATCTAGTTACAGCCATGTAACACTTTATAGTTGAGAAAACACTAACACCTACATATATTTCTATCTTAATCACACCTGTAATCCCAGCACTTTGGGAGGCCAAGGCGGGTGGAGGTCACTTGGGGTCAGGAGTTCAAGACCAGCCTGGCCAATATGGTAAAACCCCATCTCTGCTAAAAGTACAAAAATTAGCCGGGCTTGGTGGCTAAAGTGTATATATATATATACACACACACACACACATGCATAGATATTGAAGGTAGGCTACACATTTTTTGATTGATTTCATCACATGTATTAACTTTAAGAGACAAATTATTTGGTCTTTTTGATCTGGGGAAAAAATTCATGAAAAGCCTGTAATCCCAGCTACTCGGGAGGCTGAGGCAGGAGAATCACTTGAACCCACGAGGCGGAGGTTTAAGTGAGCCGAGATTGCGCCATGGCACTCCAGCCTGGATGCCAGAGTGAGACTCTGTCTCAAAAAAATAAATAAATGATAAATTTAAAAAATTTTTAAAAGAAAAGAAAAAATTATTTTTGTATTAAAGTCATCTGAAACCTTAGCTGAAAACACTACAGATTTAAGTTTGCTGGGAATTTAAGCATAAGAATTTTCATACCAAACACTGACAAGAGAGCTCAACTGGCCCTCCATAATCATGGGTTCCACATCTGTGAAGCCAACAAACCATGTATAGAAAATATTTTTTAAAAAATATTGTCTGTACCTAACCTGTACAGATTTTTTGTCGTCATTATTCCCTGAACACCACATTACAACAATCATTTACATAGTATTTACATTAGGTATTATAAGTGATCCAGAGATGACTCGAAGTATACAGAAGAATGTGTGCAGGTTATATACAAACAGTACGCCATTTTGTATCTTTTTCATTTCTTTTTTTTAAATAGAGACAGGTTCTTGCCATCTTGCTCAGGTTGGTGTCTTGAACTCCTGGGCTCAAATGATCCTCCCATCTTGGCCTCCCAAAGTCCTGGCATTACAGGTGTGAGTCACTGCGCCTGGCTGCCATTTTATATCAGGGACTTGAGCATCCTTGGATTTTGTTATCTGCAGGAGGTCCTCCACGGATACCGAAGAACAACTGTGTATCTGAGCTATCTTTGGTGCATTTAAAAAATACAGGCGTGGAGGGGCGGAGCAAGATGGCCGAATAGGAACAGCTCCAGTCTCCAACTCCCAGCGCGAGCGACACAGAAGACCGGTGATTTCTGCATTTTCAACTGAGGTACTGGGGTCATCTCACTAGGGAGTGCCGGACAATCGGTGCTGGTCAGCTGCTGCAGCCTGACCAGCGAGAGCTGAAGCAGGGCGAGGCATCGCCTCACCTGGAAGTGCAAGGGGGAAGGGAATCCGTTTTCCTAGCCAGGGGAACTGAGACACACAACACCTGGAAAATCGGGTAACTCCCACCGCAATACGGCGCTTTAAGCAAAGAGGCAAACCAGGAGAATATATCCCACGCCTGGCCGGGAGGGTCCCACGCCCACGGAGCCTCCCTCACTGCTAACACAGCAGTCTGCCGCGATCTATTCGCAAGGCAGCAGCGAGGCTGGGGGAGGGTCGCCCGCCATTGCTGAGGCTTAAGTAGGTAAACAAAGCCGCTGGGAAGCTCAAACTGGGTGGAGCTCACAGCGGCTCAAGGAAGCCTGCCTGTCTCTGTAGACTCCACCTCTGGGGACAGCGCACAGCTGAAGACCAACAGGGGAAACAGCGGGGGCCGGTGCAGACGCGAACGACTCTGTCTGACAGCTTTGGGGAGAGCTGTGGATCTCCCAACTCGGAGGTTGAGATCTGAGAATGGACAGACTGCCTGCTCAGGTGTGTCCCTGACCCCTGAGTAGCCTAGCTGGGAGAAATCCCCCACTAGGGGCAGTCTGACACCCCACACCTCACAGGGTGGAGTACACCCCTGAGAGGAAACTTCCAAAGGAAGAATCAGACAGGTACACTCGCTGTTCAGCAATATTCTATCTTCGGCAACCTCTGCTGCTGATACCCAGGCAAACAGGGTCTGGAGTGGACCTCAAGCAATCTCCAACAGACCAACAGACAGTCCTTCTGACTGTCAGAAGGAAAACTATCAAACAGGAAGGACACCGATACCAAAACCCCATCAGTACATCACCACCATCAAAGACCAGAGACAGATAAAACCACAAAGATGGGGAAGAAGCAGGGCAGAAAAGCTGGAAATTCAAAAAATAAGAGTGCATCTCCCCCTGCAAAGGAGAGCAGCCCATCGCCAGCAACGGATCAAAGCTGGTCAGAGAATGACTTGGACGAGAGGAGAGAAGAAGGCTTCAGCCCATCAAACTTATCAGAGCTAAAGGAGGAATTACGTACCCAGCGCAAAGAAACTAAAAATCTTGAAAAAAGAGTGGAAGAATTGACAGCTAGACTAATTAATGCAGAGAAGATCATAAACGAAATGACAGAGATGAAAACCATGACACGAGAAATACGTGACAAATGCACAAGCTTCAGTAACCGACTCGATCAACTGGAAGAGAGTATCAGTGATTGAAGATCAAATGAATGAAATGAAGCGAGAAAAGAAACCAAAAGAAAGAAGAAGAAAAAGAAATGAGCAAAGCCTGCAAGAAGTATGGGACTACGTAAAAAGACTAAATCTACGTCTGATTGGGGTGCCTGAAAGTGAGGGGGAAAATGGAACCAAGTTGGAAAACACTCTTCAGGATATCATCCAGGAGAACTTCCCCAACCTAGTAGGGCAGGCCAACATTCAAATTCAGGAAATACAGAGAACGCCACAAAGATACTCCTCCAGAAGAGCAACTCCAAGACACATCATTGCCAGATTCACCAAAGTTGAAATGAAGGAAAAAATCTTAAGGGCAGCCAGAGAGAAAGGTCGGGTTACCCACAAAGGGAAGCCCATCAGACTAACAGCAGATCTCTCAGCAGAAACTCTACAAGCCAGAAGAGAGTGGGGGCCAATATTCAACGTTCTTAAAGAAAAGAATTTTCAACCCAGAATTTCATATCCAGCCAAACTAAGTTTCATAAGTGAAGGAGAAATAAAATCCTTTACAGATAAGCAAATGCTTAGAGATTTTGTCACCACCAGGCCTGCCTTACAAGAGACCCTGAAGGAAGCCCTAAACATGGAAAGGAACAACCGGTACCAGCCATCGCAAAAACATGCCAAAATGTAAAGACCATCGAGGCTAGGAAGAAACTGCATCAACTAACGAGCAAAATAACCAGTTAATATCATAATGGCAGGATCAAGTTCACACATAACAATATTAACCTTAAATGTCAATGGACTAAATGCTCCAATTAAAAGACACAGACTGGCAAACTGGATAAAGAGTCAAGACCCATCAGTCTGCGGTATTCAGGAGACCCATCTCACATGCAGAGACATACACAGGCTCAAAATAAAGGGATGGAGGAAGATCTACCAAGCAAATGGAGAACAAAAAAAAGCAGGGGTTGCAATCCTTGTCTCTGATAAAACAGACTTTAAACCATCAAAGATCAAAAGAGACAAAGAAGGCCATTACATAATGGTAAAGGGATCAATTCAACAGGAAGAGCTAACTCTCCTAAATATATATGCACCCAATACAGGAGCACCCAGATTCATAAAGCAAGTCCTTAGAGACTTACAAAGAGACTTAGACTCCCATACAATAATAATGGGAGACTTCAACACTCCACTGTCAACATTAGACAGATCAACGAGACAGAAAGTTAACAAGGATATCCAGGAATTGAACTCATCTCTGCACCAAGCGGACCTAATAGACATCTATAGAACTCTCCACCCCAAATCAACAGAATATACATTCTTCTCAGCACCACATCGCACTTATTCCAAAATTGACCACATAATTGGAAGTAAAGCACTCCTCAGCAAATGTAAAAGAACGGAAATTATAACAAACTGTCTCTCAGACCACAGTGCAATCAAACTAGAACTCAGGACTAAGAAACTCAATCAAAACCGCTCAACTACATGGAACCTGAACAACCTGCTCCTGAATGACTACTGGGTACATAACGAAATGAAAGCAGGAAATAAAGATGTTCTTTGAAACCAATGAGAACAAAGATACAACATACCAGAATCTCTGGGACACATTTAAAGCAGTGTGTAGAGGGAAATTTATAGCACTAAATGCCCACAAGAGAAAGCAGGAAAGATCTAAAATTGACACTCTAACATCACAATTAAAAGAACTAGAGAGGCAAGAGCAAACACATTCAAAAGCTAGCAGAAGGCAAGAAATAACTAAGATGAGAGCCGAACTGAAGGAGATAGAGACACAAAAAACCCTCCAAAAAATCAATGAATCCAGGAGTTGGTTTTTTGAAAAGATCAACAAAATTGGCAGACCGCTAGCAAGGCTAATAAAGAAGAAAAGAGAGAGGAATCAAATAGATGCAATAAAAAATGATAAAGGGGATATCACCACTGACCCCACAGAAATACAAACTACCATCAGAGAATACTATAAACGCCTCTACGCAAATCAACTAGAAAATCTAGAGGAAATGGATAATTTCCTGGACACTTACACTCTCCCAAGGCTAAACCAGGAAGAAGTTGAATCCCTGAATAGACCAATAGCAGGCTCTGAAATTGAGGCAACAATTAATAGCCTACCCACCAAAAAAAGTCCAGGACCAGATGGATTCACAGCTGAATTCTACCAGAGGTACAAGGAGGAGCTGGTACCATTCCTTCTGAAACTATTCCAATCAATAGAAAAAGAGGGAATCCTCCCTAACTCATTTTATGAGGCCAACATCATCCTGATACCAAAGCCTGGCAGAGACACAACAAAAAAAGAGAATTTTAGACCAATATCCCTGATGAACATTGATGCAAAAATTCTCAATAAAATACTGGCAAACCGGATTCAGCAGCACATCAAAAAGCTTATCCACCATGATCAAGTGGGCTTCATCCCTGGGATGCAAGGCTGGTTCAATATTCGCAAATCAATAAACGTAATCCAGCATATAAACAGAACCAAAGACAAGAACCACATGATTGTCTCAATAGATGCAGAAAAGGCTTTTGACAAAATTCAACAGCCCTTCATGCTAAAAACGCTCAATAAATTCAGTATTGATGGAACGTACCTCAAAATAATAAGAGCTATTTATGACAAACCCACAGCTAATATCATACTGAATGGGCAAAAACTGGAAAAATTCCCTTTGAAAACTGGCACAAGACAGGGATGCCCTCTCTCACCACTCCTATTCAACATAGTGTTGGAAGTTCTGGCTAGGGCAATCAGGCAAGAGAAAGAAATCAAGGGTATCCAGTTAGGAAAAGAAGAAGTCAAATTGTCCCTGTTTGCAGATGACATGATTGTATATTTAGAAAACCCCATCGTCTCAGCCCAAAATCTCCTTAAGCTGATAAGCAACTTAAGCAAAGTCTCAGGATACAAAATTAATGTGCGAAAATCACAAGCATTCTTATACACCAGTAACAGACAAGCAGAGAGCCAAATCAGGAATGAACTTCCATTCACAATTGCTTCAAAGAGAATAAAATACCTAGGAATCCAGCTTACAGGGGATGTAAAGGACCTCTTCAAGGAGAACTACAAACCACTGCTCAGTGAAATAAAAGAGGACGCAAACAAATGGAAGAACATACCATGCTCATGGATAGGAAGAATCAATATCGTGAAAATGGCCATACTCCCCAAGGTTATTTATAGATTCAATGCCATCCCCATCAAGCTACCAATGAGTTTCTTCACAGAATTGGAAAAAACTGCTTTAAAGTTCATATGGAACCAAAAAAGAGCCCGCATTGCCAAGACAATCCTAAGTCAAAAGGACAAAGCTGGAGGCGTCACGCTACCTGACTTCAAACTATACTACAAGGCTACAGTAACCAAAACAGCATGGTACTGGTACCAAAACAGAGATATAGACCAATGGAACAGAACAGAGTCCTCAGAAATAATACCGCACATCTACAGCCATCCGATCTTTGACAAACCTGAGAGAAACAAGAAATGGGGAAAGGATTCCCTATTTAATAAATGGTGCTGGGAAAATTGGCTAGCCATAAGTAGAAAGCTGAAACTGGATCCTTTCCTTACCCCTTATACGAAGATTAATTCAAGATGGATTAGAGACTTAAATGTTAGACCTAATACCATAAAAACCCTAGAAGAAAATCTAGGTAGTACCATTCAGGACATAGGCATGGGCAAGGACTTCATGTCTAAAACACCAAAAGCAACGGCAGCAAAAGCAAAAATTGACAAATGGGATCTAATTAAACTAAAGAGCTTTTGCACAGCAAAAGAAACTACCATCAGAGTGAACAGGCAACCTACAGAATGGGAGAAAATTTTTGCAACCTACTCATCTGACAAAGGGCTAATATCCAGAATCTACAAAGAACTCAAACAAATATATGAGAAAAAAACAAGCAACCCCATCAAAAAGTGGGGAAAGGATATGAACAGACATTTCTCAAAAGAAGATATTCATACAGCCAACAGACACATGAAAAAATGCTCATCATCACTGGCCATCAGAGAAATGCAAATCAAAACCACAATGAGATACCATCTCACACCAGTTAGAATGGCAATCATTAAGAAGTCAGGAAACAACAGGTGTTGGAGAGGATGTGGAGAAATAGGAACACTTTTACCCTGTTGGTGGGATTGTAAACTAGTTCAACCATTATGGAAAACAGTATGGCAATTCCTCAAGGATCTAGAACTAGATGTACCATATGACCCAGCCATCCCACTACTGGGTATATACCCAAAGGATTATAAATTATTCTACTACAAAGACACATGTACACGTATGTTTATTGCGGCACTATTCACAATAGCAAAGACTTGGAATCAACCCAAATGTCCATCTGTGACAGACTGGATTAAGAAAATGTGGCACATATACACCATGGAATACTATGCAGCCATAAAAAAGGATGAGTTTGCGTCCTTTGTAGGGACATGGATGCAGCTGGAAACCATCATTCTTAGCAAACTATCACAAGAAGAGAAAACCAAACACCGCATGTTCTCACTCATAGGTGGGAACTGAACAATGAGATCACTTGGACTCGGGAAGGGGAACATCACGCACTGGGGCCTATGATGGGGAGGGGGGAGGGGGGAGGAGGGAGGGATTGCATTGGGGAGTTATACATGATATAAATGATGAATTGATGGGTGCTGACGAGTTGATGGGTGCAGCACACCAACATGGCATAAGTATACATATGTAACAAACCTGCACGTTATGCACATGTACCCTAGAACTTAAAGTATAATTAAAAAAAAAAAAAAAATACAGGCGTACTCGTTTCATTGTGCCTTGCTTTTATCACACTTCATAGATACTTATGGCATGTTTTTTTTTTTTTTTTAACAAATTGCAGGTGTGTGGTACCCTTGTGTCAAGCAAATGTACCTGCACCATTTTTCCAAAAGCATCTGCTCACTTCATGTCTGTGTTGTGTTTTAGAAATTCTCACAACAGTTCAAATTTTCTCATAATCATACCTGTTAGGGTGATCTGTGATCAGTGATCTTTGATGTTACTATTTTAATTTGTTTTGGGGCACCATGAACTATGCCCATATAAGACAGCAAACTTAATAAGTGTTGTGTGTGTTCTGGCCATCTCCTCCAACCACCCCCCCATTCTCCCACCTCTCCCTCAGGCCTCCCTATTCCCTGAGACACAATAATATTGAAATTAGGCCACTTAATAACCCTACAATGACCTCTAAGTGTTCAAGTAAAAGGAATAGTTACCATAGTTCTGCTTTTTAAAAAATTGTTTTATTTATTTTGAGACAGTCCCGATCTGTCAACCAGGCTAGGGTGCAGTGGTGCGATCACAGCTCACTGCAAGCTCAAACTCCTGGACCCAAGCAATCACCAGCAGGGCTCTCTTTAAATCAAACCCAGAAATAATCAACCTTAGTTAGACTGGCTGAAAGCTAGTCTCTTGCACCAAACAGCCAAGCCAAACTGTAAATGCAAAGAAAAAATTCTTAAAGTAAAGTCAAAGTGTTACTCCAGTGAACACGTGAATGATAAGAAAGCGAAACAGTCTTACTGCTGATATGGAGAAAGTTTAGTGGTCTGGATAGAGGATCAAAATAGTCACAACATTCCCTTACACCAAGCCCAATCCAGAGCAATGCCCTAACTCTCTTCAATTCTATCAAGGCCTAGAGAGCTAAGGCAGCTGCAGAAAAGAAAGCTGGAAGCTAGCAGAAGCTGGTTAATGAGATTAGGAAAAAAGGCCATTTCCATAACATAAGAATACAAACTGAAGCAACAGAAAGTTATTCAGAGGATCTAGTTAAAAGAGCGTTGATGAAGGTAACTATACTAAGTAACAGATTTTCAATAGAGACAAAACAGACTTCTACTGGAAGAAGACACCATCTAGGCCTTTAATGGCTAAAGATGGCAGTGTCTGGCTTCAAAGCTTTAAAGGACAGATTGACATTCTTGGTAGGAGCTAATGCAGCCCAGGAGTTGGAGACCAGCCTTGGCAACATGGTGAAACCCCATCTCTACAAAAACTACAAGAATTACTCAGGTGTGGTGGCTCATGCCTGCAGTCCCAGCTACTCGGTAAGCTGAGGTGGGAGGCTCACTCGAACCCAGGGGGCAGACGCTGCAGCGGGCCATAACTGCACCACTCCACTCCAGCCTGGGCAACAGAGAACGAGACCTTGTTTCGGAAAACAGACAAACAAGAAAAAAAACCAACAACCACAGAAATAAAGAAATTGCCATAACCACTCCAACCTTAAGTAACTACCATCCTGATCAGCCACCAGCCATCAACACTGAGGCAAGACCTTCCACCAGCAGAGTCCTTCCACTAGGACTCATTGAAGGCTCAATCATTAGCATTTTTTAGCAATAAAGTATTTTTTAATTGGGGTATCTACACTGCTTTTTTAGACATGATGCTACTGCACACTTTAGACTACAATATAGTATAAACATAACCTTCTGTGCACCGGAAAAACAAAAACATTCATGTGATTTATTGCAGTGGTCTGGAACCAAATCCACAATAGCTCTGACGTGTCCCTGCACAAGTGTCCAGACCCCACCCCAGATCTACCAAATGTCAATTTCTAGGGTGTGAAGTCATGTGTTACGACTTTCTAAAGTTCTATTATCGAATATGCACACTTCTTGTTAAGACCTTCTGATTTGCAATATTTAAGGAAAATAAAAATTATACTACCAATTGTTCTACAAACTACCAGATTACCTGATACAATCAGGTCAGATTTTTTTTTTTTTTCCAAACCTCAATATCCGCTTTACTTTTTGAAGGCTTCATCCCTGCCACTGCAGGTGGGAATTCTTCTCAAAAAGGCAGGCAGTCTTGAGATAATCTTTTCGCAGTGGCTCTTAAAATGGGGTACAAGAAGGTTGGGGAGCAGGGCACAATAAATGGTGGTTGGAGCTCTGTACTTGGAGTTAAAAGTAAATGCTTTCAAATGTATTGAGAAAAACGGGGCCAAAGCTTTATCCATTCTCCTAAGAAAGATGCTTTGGGTGGTTAATAAGAGAACTAATGCTTTAGAGACATGACATACATTTGGTATACATCAGTCAACTCCTGTCTCACTTAATTACCTGATATCGTGATGAACTTCCTTTTCATATTTTTCTTCTCTGCGCTTTTTATGACAGCAAAAGATGATAAGACCAATGAGCACTAGAGCAAGCAAAGTTCCTATAATGGCTCCTGCAATTAGTCCAGCTTTATTTGAAGCTAAAATAAGAAGAATTAATAGTAAAAAAAAAAAAAATATATATATATATATATACACACACACACACACACACACACACACACACATGCATAGATATTGAAGGTAGGCTACACATTTTTTGATTGATTTCATCACATGTATTAACTTTAAGAGACAAATTATTTAGTCTTTTTGATCCGGGGAAAACATTCATGAAAAGAACTGTCTTCTGAACTGTATAATCTATTTCAAGCATTAAAATGATAAAACCTGTCTGAAAGATTTTAATATTCAAAGCTATCTTGGTTAAACATAAGAGTGTTCTAAGCTACTCATCATAATAGCTAAACACGGTACAAGGGTTGATTTGACAACTCTTACCTTCTTAATGTATCATTGCAATTATGAAGTTTTTTTAAATAAAATATATTTTTCTAGAAAAGCTAATAATCAAACCACAGTGTTGTGATCAAAGTCAGTGTCCCCTTGCCCGTAATACACACTTGCTGACTGAACTAAAGGAGGTGGTATAAAGATAACAGAAACAAAACCACCAACAGAAAGAAGATACTTACGAGGGACAACGTTTAGGCGCAACAGGCACTGATCGGAGCCCACTCTGTTTCTGACTGTACAGCTGTATGTCCCAGAGTACTCAGAAGAGGCATTTTTTACAGATATAACAGATAACGTCATTTCTATGGAAGGAGGAAAAAGAAAACAAACTCATTTTTATAGTATGTATTGTTATCAGGTGTTAGTAAACGTAGCCCTTATCAAATTTGACAATCCAGTTAAAAGCAAGACAGACCAAGACTGGATGCAAACAAATTGTCATTGAGCCACACAGATGTTTCCAGAATTCAAACAATCATGCTTCCAGTTCATGTGTATCAAGGTGAAAGTAACCATGACCCCCTGCACCACAGAGCCTCCGCTGGAGCACAGGTGTTGGTCCACTGTAGCTGTCGCAAACCCATCTTGGAGCACATCAGACCACAAATACTATGGCATCCCACAAAGGATCTCTCATGGAGCAGGAAAACATACAAAACCTATTTTATTCCCCACTAGATGGAAGAAACATACAAAAGGAAGTCAGAAGAGGACTCCCAGATTGGTCTCTTAGTTTGAAAAAAAATAGAGGCAGAGAGAAAACCTACTAAAGACCAGGATGCAGTGGATGGTGGGGTGGAGCCTGGTAATCAGTTTGAACTAGGAAGTCAATTGTAACAAATAGGTGAGCAGATTTGGCCAATTTGTAACTTCCTAGTTAGTGTCACATGGGTTTGCTTTTAATTTATAGACAAGCCATGGGTAAATTACTATATTTTAAATCTAGTCGAAGCACTAAAGACCCAACTCTTATTATACTTTAGCCACTATCTAAGTTATAATCATGAACATTTCTCATCAATTAAAAAAAAATTGGCCAGGCACAATGGCTCACGCTTATACTCTGGGAGGCTGTCGGCAGAAGAGAGCTTGAGTCCAGGAGGTTGAGACCAGTGTGGGCAACATGGAGAAACTCCACCTCTACAAAAAATACAAAAATTAGCAGGGTATGGTGACACATGCCTGTAGTCTCAGCTACTCAGGAAGCTGAAGTGGGAGGATCACTGGAGCCTGGGAGGTGAAGACTGCAGGGAGCCGAGATCCTGCCACTGCACTCCAGCCTGGGTGACAGAGCGAGACCCCTTGTCTCAAAAAAAAAAAAAAAAAAAAGAAAAAAAAAAAAATCTACCAAAGTAACTAATTATAATATCCTAAAAAATGAAATCATAGAATAGCTCTTCATTTATAATATATGACACTAAATTGGTATTATAAAACCCTGAATAATTACCATGGAAATCCTGATTACTCTATGTAGAAAGGGGAAAGCAAGCATTTGGGAATCTGAAATATATAAGCAGGCGGGGCACATGCCTGGGCTCATGCCTGTAATCCCAGCACTTTGGGAGGCCAAGGAAAGAGGACTCCTTGAGCCCAGGAGTTTGAGACCAGCACAGGCAACACAGGGAGATCCTGCCTCTACAAAATTTTTTTTTAAAATTTAGCGGGGTGTGATGGCATGCACCTCTAGTTCCAGCTACTTGGGAGGCTGAGGTGCGAGGATGACTTGAGCCTAGGAGGTCGAAGCTGCAGTGAGCAGTGATTGCAGTGAGCCTGGGTGACAGAGCAAGGCCCTATCTCAAATCACACACACACCCCCTATTAGATTTTAGTCCAAATCAATGGCACTGGTACAAATACTATTATCAGCAGTACCTGCTAACCACGAAGTGGGCATTTTCTGTGAGTCAGACAATTTTTGCCACTCATACTGTAATGGAAGTGAACCTTCTTTTGGTTCACATTTTAGCTTAAAGTCACTTCCAATTTCTTCTGATCCATCAACGTAACATCTTGTACCTGAAGGCTTAACTGAAAAAGAAAATGAATTATAAATTTACATAAGAGAATGGAACTTACTTTTATGAATACAGCATTGTACACAACCACTGACTCATTATCAGTTGGTTCTGGGTTCAGAATTCACAAAAGAATGAAAGACCACAGTAAGTGATCAACATCAGTTTATTCAGCTTTATCTGACACAAAACAGCAAAGAAGAAGCTCACACAAGCAGCCACTGCATTAGTAGATACGGCAATATCTCAGGCATAGCTCGGTGCCTGTCCATTTCATGGGGCACACCTGAAAAAAAGCAATGATGCACTTGCTTTTTTCTGGCAAGACCACTTGAGAGTCAAGTAAGCTCCCCCTTTCATTCTTCAGCTATTCTTCCCCATGCTTGACATGTAGCCCTCTGACAGTACGTACCAAGTCACAACCCTCTAGGTGCCATAACCCTGACAATCAGGCAGTTTATAATCAACAATACTAACACTTACTGTAGCAAAGACCAACTGGCATTCTGCATTTACATCAACTCAAATCCATCCAAAGAGCAGGCTACAAAAAAGAAAACCTGGGCTGGGCATAGTGTAATCCCAGCACTTTGGGAGGCCAAGGCAGTGGGGTGATCACTTGAGGTCAGGAGTTTGAGACCAGCCTGGATAACACAGCGAGACTCTGTCATTATAAAAACTTCGAAGAATTAGCTGGGTGTGGTGATGTGTGCCTGTGGTCCTAGCTACTCAGGAGGTTGAAGTAGGAGGATGGCTTGAGACCAGGATTTAGAGGCTGCAGTGAAGCTCTGATCACATCACTGCACTCCAGCCTAGGTGACAGAACCAGACCTTGAATCAAAGATATTCACAGCCTGGAAATTCATGTGTAAAAAAGAATATTTAATAATTTTTTAAAAAAGGAAATCTGAGGTTATATTCCAGGTGTTCCTGGGTAACTGTTTAGAACGGCTACTAACTCCATTACCTGCAACAACTCACCCCAGTCCTGGTGGATTAACACCCTGGCATTGCATACTCTTTTGCTGAACTTTAATAAGGTATAATATTCACACAATATAGTTAACATGTTAATCATGTGGGTTGATTACTTTTAAAAAATGTTTCTATATCCATTAAGCATCACTCCAACCCTCTCACAAGAAAGTTCCCTCCTGCTAGTTACAATAGATGTGACTCCAAAACGCCAGACCCAGGCAGCCACTGATCAGATTTCTACCACTGTAGATTAGTTCTTCTTCTGGAATCCCATGAATAGAACACTACAGTAGGTACTTTTTTGTCTTCTTTTATTCAGCATAACATTTCTGAGACTGAGCCACGTTATTGTATATATAGCTATTTTAGTATTTCAATGAATGACTATAACACAAGTTTGCTTATCCAGTCACCTGTTAATGAAGATTGTGTTTCCAGTTTGGGGCTACTGTTAAAGCCTAGTTAGCCGAACCGACAAGGAGTATGTAGTCTATCAAAATCAGATTGGCCAGAGAGGAACGCATTATGAGGAACCAGGGAATGCCACTGGACGAGAGCAGGGATGCTGAAGGATTCTGAGGAGGTTCTAAGGAAGTAGCCATCAGCTCTCAATCAGTTGTTTCTGAGATTAGGAAAAACGCGGATTAAACAGGAAGTGAGAGCTGTGAGGAGGTGGGGCCATTTAGTAACTGAGTATTCCAGTAGAGGATGGGTAGTGCAATGTGGGTCTGGGGGCAACATTCGGAAGACAGCAATAGTCTATGCTTTACCACTGCTAAACATCTTTGCGAGAGACAATGTTTTCTATAAACTCTGTGGCTGACTTTAATCTGTATCTGTCTTTCTGGCTGATAAATGTCAAGACTGTTTTTTTTCTTTTTTAGTTTAAGCAGATTTTCATCTTTTCAGTCATGAATGGGTTTTTATTCTTTTACTACTATGAATAAAGGCAAATGCATTTTACAGTTTTGCAGTATGAACAACACTGCTTGAATACTCATGTGAACACTGGCATATGCTTTCCTTTGTCTCAGTAACTGCTGGATCATATGGTGACTGTACATATTTTAACACTGTAAGAAATTGTCAAATTGTTTCCCAAAACTGGCTCAACACGATTTGTCATATTCAGTGGGGTATCTTCAACTAAGGTTGTCAACCATGACCTTACTCCTTTACTCCTTCTTAGTAGCTCCTTAACAAATTTAATTGTATTCCTCTTCATCTGCTACTACTTACATTTTTAAAATAAGGGTCAACACATATTTAACTGCACTATTGATTTTTCCAAGCAATCTAACCAGGTGCTCTGGAGACTGCATCAATTGGACTTTTAAAATAAGTTTTGCAAATTATTTCATCCTGGGAGTCTTCAATGAAATAAGCCTTGTTCTCTTCCATTTCTTCAAACTACCAATAAATCCTTTATTAGAATAAATTACCAGCACATAAGTAACTGATGCAATGCTTTGCGCATCAAACATCTATGGGTAATATGGTATTCTAACTCTAACCCTCACTCTTTCTATATCCATTTTCTTCCATATAACCAGCAAGCTAAACATATCTAATAACGGACAGTTTATTTAAAACTGCTGCTAGGAAATTCAGGGCCTCACTACAACCCATCCACAATAAAACAAGATTCTAACAACATAGGTTTCTGAATGACACTTTGGAACGGCCCACTTACTTTCCACTGGGAAGAGAAAGTACAAGTCTTTTACATGACAACATCCAACCATCATACTATGAGGAAGATTAATTCTTAACCCATGGTACTCTGCTAGAACAGAAGAAAACCACAAAGAGAGCACCAATAAAGTCTTGTCCCCTAAATGTTTCTTTGGTCTGCGCTTCCCACATACTGGTCATTGTCCGCAGAACATCTGCCTCCATGATCACTAACACAACCAACAGTCCTTCTCAGATAAGGGTATGTGACCATCGAGTTGTAGTTGGACATGGTATCCCACCAATTTAGTAATGCTCTGCTCCATACATGTATTACTTCATCCTCTTTCCATGCTAGTGGCTACACCAGTCTACTGGAAATACTCTCTAAATCCCTACATGAGACAGGGGATACTTTTATCATGATGTCATCCTTCCAAGAAATATAATTTCTGATGAGTTCAAAATGCCCTGACTCCAGGCAAAATCTATCAATAGATGCTAAAATCAATAGGCAAAAGTTAAATGAGAAACAACATATTTGCATAATCTCAAAGTAGCTCCCCCAAGCCATTTTTTAATTACAGAAGGAAAAATAATAACTCCAGAGTGGAGAAGCCCATCAGATAAAACTTAAACCAAGTGATCACGATTAACAATAAGACATGACATCATGTGCCCCCGGACGTGACTGGAGGAGATTAAGGAGATATAAATGCAATGTGGATTCCAGATGCAATCCTAGTACAAAAAAGACATTACTGGAAAACAGTTAAATTCAAACTGCGTCTGTAATTTAGTTCATAGTATTGTATCATGTTAATTTCTTGGTTTTGATAATTATAATATGATTTTGTAAGATGTTAACATTAGGGGAAATTAGATGATGGGTCCACTCTCAGAAACTTCCTCCTATTTTTGCAACTTTTCTATAAAACTAAAAATTATTTCAAAATAAAAAGTAGTGAGGGCTGTGCCCTGTATCAATGGTTTGCAAATCCCTTAGGATCTTTAAGGCCAGTGATGACGGAGCCACTACACTTGCTGTTGCCACTGTGATCTGGCGGCATGGTGCAGTGGGAGTATACCATATATGTCCAGGAATTGTTTACTGTGCATGCTCTGCTCTTCAAAACAACTGTCTCTTTATACCAAAAGGTTTCAATAAACAGGCCCTTTCAGAGCTCCAGGGGAAGGTGTCCGTGATAGGTGGCCACAACAGTAACCTTCTATCAATTATCTTTGTTATTTCCCACTTCCACTTCTTTACTGAGCCGCATCCACATGAGCTTCTGCTGCATCTGAAAGAGCAAGGCAGGCATGGCAATGGAGCAAGCTACAGCTACAGCTACAGCAACATGCTGCCCTCACATCCAGACCACTAACAGTCATCTCCCTGGGCTAATGGCCACATAACACAGAAGCTCAAGGAATGAACTGTCATTACCCTGTGAATGCCATGATGGCAACTACTTCAGATTTCCCACAAAAGAACCAAAGCACTAGGCAGAGCCACCATCAGTGAATCAAACCAGCTCCAGGGACCACCACTTAGTTGGGTCACTAGAGGGCACTTTATCTTATCTTTCGCCCCAGATAATCCAGGCAGATTTCCAGGCAAAACTAACAGATAAGCTTCAATCCAATTTTTACCTTCAAGAGAATACAATTCTGGTGGTTTCTCCCAGCAGCAGTCATGACTCATCTAAAAACATGGAAGAAAGAGCTACAAGAAATTATCTGGCTCTGACACAATCTCATCCAGATCAGAGTACCAGCTGTCCCTACTTCTCTTCGACAATCACTTCCCTGCTTTCTCCTCTCATCCCCAGTTTATCCCCTCCTTCCCTCCCTGGTTTGAATTCAAGGCTCACTGGGCTAAGAAATTCTCCCGAGGAGTAACTCAGGGTGAACTGTGTCAGTGCTTCCGACTTTCCCATTCTTAGGACATGCTGGGGTTCAAAGTTCAATATAAAAAGGCCACTCCTATGGCTGGGCAGTCACAGATCCTGCCATGAGTGAACTGAGCCACATTATGGGCCATCCCTGCCACCAAACTCAGGTTCCCTTTGGGAAATGTTCTGCTGCATGCTGTAATGGTCTCTTCAGCTGAGAACTGCAATTGTAACCCTGAATCTGGTCCCTCAGGATCCAGACAATACACAAACACACAAACATGCTTGTCCACAACTCTACTGGGAATATGTGTCAACCCCATTATCCCAGTGTACCTGTCCCATCATATAGGGGTTTCACAATAAATCATTCTGATAATCAAACATCTTCTGCTTCATATATCATGAACCCCTTAATATTCTGTATACATTTTCCAACTCAATACTTCCTAGAGAGCAGTGTTGGAAGAAAGTATAGTTGGGGTTATAATCTCAGGAATTCCTGGGTCTGTGATAAGAATTCGGACCAGGTGTTAATCTTTCACTTGTTTACAAATGTATGAAAAAGAAAAGTTACTCCATGTTAACTCAATGAAGACACAGAACATTCAAATTTCCAACATTACCATATTCCTTTATCCTGGTTCCTTTTTCAGATTGACTTACTTTTACACCACAAGAAACATTTTTAGCTAGTGCGATTCAGAATGATGCATTTCACCAGGACTCCTTCAGGTCCCCATTCAATGATGCTGCCAGTAAATCCTATCTACCAAGATAACCCATGAATTTCCCATGAAGGTACACAAAAAGCCCCACTCGTGTTCCTAGTCTCCAGCAGTAAGAGTTAAGCACTGGGTCTACTTGTAGGAGGAGTAGTTAAGTGTTGGGTGCCCAAGTCATCTTGAACATTGCTCTTCTAAAGAGTATTCTTGTAATCTCAGCACTCTGGGTGGCCGAGGCGGGTGGTTCACCTGAGGTCAGGAGTTTGAGACCAGCCTGGCCAACATGGTGAAACCCTGTCTCTGCTGAAAATACAAAAATTAGCCAGGCATGGTGGTGTATGCCTGTAATCCCAGATACCTGGGCGACTGAGGCAGGAGAATCACTTGAACCCGAGAAGCAGAGGCTGTAGTGAGCAGAGATTGTGCCACTGTACTCTAGCCTGGGCAACAGAGCAAGACTCCATCTCAAACAAAATAAAACAAAATAAAAAATAAAATAAAAATAAAGAGTATTCTTCAGAATATTCTACCCTACCCCTAATCAGTTCTCTAAACAGAAGGAATGAGGTAAATGTTGATGTGGGAGGCCTGCCCTGATCAGTTATTTCCAGTCATGCTAGACAATTCTAGCAATCAGCTTTTCCTACGAAAGTCAATCCCCAAGTGTCCCCTAAAACATGAGAACACGGGAATTTACTGTCATAAAATAGAAAGCTAGACAGCTATGTTTTTCTACATGGTAGCCACTGTACATTTTGTGTAAAGCTTATCACGGTATCGTTTTAGAAGTACATTTATGAACTATTATCTTTCAGTTTCTCAATTTGAAGGGATTAAGAGTACTTGTAGACATTATCAGAGAATCTAGAGAAGGATAATAAACTCTGCAGTCTTTGACAGTTTACAAAGCAGTTTACACTATCTCCCTCTTAACTATTACAGAGAGGGCTATAAGGTATCACAGTGAACGTCTCAGCTCTTCACTTTAATGATGAAAAACAGTGATGCCAAGAAGCTTAAATAACTATGTGGTCTAATGGCCTTACTTGAATTCAGTATTCCTTCTTCCATATTTCTTCACCTCCATTCTAAATGCTTAAATTATTCATCATAGAAACATGGTTCTACATAATTCTCAGGGCAAGTTCTGAGGACAAGGCAAAAATCCTAGATCTCCTAACTCCTGGCTTAGGGTTCTTCCTCCATACCACAATACTCCTCACTTATTTTCAAACTCTTATGAATTTCATAAAGTTGATCACTTCGTTCTTTTCCTATCCAAAACCAAAAGCTAGTTTTATACTTGACGCTATCCAACACAGAAGAATTTCAAGTGTTTAAAACTGTTATTCTAAAAAATTAAGCTTTGTCTTATACAAATGCTGCTACTACAGTACTATGACTAATCATCCTCTTACTCAGTAACCCATTAACACAAATAAAAATAACTTACCAAGAACTACCAGCTGAATCTTCTTATTTGCAACACCAGGAGCTTTTTTCACTTTGCACTGATACGTGCCAATATCTGACAGCTGTAAATTCGTTACATTTATTGATGCATCACCAGATTTGAGATCATTACTCGTAAAATGTACTCGTCCTTTCAGATCTGGATAGTAGTCATCATAAATTTTGTCTCCAGAATATAAAATAATCTAAAAGAAAGCCAAAATTAGACAGGAGGAAAATCACACACACAACAAAAAAACTGTCTCTTAAAGGAGCCCTGGATATACCTGCTGCTACAGAACCCCCTCCCCCCCCAGCAGAAAAAGAAAAAAAGAACACAATATTATGGGGAACCTAAGACTATCCAAATCACAGAACAAGAAAATGGAAAGGAATCAACGTGATCCTTGGGTATAGTCCCAGACTTCCATTTTTAACCAGGAAACCAAGACCCAATATGATAAAACAGTAAAGCCCTACACTGCCCTAGAGAGCAGTTTAGTAAGATCAGGCAAGAACACAGATTTGCTCATTGGTTTGTTTTTTTTTCTCCTTTTGAGATGGAGTGTGAGTCTGTGGCCCAGGCTGGAGTGCAATGGCGCGATCTCGGCTCCCTCATCTCCTGGGTTCCAGCAATTCTCTCACCTCTGCCTCCCCAGTAGCTGAGACTACAGGCACACGCCACCACAGCCAACTAATCTTTGTATTTTTAGTAGAGATGGGATTTCACCACGTTGGCCAGGCTGGTCAGCCTCAAGTGATCGACACCCCTCGGCTCCCAAAGTGCTATGATTATAGGTGTGAGTCACCGTGCCTGGCCTGCTCATTCTTATATAGTCTATTTTTCAACTGCCTCTGAGGTAGTAGTTTGCCAACCAAGTGTAACAAAATCAAGTACCTACTGCCCCTGCCCCCACAAAAGGATTATCATAATTTGCCTGTGGAATCTAACAAAAAGATAACTTAGTTGGGTCTTCATACTAAGCTGGAGTTACTTGAGGGTTCTAGACTCCAACAGATAAAATCATAAAATAAACCTCTTAAGATATGTGTACCCAGGTTACCAAGTCCTTTGAATGAATCTTCTGTAACTAAAGCAAAGACCCTTGCGTAATCCACTGAGTTTTCTGAACCACACTTATAGCCTTTGAAGGCAACTACTAAAGGCTGGATGCTTTAGAGGGAAAATAAAATCTGTGTTTGGAATATTTTCTTGGAAGAGAACTGTAGTAGTATTCTCTAATAATCTCTAACATTAATTTAACACATTTTATAAGTTTTCTTTTTTGCCAATGAAATCTCTTCATTCTGGTTATATGAGACCCATGGGCCAAAGAGCAATGATGCCAAAACTCAAATAATAATCAGGAAACACAACTATGACCCATATCCTGCAAATAATCTCTTTTACCTGCGTGCTAATTATAGGCAGTATAATCAGAATAAATGTCATCTAAGAGTACTGTTTTCCAGGTTTATTCTGCAGAAACTTCTTGAGTGGAGGAACTTGGGTTCTCTTTTGAATTATTTCCTTCCCAACCACACTGACCCCACCCTAATCCACCAAAGATCTTTTTTTTTGAGACAGAGTCTTGCTCTGTCACCCAGGCAGGAGTGCAGTGGCGCGATCTCAGCTCACTGCAACCTCCACCTCCTGAATTAAAGCGATTCTCCTGCCTCAGCCCCCCGAGGAGCTGGGACTACAAGTGCCCACCACCACGCCTGCTAATTTTTGTATTTTTAGTAGAGACGAGGTTTCACCACATTGGCCTGGTTGGTCTCAAACTCCTGACATTGTGATACACCTGCCTCGGCCACCCAAAGTGCTGGGACTACAGGCAAGAGCCACCATGCCCGGCTAGATCTTTTATTTATATACGAACTGCCTGCATCTAGGTTGCTCTCAATACCAGTCTGCTAAGTAAATAAAAGAAATAGTTGAAGGGTCCACAGCTGACTTACTATGTAAACACAAGCCATTACTTTATTTGCTCAATCTTCTTGACACACCCACTTGTCAACAACAACACTGACTACTCCACAAATTTGGCTACTCTATCTTCCTTTGATTAATTTCCTTTGATTAAAAGGCTTATCATAATTTGCCTGTGGAATCTAAGTCTAAAGGTCGTAGAGTTCAATCTATTGTACTTCCAGTAGCTCGTTAAGCTCCACACACACCTTAGTAGTCTTTTAAGGGGGTCTTGAGAAATAAGATGCATTCCCACTGTTGGTTATTTTATAAGCTAGCTTAGTGTCTTTCCAGAAAACAATGTTATAAACATTAGTTCAAGAATGAGAAATTTACCATGCAATTTTACATGTCTTCACTGATTCCCCTTCACAACCCTGCAAGGATGATGGCAATGTCCACATCGACATTTAGGCTGAGGAAAGCAGTGGCTCTCACTGATCAGCGTTTGTACAACAAAGATGCAAACCAGATCCATTTAACTTGGTACAGTACATGATTATCATTTCAATATCATTTACAAGCTTACAGAATGCTTGTGCATACAGTATTTTGCTATATTCTTATAACAATCCTGAGATGCTAGGTATATCTGTTCCTACTTTACACATGAGGAAACAGGTTTATGAAACACGGGAGGCAGCACAGGACAGCACAAAGGATAACAGCAACAGAGTAGCTGTGAGAGTCAGAGGGACCTGGGTTCAAATCCCAACTGCATTTGTTGCTAGCTATGTGACTCTGGGCATGAAAATCTCTGGGCCTCTGTTTCCTGCTTGCCATATATATAATAATTCTCACCTTACTATGTTGTTTTAAGGCTTAAATACATACAATTAAAGTATATAAAACACTGCCCAAGCACGCAGTTTACAGTAACCGCTGACTACAGAGATCACACAAGGAATAAGAAGGCAAATTTCTCCAGCTCAGTCCTCCAATTCCCAGTTTTTAACCATTCTGTCTACTAGCTGAAATATATTAAAATAGGGGCTCAGTTAACATATGTAGCTTAAATTCTATGTATGCATCCTCTTCTGCATCCATCTCTTCCTAACCCTTCTACCTTTCTTTTGGTCTGATGTGACTGTGTTTTAGGTTCGAAGCTAGGTTTTTAACCCAGAAATGGTCACTCAGAGTCAAGTCCCAGTTTCACATTTCTCTTACAACTCCTGTAGATGGCAAAGCCGTGCCTCTCAGCATGGAAGACTTGGAGTCTTCTTCCCATTAACAGACACACTAATGGCTCAGGGCACAGTGCTTCTTGGTCTCTACATGCACCTTGTCATAAGCTTCACTCAGCAGAAGCACTGAAGACCCGTGCTCTCCATATGCATCCTAGGCTTCCTCTATCTTAAGCACAGGATCAGAGTCCTGGGCTCTAAAGGGGGACAGGCACTGCACTGTCACAGGAACAGGGAACTGCAGGACCTCAGACGGAGCCTGTACTCTAGGTGCCAGCAACTCCAGAGAGAGAGAAGGGAGAGAACGGGGAGGTAAGAGTGACAGGGAACAGGGTAAGGAGGCTGAGTAGATACAATGAGTCAGGCCGGATTTACTTTGCTCAGGGAAACAGAAAGAAGTTCCTGTAACAGAATCAGGGCAGAGGTTACCTCCTTGGAGGGGGTGGCTCTAGTCACTCACAACTTGGGAAAGTACCTTAATTATTTCCTTAACACAAACATCAAGGGAAAACTGACCGGATTTGCCAAAAATATTAATTACCTAACTGCACTGATTCAGCCATTAAATGGAAGAATGTTACTTGTAACTTTTAAATATCCCCTTCTATTACATCAACAAATGAGCAAAACAAAATTTCTCTTCCAAATATATATATTACTATGTTTACCTAAATATTTGGACTTATTTTCCTCTCCCTGATCTAATATAATTTATTAACTTTTTAAAAAATTAAATGTGTCAAAGCCAATATGCAACATTCTAAATAAAGTATTCTGGAACCATTGAAAAGGCAAAACATAGGCCGGGCGCGGTGGCTCATGCCTGTAATCCCAGCACTTTGGGAGGCCGAGGTGGGCGGATCACGAGGTCAGGAGATCGAGACCATCCTGGCAAACACGGTGAAATCCCGCCTCTACTAAAAATACAAAAAATTAGCCGGGCGTGGTGGCAGGTGCCTGTAGTCCCAGCTACTCGGGAGGCTGAAGCAGGAGAATGGCGTGAACCTGGGGTGGAGCTTGCAGTGAGCTGAGATCGCGCCACTGCACTCCAGCCTGGGAAACAGTGAGACTCCGTCGCAAAAAAAAAAAAAAAAAAGAGAAAAGGTAAAACATGACATATATTTGGAGATGAGATTATCAGGTAACATGTTCCTCCTCTGTGCTATTTTTGGCTTTCCAAGCTTTCTACATTAGACTCTTATTACTTTGATTAGAAAAAAATACTAAAACAATGTTTTAATATTTTTTTAATTTAAGACTAAATATTTTATAGATGGTTTTTTGCTCTGAAGACTTCATTTTTACACAGGGAAGTTTTAAGGTCAAAGTAAAGAAAAGTAATTTAAAAAGACTTGTTTTTTAAGAAATTCATTGGACAGGATATTTAACTTGAAAAAATAAGGAAAATAGACTGTCACACTATGTAGTTGTTACCCCATAGCTAATACTGCTGACAGAATCCTTGCGTAAAACTTAAGTTTCAATTCCGTCTAACGTTTAACAACAAAGCACAGTTATGTGCCATCTCCTAACACGACACACACTCCTGTCTCAACATCACACCTGCTCCATGTAGACCTCTGCTATTTCCTGCCTCAAATCCAGGTTGTCAGAACTTTCAAAAGTTCCTCTTCCCTGAAGAGTCTCTAAGAACTCCAGTGACCTTTTCCTCTTCTGTAACCTTAGGTCACTCATCATCCATTTCCCTCCACTACATATGTGTCCTCAATTTCCACCAGAGCAACTACCTTCCTCACCCAGACCACAAAGCCTGAGAAAGTAGGGGCGTCCTTCCTAGCTCCCTGCAGCCCATCCATGTGACTGGCAAGGTGACGGACAGACAGATAGTCGCACAAACAGCTGCTAAGTGAGCAAGGACATATCAAACTTACCACTTGATCCACCTTCTGATTATCAGCTGGTGATATCAGCCACTCGATGTCCAGCGGTCCCTGGTCTTCGGGACTAAGCGTAAATTTGCATGGCAGATAGGCAGTTTCCCCTTTGGCTTTTTCAATCATCTGTTCAGGAGTAGTGATACTCAAACTTCTAGTGAAACCTTGAGAAAGAAATGTACATGGGACTAAGCATTTGTTATTACACTGACAGACCACACAGTGCCCTGCAGCCATTCAGAAGCAGCACATTGATGCGAGGGATACAGGACGGGGTTTGGGTCCTGAGGAATGGAGTCCAAACTCAGAGACGCCCAGTTTTTAATTTGTGCCTTTGTAAAAGTAGAATGACACAAGTAGTATCATCTTATTTGATACAGTTCCCTTAAAGAACGCTGTGAACTTTCTGACATTATATAAGTTTCTACTGGTAGAGGGCTTTCATATGGAAGCAGATGTTTAAAACTAATTTCTCTAGACTCTCTGAAAGGTGAGTGATACAGTTTGGATTTGTGACCCCGCCCAAATCTCATGTTGAATTGTAATCCCCGATGTTGGAAGAGAGGCCTGGTGGGAGGTGACTGGATCATGGGGACGGAATTCCCCCTTGATGTTCTGGTGACAGTGAGTTCTCAGGAGACCTGGTGGTTTAAAAGTGTGTAGCACCTCCCCCTTCTCTGCTCTGGCCACGTAAGACATGCCTGCCTCCCCTTCGCCTTCTGCCATGATTGTAAGTTTCCTGAGGCCTCCCCAGCCATGCTTTCTGTACAGCCTGCAGAGCCAATTAAACCTCTTTTCTTTATAAATCGCCCAGTTTTGGGTATTTCTTTACAGCGGTGTGAGAATGGACTAATATGGTCAGTAATGTCATACAAATTCAAGGCTACATTAATTCATGCTCACCACAAACACACTGGGAACTAAGTCACTCTCAGTAGGGTATATGCTAATCAACCATGACACAGTTTCTGCCAAGGCTTCTTTAAATTTTTATTAGATTTCATTCTATAACCTTCTATTGAATGCTTAAAAATATTTCTAAGCAATAAGTTTTGATGAGAATAATTAAAAAAGAAAGGGAACACTGTCAATTTACATATCTTTTAAAAACCTACAGCCAGGCACGCTGGCTCACACCTGTAATTCCAAAACTTTGGGAGGCCAAGGTAGGTGGATCATCTGAAGTCAGGAGTTCGAGACCAGCCTGACCAACATGTGGGAAACCCCATCTCTACTAAAAATACAAAATTGGCTGGGCATGGTGGCATATGCCTGTAATCCCAACTACTTGGGAGGCTGAGGCAGGAGAACTGCTTGAACCTGGGAGGTGGAGGTTGCAGTGAGCCGAGATCGCGACACTGCATTCTAGCCTGGGCAATAAGAGCGAAACTCTGTCTCAAAAAAAAAAATTTACCAAATAGTTGACTCATTATTTTTGAGACACTTCTTTCTGTTCATCCCTCTTTATTTCCCTTCTGAAAAAGCCAATAATCACATTTATTGACTTTTATAAAAAGACATCTTAAAATTACATAACAATTTCACCAACATGGTGAAACCCCATCTCTACCAAAAATACAAAAATTAGCCTAGCTGGGTGTGGTGGTGTTCACCTGTAATCCCAGCTACGCAGGAGGCTGAGGCAGGAGGATTGCTCGAACTGGGAAGGTGGAGGATGCAGCAAGCCCAGATCATGCCACTGTCCTCCAGCCTGGGTGACAAAGCAAGATTTCGTCTCAAAAAATTAAAAAATTAAATGCAAATTTAGTCTGTAAGTGAACAATCACATAAAACTTTTCTTCCTGTTCACACTCTAAAAGTATGCATAGCACAAGCTTGTCACATCTATGGTTTCCTTGTGATTACCCAACATTTTCTTAAGTATAAATTCAAACATCTAAAGTATGCCTAACCGTAAGTTTCACTACTTTCCACTGAAGAGCAACTATATTTGGACCTATGTCACCTGACTCTGACAACCTTCAGAGCGGGATGATGACCTGGAAGAGGCCCTGAGCACTAAGATACAGTATGGTGCACGGGGCCTGCCTCTCTTTTCCTCTCCCTTTTCCCCTGCTCCCACCAAAAAAAAATTAACACATTAGAGCAAAATTAGGAGTCCCAGTTCTCCACAGTGATTATCTTGTTGTTTTTCAAATAAAGTTTGATAGAACAAACCAAAATGAAGTTATGTTATTAGTCACTGCATGATGCTTTCCATTAGTCCTAAAATAAGACTATCAGTTCTAATAAAATTTTAATAAAGTCAAAGCCAATAGATTGAGAACTAAAGAAAATACTGGTTACATTCAACACCATTTACATTTAGGCACCATTGTAAGCTTTCAATCACATGTAAATACACTCCTGAAATAAATTTAAATTGGGATACAAATTATCTGCACCCGCTCCCTTAAACCTGAGGCCGGCCCAGCTTTGACGAACAGGATGTGCCACGAATGACCTGTGTAGTTCCAAGGTTAGGCCTCAAAAACCCTTGCTGCACCCACTGTGTGAACAAACCACAGAGGGGGCAACGGAGGTGTCTGGCCAACCCTAGAACACTCAGCCCTAGTCTAGACCAGCTCTCTGCAGCCCCACTGTTGAGCCCATAATTTTCCATCTTAGCCTAGTCTAACTAGCAACCCACAGGATCATGAATATATGATTTTTGTTTTAAGGCTCTAGAGTTTGAGTTGTTTTGTTATACAGCAAATATTGATCAGACATCATCCAAACCCACTGATCCAGCCCAGAAGTCCAACTACTCTGGACTCCATTTCATGCCCATGTTTCTATTGAAAATGATATGATTTGGTATTTATGTATATAATCTCAAGTGTTTCTCCTAAATAAATATTTAACCTAAAAACACTCTATTATTTCTAATAAACTCCGTTCCATTCCTATCTCATTCATTAAGGCATTTCTACCTCTCCAACCTACAATTATTTTTCATTCTTTCTCTATGAATGCTGATTGTACTTTACTTTCTACCATCTGTATCACTTACTCAGCACTTAGCATATGTTGCCGTGGAATTTTTTTTTCTCTATAAATTTTACGGTGAAACTGACGTAGGTGGCATCCAGAGTTGTCTCACATCTTCTCTTTCCTATTTTTTTAAGAGATGGAGTCTCACTATGTTACCCAGGCTGGTCTCTAACTCCTGAGGCTCAAGTAATCCTCCTGCCTTGGCCTCCCAAAGTGCTGGGTTACAGGCTTGAGCCACTGTAACTGGCCTGTCACATCTTTCTAGATGTTGAGAAACTTATCTTCTTCCCATACTACCTTATATTTTTATAACCTTTTAAGATGCATGCCCTGATTTACTATTAAATTATTAGCTCTATTAGGGCTGAAAGAAATTGCAGCTACCTCTATCTCGTGCTGTAGTTCTTTGCACATAGTAGAAAAGAATTAGGCCGGATGCAGTGGCTCACGCCTGTAATCTCAGCCCTTTGGGAGGCCAAGGCGGGCGGATCACGAGGTCAGGAGATCGAGACCATCCTGGCGAACACGGTGAAACTCGGTCTCTACTAAAAATACAAAAAAATTAGCCGGGCATGGTGGCGCCTGTAGTCCCAGCTACTCGGGAGGCTGAGGCAGGAGAATGGCGTGAACCCAGGAGGTGGAGCTTGCAGTGAGCCAAGATCGCGCCACTGCACTCCAGCCTGGGCAACGGAGCGAGACTCCGTCTCAAAAAAAAAGAATTAATGAGTGAATTATAAATTTGATCAATTTTGGAAATTTAGTTTGGTTACTAACAGTTCATGCATCAAACAATATAAGAGAAATCTAAGTACAATTAAAAATAAAAACGTCATTCCAAAATGAATCAAGAAATAGTTCAAATACGGAGCTAAGAATATATAAGTGAGAATGAAAAATTCCTATCAATAACAATAAAAACTTCCTGGTTATTGTGTTTTTAGAGTTTTCATTTTGTAGAAATCAAATAAAAATGTTAAATAACTTCAATTAGACACCTAAATTTGTAAAAGTTGAAATCCCCCAAATTCATGCTCTCAGTACTTACACTACACAAAGTGATCAAAATAAGACACAACTTCGTTTTCATATTATCTTTGTTTCTTGTGTGCTACATAAAAATTAATTTTTAAAAACGCTGGCTGGGCGCAGTGGCTCACGCCTATAATCCCAACACTTTGGGAGGCCAAGGCGGGTGGATCACGAGGTCAGGAGACCAAGATCATCCTGGCTAACATGGTGAAACGCACCCCATCTCTACTAAAAATACAAAAAAATTAGCCAGGCGTGGTGGTGGGCGGCTGTACTCCCAGCTACTCGGGAGGCTGAGGCAGGAGAGTGGTGTGAACCCGGGAGGTGGAGCTGGCAGCGAGCTGAGATCGCGCCACTGCACTCCAGCCTGGGCCACAGAGCGAGACTCTGTCTCAAAAAAAACAAACAAACAAACAAACAAACAAAACTGCCTTAAAATAGTCATATATGTGTAACAAAATAGTCTGAAAAGATATATGTCAAATTGTTAACGGCAATTACTTTTGAGAATTCAGATTTTAAGGAAGACGATTGTCCGTTTCTGCTTTATTCTGAGATTTTTAAAAATGCGTATGCTGTTCACGATATTTTTAAATGATTTTTTAATGACTTTTGTTTTCTAAAAAATGGTTAAAGCCTTCAATTCCTGTTCATTGTGTTGCACTAGAAATGAATTAAAATCTTCAGATCATATAAAACAGTTCCTGGGTCTCCTAGCAACACTGAAGGGCCTCTTTTCACAGAGGCATAGTTTTTCAAGTGCTGAAGTATGCAACAGACACAAATTATAGAAGACAAAAGACAGACACTTGGTCTCACACAGCGGGCCTGGGCATCTTTCCTAGTACTGCCCAATTTTATTTATGCAGCAAGTAGATTAATAATTTAACTTGCAAACTACATGCAGGTTCAAACACAGTTTAAAAGGTAAATCAAATATCAAATCTTCTTACAATTTTATTCAAATTTATAATCAGGATGTGATAAAATATGGAGCACATTATTCAGCTGCTAAGTATTTGCAGTCTAGTTAATAAGTGCACAGCACTAGATCATATTACATAAATAAACAGACTGAACCACATCCCACATTGGCAGTGACTGAAATAACATTTCCCAGTTTTCTGCTTGCTTTTCTTATCTCCAGTTTCTAAATCACTCGGATCTTTAGAGCTTCTCTTCTGCACAATCTGACTTATATCTGAGCATCAAAGTGACATGAGTTTATCAAAGAGTATTTTTTTAGCCCTTGATGTCACCTCCTACTAAGGCCTTAGAAGATCTGTTTCCACCATAAGATTGGAAGCAAACTGGAGATAATGTATGAAGCTATTCTTCTAGAAGGGAGGTAATGTTATGAACTGATAACATGCGTTGGTTTTTTTCATTTGCTTTTTCAAATTTAAGCTGTTTGTTAACCTACATGGTCTTCAGTGATCTTTTCCTTCTGGCAATCTTAAAATAATAAACATTAGAAAATGCTCCTGAAATGTTATCATTTGTTTTTTAAAAAGAGAAGTAAACATGAGAATTTTTAATAATGTTTTGAGTGAGGAAAGCCTTAGAGAAAAGGATAAGAGAAAAACACAACAGCTATGGAACAAGACAAAAATTTAACTATACTAAAAATCTTGTTAGAAAATCACCATTTGGGAAAAACAGAGTCTTAATTGTTTCAGGCAAAATACTGAAAATTGGTACTGAAACGTATGATGAGAAACAGCATTTGTTACATAATGTCAAAGTATCTTCCCACAAAACACTTTAATTGCAGAGGAAAAAGTAGTAACTTTACAGTGAAGAAATCTGGTAGACATCACCTTAATCAAATGATCAAAGTTACCTTCACAAGAACAAATGGACACTATGTACCTCCTGATGAGAAAAGAACATAGTATTACTTCTGTAGTATTGCATACCAAGTCAAAAATGCATACTCTAGCCATGAAAAGACATAGAGTAGACTTAAACACAAATACATATTACTAAGTGAAAAAAGCCACTCTCAAAAGGCTACACACTGTATGATCACAACTATATGATATTCTGGAAAAGGCAAAACTACAGAGACAGTAAAAAAAAAAAAAAAAAAAAAAAAAAAAAAAAAAATTAACAGATGCAGGGGAAAGAGGGAAGAGGAGAATAAGTGGAACACAGGACTTTTAGGGCAGGGAAATGCTTCTGCGTAATACTGTAATGGGGGCTACATGTCATACATTTGTCCAAAACCATGGAATGTACAGAACCAAGAGTGAACCCTGATGTAAACTATGGACTCTAGGTGATAATGTTATGTCAATACAGTTCATCAGTTCTAACAAAGGTCCACTCCGGTGGGGGATGTGTTGACAAGCGAGGGAGACTGTGGTATGTGGGGGAAGGGAGTATAAGGGAACTCTGTACTTTCTGCACGATTTTGCTATAAATCTAAAACTGCTGTACAAAATAAAGTCTATTTTTAAAAAAGACTAATAGAGCACACAACCATAATTATAATTAGATAAATATAAATTAGAATAATGTAACATTTCAAATATAAAATCGATGGTGATCAAAAAAAAAAAATCAATAAAGCCAATGTTGGCAGAAGTGTTGGAAACTGTGGCAACCCGGAAAGTAAATCAGTACAACCTACTGTCAACACAGAAGACGTGTGAAATGTCAGTGTGCTAACCCACTTTTAGGAACTGTAGCTGAACTCTCATAACTGAACAGCTCATATGTACAAGGATATTATTCACTGATGCACTCTGAAACAGAAAAACATCTGAAAACAACCTAAATGGCCAACAGGCAGGAAAATCAGAGTAAGAGATTCAAGCTCATCTACCTCAGACAAAGAGCCAGGACAAGTAGATCAGGTAGAACCAGTCCCCTCCAGCAAAAAGATGCTACTAAAATTTGGCTTCTAGGGAGTAACGCTGACTTCCACTCGTATAAATAGAAGTATGACTAAATATTGTCACCTTCAGGTTTGGTTCCATTCACCCAACAGCAAATACAATCATCGAATCAAAATTAGGTCTTTCAAAAGGAACATAACATTAAACATATAATAATGTATACTAATAAATATATTAATAGAATAAAAATAGTTTTGGGGGACAGTGGTAGAGTAAATCATGTCCCCCCCAAAATTCATATGTTGATTCCCTAACCTCCTATGTGACTGTATTAGAGGTAGGGCTTTTAAGGAAGTGATTAAGATTAAATGAGGCCATAGCGTGGAGCCCAGAACAGATGGAATTGACACCGTGTAAGAGAAGGAAACACCAGAGCACTCTCTCTGGCACGTGAGGACAGAGGGAGAGGGCAGCTGTCTACCATCCAGGAAGAGGGCTCTCACCAGAAACCAAACTTGCTGGCACCTTAATCTTGGACTGTCCAGACTCCAGAACTGTGAGAAACCAAGTTTCTATTGTTTAAGGCATCTATGGTATTTTGTATTGGTATTTTGTTATAGCAGCCTGAGCAGACTAATACAGACTGCATACAGAACAGTGAAGTTTCTCCTCATGGATAGGGTATACTGTTCAACCAAACATGAAGTTAATGAATTCAGCAGAAATTCTCAAGAAGATTTAAACATATCGGGAATTCACAAAATGATGGAAAAATGTACTTTTCAATCCATAGCCAACAAAGACACGAGGGCTTGGATGGTCCTTCTCAGGAGGAAAAAAAAATTATGTACATTAATATTTAGAAGTGCACAGGAATTTAAATTTATTGCTTATCTGTAAGTCAAGCATTATGCAAAGGGCTTTAATTATTTCATTTGATCCTTACAAAACCTGTGGAACAGGCATTACAGACAATGACATCAAAGAACCAAAGAACCAACATTTACTTGCAAAATCCAAGGAAATGTTGAAGAACACCAGTTACTTAATCCAGACTAATGTGGAAGGAGAAGAGGGAAGTGAAAGATCATAAAGGCACTGAAATAAGAAAAATGAGGATATGAGACAAGAAAATTCAAAAGCAGCAAGAAGTCTGTTTAGGTAATAGGGATATCCTTGTAGATCCCCTGAGAACCTAAAATACGGAAAGCACAAACCAGTGACAGTTTTAAAGCTGGACTGGAAGACTTCTTAAAACACAAGAAAATAGGGGGGTAATTTTATAATTCAACCCACATACTTGATTTGGGGGCAGGGGGACCAGTGACAGCAAGCTGAGATGATGTTTGATCAAACTGTTTCCCCAGCACAACGCTAAATTTCTCCTTTGAATTCCTTATCTCAGTGGCGAGACCGACCACCATCCCTTCTGTCAATCAATCCCTGCATAAGATCACAGATGCAAGAAACAGCTGCATCACCAATCATTTGCACAAACCTGGAGATAAAACGAAAGGCAGCAGGGTATCAACGTTCACTCATTCAAAGCATACTATGTCCTGTTAATTCTGCCTCTTTGATACATTCCAAATCCAACCATTTTTACCTATATCCAGGCCACTATTATCTTTCATGTGGCCTGGATGTAGCCTGCTAACTGGCTTCCCTGCATCCACACTTTCTCAATCTAACTCATTCTCCATACTTCACCCAGAATGTTCTCTATATAATTGCTTTTATTTATCTATTTTTTTGAAACAGGGTCTCACTCTGTTGCCCAGGCTGAAGTGCTCTGGCACAATCAAGGCTCACTGTGGCCTCAAACTCCTGGGCTCAAGGGATCCTCCCCTGCCTCAGCCTCCCAAGGAGCTGGGACTACAGGTGTGTGCCACCAAGCCCACTAATTTTATTTTTATTTTCCCAGTGGAGATGCAGTCTCGTTATGTTGCCCAAGTTGGTCTTGAACTCCAGGGCTCAAGCAAGCCTCCAACTTCGGCCTCCCAAAATGCTGGAATTACAGGCATGAGTCACTGCATCCAGCCTATAATTCCTTTTGCAAAAAAGACGTCACTGACATGTCTGACAGTCTCTGGTTGCTGCTCATTGATTCAGACACCTTAATTCTCCCTTAAAGGCCCTTTATGACTAGAGGCCCTCTAGCTTCTTACCGCTTCCCACTCCCTCAGTATAATACAGCCATCATCATCTCCATCATCATCTTGCCTCACTCAGCAAGAGTACAGTGTAAGATACCTCCTCTTGCCGGACGCGGTAGCTCACACCTGTAATCCCAGCACTGTGGGAGGCCGAGGCAGGCACATCACAAGGTCAGGAGATCAAGACCATCCTGGCTAACACGATGAAATCCCATCTCTACTAAAATACAAAAATTAGCCAGGCGCGGTGGCGGCGCCTGTAGTCCCAGCTACTCAGGAGACTGAGGCAGGAGAATCGCTTGAACCCGGGAGGCAGAGGTTGCAGAGAGCCGAGATCACGCCACTGCACTCCAGCCTGGGCGACAGAGTGAGACTCCCTCTTAAAAAAAAGATACCTCCCTCTTCTGCTCCATCCTACCTTTTAGGTTTACTATGGTCTCAGTTCATCCCCTTCATCCAGAAAGTATGTCCTCCAATTACTCCTTGGCCTAGCACTAACAGTGATTTCATCACAGGCACTTCTCCCACTTTACTGAAATTGCGCTTTACTATGTGTACTTCTCTCACCCTCTGCCTCCAGGGACTATGTCACATTTGACTTTGGTGGCAAAGCTCATACTGTTCTTGATCATCACTGGTTTTCTTTAGCAGAGCAAAATTTCAGGCACTTGGCATTCAACAAACATGTGTTGAATGAAGGTTTTTTTTTTTTTCTATCACTGAGGAAACAAAAGGAACACTTTGAAACATATTTTCTGTGTTTTTAACCTATCCCAGAAAGAGACTAGATGTAAAGCCTGATCAGTGATGGCATATGCACAGGGATTTTAAAGATCATGACTCACCGTAGAATTCAAGCAGTGACAGAGAGGAGCTATGCATTTTGAGTTAGGCAACTGCATAACTGCATAATCTGTCTTGACACCTTAGCAGTCAACAAAGCACTTTGTTGCAACAATAAAACACCAATCAGGCAGGTCTGGATGCCTGTAGGTAAGCAGGTGACAATTTTGGGATCTCTGAGGGAAGTGGCAGGCAAAACAATGTTCACAGGCACAAGAACCTTTATATAGGAGAAGGAAAATTACACTAAGAATGAATGAGGGTACACTTCAAAATAGTGAAAAAAACTGACAACAAAATTAACCACAACAGTGAAATTGTTTTGGTCTGGGACCAATAATAAAACCAACAAATCAGAGGAGGCACTAAGGGGAAAAAGACAGATCAGTCCACATGTGTGGGACACTGTCGGTGTATGCTTCTTCCTTCTATGTGTAAAAGTCCCTTTTCTCTCTTGCTCCACCTTCTCCCCAGAGAGCACCTCTACCCATTTATCAAAATACATTTTAGGCTGGGCGCGGTGGCTCACGCCTGTAATCCCAGCACTTTCAGAGGCTGAGACAGAAGGATCATTTGAGGTCAAGAGTTTGAGACCAGCCTGGCTAACATGGTGAAACCCCGTCTCTACTAAAAATACAAAAATTAGCTGGGCGTGGTGGTGGGCGCCTGTAGTCCCAGCTACTTGGGAGGCTGAGGCAGGAGAATTGCTTGAACCAGGGAGGAAGAGGTTGCAGTGAGCTGAGATGACACCATTGCACTTCGGCCTAGGAGACACAGCGAGACTCTGTCTCAAAAAGAAAAAAAATAATAATACATTTTACTTGTCAGCTAATCTCGGAAGTTCCCCTGATCCCCAAAGGCAGTGTTAATTGCTTCCTCCCCTGTTTTATACATTTCCTCTAGGTATCTACATGTCCCTATTCTGAAGCACATACTAACTTAACCAAGTGTCAGTGCTTCCTCTCTGGAGGGTGTGTCCCAAGACTCATTCGGTCAGCCTTCTCCCATCCAGCCTTGGACAAGTAGAAGGAGGGAGCTCAGAGTAGATGGAAAGTGAAATGAAGCAGCTATCTGAAAGCAGAACAGCGATGGGAGAGAGGGCCATAAGGCATGAGAAGGGAGCCCTGGGGTGACTGTGCATCCAGGGAAGCAAAGAAACTGAACAATGAAGCCTAGATGGGAGAAACAGCTCAGAGGGAACTGAGCAAGCCTGGTCACAAACTGATGGAAGAAAAGACAGGATACTTATTTTTTAACGAGAAATGTTAGCAAATCTGATAAGAAACTACCATTGACGCTACTTTATATATAGTTGTTAACATAAAAGAAGTATGTTAAGAAAAACTTTTATTGTGGATATGCTAAAATCACTACTACAGATTCTTCATTCTACAGATGAAAGAGTTGTGTTATCTTTCAGCTCTCTCTAGGACAAAATAAAGGGGAAAAAATTACACACTGATTGATACATGATTCTTCTCAAAACATCTATCACCATTCCAAAGAAATTAACCAAAAAATGAATTTTTACAAACAAAAATAGGAGAATTTTTTTGTTGTCGTTGTTTGGAGACAGAGTCTGGCTCTGTCGCCCAGGCTGGAGTGCAGTGGCACAATCTTGGCTCACTGCAGCCTCCACCTCCTGGGCTCAAGCCATCCTCCCACCTTAGCCTCTCGAGTAGCTGGGACTACAGGTGCATGCCACCATGCCCCACTACTTTTTGTATTTTCTTGTAGACATGGGGTCTCACTGTGTTATTCAGGCTGGTCTTGAACTCCCAAGCTCAGGCAATCCACCCGCCTGGGGCTATCAAAGTGCTGGGATTACAGGTGTAAGCCAACGTGCCCAGACAGTAAGAAGAATTTAAATTTATATTCCAAAGTCTTACATGTTTGTCTGGTTGATCGGAAAGGGGATATGACCTTAATACCCAATGCTATGCAGAATTTTTTAATATTGAGCTTTGTGAAAAATGTCAAAGCATGTCATAAGGGTTACTATTTTAAAGAGAGAACACATTCTGAATGTGAATGCTGAATTCGAATCATGGAAATTAGAAGACTTACTATAAAAACGCAATAATATGGCTCACCTCTGTAACAATCCCAGCACTTTGGGAGGCACTGAGGAGGAAAGATCACTTGAGTCCAGGAGTTCAAGAACAACCTGGGCAACATAGTGAGTATATCTACAAAAAATAAAACAATTAGCCAGGCGTGGTAGATCTAAGCAGGGCAGATCACAGTGAGAGCTCATATTTACAAAAGATCAAAACATTAGCCAGGGGTGGTAGTGCATGCCTGTGGTCCCAGCTACTAGGAAGGCTGAATAGGAGGCTCACTTGAGCCCGGGAAGCTGAGGCTGCAATGAGCCATGACTGCGCCTCTACACTCCAGCCTGGGCGACTGAGCAAGACACTGTCTCAAAACACACATTCAATAATAGTCAAAAAATGATTCACTACAGCAACTTTAAGAAATAAGTTAGAGGCCAGGCGCGGTGGCTCACACCTATAATCCCAGCACTTGGGGAGGCCAAGGCAGGCAGATCACCTGAAATCAGGAGTTCCAGACAAGCCTGGCCAGTATGGTGAAATCCCGTCTCTACTAAAAATATAAAAATTAGCCGGGTGTGGTGGCATGTGCCTATAATCCCAGCTACCCAGGAGGCTGAGGCAGGAGAATCGCTAGAACCTGGGAGGCAGGGGCTGCAGTGAGTCGAGATCTCACCACTGCACTCCAGCCTAAAGAAAGAGCAAGAGTCCTTCCCAAAGAAAGAAAGAAGGAAGTTAGACAAATCAGGAACTAGTATGTTAAAAGATTTATAAATAGATTTAGAGGTTCAAGAAAATGAAAAAAAAGATTGATAAAGACAAGTATAATTTTGCGCATTTGATTACAGATACTATAGATGTCTGAGTTAGCAAGTCACTGAGATACTCTAAACTCTATACGAAAAGGTGACTACCATGCTATTTGCACCATTTCCTTTTCCTCTCCGCCAGAGCCTAATTCCAACCTGTGCCTTTCTTCTTCCCAGGAAGTTGCTTTGAGATTAGCAACATTTGAAAGTCATCTAAATAGTGAGTGTCCCAGTTTCTAGAAGGCAAAAACACTTTAAATATGTTAACACTAATTAACTCTACCAACTTTAAATATTGCCCAGGCTGGGTGCGGTGGCTCACACCTGTAATCCCAGCACTTTGGGAGGCCGAGGTGGGCGGATCACGAGGTCAGGACATTGAGACCAGCCTGGCCAACATGGCGAAACCCCGTCTCTACTAAAAATACAAAAACTAGCTGGGTGTGGTGGCGGGCGCCTATAGTTCCAGGTACTCGGGAGGCAGAGGCAGGAGAATCGCTTGAAACCGGGAGGCAGAGGTTGCAGTGAGCCGAGATCGCACCACTGCACTCCAACCTGGGCGATGGAGCGGGGGATGGAGCGAGACTCCATCTCAAAAAATAAAAATAAAAAATAAATTAAAAAAATAAAAAAATATATATATAGCTGAGAAAGAGAAGAAAATACAGAGAGGTAGAAATTATGCTCTTCACTAAGAGTTTTAGTTCTTTAATTACCATGAGTGTTACTCAGTATAGACTGTCAATATGTACTCAGAGCTAAGGAAGTTAAAACTTACAGCAAGATAAATAAATAACAATGAGAAATGGCATAAGTATACACACTTGCTTTTCTTTGTACTTTTCAAATATCAATTTCCAGCTCCCTATCCCCAGTGAGAAATCAAAAAGCAGGCCCCCAGGAAATAAACTGGAATAGAAATGAGGAAACCATCACCTTAACAATAAATACCAACTAAAAACAGTGACTGAGGACTTACTATAGACCAAGCACTTTTCAAAATGTCCTACACATATTAACTCTTTCCATTCTCATAACAACTCCACGAGAAAGGTACTAATATTATCCATCTGTGTTTTGCAATGAAGAAACAAACACATTGAGACACATCTAAGCTACTGAAGGAGCAAGATTCAAATCTCGGCTGATCGATTCTGGAGCCACACTCACTCTGTATGTATACATAGTCAATCCACAAACATCATACAACAGTAATAAAGATTTCATTTCTGAAGTCACTATAAAATACAGTGGGTACATTATTAGAAATCCTAATCCAATCACCACGGTAGAGAAATGTTTGGAATTTATACTCTTCTTCTACGCTACATTTCTAGTAGTATTTTAGGCAGCACATGGTTCAGGAGTTTGGGTGAAACTTTTTCTTTTCTGGGAAAACAAATAAATGTCAGACTAGGTTACTTGACTGTTGTCAAATTTATTACACAAAAAAGCTCTGTATCATTTTGGACAAGTTGCTTCCCTAGGGCTCAAATGTAAATTAAGGGTGTTGAACTAAATTATCTATTTCAGACCTAACTATGTTCTAATTCTAGCCGATCCATCAATCAACCAACAAGCAGCCTTCCCTGACAATCATTTCTTCCTCTCCCCTGTATCCACATCTCAAAGGTATTAGCAGGAGCTGAGTCCAGCTCCCAACAAATGCAAACATTTCTTCAACAGTAGGAGTTCTAAAGTTAGATCTGCATTCACATTCAAATTTATCTGACTAAATGCTTGGCCTCAGGCAATTTCTAGCCTCTCCATGACTAGATGTGTTCCTCTCTAAAATGAAGATTAATAACAATAACAATGCCCACTTCATTGGAGAAATTACATCAAATAACACATGTAAACCTCTTAGAACAGCGGCAGCACATCCTGGTGTTCACTCTTAAATAAATATAGTAGCTAGTAGGCAATTCACTGTCATCTGATAAGTCTGCTACTTCACTATGATACACAACCCTATGTCTTGTCATCTTTTATTTTTAACACTTATCAGTGCCTTCCACTAGGAAGAACTCACAATTTGTAATGTAAAAACAATGACACTGAAATGTATCCACTAGATTTGGCAATTGGAACATCATCGGTGAGCTAAGCCAAATCAGATTTAGTGAAGGTTTTGGGGAGCTGCAACAGGATATTATCTGACCACAGTGCTTGAGAGATGTGAGCAAAGACAGAAATAACTACTAGTTTGAGAAATTTGTTCTCGACGAGGGGAGAAAGTAGACAGTATATGATATGTGGTCAAGGAAAGGTTCTTTTTGAAATGAGAAATATGGAGTATATTTATTAGTCAAAAGGAAAAAGCAAATACAATGGGAGACATTAACAATCTTACAGCAAAACACTAGAGACTGAAAGATCAAGCCCTCAGAAAAGAATGAGACCTAGAAAACTGGGGATAAGGACTTGTTTGCCACACCTGTAATCCCAACACTTTGGGAGGTTGAGGTGGGAAGACTGCTTAGGCCCAGGAGTTTGAGACCAACCTGGGCAACATAGGAAGGCACCATCTCTACAAAAAAAAAAAAGGCCGGGCGCGGTGGCTCAAGCCTGTAATCCCAGCACTTTGGGAGGCCGAGGCGGGCGGATCACGAGGTCAGGAGATCGAGACCATCCTGGCTAACATGGTGAAACCCCGTCTCTATTAAAAAAATACAAAAAACTAGCTGGGCGAGGTGGCGGGCGCCTGTAAGTCCCAGCTACTTGGGAGGCTGAGGCAGGAGAATGGCGTAAACCCGGGAGGCGGAGTTTGCAGTGAGCTGAGATCTGGCCACTGCACTCCAGCCTGGGTGACAGAGCGAGACTCCTTCTCAAAAAAAAAAAAAAAAAGAAAGAAATTTAATTAGTTGCACACGGTGGTGCATGCCTGTAGTCCCAGCTACTACGGAGGCTGAGGTGGGAGCCTGGGAGGTCGAGGCTGCAGTGAGTTGTGACTGCATCACTGTACTCCAGCTTGGGGACAGAGAAAGACCCTATTCCCCACCACCACCAAAAAATATATATATATATAATATATATATATATATATTTATTTATTTATTTATTTTTCAGGAATAAGACACCTTTTATTAGACCTTAAGCACTGCAGCTCAAAACTGTATCTCAACACTTTGGGAGACAAGGAGGAAGCATCACTTGCTCGACCAGCCTGGACAACACGGTGAGACCCTACCTCTAAAAAACTAAAAAGAGATTAGAGGAAAGATGTAAGCATTGGCACACTTATCGTTAAGTTTATAAATCAGAGTACAAGAAATTGCAAGAATTTGTACCTGACAGCCTCTATGACAAAGGGGGACTACAACACTAACTTAGAACAAGAGGCTGAAAATTTCGTAGGTAGAGAATTTTAGAGACTGGTCTAAGTCTGAGACATCTGTGAAGAGGAATGGGGAAACAAATCAAAGTCAATAGAGCAGCATAAAAAGTCTGACATGAGTTGAGAGTTGATAAAGCTGAGCAAAGATATACTGGGATTTGTCATATAATTTTCTCTAGTTTTACATATATTTGAAAATTTCCATCATAACAAGAATAAGAAAAGAAAATCACAATGAGATGGCACTAACACATCCACCAGAATAGTCAAAATGAAAGAAGGCCATGATGAGGATGTAGAGCAACTGGAACTTTCTTAACTTTCTTTTTTTCTTTTCTTTTCTTTTTCTTTTCTTTTTTTTTTTTTTTTTTTTTTTGAGACGGAGTCTCACTCTGTCGTCCAGGCTGGAGTGTAATGGCACAATCTCAGCTCACTGCAACCTCCGCCTCCCTGGTTCAAGTGATTCTCCCTGCCTCAGCCTCCTGGGTAGCTGGGATTACAGGCGCCTGCCACCACAACCGACCAATCTTTGTATTTTTAGTAGAGATGGGGTTTCGGCACCCTGGCAAGGCTGGTCTTCAACTCCTGACCTCGGGTGATCCACCCGCCTCGACCTCCCAAAGTGCTGGGATTACAGGCATGAGCCCACCACGCCTGACCGCAACTGGAACTTTCATACTCTTTGATCAAAGTGTCAACTGGTACAATTAGCTTTGGAAAACTGACTGGCAGTATCAATCAAAGCGAAACTTATGTATAACCTACAGGACTCAGAAATTTCACTGATAGGTAGAAATCTATGTGCACATGCATGAAAACACATGTAGGATGTCACAGTAGTATTTTCTTTTTCTTTTTGTTGAGACTGAGTCTCGCTCTGTCACCCAGGCTGCGGTGCAATGGCGCAATCTCGGCTCACTGCAACCTCTCTGCCTCCTGGGCTCAAGCGATTCTCCTGCCTCAGCCTCCCTAATAGTTGGGATTAAAGGGGGTGTGCTACCTTGTCCGGCTAATTTTTGTGTTTTAAGTAGAGACGGGATTTCACCATGTTGACCAGGTTGGTCTCGAACTCTTAACCTCAAGTGATCCGCCCACCTCAGCCTCCCAAAGTGCTGGGATTACAGGCGTGAGCCACCGAGCCCGGTCTTCACAGTAGTAATTTCATAATAGCAAAAAAGCTGGGAAAAAAGGGTCCATCAGTAGAATAAATAAATCAATTGTGGTACAGTCACATAATAGAATACCACACAGCAATGCGAACGAATAAAACAAAGCTACACAACATAAATCATCTTACAAACATGAGAGGTAAAATAAGTTAGACAAAAAACACAAACTGTAGAATTCTACTTATAGAAAATGTTAACACTAATCTACTGTTAGAAATCAGAAAAGAATGGAAAAAAGAGTGAAGGAGGCCAGGCGCCTCATGCCTGTAATCCCTGCACTTCAAGAGGTCAAGGCGGGTGATCACTTGAGGTCAAGAGTTCAAGACCAGTCTGGTCAGTATGGTGAAACCCTGTCTCTACTAAAAAATACAAAAAAAATTGGCCTGGCATGGTGGCATGTGCCTGTAGTCCCAGCTACTCGGGAGGCTGAGGGAGAACAATCGCTTGAAACCAGGAGGTGGAGGTTGCAGTAAGCTGAGATAGAGCCAATACACTCCAGCCTGGGCAACAGAGCAAGACTCCATCTCAAATTTTAAAAAAAGAAAAAGAAAAAGAAAAATAGTAAAGGAAGAGACAGTAAGGGGCATGACAGGGCTTCTGAGATGCGAGTTGGGTTCTACTTCTGGATCTGGTTGCTAGGTGTGGCCACTTTGTGACAATGCTCTACCTCGTACGTTTATAAAAATTAATGCTGTAAACTGTGTGGTCTTCTGTGCATGTCATAATTTCAATTAAAAGCTTTACTTAAAAATAAATTTTAGAATATCTGAAATAATAAGCAACAAAAAAGTAAATTTAAATTGTCTTTGTGTTAAATACATAATATTCTAATGCTTTATTAATGTACTTAAAATTAAGACAAAAAGGCCGCGGGATGCGGTGGCTCACACCTGTAATCCCAGCACTTTGGGAGCCCAAGGCAGGTGGATCACTTGAGGTCAGGAGTTCGAGACTAGCCTGACCAACATGGCAAAACCCTATCTCTACTAAAAATACAAAAATTAGCAGGGCATGGTGGCGCACGCCTGTAATCCCAGCTCTTCAGTAGGTTGAGGCATGAGAATCATTTGAACGCAGGAGGCAGAGCTTGCAGTGAGCTAAGATCATGCCACTGCACTCCAGCCTGGGAGAGAGAATGAAACTGTGTCTCAAAAAAAAGCCGAGTGCAGTGGCTCAAGTCTGTAATCCCAGCACTTTGGGAGGCTAATGCGGGCAGATCACGAGGTCAGGAGTTCAAGACCAGCCTGGCCAACACGGTGAAACCCCGTCTCTGCTACAAAAATTATCTGGGAATGGTGCCGGGCACCTGTAATCCCAGCTACTCAGGAGGCTGAGGCAGGAGAATCGCCCTGAACCAGGGAAAGGGAGGTTGCAGTGAGCCTAGACGGCGTCACTGCACTCCAGCCTAGGTGACAGAGTGAGACTCTGTCTCAAAAAAAAGACAAAAAGTCTAGTCAAATTGGACAATAAAAAGTACCTCCCCAATCCACACAGCTGTGCATCACAGTCTGTGAGCAGGAGCAAAGAAATTGCCTGTAGAACTGATCTACAACAGGAACGGGAGCTGGAGTCTGATCAGGATTAGTGACGAAATTCTGGTTTTAAAGTAGCCAGAAGACCAGTAGGGGTTTGAGGGTTGGGGAAGGGTCTGACCGGAGGCCTCACTGATATCAAGGAGAAGGCGTGATGCAGAGTGAGAAAGCTGGGATGCGTGATTAGAGTTCAAGATTTTAGAAGTGAAGATCTAAGAATTAAAGGGTCTCTGGTTGGTCAGGCATGGTGCCTCACGCTTGGAATACCAGCACTTTGGGAGGCCAAGGCGGGCGGATCACCTGAGGTTGAGAGTTCAAGACCAGCCTAACCAACATGGAGAAACCCTGTCTCTACTAAAAATACAAAAAATTAGCCGGGCGTGGTGGCGGCGCCTGTAGTCCCAGCTACTCAGGAGGCTGAGGCAGGAGAATGGCGTGAACCTGGGAGGCAGAGCTTGGAGTGAGCCAAGATTGCACCACTGCACTCCAGCCCGGGTGACAGAGAGAGACTCCATCTCAAAACAACAACAACAACAACAATAACAACAACTAAGCATAAGGAGAGCATTGCCTAAATAAAATTGCTTAAAAAAATCACTGTATTTGAAAGGTCAAGAAAATGTGGTATAAGGATGTTAGAAAAGTGCATTGTAAAATGTAAATACTAAAATGCCAGATAATGCTGGGGGAGGGGGTGAATATGAAGCTGAGCATTTCTTGTCAACAAGGAGAAGCAGGCTGCATTCCAGCCTGGGCGACAGAGCGAGACTGTCTCAAAAAAAAAAAAAAAAAAAAAAAAAAAAAAAAAAAAAACAAGGAGAAGCAACTACAAGTTAGGTATAAGCAGAGGGCAGAAGCCTCAGAGGATGAGGGGTTCCCAGGGTGGAGGGAAAAATGGTTTAGAGATGCCAGTTAAGGCATGGAAGGAATAATCAGAATACCTTACATTTTTAGATAGCATATCTGCTATGATCCCTACCTTGCTCTGCCTGGTACTATAGTTGCAAGAATAACTGTCTCACTCCTCCCTCTGGATTTAAGCTTGCCAGGAGTACTGGAATGGTGTGTTACTCATTTAAATCTCCTGAAGCAACTATTACAATGCCTTGCCCATAAGTACATACTATATTACTTATTTGCCCTCAAACTTCCACAGGAATTGAGGCTGCTTATCAGAAATATTTAATACAAATTTACAATGGAAAATCAGATAAGGGGAGCTAAAAAGTAAACATCCTGGCAGAGATTTGCTGAACTGGATTGTGACTCAACCCTTCCCCACTCCCCTCGCACACAGACATACTCAACTTGGGGGAGCCTTCAAATTCCAATTCTAATCAAAATCATTATTCTTCTTGGCCGGTCCAAAAGTAGTGAATTATTTCAATCAATTGTTCACAGTTACAGATCCAACTCTTTGTTCTTCTCTTTCCCCCCTTCTCACTACTGCACTTCACTAGTCAAAAGAAAAATTATTCTCCTTTTCAGCTGAAATAGTTATTACCTTCCCCATACTCTCTACTACATAGATCCTAATTTCAGAATTCTCTGGCAAAATAAATGCAAGTAGGGTATTTTGCATTACGGGTAAGGCAGATCAGTTGCCATGGTGAATATTTTCATCACCTTCATAGAATAATATGTATCACACTCCATATAAGGAAATCTTCCTTTGCCTCCTTGCTCATAGAAAACTTGCAGCTCGCTTCTCTTCCTCTTCAATTAACATGAGACAGGAAAAGTGACTATTTAGCAAAACAAAAATAAAAAACCAAAACCCACCCAGATGAAGTGTCTTATAAAGATGTGATCACAGAAATAAGAAATCCAAGAAATAGACACACGTTATAAGCAAAATGAGTAAATAGTGTATTTCCTTATAGAAAAATCCTGAAGTTAATGAAGAAAAAGTTAACTCCAATAAGAAAATTATCCCTGTTATGAGCATGTCTGACTTGATTGCCTCAATCTTCGTATAAATTCCTCTTTAATATCTCTAAGTGAATTCATATTTCCCCAGCAACTATTACCTGGGGCCATTCTATCCTGCTTTTTTTGCACCTCTCCATAAATGCATTTATTTCCCCCATAGGCAAGTTAAAAATATAATTCTTATGCATATACTTTTCTGCTGTACACTCAAGATGTGACTGCCTTTAACTATGGAATAAGGAGAGCTGATGTGATTTTGTGTGCCTGTAACAAATGTTCTGATGATTACAAGAGATTAAGTAAGAAATAAGAAACTTTGTTTTAGCTCATCGCTAACGGAAATAAATACTATGTGACAAAAAATAATGATTTTAGAAGTAAAATCTCATGAGAACTATTCCAAAGGCATGTTCCATTTGAGAAAGCTGTTTCGATGGCACACTGCCCCCATGCTTTTCCAGGTTAAACATTCGAGAACAGTGGTGGAAGGTGACAGGAACTAAAGCTCCCAGTGCTGACCAATACAGTAGCTGCTGGCACTTGAAACATGGCTAGTGCAAATGAGATGTGCTGTAGGTCAAACACTGACCAGATTCTGGCAAAGTACAAAAAACATTTTAATATCTCAATATTTTGCATTTGATTATATATGGAAAGAAGCATATTTTGTATGTTTTGTGTAAACAACATATATTCAGTTTCACTTCACATTTTTCTTTTTGCCTTTTAATGTGGCTACTAGCAAATTTTAAATTACATATGTGGCTTGCGTTATATTTCTGTTGAACAGCACTGTTCTATACCAATGCCACAATTGCCTCGGCTTTAGAACTTGCTTCCTATACGTGAGAAAAATATGATGTGTCCTTTGTATCCCAAGGTTAAGAGAGTGGCTCTAAATGAGATGTATGTGCAATTATCTTTAAAAATAAGATATGATCACTTTGCTTGTCCAGTTTTATAAGTTCATTCTAGAAGTATCAGATTTCCACTGTACAACTGAGTAAGTTAAGAGTCTTCTCAATTCTTCCTGCAGAACTACCCTGGCACAAAACAAAGTCAAAAGTTTGTGTCTGGTCCTTTGAGAGAAATCTCTCATGGGAACTGTCCAGTATTCAAGAGTTTAAAATACCTGTGAGACCGGCGGGGCGCAGTGGCTCACGCCTATAATCCCAGCACTTTGGGAGGACTTTGGGAGGCCGAGATGGGCAAATCACAAGGTCAGGAGATCGAGACCATACTGGCTAACACAGTGAAACCCTGTCTCTACTAAAAATACAAAAAAAAATTAGCTGGGCGTGGTGCCGGCGCCTGTAGTCCCAGCTACACGGGAGGCTGAGGCAGGAGAATGACGGGAACCCGGGAGGCGGAGCTTGCAGTGAGCCGAGATCACGCCACTGCACTCCAGCCTGGGCGACAGCGCGAGACTCCGTCTCAAAAAAATAAATAAATAAATAAAAATAAAATAAAATACCTGTGAGAGAGACTGAAGAGAGTAAGTGATGGTCACTCCAACAATTGAACAAAGGTGGGGCTAAATAAATTTGGTTCATTGTATGTCCCTTGAGATTCCTTGAGAAAACGTCAAATGTGCAGTCAAACCACACTTCCTCAGACAATGTCTAAAATTCACACAGAACACACCTCTTAACTATGGGAAAGTGAAAAAATCACGGCAATGAGTTACGTTGTTTCTTCCTAAAATCTTAACACGCTTTTATTTCTTAGAAGTAAATGAAATTAAAACCATTCCCATTCCAGTGAGAAATACCTTTGAAAGAATGAAAATGATTTTAACGTTTCCAGAGAAATTTGTATTTTCTTAGTATGTATCAATGCTGGTTAATTTAATTGTTAACCCTTTTTCTCACCAAGTACCAAAGAACAAACTGAACCATACCACTGATCTCACACCTACCCTAAAAATATTGTTAATCTCCTTCCCATTTCCTATCTTCCCTTTTTTTATAAATAGATCAAGAAACAGTCTTTTCTTCTGCAAGCACCCTGCCAGCTGAAATACACTACAAATACTGCTGAGTCAAGTAAAACTCAAAGGCTTAATTTAAGTCTAATTGGCTAACTTTTTTTGGACACAGGGTTTCACGCTGTCGCCCAGGCTGGAGTGCAGTGGTGCAGTCATAGCTCACTGCAGCCTTGAACCTCCTGGGCTCAAGTAATCCTCCTACCTCAGCCTCCCAAATTGCTGGGACTACAAGAATGTGCCACCATACCTGGCTAATTTTTGTATCACACGCAGCTAATTTTTGTATTATTTGTAGAGACGAGGTCTTGTTATGTTGCCCAGGCTAGTCTTGGGCTCAAGGGATTCTCCCACCTCAGTCTTCCAAAGTGCTGGAATTACAGGTGTGTGCCACCACTCCCAGCCTCTAACTGGCTCTTTTTTCTTTTTTTTTTTTTGAGATGGAGTCTTGCTCTGTCACCCAGGCTGGAGTGCAGCAGCACGATCTCGGCTCACTGCAGCCTCTGCCTCCCGGGTTCTAGCAATTCTCCAGCCTCAGCCTCCTGGGTAGCTGGGATTACAGGCGCACACCACCATGTCCAGCTAAATTTTGTATTTTTAGTAGAGACAGCGTTTCACCATGTTGGCCAGGCTGGTCTCGAATGCTGGACCTCAGGTGATCTGCCTGCCTCGGCCTCCCAAAGTGCTGGGATCACAGGCGTGAGCCACCGCGCCTGGCCCTGGGTAACTATTGAAAAAAAGAATGGGTGGGGCAATAAGGTGAGGGAAGAAAGACAAGTGGGAAGGCACAGATCAATGTAGGCCGTGCACAGTGGCTCATACACGTAATCCCAGCACTTTGGGAGACTGAGACGGGTGGATCACCTGAGGTCAGAAGTTCAAGACCAGGCTGGCCAACATGGCGAAACCCCATCTCTACTAAACACACACACACACACACACACACACACAATCAGCTGGGCATGGTGGCGAGCGCCTGTAATCCCAGCTACTTGGGAGGCTGAGGCAGAAGAATTGCTTGAAGTTGGAAGGCGGAGGTTGCAGTGAACCGAGATCATGCCACTGCACTCCAGCCTGAGCAACGGAGCAAGACTCTATCTCAAAAAAAAAAAAAAAGAAAAAAGAAAGAGAACCAACCTAAATCCAAACCCAACTGAACAATTATTACTCTAGATTATTAGGTTTGTTTTCTTAAGAAACACAGATGAAAGTCAGTAAGGTAAATCCATAAGGTCATTCTGGTTGGATAATTTTTAATTGCTTTCTGGGCTATTTTAATAATTATCTTATTTTAATAATTTAATAATTATCTTCACGTCCACTATTTGCTAGCCACCAAATAAACTGAATCCAAAGTTCCCAGCCTCAATTATTTCCTTTATTTAATGACAGAAAGCATCAACTCTCATCTGATGACTTCTATGACAGAGGAAATGTGGAAACAAGGGAAGCGGGGAGAACTGGCTGCAAGTAGGGAAACTAAATGTGAGTGGTGACATAAAGTCCACTCCTGAACACCTGGCAAAGCTGACACGAAGCTGACCCGTGTAGGACACAGAGCCAGCCCTGCTCAACCTCTTCCATGAGGTACCTATTCTTGATCTTCAAACGCTTTCTCCTCTAGGTACTTCCCAAGCCTACAAACATGAATTCCCGTCTAGCATAACTTTCCCCATTTATGCAGTGAACATGCCCTGTGCCATATACTGGGAATACAATGTAAACAGTCCCTGACCTATGAAATGTACATTCTGGCAAGAGAAAACAATGACAATATCAGCATGCTTGATAAGGGTTAGAATATGCTGCCATAAGTAACAGGATGTGCCTGGAGGACAGGGTAAAGTTCACTCAACAGGAGGCCAATTATGAAAGCATCTCAACAAGCTGAAGAGATAATGGTATAACCTAGATTACAAGTAGTGGCTGGAGGGACACAATGACTTCGAAATTGGATGTGAGCAGGTGGGAAAATAAGAAGGGCCAAGTAAGATACTCACATTTTCGCCTGGGCATTTTGGTGGCTGAAAATGCCAATTAATGTGAGAGAGAAGAGTGTGAAACGGAATCAGCTGGAGATGCCTGTGAAAAGTCTGTGTAGAGACGTTAAGTGGATGGTTTGATACGGGTAAAGGTGGAGAAGGGAGACTAGAAATGTACTGGAGACTATAGGCAAATAAACAGTAACTGCACCCATACACTGAGAAACCTTGGCGTTTATGGTACAAGAAGGAAATGGACCACACAAAGGGAAATGAGGAACAGCTCAAGAGCAGAAACTGTTCAATAGAAACCATTTGTTCTGAGGTTTAAGAGGCTGAAGGTGTGATGGGACCACCGGCTGTGGCCATAGTGTTAACTGCAATCTCCAGCAAACACAGTTTCAAAGAAGTAGAAGGGGACGAAAATTAGATTGCAAAGGATGGAAGAATTAGTGAGCATGAAAGAAAATAATGCAGTCAGTACATGCAGACCATTTTTTCTGGAAATCTGGTTAATAAAGAAAAATAAAGGCCAGGTGCGATGGCTCACACCTGTAATCTCAGCACTTTGGGAGGCCAAGGTGGGTGGATCACCTAAGGTCGGGAGTTCGAGACCAGCCTGACCAACATGGAGAAACCCTGTCTCTACTAAAAATAAAAAATTAGCTGGGCATGGTGGTGCATGTCTGTAATCCCAGCTACTCAGGAGGCTAAGGCAGGAGAATTGGAAGGCAGAGGTTGTGGTGAGCCGAGATCGCGCCATTGCACTCCAGCCTAGGCAACAAAAGCAAAACTCCGTCTCAAAACAAAAACAAACAAACGAAAAAAAAAAAAAAGAAAGAAAAATAAGGCTGGGTACCTGTAGTCCCAGCTACTTGGGAGGCTGAGGTAGAAGAACCACCTGAGCCCACTGCACTCCAGCCTGGGCAACAGAGAGAAACACTGTCTCAAAAAATATAAATAATTTAAAAATAAAAAATAAAGGAAAAGCGACAACAGTACTGAAGGGATATAAAGAGGGATAAATAAGCTTGGTTAAAGTTGATGGAATCCAGATACAACAGATGGGATAACAGAGTGATATCCCTGAGAAGCCAAAAGGTTCAAAGTTCAGGAATTGGCCTTCAGGAGAAATACCATGTTTTGCGCAAGAAGGATGATGTGGACAAGACTGCAGGTCTAGATGGAGGGAAGTTGACAGTCTTTATCTGCTGGCTTCTACCTTCTCCCTGGGATATGCTACTGCCCTCTGGAATTAAGGCCACATATGCAAAGCTTCACTGTCAAACCACCTGCAAATGCGAAGTTTATTTTTCACTCTCCACTTGCCTGATGCCCAATCCTCTATTAAAATTGGCACCTGGCCAGACGCATTGGCTCATGCCTGTAATCCCAGCACTTTGGGAAGCCAAGGCGGGTGGATCACCTTAGGTCTGGAGTTCGAGACCAGCCTGGTCAACATGGCGAAACCCCGTCTCTACTAAAAATTAGCCAGGCAAGGTGGCAGGCGCCTGTAGTCCAGCTACTCGGGAGGCTGAGGCAGGAGAATCGCTTGAACCCAGGAGGTGGAGGTTGCAGTGAGCTGAGATCGCACCACTGTACTCCAGCCTGGGTAACAGAACAAGACTCCATCTCAAAATAATAAAAATAAAAATAAAAATGTGGTTTCACTCTCACTTCTGCAGAACTGTCCTCCCCATGGGAACTTCCTGAATGTTCTCAACAGTCTCCCAGTGCTAAAACCCACTAGCCCCACTTTTGCATCAGTCTCTAGCACACCTTCATCCTCTAGGTCTCCTATATCCCCTATCACTCCTTCTTGCTCCCAGCTGCTTCCTCATGTACTTACTAGAAGTTGATGTTTCCCTCACCTCACATTTCACCTTCTCTCTTCTAGTCCTACCTGCATTTCCTCCTTCACCTTACACAGACGCCACCTATCAGCCGTGAATTCTCGAGTCTGTATCACCAATGCCTGTCTCTTTCCTGAAATCCATCCTGTGTTGCAATCTGCCTACCAGATATCTTTTTACCTCTATCCCTCTCAGGCACCTCAAATACTACCTGTCCAAACTTAAGCTCATTGTCATCTCCCTAAAACCTGTTCCATTTTATTTCCTGTAGGTTAGTGACATCATCAAACGCTCAAGTCAGAAATCTCTCCAACTTTTTCATGCCACTCATTCAAGCAAGTAGACATCAGTTCTACTACTATCTTCTTCAGAAAAGCTTTCCAGATCAAAGTGGAAGTCCAACACTGTTCTGCTGTGTTTCAACAGGGACTGCTTATGTCCACATTATCCCAGAGGATTCCTGTGTTAGCTCTATCAGTTCTGCTTTCCTCGAGAACTGCTACATAGCCACCATTCAACAGCAGAAACCTCAGTGTATAACCTCACTTCTCGACACTTCCACAAATGTCTTAGTACTGTGGGGGTTGGGGTGCATAACCCGACAGACCTGTCAGCTCCCACCAAGCTCTCAGTACGGCTTTTAGATCTTTACCCACACAAAACGTGGTAAGCAGTGACATCAGGTAAAAGTTGTTAAAATGCAAACTCACAAGCCCCACCTAGACTTCCCTGTAAGAATCATTCAGATGCACAAAGTTTGAGAAGCATTGGTTAGATGTTTTACACGCACTGAACTACTCAACTCCCAAGACATATCACACCCTTCAGATCTCTGTCTTTGCAAAAGCTGTACTATCTGATTGAAAAATTCTATCAAGGCTTTTGCAACTTGCAATGTCATATTCTATTGTAGGGGCACCTAGCACACGGCTTTGCACATAGTAGTATCAGTACATTAAGTATCAATTAACAGGTGAGTGTATTTGGAGAGTGAAGAGTGTCAGGTATTCAAATGGAAGTTGAATAGTTAGGCAGTTGGAAATAGTGGCCCAGGATTCAAAGGAGAGGTGGGCTGAGGTGCAAATATGTACATAATATATATACTATATACACTATATATAATATACACATATATTTTTATAATTATATTTTATATATTATATACTAGATATATTATATACATATAATATGTATTTTTACAATTATATATAATATATTACATATAAAACATATGTAATATATAGCATATTACATATAAAATATGTATTATACATGTGTAATATATTATATAATATATAATACATGTAATATATAATATATGTGCATGTGTATACATATATATTTATTTTAAGATGGAGTCTTGCTCTGTCACCCAGGCTGGAGTGCAGTGGCAGGATCTCAGCTCACTGAAACCCCAGCCTCCCAGGTTCAAGCAATTCTCCTGCTTCAACCTCCTGAGTAGCTGGAATTACAGATGCATATCACCACGCCCGGCTAATTTTTTAATTTTTGTATTTTTAGTACAGACAGGGTTTCACTATGTTGGTCAGGCTGGGAGCTGAAAATATTTTTTATTTACTACCAATACTTGGGAGATTACCATGATGGATACAAGAGGTCACCCAGGTTTAAGATCAAGATTGTCTATGAGCTAAACCATAAGGAAGGCTGACATTTAAGGCACCTATTTTAGAAGGTAGTAAAGGGCAGGTCAACAGGGTGGGAAAGAACCAAAATAGGTGTCAAGGAGCTCCAAAGAGATAAACCAATTTGGCACATGCATTACTGTAACCTTTGGCAACTGAAACAGGAGAAAAAATAGAATGAGGTCAAAGATAAAGCAAAAGCTCAGCTTCTTTAGATTAAAAACTGACTCAGACATGACTAGTGGAATAATCACTATAAGGACCATCTTTATTAGATGAGAAGGGAGAGAGTGATGAACTGAAGAGAGCTCTATCATACACACAGGCCTAGTGGCAAAGAAGTTGAAAACTTTTAGTCATGCAAAAAGGACTTGCTCAACACTAGCTGTCTGCCAGGAGCCACAAGACCATGCAGGGACTGCAACCATGAATACAGGCAATGCCCCTGTCCTCTGATCTAGTGCAGTGAGTTAAGTTGGTAATCGACGGAGACCCCACAACAGACAGGATGAGGAGCCAATGTAGGGAGGCTTGCCGTGGACATCTTTTCCTCTGATGGTGGTATAATCGCAGGACATCTTTTCCTCTGATGGTGGTATACTCGCAGGAATGAAAAGATTAAGCGGGGCATCCAGAGAGGATAAAGATCACATCTTATCTTTTTTTTTTAATGTAAAGCAAAGGCTACAGGTAAAACGAAAAGATAAGCATCTCACTTTACTCCTCAACAACTCTCAGATAGTACAGTCCCTATTTGGTATTTTTCCGTTTTTTTGTTTTTTTGGTTTTTATCGAGACGGAGTCTCACTCTGTCGCCCAGGCTAGAGTGCAGTGGCCGGATCTCAGCTCACTGCAAGCTCCCCCTCCCGGGTTCCCGCCATTCTCCTGCCTCAGCCTCCCGAGTAGCTGGGACTACAGGCGCCCGCCACCTTGCCCGGCTAGTTTTTCTGTATTTTTAGTAGAGACGGGGTTTCACCGTGTTAGCCAGGATGGTCTCGATCTCCTGACCTCGTAATCCGCCCCCTTGGCCTCCCGAAGTGCTGGGATTACAGGCTTGAGCCATCGCGCCCGGCCTGGTTTTTTTTTTTTTTTTTCTATTTTTCATTGACAAAAATTGTATATGTTTATCTACATATAACATTATTTTGAAAGATGTGTGCCTTGTGAAATGGCTAAATCAAGGGAATTAACATATGCATTACCTCTCATACTTTTTGTGGTGAGAACACTTAAAATTCACTCACAGCAATTTTCAAAAATATAATACACTGTTATTAACTATAGTCACCATGTTGGACGATGGATTTAATTTTGTATCCCTTGACCAACATCTACCCAACCCTCCCACCTCCAACCCCCATTACCTGCCCCAGGATCCCCATTCTTGACACATAAGGCAACAGACACACAGTGAGGCTTGGCCACCATCAAATAGCTAACAAGGGGTTGGGAGACCAGACTTTTTTAGTTCCATTCATGTTGGCAACTGAAGAACACAACCTCAAACTTGACAAGACCCCTGAGTAATGCTGATGCTGCAGGTCCCTAGGCCACATTAGTTTACAACGTCAATCCAAGCCCTGAAGAATCCTAGGGTCCTCACAATGCCTCAAAGTATTCCAACTAAGACTATGACATTAAAGAGCTAAAAATAAAAACCTTCAGTATTTGGTACACAGTCAAACCAAGAGTAGGTTCTTAGTAAATGACAGATGACCAGTGGTAGTAAGAGCAAGTGGCTGCTGTAGGGGCAGAAGAGTAGAGTGTGATGAGAGCACAGATTCAAGGCAAAACTGATCAAGGGTTTAATTTTACTACTACTGCTACTGCCACTGCTTACTACTGCTACTACTACAGAATTACTAGTAATATGACTCACTAGTAGGCAGCCGATAGCCAATAAAAATACATCAAAAGGAGTCCCATCTGCAGCCAGAGTATACCACGAAACTCTTTCAGAGCTGGAGGAATATCTATCACTGATGGCATAATTTGAATATGAGTCTTTTCCTTGTTTTGCTAATGTAGGAGTCAATCATGTTAACAGTGAACTTGAATTCATAACAATGCATTTCCTTTCTTTTTTTTTTTTGAGACTGAGTCTAGCTCTGCCGCCCAAGATAGAATGCAGTGGCGCGATCTGGGCTGGCTGCAAGCTCCGCCTCCCAGGTTTACGCCATTCTCCCGCCGCAGTCTCTCCAGTAGCTGAGACTACAGGCGCCAGCCACCACGCCCGGCTAATTTTTTGTATTTTTAGTAGAGACAGGGTTTCACCGTGTTAGCCAGGATGGTCTCGATCTCCTGATCTCGTGATCCGCCCGCCTCGGCCTCCCAAAGTGCTGGGATTACAGGCGTGAGCCACTGCTCCCAGCCCATACCAATGCATTTCTAAATGGTCAGAAATATTTGAAGAAATAAAGCCATATATCAATTAGTCTGACCTGTTCCTTTTTTTTTTTTTCTTGAGACAGGGTCTCACTCTGTCGCCTAGGCTCGAGTGTAGTGTCATGATCGTGGCTCACTGCAGCTTCCACCTCCCAGGCTCAGGCAATCCTCCCATCTCAGCCTCCCAAGTAGCTGCGACTATGACAAGAATCATTGCACCTAGCTAGTTCTTTTTTGAGTTTTGTTTTGTTGTATTTTTTTGTAGAAATGGGGTCTCGCCATGTTGCCCAGGCTGGTCTCAAACTCCTAAACTCAAATGATCCTCCCGTCTCAACCTCCCAAATTGCTGGGATTACAAGCACTGCGGCTGGCCTTACCTGTTTCTTAAATTGAAAAATTGGAATAAAAATATTTGCCTTGTTTAGCTTAAGATAATGGCCCTTCGAGTAAATGCTCACTGTACCCATGTATACCTTATGACCACAAAGACTTATTTCTTAGAATTGTGCCTATCAAAGTGAGGCATTCCAAAAAAACAAAAATCCCCCCCCCCCCCAAAAAAATCGAAGTATCTAAATATTCCCGGTAAAACAACAACAACAACTAATCCCTGCCAGCACTTTGGGAGGCTGAGGCAGGGGGATCACCTGAGGTCGGGAGTTGGAGACCAGCCTGACCAACATGGTCTCTTACCAAAAATACAAAAATTAGCTGGGCGTGGTGGCGCTCGCCTGTAATCCCAGCTACTCAGGAGGCTGAAGCAAGAGGCTGAACCCGGGAGGCGGAGGTTGTGGTGAGCCAAGATCGCGCCATTGCACTCTAGCCTGGGCAACAAGAGCAAAACTCCATCTTAAAAAAAAAAAAAAATTCCTCCACATAATTTATGTTATTCTACTTTTCTGCTTTAGATGTGGTCTAGAACGTTTTTTTTTTTTTTTTTTTTTTTCTCAGAGAACACACTGTGTTCTCAACTTCAACTTCAGGTTCGGCCTTGACAAAAAAAAAAAAAAAAAAAAAGGTGTCCCTTCATCTTCTCCGGAAGCGTTATTTTGGACATTTCAGCCAGCCAAGTCTAAATGGTGTATATCAAAAAGGTGGAGGTAGTGCTATAGGCTCAGATCGAAGATTAGACTTGTTAATAGAATGTTCATCCCATGAGTAATGCTCACAGCTGTGGCATCCAACAATGGAATTAACATTTCAACAGGAAGCAGAGAGCCATCCCAACAGAAAAGGCCACTCTATCCTGCTTCAGAGCACCTAACAACAACAAAAAAATTACCCTTCCAGAGGCTATACTAAGTGCGCCTCCTGGGATCCCACCTACGGATTTTTAAAAATGAATTATTTGGTTATAAAACGCTTAGCTTGACAAGCAAGATCAATTGGTTAAAACACTGACATGGAAACATGTGTTTTTTGAAGTGTCAAAATGATTATGCCTCCTAATGGTCCACGCATTTTTTACACGCCTTTTTCCCCCCTCCCAGAGAAAGGAGCAGTCGACAAACGCACTTGGCGAAGCCTCTAGCAATTACCCTGTACAACTCAGCCCGTCTTATCTCCAAAACGAACCGACACATTATAAACTCAAAAGCGAGGTCACTGAATTCTTTGCACTTTGCCCAAGGACTACAGAAACCAATATTACATTTTTGCAGGAACCCACTTTTGATTTCCCACGGTCTACTTCACAATGTGCGTCTGGTTAGCAGCTCCTGCCTGGGCGAGCTGCTTCCAGGAGACTAAGAACGTCCAGGCTGGAGTTCGCTCAGCGCCTCTTTCCTGGAGATAGCCTGGCCGATCCGAGGCACGGGGCAGCTCCATGTCCATTGAATAATGGCGTTTGCAATTCAGCCTCCCCGCCTGGGCGATTCGACACCTGAAAACTCGTTGCCCAAGGCTTTTGAAATCGGGTAACGCTGGACTGAACCGACACGAAGGCTGACAAGGGAGACGGCGAGAGCAAAGAAAGGCAAGCCCGCACCGGGGCAGAGAATGCTATGGGAGAGCTGCTAGGCGCACCCGACACGCCGCGCCCGAGCCCCTCCGCCACCACCCACCGCCGGAGGCTCGGTCTCTGGGCACTCCGCGCGCCCTGCGCGGCTCCCTCCGGTACGGCTCCACCAGGCCAGGCTGGTGCGCCCGGCCCCGCAAAAGCGCCCCTGTGCAATTCTGCCCGCCCCGCAGCCTCTTCAGCAGCGTCCCCAAATCGCGCCCGCCCCCTCCCCCATGCCCCATTGTTCCTGGGTGGCCGCGGGCAGCGAGCGCCACCGGGCTGGGCGGGTGCTGAGGACCCCATGGCCCCTACTCACCCACGATTCCGCACAGGAGCAAGAAGCGCAGCAGGAGCGCCATGGTGGCTGCCGTGCCGTGGGCGGCGGCTGCAGGTAGGCGGCTCTTGCTCCGGGTCCCAGGCTCCCCGTGCCTCGCGCGCTCCCGACTGGCTCGCGGCGGCGGCGACACCTCTGCACCCTCCGCCCCTCCTCCCCGCCCCCGCTCGGCAGGTGAACTCGCGTCACTTCCGGCAGCGGCCCTGGCCCTGCTGCGAGCGCCGGCCTCTGCGGCCGCGTGGGGTTGCCTTGGCAACCGGGCGCGGCACTCCTAGGCCACCGGGACCCTCCCGGCACCGAACTCAGCCTCCAGGCGCGCTGCGTCGGAGGGCTCGGGCTGCCGCCTCCCACACCGCAAGCCTGCGCAGGGGTCCCCGCCTTCATCCCTTAAGCTAAATCAGGGTTTTGCGCGCGGGGGTGGGGCAGCCCGTCTCCCAGATACTGAAATTGCGTTGGCGCCCTCCTTTAAGGCGAGGCACAGGGCACTCGGAGGGACCGCCTCTAGGGCGGCTCCTACCTCCGCCCCGCTTGCACCCACCCGTCCCACCCCTCGCGGTGTGCCCCAGGGGCAGGGTCTCTGACCTCAGGCTCTCGGGATGCGACCTGGGCAGTCCCTGGCCTTCGCTCTCTTAACGAGTCGCGTGGGCTGACATAAAAGCGCGAGAGGGCTTTTCGCCATCTCCAGTAAGGATAGAGCCCCTCTGCAGCTACCGATTTGGGAAATACCTGAGGTTTTTTCCACTTGCACATAAAGGCTGTTCTAGCCCTGAAGCTGGCTAGTAACGACGCTGTAGTCCCAGCTACTCCGGAGGCTGAGGTAGGCAGACAAATATTATCCAATGTTAGTGAGTGAGCTTTGAAAGTGGGACTCAGTAGGGGTAGTTAAAGGCGTCAGTTGGAGTGTGAATTGGAGATCTTGAAAGTTCTAGGCTGCTCTTCCAGATAACGTTTATTTATAACTACATAGAGACTTTGGAGTGCCGCGACAGTTCCATAACAGGAGTGTATTGAAGAAGCGGTGGGTAAGAGCTTGTACCGCGGAGTGGGGCAGTAACTGAGCAGGTTTCATAGAAATGGCACCTACTTCGGGGTTGCTATGAAAGTTAAGTGAGATAATGCCCAGAAAATGCTTGGCACCCTGCCTGGCACATAGTTTTAATTAGCTTACACTTACTGAGTTCTTGCTTACAGGGTTCCTGCTTATGTGGTCTATAAGCTTACATATTCTGTAAGTTCCTGCTTACTGTCTAGACTAAGCAGGAACCCCAGTAAGCAGAATTTAGCAAGTGGAAGCTAATAAAACTAATACTGGAAAATTCTTATTATGCATTGAACCAGAAAAGAGAAAGGAGCAAAGAAATCAGTTATCAGAAAGACCAAAATTGCGCAACTACAATTTAGCCCGGTGAGTTGCAATTCTGGCTGCACATTAAAATTACTTGGAGGACTTTTTAAAAATACTAGTGCCTGAGCCTTACTTCAGTGATTCCAATTTAACTTGATTTGAGGGGAATCCTGCTTTATGGCAGCCTAATAAATGACAGATGACCGGTGGTAATAAAAGGAAGTGGCTTTGCAAAATCTGTACCATCTGATTGTAAAGTTCAACCTAGTAAGCTTTTTGCAACCTAGTAAGAGTTCAATACAGACGTAAGACAACATGAGTAACGACTAGGGACTTCCTATTTGAGCAAACAGGAATTCTACTGGATATAATTGCATGTAAATAATATTTGGAATTTAAATTTTTACTCACCACACTAAATGAAATCAAGCAAAGAAGAGCAAGTATTGAAGTTGTTCATCTGTTTAACACTGTTCTCCAAGAACTTTTCTTTCTTTTTTTTTTTTGTTTTTTTGAGATGGAGTCCTCGCTCCGTCGCCCAGGTCGGAGTGCAGTGGCGCCATCTCGGCTCACTCCAACTTCCGCCTCCCAGGTTCAAGCGATTCTTCTGCTTCAGCTTCCCGAATACCTGGGACTACAGGCGCACGCCACCACGCCCGATTAATTTTTGTATTTTTAGTAGAGAGGGGGGATTTCACCATATTGGCCAGGCTGGTCTCGAACTCCCAGCACTTTGGGAGGTAGAGGTGGATGATCGCCTGAGCCCAGGAGTTCGAGACCATCCTGGGCCACATGGCAAGACCCCTATCTCTACTAAAAATAAAAAATGAGCCGGATGTGGTAGTCCCAGCTACTCCGGAAGCTGAGTTAGGCAGACAAATATTATCCAATATTAGTTTTATTAGCTTCCACTTACTATGTGCAGGAACCCCCTAAACAGGATCTCAGTAAGTGGAGCTAATAAAGTGAGCCCAGGAGACGGAGGTTGCAGAGAGCCGTGATCCAAGAAGGAGAAGGAAGAAGAAGAAGAAGAAAAGAGGAGGAGGAAGAGAAGGAGAAATTACCCAAAAGGATTTAGGAGGGGGAGGGGAGGAGGGGGGAGGACGAGGAGAAGGGAGAGGACAGAGGGAGAAGGAAGGAGGAGGAAGAAGAGGAACAACAACTACCCAAAATGATTTTTATCTTAATCCCTTTCCTGGTACTTTTTCTTCTAATTCTTAGCTTTTGCCTCCTTCTATGTTAGGCATTTGCATACCTATTAATCACTTTTCTTGTTCTAAATACTTCTAGAAGTCTGAAAAAGCACATTTTTTTTTGTCTTCACCACTCCTGAAAGCACATAGTAGGTTCTCAAGTATTTCTCAAGTTGAATTGAATGTTTATTTTTATGGCAATATGTTAATAAAATTTAAATATCTGTGCAATAACAAATCATTACACCTTAAATATATCTTTTCAGAATGTGCTTTTTTGGGAGGGGGCGACAGAATCTCGCTCTGTTGCCCAGGCTGGAGTACAGTGGCGTGATCTCGGCCCACTGCAACCTCCACCTCCTGAGGCGATTCTCCTGCCTCAGCCTCCTGAGTAGCAGGGACTACAGGTGTGCTCCACCATGCCTGGCTAATTTTTGTATTTGTAATAGAGACAGGGTTTCACCATGCTGGCCAGGATGGTCTCAATCTTGTGACCTCAGGTGATCCACCCACCTTGGCCTCCCAAAGTGCTGGGATTACAGGCATGAGCCACCGTGCCCATCCCAGAATGTGTTTTTTAAAATGTGAGCTTTACAAGCTCAATTTTTTTCTGCTTCTTTAAATTACTGAACACAGATTTTTTAAAATGTTCCATTCTAAGATTTAAATTATCTTGAAAGAAGCAGTCTATCTTATTTGGGGAACTATTGTTCTTTAAAAAGTTACATGAAGTCACTTTCAGAACTTTGGTTTGTGACTAAATTATTTCATAAACTAGCTAAAATTATGCAGTTATATGAAATATATTAAAGACACCTTAAAATGCATTTGTGGCTATTGACAGCTTGGAAATTATGTCTTCTGGAAGCTATATAATAAGATAATCTCATTTATTCTGGAACATATAAATTATTATTTTTTGTCTTCAAACCAAGCTAAGAAATAGTGCACAGCCATTAAATGAAATGCCCTTAGTAAAGCACCAAGCATTCCACATTATATAGCCTCTAAACCAGCTTAAAGGTGATGATCCCTGCTCCATCCAGAAGGCTATAATTACAGATACACAAATAACTGTGGTTAATAAAGCATCCATCCTTACAAAAATGTCTCAGCACAATGGATCTATTAACACACCCGCAGATCATTGAAATCCTACAATCATATTCAAAGGTTAATTTATACTGAAGAATTAAGGAATTTTCACCTCTTCTCAGCTTGAAATATGAAGACATGTGAATTAGGAAACCAACTTTTTCTTTCTTTCTCTCTTTTCTTTTCTTTCCTTTTCTTTCTGACGGAGTCTCAATCTGTCACCCAGGCTGGAGTGCAGTGGCATGATCTCGGCTCACTGCAACTTCTGCCTCTGGGTTAAAGCGATTCTCCTGCCTGAGCCTCCCGAGTAGCTGGGGTTACAGGCATGCACCACCACACCCGGCTAATTTTTGTGTTTTTAGTACAGATGGGGGTTTCATCATGTTGGCCAGACTGGTCTCAAACCCCAGACTTCAGGTGATTTGCCCGTCTTGGCCTCCCAAAGTGCTAGGATTAAAGGTGTGAGCCACTGCGCCAGTCCAAGAAACTTTCTATTACATGTGAAACTGCTAATTTTTATGTTTTCTGAGAAATGATAATGCTGTTCTTAAGAAATGAAGATTTCACCGGTCGCAGTGGCTCACGCCTGTAATCCCAGCACTTTGGGAGGCCGAGGTGGGCGGATCACCTGAGGTCGGGAGTTCAAGACCAGCCTGACCAACGTGGAGAAACCTCTATCTCTACTACAAATACAAAATTAGCCGGGGTGGTGGCGCAGACCTGTAATCCTAGCTACTCGGAAGGCTGAGGCAGGAGAATCGTTTAACCTGGGAGGCGGAGGTTGCGCTGAGTGTAGATCTCGCCATTGCACTCCAGCCTGGGCAACAAGAGTGAAACTCTGTCTCAAAAAAAAAAGAAAGAAAGAAATGAAGATTTATTTCCAGTGTGTTCTATTTACATTACCAGGAATTTGGGCTTTATGGGTTAATACCATCCAGAAGTTATCTATTTACCCCCAAGCAATGAATGCATAAATGCATACTTTTTTTTGAGATGGAGTCTTGCTCTGTCACTCAGACTGGAGTGCAGTGGAGAGATCTTGGCTCACTGCAGGCTCCGCCTCCCGGGTTCACGCCATCCTCCCTCCTCAGCCTCCCGAGTAGCTGGGACCACAGTCACCCGCCACCACGCCCGGCTAATTTTGTTTTTGTATTTTTAATAAAGACAGAGTTTCACCGTGTTAGCCAGGGTGGTCTTGATCTCCTGACCTCGTGATCCGCCCGCCTCAGCCTCCCAAAGTGCTGGGATTACAGGCGTGAGCCACCGCCGGCCACTTTTAATTTTATGCCATGTACATTATAAGTCAGGCCAGGTGCGATGGCTTTCCCCTGTAATCCCAGCACTTTGGGAGACGGAGGCGGGTGGATCATTTGAACTCAGGAGTTCGAGACAAGCCTTGGCAACATGCCGAAAACCCATCATTACAAAAAATACAAAAATTAGCCAGGCAGAGTGGCGCGAGTCTGTAGTCCCAGCTACTTGTAGGGCTGAGGTGGGAGGATCCCTTGTGCCCGGTAGGTCGAGGCTGCAGTGAGCTGAGATCGCACCACTGCACCCCAGCCTGGGTGACAAAGTGAGACCCCATCCCAAAATAAATAAATTAACCCTTAGCCAGTCAAATCCTTTTTTTTTTTCAAGACAGAGGCCTTGCTGTGTTTCCAAGATGGTCTTCAATTATTGGCCTCAAGGGACCCTCCTGCTTCAGTCACCCAAAATACTGGGATAATAGGCGTGAGTTGCTCTATCCCATCAAAAAAAAATTTTTTTTAGATTCCTAATAATGCAGATTCCAAATAAATACATAAAAGCGATACATTTATATAATACAGACCAACATTGAGGATTTTATTGAGCCCATTGAGGATGGGCTTTTAAAATATTAACCAAAGGCTAGGTGTGGTGGGTCACACCTGTAATCCAGTGCTTTGGGAATTAGAGGCAGGAGGATTGCTTGAGCCCTGGTTACAGTGCAAGACACCACGGCACTCCAGACTGGGCCACAGAGAGACTCTGTCTCTAAAAGTATACAATAAAATGTTCTTATTCAAGAATAATCTTTTTTTCAGTTGCTTCCTTCTCTTTGTTTTGGTCTCTTCATACTGGTTTGGTTTCTTTCCTCCAATTTCTGGTAATTCCTGGTTTTCTGCTCAAAGGTTAAAATGGGGCAGGGAGAAAAAAGAAAGTATATTGAAAGTTCTGTGCCTGCAGTTGATGCTTTTTTATTGTGGTCTCAGGTTGAGTCAAATTGGGAATGCCAATAAAATTACTTTTAGAAAGGACTGGTAATCTTTAGCACTCAGTGTAAACAAAGGGTGGTCAGCTTTCTGGGAGGATGGCTGGAAGAGAACTGGGAGCATCAACTTTAGTAAATGAACTTTTTTTAAATCCCTGTGTATACAGTACAGTATTCACACTCTAGACCTCCTTTATGTTCCTTCTTCCAAAGACCCTCTTTTTCCTCACTCCATAGAATAAGCATATAGTCTTATGCCAGAGTAAATAAGAGGTAAAGATGGGATCTCAGTCTTGAACTTTTTTTCTTTTTTCTTTTTTTTTTGAGACAAGATCTTGCTCTGTCGCCCAAGCTGGAGTGCAGTGGGTCAAACACAGCTTGCTGCAGCTTCAACCTTCTGGGCTCAAGGGATCCTCCCACCTCAGCCTTCCTGATACCTGGGTACTACAGGCACCTACCACACCTGGCTTTTTAATTTTTTATAGAGATGAGGTCTTGCCATGTTGCCCAGGCTGGTCTCAAACTCCTGGGCTCAAGCCTCAAGCAATCCTGCTGTCTAGGCCTAACTTCTTCTTCTTTTTTTTTTTTTTTTTGAGACAGTCTGGCTCTGTTGCCAGGCTGGAGTACAGTAGTGCAATCTCAGCTCACTGCAACCTCCACCTCCCGGGTTCAAGCGATTCTCCTGCTTCAGCCTCCCGAATAGCTGGGACTACAACTGCACTGCCACCTCGCCCAGCTAAATTTTGTATTTATAGTAGAGACAGGGGTTTCAACGTATTGGCAAGGATGGTCTTGATCACTTGACCTCGTGATCCTCCCGCCTTGGCCTCCCAAAGTGCTGGGATTACAGGCATGAGCCACCGTGCCTGGCCACTTAACTTCTTTTTAAACTAACTTAAACCAATCTCCCTGTTTTTGGCCCCACCTTCGCTTCACTCTCAGATATCCTGATATCATCAAATCCTGAAATTCTTGGAAGGCTCACTTTGACTACTGCTGGTTTAGAATTCAGCTGTCTGGAATGTGTTCAGTCAGTATCTCTCATCTGTCTGCTTTCCAGTTCCCAAAATGTTGATATTGTCTTCCACCCTGTTATATTTGTCTTTCTGCCTTCAGGCTTTTTAGAAAAACCTTTTAAATTCGATTGATGTGATTTTAATGAGGGTTTCAGGAGGATTCACGGTAAATGCATGTGTTTAATTCTTCTTTATTTTTCAGAAGTCTGCTCTCAATTGGGATGAAATGCCCCATGGACATTTAAATTTAAAAGTCTAAAGAAAATGAACATTTTTATTATTTTCCTGAATAATACATAGATCTTAGACTGTTTTAACTCCTATCATATCCCTCTCCTAATTTATAGTGTAATCCAATGTTTCTGTCCTGTCCACCTTCTAAATTATACATTGACTTTTTTTTTAATAGTTGACGATAATAGTCAAACTCTGTAAAATATTTGAAGAGATTTATTCTGAGCAAAATATGAGTGACCATGGCCCGTAACATAGCCCTCAGGAGGTCCTGAGAACATGTTCCCAAGGTGGTTGGGGCACAGCCTGGTTTTATACATTTTAGGGAGGCATGAGACATCAATCAAATACATTTAAGAAATACATTGGTTTGATCTAGAAAGGCAGGGCAACTCAAAGCCAGGCGGGGTTCCAGGCTCTAGGAAAATTTAAACATTTTCTGGTTAACATTTGGTTGAGTTTATCTAAAGACCTGAAATCATAGAAAGGAAATGTTCAGGTTAAGGTAAGAGATTGTGGAGACCAAGGTTCTTTTGAAGTTTTATAGTGGGTGCCCTTAGAGACCATAGATAACAAATGTTTCCTATCCAGATCTTTAAAAGGTGCTAGACTTAGGCCGGGTGTGGTGGCTCACACCTGTAATCCCAGCACTTTGGGAGGCCGAGGTGGATGGATCACCTGAGGTCAGGAGTTTGAGACCAGCCTGGCCAACATGGTGAAACCCCGTCTGCACTAAAACTACAAAAATTATCGGGGCATGGTGGCAGGTGCCTATAATCCCAGCTACTTGGGAGGCTGAGGCAGGAGAATCGCTTGAACCGGAGGTGAAGGTTGCCGCCCACTGCACTCCAGCCTGCCGACAGAGTGAGACTCCGTCTCAAAAAAAAAAAAAAAAAAAAAAAAAAAAAAAACACAGTGCTAGACTTTTAGTTAATTTTCTTTTTTTTTCTTTCTTTCTTTCTTTTTTTTTTTTAGAGACGGAGTCTAGCTCTGTCTCCCAGGCTGGAGTGCGGTGACTGCCATCTCGACTCACTGCAAGCTCCGCCTCCCGGGTTCACCTCATTCTCCTGCCTCAGCCTCCCGAGTAGCTGGGACTACAGGCGCCTCCACCACGCCCAGCTAATTTTTTGTACTTTTAGTAGAGACGGGGTTTCACCGTGTTAGCCAGGGTGGTCTCGATCTCCTGACCTCGTGATCCGCCCATCTCTGCCACCCAAAGTGCTGGGATTACAGGCGTGAGCCACCGCGCCCGGCCTTTTTTTTTTTTTTTTGGAGAGGGAGTCTCGCTCTGTCGCCCAGGCTGGAGTGCAGTGGCGCGATCTCGGCTCACTGCAAGCTGCGCCTCCCGGGTTCAAGCTATTCTCCTGTCTCAGCCTCCCATGGGGCTGGGACTACAGGCGCCCGCCACCACGCCCGGCTACTTTTTTTGTATTTTTAGTAGAGACGGGGTTTCACCGTGTTGTCCAGGATGGTCTCAGTCTATTGACCTTGTGATCCGCTGGCCTCCACCTCCCAAAGTGCTAGAATTAAAAGTGTGAGCCACCGCCCTGGGCCAGTTAATCTCTTCAGGATTGGGGGGCCTAGAAGAAGAAGATCTAGCTATGTTAATAGAAATTCTTTACAGATGCAAATTTTCCCCCACAAAAGACAGCTTTCAAGATGTGGCAAAGAAACATGTTTTGTGGTAAAATGTTGTGATTTTCTTCCTCGTCTCTGAATGTTATGCCAGAGTCAGGTTGGAAAGTAAGTCACTATATATAGGGTTAAATAAAACCCGTCTGCTGAGAATTTATGATTTTTAGGCCATGACTCCCCAGACCCCTTAGATAAGAATTTAGGCAAGATAAAAAAAAAATCAGAGTTTAGTCCTCAATAGAGTCAATGTTCAGTTAGATTTGTCTACATGTCTTTGTTCACCATTTCTTCTTGCATATCAAACCACTTATGTGATAATTCCTTCTTCAAGAAGTGTGCCCTTTACAAATTACTGAGGATCTTTTTGTATTGTTTTGGCAACTTGATTACACCAAGAGGGTCTTTTTTTTTTTTTTTTTCCAGGCAGAGTTTCGCTCTTGTAGCCCAGGCTGGAGTGCAACACTGCAGTCTTGGCTCACTGCAACCTCCACCTTCCAGGTTCAAGCGATTCTTCAGCCTCAGCCTCCCAAGTAGCTGGGATTACAGGTAACCACCATACCTGCCTAATTTTTGTGTTTTTAGTAGAGATGGGATTTCACCATATTAGCCAGGCTGGTCTCGAACTCCTGACCTCAGGTGATCCACCCACCTCGGCCTCCCAAAGTGCTAGGATTACAGGCGTGAGCCACCACACCCAGCCTTAAGTGTTTTTCTTGAGAGGGGATTTGTATTAGCTCCGGACAGGATCCTAGGGACTCTCCTATTCCAGGAAAATGTTTAAAATACCCTCTTGGTGCTACATTATAGATTATGTTGTTCATGAGGAAGGACTTGTAGTTACCAATTCTTTTGCTTTTTTTTTTTTTTTTTTTTTTTTAGATGGAGTCTCACTTTGTTGCCCAGGCTGGAGTGCAGTGGCGCTATCTTGGCTCATTGCAATTGCAACCTCTGTCTCCCAGGTTCAAGCAATTCTCCCACCTCAGCCTCCTGAGTAGCTACACAGCCACACCCGGCTAATTTTTTGTATTTTTAGTAGAGATGGAGTCTCACCATGTTGGCCAGGCTGGTCTTGAACTCCTGACCTCAGATGATCCGCCCACCTCGGCCTTCCAAAGTGCTGGGATTACGTGCATGAGCCACCACACCCGGCCTGTAGTTACCAATTCTTAGATGAGGTTCATGACTCTCTTCAATAGCCTTGTAAGTAGGGGAATACACCCCATGCTGTGTACATCAGCTGTATGGAGAAGTCAAACCACAGTTTCCTTTACTGATAATCCCCCAGGGTTTGTTTGTTTGTTTGCTTGCTTGTTTATTTATTTATTTGAGACAGTTTCGCTTTGTCACCCAGGCTGGATTGCAGTGGCATGATCTTATCTCACTACAACCTCCGCCTCCCAGGTTCAAGCAATTGTCATGCCTCAGCCTCCCAAGTAGCTGGGCTTACAGGCACCTGCTGCCATGTCCATCTGATATTTTGTATTTTAGTATTTTAGTATTTTGTATTTTAGTAGAGATATTTTGTATTTTAGTATTTAGTTTCACCATGTTGGCCAGGCTGGTCTGGAACTCCTGAGCTCAGGCAATCCACCCACCTAAGCCTCCCAAAGTGCTGGGATTATAGGTGTGAGCCACCACTCCCGGCCCAGGTTCTGTTTTTACTAAGCTTGCTCCATTCAGTTTGTTGAATTACTTCTTTAATATTGTATTCAGTTGCTTTTGTGGAATTCTGTAGTGTCAGGGTAGAATAAATAAATTGTCAAGGATGTCCTCAGCAAGTTTTCCTCAAAATGTCTAAGATAGGGCATTTCCAGGGCTACATTCTGACTTTCAAGGGCCTTAAGTACTTTTATCTTTGTGAACCCCTCCCACCATTAAAATTAATAATAATTGTTTTTACAACAGTGTTGGTATAAAGACAAATTTAGTTCAAGCTGGATCATATCATTATTTCTTCTCATTTTAAAAGAAATTAAAACATTTTCATGGGCCCTGGATAAGTTGGCCCTGGGTTTTGAGTGTCTCACCCTCCCTCCATCTCTACTTAAGCTGTATTGGTGAAAGGAAAGAAAAGAGTGAACTACTGGGCGCGGTGGCTCACTCCTGTAATTCCAGCACTTTGGGAGGTTGAGGTGGGTGAATAACCTGAGGTGAAGAGTTTGAGACCAGCCTGGCCAACATGGTGAAACCCCATCTGTACTAAAAATACAAAAATTAGCCGGGATGGTGGTGTGCACCGGTAATCCCAGTTTCTCAGTAGGCTGAGACAGGAGAATTGCTTGAACCCGGGAGGCAGAAGTTGCAGTGAGCCAAAATCGCGCCACTGCGCTCCAGCCTGGGCAACAGAGCAAGATTCCATCTCAAAACCAAAAAAAAAGGAATGAACCTATATAAATTTTCGTCTCATCCCTGTTTCCATTTCACTTATTTTGCCAAAGTTCCCATTCTTATAGTATCCTCATCTCTAGTCCTTTTTCTCTACTTTTCTTCTTAGGCCAAAACAGTTCACAAAGTACCAAATCTGCCCTGTACTAAAAATAAGAAAAAGATAAGATGTTTACCCAGGAATAAAAATCTATTGCTTGTTTTATTTAAGCTTTTCCTTATCTTTGTGATCATGTTTGTATTTTGGTGTAGAGATGCTTCTGGTTGCGTGTTTGAATGAAAAGAAAGAAGACTAGCAGAATAACAACTAATTTGTATTCTTTTTCTGAGATTTTACACTAACTTTGGTGGTGTGCTTAGGAGAAAAATTCAAAGAAAGAATTATAATGGCTGGTGTTTGTGACATACACATCCATAGGGCATTTTGAGATTAGATGGCTCAATGTTTGCATAGTGCTGTGGGCATTATAGCTCAAAGATGCTGGGCTTCACCCAATGTTAAACCCATTTAATTTATACCCAGGTCATAAATTTAAATATTACGGAAGTGTATGGCACCTCATATACTTTATATTTTGCTGGTTTCTTTTTGGCTGGGGACAGCTTTTTGTCTGATATATAATAACAATGCTTTATGTTTATAGGCAGTATAACATCTTTCATCCAAGGAGTTCAAAGAACTCAGCAATTATGACTCATTGTTCCTTAAAATACATTTATAAAATTGGAGGTGACAAGCATTGAGGTAAACTTGTTATAAGTAAGGAAACTAGAGTCATGGAAACATTAAAGCACTAACAAGATATTTTGGGAATCAGAGATGGAATTCAGAATAAGTCCCCCTTCCTTTGGTTAGAACGAAACCAGTGCACTCTCATTTCCTTCTCATGAAGGTATTGATTCAAGGACTTCAGTTGCATTTATGATAAAGATAATACTTAACTTTGAAGGGTCTGCATTTACCTGCCTCTCTAAGTTCATCTCAATGTGCCCATCCCCGCTGTGACTCTTTCCTTTGCAGATGCTGTTCCCTTTGCCTGGAATACTTGACCTTCTCAAGCGGGTATCTCCTAGTCATCCTTAGTATTTCAGATCAAGCGTCCTTTCCTAAGTGACCTCTCTGATTACATTTGATTTAATTTGTATTATAACTCTCTCTTCCTTTCCTCGCCATTGTGGTGTGTGCTTGACTCCACTTCTCGCCATGGTTTCTCCCAACTTTCAGGATTAAGCGATTCCTGGCAAAGAAACAAAAGCAAAATTATCCCATTCCCCAGTAGATTCGGATGAAAATTGGAAATAAAATCAGGGACAAGTCCAAAAGGAGACATTGGAGAAGAACCAAGCTGGGTCTGTAAGGAATTGCACTGAGATGGCACATGTATTTATGCTGTCTCAAGGTCATGACTATGTTGCCGTATCAAGCTGAAAATGTCGCCACTATCTGGACAGTTGGTCATGTTTTATTGGGATTTTTTTTTTTATCTCTGAATCTGTTATGAATGTGCTGGTTGACTGGGTCCAGTAATAAATATGTGAGACCTTTCATTTCAAAATATAAAAATAAAAATAATTTGCATTATATTTCTCAAAGCACTGGGCACCTCTCCTTGAGAGCACTTTCTACAGTTGCAGTTTCAAACTTGAATGTGTTATTTGTTTGATTGTTTGATATGTACCTATCCCACTCACCCAACTGTAGGCTCTGGGAGGGCAGGGAGCATGTGGGTTTTCCTTACTGTTGTAGCTCCAGCATCTAGTTTAGTGTTTGGTGCTAAATATAGGCTCAAACGTATTTGTTGACTGAATACATTTACATTTTAGAAAAAGTGTTCTTTCTTTAAAAGAACAGAGAGAGAGAGAGAGAAAGGGACTTGCTTTGTTGCCCAGGCTGGTCTTGAACTGCTGGCCTCAAGTGATCCTCTCCCACCTTGGCCTCCCACAGTGTTGAGATTACAAGCATGAGCCACCATGCCTGGCCAAAAGTGTTCTTTCTCTTTCTCTTCTTTTCTTTTCTTTACTTTTCTTTTGATGTAGTCTCGCTCTGTCGCCCAGGCTGGAGTGCAGTGGCACGATCTTGGCTCACTGCGAACTCTGCCACCCGGGTTCACGCCATTCTCCTGCCTCAGCCTCCCAAGTAGCTGAAGCCACGCCTGGCTAATTTTTTGTATTTTTAGTAGAGATGGGATTTCACCATGTTAGCCAGGATAGTCTCGATCTCCTGACCTTGTGATCCGCCCGCCTCGGCCTCCCAAAGTGCTGGGATTACAGGCGTGAGCCACCATGCTGGGCTTCTTCTTTTTTTTTTTTTTTTTTTGAGACGGAGTCTCGCTCTGTCGCCCAGGCTGGAGTGCAGTGGCACAATCCCAGCTGACTGCAACCTCTGCTTCCTGGGTTCACGCCATTCTCCTGCCTTAGCCTCCTGAGTAGCTGGGATTACAGGCACCTGCCACCCCGCCCGGCTAATTTTTGTATTTTTAGTAGAGACGGGGTTTCACCATATTGGCCAGGCTGGTCTTGAACTCCTGACCTTGTGATCCGCCAGCCTTAGCCTCTCAAAGTGTTGGGATTACAGGCGTGAGCCACTGCGCCCAGCTGAGTGTTCTTTAAAAATTTGTACCCAAATTCTGCAACTTCAACTCAGAATTATAATTAGGGAGAAAATGATTGGCATTCTAAATTATTATTCTAAAATCTGCTTGAACAGAAAATTTATAGAATGCCTTAGCAACTTAAAATATAGTAATTAAAACTTGAGTAAGATAAGAGACAAATTAGGAAGGCAGTGAAAGGGGGAGAGCTCAGAAAAACTGATTAAGGGGATCTACCACAATTAATACAAAATTTAACTCTGGTTATTGGAAATCTGAGATTGGACAGGAAAGCCAAGGGATTATTTCTGTAGCAACAGTCCCCACTTGAATCCAAGAGGCAGACTCCTCTCCATGCATCTTTTTGGCTACGGGTGAGGGGGTACTCAATAAGATTTTTCTAGGGCACCTGAAGAGAGAGAAGACTGAATGCATAGACTTCATCTGAATGAAGACTGACAGCTCTACTGTCTATTTCCTGGCCTTATTGAGGGGCTCACATCTGAGACTCTTGGAGAATTGCTGCCAGGCTGCCAGCAAATCCTTGTTGTACTGCCCAGGTGCTCAAATGTGACAGAATAAGCAAGAATCCCTCTTCTTCTGAAGTCAGGCTTTTTGATTTAGCAGAGAACAATGTCAAGTTTGCTTTTTCTGTTTGTTTTTCTTTCCTTTTAAACAGGGGCCTATCATAATCCTATCTGTGTTTTGGAAAGAAAACTCTAGAGGCAGTGCCAAGGATGGATCTGAAGAGAGCAGAAAAAACAAAAGGGAAATTATTGAAGAAGTTGTTTTCATAGTCACAGTAAAAGCTGGTGGGGTCTGAACTCAGGTTGTTACAGTGATCTGAGAGGCTTAGGAGATATTTTGGAGGGATGACTAGCAAAATTTGAGCCCAGCTGGATATGGGCAGTGAGGAACAAGAAACAAAGCTGTTTCAGGTTTCTAGGTTTGGCAATCAATGTAAAAAGGTACTACTCATTTAATAGGGATAGTGGACAAGCAGGTTTAGTGGAGTACAAATGTTGGGTTTTCAATGCCTAAGGGACATCCCTGTGAAGATGCCAGAAAGAGCCTACCTGGCTGGAGATCTAGATTTTGGAACCTAGATTGTACTCCTTTGAGGAATTTGTTTGTTTGCTTGTTTGTTTGTTTGTTTTTTGAGGTGGAGTCTCGCTCTGTCGCCCGGGCTGGAGTGCAGTGGCCGGATCTCAGCTCACTGCAAGCTCCGCCTCCCGGGTTCATGCCATTCTCCTGCCTCAGCCTCCCGAGTAGCTGGGACTACAGGCACCCGCCACCTTGCCCAGCTAGTTTTTTTTTTTTTTTTTTTTTTTGTATTTTTTTAGTAGAGACGGGGTTTCGCCGTGTTAGCCAGGATGGTCTCGATCTCCTGACCTCGTGATCTGCCTGTCTCGGCCTCCCAAAGTGCTGGGATTATAGGCTTGAGCCACCGCGCCCGGCCTTGTTTGTTTTTTTTATTTGGACATAAAACTAAGTGCATCTTCTCATAGCAGCTATGCTGTAAATGAATGTAGTTAATTTACCAAGGAAGCCTCCAAACGCCTATTTAGCCTCCAGTGTTCTTGACAGAGCATGGTGAAATATTTATAAGAATGTTTCCAGGGGGACTTGGACTCACCAGGCCAAGTCAGTACTCCAGTAAAGCATCTTTCCTTGTTCAGACAAGAATTAGGAGTCAAACCTTATTCTCCTTCCTAACAAAGGAGCATAGATGGTTTAAGGGCAAAGTGCAGATTCTTTGGTGTTGAACTAATACTGTTTGCAGTTTTAGGGAGACGGAGCTAAATTTTCGTGTTGCAAAGTGTGAGAGAGAATTGGCAAATGTTTCAGGAAAGGATAAGTATCTAGCTTAGGTAGAGGCTGATAGTAATGGAGTGGGAAGTTGTAGTGAATGAACAGCAGGAGTGGTAACTCAGCAAGAATAGGATGCCTGGGAACCACAGATCCCCAGCAGGCTTGGTGACCTTATTAATGAGTTTGGGAAGATACCAGCCATACATTCTACTAATCAGGAATGAAGAAGAGAAGGAAGGTGAGGTGGAGTGGGTATCCAGGAGCAATAGGAGTGGGCAGGGAAAAGTGGTTCTTTGGATACTAGATGACTCCCTGTTAGGACAGCCATTTGTAGGTATGTTGATTTAATGTAAGATTGCTGGTAGCAAAAATATTATCTCAACTTACAACTCAAACTCTAAAGGACAAGGAAAATTACACATTTCTGATAAAGGAGGAACTCTACTATTATGCAAATGGACATGTTGTTCAGGTGATCTTACCCATCCCTACTTTTATAGCTTTAAAAGTCAGTTAAGCCAAGCTCAAAGATATGTGCCTTTAGTCCCAGCTACTAGGGAGTCTGAGACAGGATTCCTTGAGCCTAGGAGTGCAGTTCAAGTTCATCCTGCGCAACACAGCAAGACCCCGCCTCTTAAAAAAAAAAAGTCAGTTAAATGTTTCTTACTCAAAAACACTTGACAGATACAGTTAGATGGAATAAGTTGTAGTATCCAATAGTAGAATAGGGAAATTATAGTTAACCATAATTTATTATATATTTCAAAATAACTAGAAGAATTGTTATGTTCCCAACACAAAGAGAAGATATATATTTGAGGTCATGGATACCCCAATTACCCTAATTTGATCATTTCACATAGTATACATGTATCAAAATATGACATGTACCCCCAAAATGGGTACAACTATTATATATCGTTTTTCAAAGCACTTGAAAGGCTTACGAAGTCTCTCATTATTAAAAAGCATTCTTGTCACCATTAGGCGTTATGATTTCTCTTTCATGAAAACTTTATAAATGTAAACGGTGGTTGATTTTGTCCTTTTTTGTTTGTTTCCATTTCCCTGGCAGTGCTATTGCTAAGCAGTGAAGAAAAGGAAGGAATATAGGGGGTATCACTAAAGAGAGACTGATTTCTGTGGGGTCAGTGAGTCACCCAAACTTTAGACATGGCAGGAGATGCTGGGTGCGGGTGGCAGTTGACCCTTTGTAGAAACTTAAGAAAAATGGGAAAAGAACACTTAAACATATTTGATATGTATTGATTCAAAAAATATTTAGGTAGTTGCAATTTATAGCATTTTCGTTTTTATGTTATTCAGATGGAGATTAAATATTCTCTGGCTTGACCGAGTAGAAATGTATTCAGCACATATGTTGGAATGTTAACATGATAGGAATTTTCCAGACTGTGTCTTGTAGATGTGTTAGGCCACATCTTTTTTGAGTTCCTTATTCTAGTATTATATATTTCCTGCTTCCTTGCCTAAGGAGAGAAATGGACTTTGTGTGAATAATCTCAGAGTCTCCCCTATGGGTCTCAACACATGGCTTCTGGTTTCCTGAAATTCTTTTTGTGTAGATGCTCTATCATGCGAGAAAATTGCTTAATGGACAGGAGAAAAATCCAATGGACAAACATTGGCAACTCAAACAGAAACTCAGATGACAACTCAAAATGGATAATTAGGTTTGGTCTGTAGAACTGCAAAAATCCATCTGCCAAACAACATGCCTGCGGTTCCCAGAGTCCAGCTACGAAAACTCAAATAGTGTTTTAAGAAGGATGAGTGCCAAATAAAGGGAGAAAGAAGGAAAGCTCTCAAACCAAAACAAAAAAACAAACAAAAAACAAATAAACCAAATCAGATTGTAATCTTCAACAAAACAGAATTAGTGAAACGTTTAGCCTCCATGATATCCCAGGTCAGCTCCTTTTTCATTCATTTTATTTTCCCCCAAGGCCTCAAAGAGCTCCTGAAATTTTTTTAAAGAAACTATGCTGGGCACAAAAACCTAAAATGTTAGGAAGAGTAATGTATTTTCTTTATAAGCTACCTCTAGTTTGGTGCAGAGTATAGTGAGTTTAAATACAAAGTAGGGTCTGATTTACCATTAAAGAAGGGATCAGTGAAATACAGGTAGATTTCCAAAGATGGATATAAAACTGATCTCACTTAGCAGACATTGTGACTGTAGTATTGATTGAAGTACAGATGAACCAATTGATAGCCAGAATGGATAATCTATAAGAGAACCAATAGGATAGTCATTTAACTTGGGCTGCGAACTTTCCCCAGAAGATGACCCTAAGGTACAGATTTGGGTGCAGAGTAGAAGGTGATCTCAAGCACAAGTAGGGGGATAGGGAAGTAAAACAACCATGGAAAAAAGCCAATAGAGGGTATGTTGACGGCAGGTTGATCCTGTGGATATAGGGTCAATCCCAATGGGAGATCCTGAAAGATTATATAGAGTAGGTCTTGGAGCTGTCCCGTCTGAGGGGTGAGGAGCTGGGGTGTTTATTCACCAACTTCCATCTGTCAATGATTGAAGGCTTTTCCCGGAGATACTAACTCCCAAATTTTCTCCATCCGTCTCTTAGGGGTCTAGTGCACTCCTGCAGCTAAAGAAAGTCCTCAGGCAGTCAGTCATTGGTGCTTGCCCACAGGAAATATGGACACAGTAACAGCAGAATGGATATGGACCAGGCACTGCTGCATGGAATCTGCTATATGGTTAAGTTTTTTTTGGTGGCTATCAATCACTTGGAGAATTTGATTAAACTTAAAGATCCTCAGGCAGCCATTGATTGGAAAAAAATGGTAAAGTTGAGAATCTTCTCGCTAGGAAAAATAAGTGCGTATACGTTGTTGTTGCTGTTGTTGTTGTCTTGTTTTGTTTTTTTGAGACAGAGTCTCACTCTGTTACCTGGACTGGAGTGCAGTGGTATGATTTCGGCTCACTACAGCCTTGACCTCCTGGTCTCAGGTGATCCTCCCACTTCAGCCTCCTGAAAAGCCAGGACTATAGGCACGCGCCACCATACCCAACTAATTTTTGTATTTTTTGTAGAAATGAGGTTTCGCCCTGTTTCCCAGGCTGGTCTCAAACTCCTGGGCCCAAGTGATCTGCCCACCTCAGCCCCCCAAAGTGCTGGGATTACAGCCATGAGCCACCGCACCCAGCCTATAAATGCTTATGTGTACACGATTTTGTGTTCAATTTACTGGGATTTCCACCTGAAGTGACAAAGAGTCTGTGTCTTTGAGGATTTATGCTGATCTGTGGAAAAATTTTACTTTGTCTTAGCAGTATTAGAAGGTGATATGGTTTGGATGTCTGTCTCCTCCAAATCTCATGTTCATGTTGAGATGTAATTGTCTGTGTTGAAGGTGGGGCCTGGTGGGAGGTGATTTGATCCTCGGGGAAGATCCCTCATGAATGGCTTAACACCCTTCCCTTGGTGGTAAGTGAGTTCTCACTCAGTTCAAGTAAGAGCTGGTTGTTTAAAGGAGCCTGGTTCCTCCTCTCTCTCTTTCTCCCTCTCTCACCATGTGATGTGCCTTCACCTTTGGCCATAATTGTAAGCTTCCTGGGGCCCTCACCTGACATACATGCTGCCACCATGCTTCCTGAATAGCCTGCAGAGCCATAAGCCAAAGTAAACCACTTTTCTTTATAAATTACCCACCCTCAGGTCTTTCTTTATAGCAATGCAAAAACCGGCTAATACAGAAAGTGAGTACAGGGTGTTTGGGGCCAGCCAGGAAATTATCAACCCTGGACAGAAGGTATTATGAGATCCAAATGATAGACTCCATGGTTATGTTGAAACACTGTTTTTGATGGAAGAATGGATGACGTTTTTAGCAGGACCCAGAGGTGTAAAGGAGAGAGACCCAGGTGTTCGTTCGTGTGGCAGGTGGTCGAAAACTAAAATATCACTGGAAAAGTTTTGTGCCGGAGAAAGACCTAGAGACTGAAGAACAGTATCTTTCCAAATTGTGTAAATTGTGAACCCTGCTTTGATACTGGTAAGGCCATCTAAAATTTCTGTAGGAATAGCACAACTTCTGTGTTATTTTAGTTTATTTCTTTTTCGAGTAGGTGATGCAATTATGTAGCTCCAACTTCAGTAGATGTAAAAGGATTTAAAAGTAAAAAATTGTAGCTGAGCACAGTGGCTGATGCCTGTAATCCCAGCACTTTGGGAGGCCAAGGCAGGTAAATCACTTGAGGCCAGGAGTTCCAGATCAGTCAAGGCAACATGGCAAAACCCTGTCTCTATTTAAAGAAAAAAAAAAGGAAAAAATTTTTTCTTATGGCTGACTGCCAGTCACCTAGACTTTCTCTAGAAGCAATAACAGTTATCAGCTTGTAGCATAGAAGTATGGATGGCCATGGGAGGAAGATTCCCAGTACCTAGTAAAATGAACCATTATTGAAACAATACCTGCAAGTGCTATGATGTCATCATGACCTTGGGACAAAGGCAGCATCATAAAACCAGTAAATACAGTCCACCGTACCTGCCCGGGTAAAGCAGGAGGCTTTTTGGTTTACTGGTAAGATTTCTGGGCTGGCATATGCCTTGCCTGTTGCAGCATGCAGATGTTCTCTATCTGGTGGCTCAGGAATTCCTGGACAGCGTTTGTGGCTTGGCTGTATCTTAACACCTAATGACCCACTGGTGGGGATTATGGTACCAGGTCCCTGGGTCCTGGTATAACCTCATGGGCTAGACAGGCAGGAGTCTGGTTCAACTGCTTAGGTAAACCTTTTTTAAATCAGGAGCTGGCTAAGGGAGATATCATAAAACAACCTTTGAAGATATAAGAATTCTGTGTTTTTGTTTCTCAAGAGGACCTGCTAATCCTCTTAGAGATCAATTAGTGGTGAATAAGTGAAGGAGAATTCCTCACTCTCTTGAAGGAGAATTCCTCCCTCTCTTAAAGGAATATAAGTGGTGGCGAAGTGTTTGGCCTACGTTGTTCCCATGTGGTGCCTGAGTCACCAGAGGTGAGCAGTGGGAAATAGGAGCTATGGCTTATGCACCAGAAGTCCTAATTTGAGGGTTCGAGGAGTCTAGGTGTTTCAGAAAATTAAGCTAGAAAATACTTGAAATTGTTTATATTTCTTGACTGATTAAATAAATTACAGTAAAAAAAAAAAAAAAAAAAAAAAAAAAAAAAACATGCCCACACAGGAATCAGGAGGAATAACTGTCCATGATTCAGCTCCTTGTAACTGTCCATGATTCAGCTTCTTGATAATCTGCCAGTGCTTGTGGTTCCTGGTAAGTCTGTTTTAACCACAGCCTGACTTCCCCTGAGTACCAGCACCAAGTCCCTAAGGCCGACCTGATGGCCAAGGAGTTTTAGCCTTTTGTTAGGAACATGAGCATGTGTGTGTGTAACAAGTTGGATAGTTCTGAGTTATTTAGGAAGAAATGTACACACAGGAATAGAAAGAGAGACTATGAACAAATTTTAGTTCAGGACTTTCTAGAAACTGATGTCAAGATAGGATTTGAAGTGTGAGAAATTTCTTGGAGAAAATACTTGTGAAGGAAAATTGAGCGGAAAAAAGGAGGGTTGAGAGAGCTTCAGATGCAACACTGATCTCATCCCTGGGAAGGAGAGAGGGGAGGAAGGAAGAGTGAGTAGGAAGAGTCTTAGACTGCCATGCAGTTCTAAGGAAGTTTTGTCCAGGTTGACGGTGAGTCCTCAAGTCAAAGTCACCAGGTGAAAAATGGGTCTGCCTTTGTTTCTGTGCCACACTTGGCCATCGGCCATGAGCAGCCCATGAGAAGCTTAATCTCAGTACCCACGCATAGGGGATACAGAACACAACACCTGGGGTCGTCCCAGGGGGTCTGCGCAGACAAGGTGCTTTTACAATTTTGCATATCTGCAATCAATTTTTGTAGGAGTTTGGAGTATTTTAGGAGGTAGAGGAGGTGAAGTGAAATTGCAATAACAACAGCCACAATAATCTGCATGTATACATGCACCAAGCCTTTCCTAAGAACTACACATGTGTGAAATTATGTAATGTTTACAGTAGCATTGGGAAATGATACTTTACGCAAGGCTTTCTCAATTTCAAATGACAGAAACTCAGCTAACATTAACTTGAGTAAAAAAAAAAATGTATAGAAATTATCTGCTCATGGAATAACCAAAATGTCTCAGAGCTGGGATTAGAGGGAAGCCAAGTAAGGTAAACTCATGCGAGTGCAGACTAAGATCCTGTTTTCATTTAAAAATTAGCCAGGCGCGGTGGCTCATGCCTGTAATCCTAGCACTTTGGGGGGCCAAGGTGGGCGGATCACGAGGTCAGGAGTTCAAGACCAGCCTGGCCAACACAGTGAAATCCCGTCTCTACTAAAAATAGAAAAACTTAGCCGGGCGTGGTGGCAGCCTCCCAGCTACTTGGGAGTCTGAGGCAGCAGAACTGCTTGAACCCAGGAGGCAGAGGTTGCAGTGAGCTGATATTGCGCATTGCACAGCCTGGGTGAGACTCCATCTCCAAAAAAAATGCGAGACTCCATCTCCAAAAAAAAAAAATTAGTATTTTACCATTTGACTCAGCAATCCCATTACTGAGTATATACCCAAAGGAATATAAATCATTCAATTATAAAGATACATGTGTGCGTATGTTCATTGCAGCACTATTCACAATAGCAAAGACTTGGAACCAACCCAAATGCCCATCAATGATAGACTGGATAAGGAAAATGTGGTACATATGCATCATGGAATACTATGCAACCATAAAAAGGAACGAGATCATGTCCTTTGCAGGAATGTGGGTGAAGCTGGAAGCCTCCTCCTCAGCAAATTAACACAGAAACAGAAAACCAAACACTGCATGTTCTCACTTATAAGTGGGAGCTGAACAATGAGAACACATAGATACAGGGAGGGGAACCACACACACTGGGGCTTGTCAAGGGAGGGTAAGTTTTGGGAGAGAACATTAGGGATAAGAGCTAATGCATCCTGGGCTTAATACCTAGGTGATGGGTTGTTAGGTGCAGAAAACCACCATGGCACACGTTTACCTATGTAACAAACCTGTGCATGTGCCCTGGAACTTAAAAAAAAAATAATAATATGTATTTTTTTAATTAGTACTTTTGGGCCAGGCATGGTGGTTCACGCTTGTAATCCTAGCACTTTGGGAGACTGAGGCAGGCAGATCACCTGAGGTCAGCAGTTCGAGACCAGCCTGGTCAACATGGCAAAACCCTGTCTCTACTAAAAATACAGAAAAATTAGCCGGGCATGGTGGCGCATGCCTGTAATCCCAGCTACTCTGGAGTCTGAGGCATGAGAATCACTTGAACCCAGGAAGTGGAGGTTACAGTGTGCCAAAATCGCACCACTGCACTCCAGCCTGGGTGACAGAGATGCAGGACTCTGTCTAAAAAAAATTAAAATAAAATAAATAAATAATAGTATTTTTTTCCTCATGGATTTTTTTGGGCATTAATTTTGATTCTTAAAAGTATTATTGGAAATATCTTCTATGTTCATGTTCTGACAAATAAGAGGGAATAATGTATTTTATTGAATTAAAGAATTAAAATATTTTTATTATAAAAAAGAAAATATTACGTTTTCTTTTATTACTGAGGTTTCTCTGCATCCCTTTAAAATTTGCCCCTTAAATTAATGCCTCACTTACTTCACCCTAGTCCCAGCCCTGCTTCAGGCCTAGCTGAATCCAGAGGTTCAAAGGATCACATCATGATTCAGCTCCTTTGGCTCTGCTTTTATTTGGTTTGGCTGTATGTTAGGCAGGTGCTTTCTACATGTGGCTTTTAATACTCGCAGTCTTAGATGGAGAGAGGCTGTTTCTTTTCTAAGCGTGCCACTTATTGATCTTTGAAAAAATATTCTGCTTGAATCCATCTGAAACCTACGACACTCTAGAGGAATTTTTGAATGATAGGGTACCCTCCCATCCAGGAAGATGTGGAGTTTCTGGATTAATCCTCGTTCCTTTATTTGTGGAAACTCAAAATTTTTTAAAAATCATGTTTATAGTTTTTAAAATTCTCATTAGAAGGTAGAAATAATTTTATCAATAACTAAGTTTTCATATTGACTGGGCAAAAAATACAAAATGTCCTTCATTGAGGCAGCATTTTATGAAATGTTAACATTTTTCTCTTTGTGAAATGATACATCAAGAACATCTTGTTAAATGGGAAAAAAGCAAGATACAAAACTGTTTATCATATAACACAATTTGTGTGAAATATGTGTTTGTGTGTATGTATGTTAAAATGTATTTTTTTTTCTGGAAAGGTATACAAAAAACTGATAACAGTGATTGCTTCTGAGAAAGAGAGTTGTGTGGCTGGGACATGAGGAGACAAGAACTAAATTTTCACTGTATATCCTTTTCTATCTTTTGAATTTGTATATACATGCATTGCCTGTTTAAAAAATAAATAACTTTTTATATAATTACTCTATTTTTCACAACAAATATGTGATGGACACGATTATAGATATTAGGGAACAAGCAAGTTTTTTGTGCTCCTGGAGTAAATCACCAGGCCTTAATTTAATCGATTTAGTAGAAAATGAAATTCGTTCTAAGATCCCTACTGTGTAATATAGTCAAATAGCATGGCTACATTTGAATGATCAGTATTGACATGGAAGGTGGTTTTCATTTTTTCACTTCTGACTTCCTTTATTCAAAATGAGACCCAGCAGAGGTACAGAGTCAGGCATGCTGGAGTTTTGACAAATGTGCTGAGATTAAAGAGACAGCAAGTAGTGTTAGTTGATAATGGCAGTCTGTCCCCAATCGTAAATGCAAAGTAGAATTCATTACTGACCTCTGCCCCTAACAATAAATACGGGTTGTTTAATCAACAATGTTAAGGACTGTTCATACGTTGGTATCCAAAATTCCTGGGAGTACACAGATTTTTATGAACACCTATTTTCTGGGGACCAAAGAGTTAACCAAGTGCCTCTGGTTATCATTTAGGAGGTGGTTCTCATAGTTCTGAGGAAGCCTAAGTGCCTCCATAAATTTGCAGGATCCTTAGCTACTACTCCAGGAGGCAGTAGGTGGTCAGGAGGATGGTAACAGGTCACAGAATGCTAGGCAAGATGAGAGCAATGTATGCTCCTCCAATTAGGAGACATGGAGAAGCAGCAGAAAGAACAGTGGCTCCATGACAGTGAGTAGCATTACCTCCTGTTTATTCCTGTGCTAAACCCCAGAGTCTGAAGAGCTTCCATGTCAATATTAGTAGCCAATGGAAGGATTTATGGCTCCACAGGAACCGTGGGGCCAAATAGTTATCCCATTACCAGAGGTAGGAGAAGGAACCCATTCATAAAATAAGGAACTGTTCTGCCGCTAATGTGGCTAGATTTGGTTCTGATAATTTCTTCCCTATACTGTGCATCTTAGAAGTCTGGAAGAAACAGCTTCTCTACCTCCGTTTTTATCTTTTTCAATATCTTGGGCTTTATTAGTATGAAAACAATTACCGTTGGTAGGTTGGTTATTCAAGTCTTTCTGGACTAGTTAGGTAAAATGCTTGATTAGTATATTTACATCAGTGTTTTCTCCTCTTTATGGTTTTAAATCACCATCGGTGATTTTCTAGTATCTATGATTCTAAGTCATAGAAGTTAAGAAGAGAGAAGAGCCAAAAGACCAATCTTTCTCATTCACTTTGCAAATAATGCTAAAATTAAGGGGGTAAAAAGAGCTACTAATCTATCCCTATTGAAAGACAAATGATTTTGCTAAAATTAGTTGACAGTTTGGAAAAATAAATTTAGTTGGTTCACGTTACAACAGCATAACCAAATGGATTAAAGAACTTAAAAAATGAAGCAATAGAATAACTAGAAGAATATATGTGTGTGTGTATGTGTGTGTGTATTTGACATTTGATCATATTTATATGACCAAATGTGAAGGTTTGAGTGTATGCTGCTGCCAATGTCAGAAAAATATGTTGCTTCCAAGCGCAGGGGAGGACTCTGTAGGGCAGGAATGCCTATAGGTCAAAAAGAAAGGACAAATGGTTACACACACACACAGAGAGAGAAAAAACCTTTACTATTTTTGGTAAATTTTATTGAAATATAACATACTTGTGGAAATGTACACAAATCATAAGTGTGGATAAATTTTCAGCAAGTGAACTTTCCTGTGTAATTACATAAAACAAAAGGAAGAAAACATAAAGGAAATGATTGATAAGTTTAACAGCACAAACAATTTAAAACATCTGTATGTTAAAAAATGTCAAACACAATTACAAAGGAAAAAATGACAAGGTAGAAAAATATTTGCAAATAAATGACGTAGGACAATTACCTTAATCTTTATGTTTTCAAAGTAAAAAACTCATTAAGAAACTTGAATATTACAGCTCAGGAATGGGGACCTGGCGTGGTGGTTCACGCCTGTAATCCTAGCACTTTGAGAGGCTGAGGCGGGTGGATCACCTGAGGTCAGGAGTTCCAGACCAACCTGGCCAACATGGTGAAACCCCGTCTCTTTATTTTTATTTTTATTTATTTATTTATTTTTTGAGATGGAATTTTGCTCTTGTTGTCCAGCCTGGAGTGCAGTGGCCCAATCTCGGTTCACTGCAACCTCCGCTTCCCGGGTTCAAGTGATTCTTCTGCCTCCCAGGTAGCTGGGATTACAAGCATGCACTACCACGCCCGGCTAATTTTGTATTGTTCGTAGAGATGAGGTTTCACCATGTGGGTCAGGCTGGTCTCGAACTCTTGACCTCAAGTGATCTACCTGCCTTGGCCTCCCAAAGTGGTGGGATTATAGGCATGAGCCACCGTGTTCAGCCTGAAACCCCATCTCTACTAAAATACGAAAATTAGCAAGGCGTGGTGGCTCATTCCTGTAATCCCAGCTACTCGGGAGGCTGAGACAGGAGAATCACTTGAATCTGGGAGGCAGAGGTTGCAGTGAGCCGAGATTATGCCACTGTACTCCAGCCTGAGTGACAGAGAGAGACGCCGTCTCAAAAAACAAACAAACAAAAAAAAATGGGTAAGGTATACAAGAGGAAATTAAATGCATGAAAATAAAAACCATTTTCTAGTAGTTAAATAAACTGTCCATACTGAAAAAAACATATACTTCCCTATAATGGAAGGTGCAGGGACAGCATTGTATATGCATTTCTGGTGGGAGTATAAACTAGCTGCTTAGCGTGAGTGTGGGGTGACAGTGAGGAGTGGGAAGGAGGTGACTGTGTGTAGTTTACAGTGGTTACCAGGGGCTTGCAACCTGTATAGGCACTTTTACCCAGACATTCTACTTCTAGAAATGTGCTTCAAGTAAATAACAGTAAAACACAAGGAATAACTTAAATAGATTTTATTTAAACAGATTCACTGCTGCTTGATTGGTTGGTAAAAAAAAAAAAAAAAAAAAAAAAAAAATTGGGGAAATTTGTTTCTAAAGACAAACAGGGTGTATAGCTGTAATGGTATGATCTTCTTCAGCCATTAAAAGACACCATGGCCCAGTGCAGTGGTGCACAACTGTAGTCCCAGCTACTCAGGAGGCTAAGGCAGGAGGGTCACTTGAACACAGGAGTCTGAAGCTGTATGCACTATGATTGCACCTGGGACTAGTCACTGCACTCCAGCCTGGGCAACATAATCAGACTCTGCATCTTAAGAAAAAAAGATACCACAGAAGACTATTGAATAAGTGAAAAAAATTGTAATATGTTAAGTGAAGACATCAAACTGTAAAACTAAACATATGCTAAAATTCCAGTTTTTGAAATGAATTATCTATATAGAGAGACATACTGAAAAAAGACTGGTAGGTCTTACATCAGAATACGAACAGGTCTGGATGAAGAAATATAAGTGCTTTTTAGTTTCTCCTTGTTCTTTTTTATAGTTTCCAAGTTTTCTGTAATGAGTACTAACTAATTTTGTAATCAGCAAAAATAAACAGTATAGATAATAAAAATAATTTTAAAATTTTCTATTGTGTGATTGCGTAAAGTTCATATCCTAGGCAGTAAACATTTCCCATATATACACACACATATATACATATATACACACATATATATACATATATACGTATGTGTATACACATATGTGCGTGCGTGTGTGTGTGTATACATATATATATATATATATTTTTTTTAGAGACAGGGTTGCACTCTGTCACCCAGGCTGGAGTGCAGTGGTGCAATCATAGCCCACTGCAGCCTCAACTATCTCAGCTGAAGCAATTCTCTCACCTCGCCCTCTGAGTAGCTGAGACTACAGGCATGCATCACCTTCCCTGGCTAATTGTTCTTTCTTTCCCCCTCCCCTCCCCTCCCCTCCCCTCCCCTCCCCTCCCCTCCCCTCCTCTCCGCTCCCCTTCCCTTCCCTTCCCTTCCCTTCCTTTTTTTCTTTCGAGGCGGAGTCTCGCTCTGTCGCCCCAGCTGGAGTGCAGTGGCTGGATCTCAGCTCACTGCAAGCTCCGCCTCCCGGGTTCACGCCATTCTCCTGCCTCGGCCTCCGAGTAGCTGGGACTACAGGCGCCACCACCTCGCCTGGCTAGTTTTTTGTATTTTTTAGTAGAGACGGGGTTTCACTGGGTTAGCCAGGATGGTCTCGATCTCCTGACCTCGTGATCCGCCCGTCTCGGCCTCCCAAAGTGCTGGGATTACAGGCTTGAGCCACCGCGCCCGGCCTAATTGTTTTTTCTTTTTGTTCTTTTGGTTGAGATGGTGTCTCACCATGTTGCCCAGGCTGTTCTTGAATTCCTGGCCTCAAGTGATTCTCCTGCTTTGGCCTCCCAAAGTGCAGGGATTATAGGGGTGACTCTTTTTATCATCTCTGTCTAAAAAGATTAAGAAATATTGTACTAATCTTTGCAGATGTACATGTTATATTTGCCTCTCTGTGGTGAAATCCAGGCTCTTGAGAAGCGTTCAACACATAATTTAAGGATTAATTAAGAATAACTGCTAATAGGCTAGGCACAGTGGCTCACGCCTATAATCCCAGCACTTTGGGAGGCCGAGGCAGGCAGATCACCTGAGATCAGGAGTTCGACACCAGCCTGGTCAAAATGATGAAATGCCATCTCTACCAAAAATACAAAAATTAGCCAGGTGTGGTGGCACGTGCCTTTAGTCCCAGCTACCTAGAAGGCTGAGACAGGAGAATTGCTTGAACCCAGGACACAGAGAGTGCAGTGAGCTAAGATCACACCACTGCACTCCACGGTGGGCAACAGAATAAGACTCCATCTCAAAAAAGAGAGAGAGAAGGAAGGAAGGGAGGGAGGGAGGGAGGAAGGAAGGAAGGAAGGAAGGACCGCATAACCACTGAACTACCAATGAAATACCCTTGACAAACAATGGAGACACATATTCCCCCAGAACACCAACTAGATAAATGTATTAAATTCCTAGTGACTCAAATTACTGTGATAATGTCTCAGCACTGTTTGAAAAGGTCCACTGAATTCCAATTATATAAATATTAAGCTTTTATTCACCTGCCTAATGGGATTATCTGTCACCAGGGATCACATGATATTTTTTTCCCTCTCTTTTTCTGCAAAAGATGTTGCCAGTGCCTGCCTGTATGATTGGAGATGGAAAATCACCCTGACCAGATCATTGTGCCTTTTTTGCACTGAGAAAGCTTGAGTGATGACCAGGAGAAAGGTGAAAAGAGGCATTTTGTTTAAAGTCAGCTCCTGAGCTGAGACGTTGAGAGCATTTACATTAGGAGTCCATGGTCTTCTGGGAAGGGAGAGACGAATACTTCTTTCTTGCTCCCCAAGCTTGTTCCCTAAGATTTGCTTTCTGGTAGATTTGTAGATCTGGACCAGGTGATCCCAACCAAGGCCCAGATGTGAATAATGCAGCACAGTACCAAAAATAAGATGTGGGAGCCAAGAGCTGGCTCTGACCTCTAAATCAGAGCCCTGAGGAGCTCTGCAGAGCTGGAGGAGTTGGCCCTGCAGTCTCTACTACACCAGCCACCCTGGGGCCCCCTGCTACTTTTTATTTATTTATTTAGAGACGGAGTCTGGCTCTGCCGCCCAGGCTGGAGTGCAGTGGCACAATCTCGGCTCACTGCAACCTCCACCTCCCGGGTTCAAGCGATTCTTCTGCCTCAGCCTTCCAAGTAGCTGAGATTACAGGTGTGTGCCGCCACACCCAGCTAATTTTTGTATTTTTAGTAGAGACGGGTTTTCACCATGTTGGACAGCCTGGTATCAAACTCCTGACCTCATGATCCACCTGCCCTGGCCTCCCAAAGTGCTGGAATTACAGGTGTGGGCCACCATGCCCGGCCCCTGCTTCTTGAGTTACTATTATTGTGACTGGAAGGGCTGGACCCTTACAACTCTCACTTAGGATTCTTGCCTCTCAGGGGATGCATGTGCTTGAGGATCTACTGTGACTTTAAAGGGCTCTGCACCAGCAACCCTAATGATGGCAATCTCTACTTTGATTCTCTGGATAAAGACTTTGAAGACAGAAGCAATACTTACTTCTCCACAATACTTACAGAGCAATACTCACTTCTGCTCTTAGACCCAGGCCAGTGAGACCACTGCTGTGAATCCCACACTGGAAAGCGCCACACTTATTACTGAAACAACCACCAAATAAATGTATTAAAGAACACATAGGCCAGCCGCGTTGGCTCACGCTTGTAATCCCAGCACTTTGGGAGGCTGAGGCAGGTGGATCACTTGAGGTCAGGAGTTCGAGACCAGCCTGGTCAACACAGTGAAACCCCATCTCTACTAAAAATACAAAAATTAGCCAGGCATGGTGGCCCATGTCTGTAATCCCAGCTACTCAGGAGGCTGAGGTGGGAGAATTGCTTTAACCTGAGAGGCAGAGGTTGCAGTGAGCTGTGACCATACCACTGCACTCTAGCCTGGGCAACAGAGTGAAACTCATCTCAAAAAAGAAAACAAAAAACAAGACCAAAACACAGGGACAACTTTGTCATTCTAATGACCAAGCAGATGCAGAATGACCTGCCACCCTAAATGATCACTCCCGAGGCTAACATCATTGAGGCCCCAGGGAAATGATGGATTCTCCACATGTCCTGCAGATGTTCTTGAAACCAAAAGCCATCATGACCAAATATGGAGGTTTAAGGATATGCTGCTGCCAATGTCAGACAAATTCACTGCCTTGGAGTGCAGAGAGGCTCTTCAGTCCAGGAGTGCCTAGGTAAAAAGAAAGCACAAAGGGTCAAATCTTTGCACTCAGATAGATAGCATGAATGCAGTAGATCTTGCCTAATGGAATCATCATTGTCCAGGTAATGAGGACCTTCCATTTTCTGGCTTGTTTTCATGTTCCCAGTTAGGAGTACCTCTGAAGGAACTCAAGAATGACAGAGTGTTTGGAACAGCACTACGTAAAGCTGAATAATTCCTCTTACTCATAAACGTTCATATAGTCTGAGCATACTGAAATGGGAGAAGGAGTCTTTATTTTGGCAACTAGATGGACACTGAATGCTAGAATTATGCTGATTTTAGTTTCAAATATTAATATAAAATATACTTAAGTTCAAAAATTGAAATAAAAATTCAGCACTTAAAAATAATGTTGGGCCGGGCACGGTGGCTCACACCTGTAATCCTAGCACTTTGGGAGGCTGAGGTGGGTGGATCACCTGAGGTCAGGGGTTCGAAACCAGCCTGACCAACATGGAGAAACCCCCATCTCTACTAAAAATACAAAATTAGCTGGGCGTGGTGGCTCATTCCTGTAATCACAGCTACTCAGGAGGCTGAGGCAGGAGAATCACTTGAACCCGGGTGGCAGGGGTTGCAGTGAGCTGAGATCGTGCCATTGCACTCCAGCCTGGGCAACAAGAAGGAAATTCTGTCTCAAATAATAATAATAATAATAATAATAATAATAATAATAATTTTGATTTGAAATTGTAATATTCCTTAATTATCATTTGTAGTTCTCAAAAAATAAAAAAATTGTTCATGTTTTGATTTTTCATGTTTCTTTAATTTCCATTTTTTGATGAAAGTAATAATCAAATTTTGTATACTTTGTACACATTCATCATCAAATTTTGTACCCTTTGAATATAATTACATTTTATTATTTATGTATTTATTTTGTTTTTTTGAGACAGGGTCTCACTATATCTCCCAGGCTGCTCTCCAATTCCTGGGCTCAAGCAATCCTCCTGCCTCGCCCTCCCAAAGTGCTAGAATTACAGGCATTAACCACCACATCCAGCCACATTTTATTTTTTAATTCCAATGTCTTTACTGTCTATAGATTGCAAATTATTAGAAAATCGTAAAGGCAGCAATGAAATTTGTGTTTTATTGCAATGAGGATCAATGAGGATGATAAAAATTAATTGTTATAAATAATAACATTTATAAATTAAACATCTCTGTTTTTGAAACAGCAAACAGAGGATGGTACCCTATTTTTCTCCCTTTCTCTTCCTCTAGTTTGTTGTATGCATAGGGAAAAAATAGGATAATGAGGAAATAATCTCTTTAATTTCAAACAATATCAGCTTTGCCCTTATCAACCAGAACTTTTAAATTGAATTAATTTTAAGAGCTTGATTTACCAAAAGTACTCTTTTAATTCCCCACTTCACTTATTTACATTCCTCTTTCTAAAATGAATACTATAGAAAAGAATGAAAAGGAAGCTTAGTGGGGGCCAATTCAAATAACACCTGTAAGGAGGCATGTATGATATACAAACAACAGGAAGTGGATTATACATAGGTCACATTTTGGTGCATTATTTTTCTTAGCATTCTTGGAACCCACTGTAATTCACACCTACATAAATCTGTCAACAATACTCCTGGTAGGAATGTAATTTGGGAAGGGTTTATGGAAAATATGCAAGGTATATTCAGAGCATTGTAAATAATAAGGGTAGCAATTGGGTAGCTAATTTATAATGAGTTCTTCTTTCGTATTGTCACTATTGTTTTATTTAAATTATTTCCTTTAATCCTTTTTGTTTTTCTTTTTTTTTGAGACGGAGTCTTGCTCTGTTGCCCAGGCTGGAGTGCAGTGGCACAATCTCGGCTCACTGCAAACTTCGCTTCCTGCGTTCATGCCATTCTCCTGCCTCAGCCTCCCAAGTAGCTGGGATTACAGGTGTGTGCCGCCATACCCAACTAATTTTTGTATTTTTAGTAGAGACGGGGTTTCACCATGTTGGCCAGGCCAGTCTTGAACTCCTGACCTTGTGATCCGCCTGCCTCGGCGTCCCAAAGTGCTGGGATTACAGGCATGAACCACCAAGCTTGGCATTATTTCATTTAATTCTTACTCTAGGGAAAGGTACTATTATTTTCTCCACTTTAGAGAAAACCAAAGCCAAAGATACTAAGTATTTTGTATCGAGTTTCACAGCTGGTAAATGGAGGTGAGGTGCAAACCCAAACAATCTTATTGTGAAACTTCCACTTTTGAGAATTAAATTAGGCCCTAGGGTCTGGCCTTGCTTGCGATGCTGCCTCTGACATTTATTAATTGTGTGACTTCAGGAAATGATACTTTCTCAGCCTAGATTTTCTCATTTGTAAAATGACAATAGCATCTTAGGTTTATGTGATCATTAAAAGAGATAATGTAGGTAAAGTTCTTTGTAAAATATCTGGTACTAGAGTAAGTGCTCAATAAATGTTACTTATAACTATATTATTATTTTTAACTGCTTTTTATAATACTTTGAACATATTGATGCTCATTGATCTAGTAAATCTACATTTTGGAATCTATTATGGATATGCAGACAAATGCATGTACAAGGATGTTCTCTGAATTTCTATAAAAATCAGATTTTAGAAAAAAATTAACTATGTAGCAAGGGGGAAATAATTAAATAAATGACTCCATATGATGGACTGTTAGCTGACATGAGTCCATGCAAGGTGGCCCATGCCTGTAATTCTAGCACTTTGGGAGGCCGAGATGGGAGGATCACTTGAGCCTAGGAGTTTGAGACCAGCCTGGGTGATATAGCGTGACCCTATCACTACAAAAAATGTAAAAATTAGCCTGGTGTGGTGGTGCTCATCTGTATTCCCAGCTACTAGGGAGGCTGAGGCAGGAGGATCCCTTGAGCCCAGGAGTTCAAGGCTGTAGTGAGCCATGATTATGCCACTATACTCCAGCCTTGGCCGCAGAATGAGACCCTCTCTCAAAAAAAATAAATAATGACTTCTCTACAAATGGATTCATAATATACATTCTATTTCTAAATACAATTATAATTTAAATTTACAATATGGCCAGGTGTGGTGGTTCACACCTGTAATCCCAGCACTTTGGGAGGCCGAAGTGGGCAGATCACCTGAGGTTGGGAGTTCGAAACCAGCCTGGCCAACATGGAGAAACCCTGTCTCTACTAAAAATACAAAATTAGCCAGGCATGTCAGCATGCGCCTATAGTCCCAGCTACTCAGGAGGCTGAGGCAGGGGAATCACTTGAACCCGGGAGGCAGAGGTTGTAGTGAGCTGAGATCATGCCATTGCACTCCAGCCTGGGCAACAAGAATGAAACTCCATATCAAAAAAAAAAAAAAAAAAAAAAAAAAAAAAAAAATTTACAATAGAAAAGAAACAAGTGAAATGGAAGAAATTCATTTGAATTTGAAATTCAAAATCAGAGCGTATTTTCTCAAGTCAATGGTAGGTGAATTAGAAAAAAAAATCAGAGCATATTTCTTTACCAAAAGAGATACTATTTCCTAAAAGATTTATCTTAACAATGAATTTGTGGAAAACATAGAAGAATTGGAGTCAGTGTGTTTATTTAATAAAATCTTTACAGTTTACCTGTTAACAGTCTTCTAGAAAAAGATCGAAGACCTTAACATTCCTGTAATTCCTGTTAACTTTGTTATTCACATTATTATTATTTGTATATTGTATAATTTTTAACTTTTATTTTCTACTCTATTGATACAAACTAGAAATTTTAATAAATTTCCATAGGAACTTAGTGTCATTTCTCCGATTTAAAAGAGTCAATGCTCACTGCTAGTTTTTTTACTATAATTTCTGTTTCTGAATGCTTCACTTTGGTTAATCTCTTAATCAGCTGGTCTTCCTTAACAAGTAATTCTTTTTTTTTTTCCTTTTAGACACAGGGTCTTAGTCTGTTGCACACTGGAGTACGGTACCACAATTATGTCTCATTGCAGGCTTGATTTCCCAGGCTCAAGCAATCCTCCTGCCTTGGCCTCCCAAAGTGCTAGGATTACAGGCAGGAGCCACAATGTCTGCCCTAGTTCTTTTAATGAATCTTGCATTACCAAATTTTTTTTTTTTTTTTTTTGCCCTAGTTCTTTTAATGAATCTTGCATTACCAAATTTTTTTTTTTTTTTTTTTTTTTTTTTGAGACAGAGTTTTGCTCTTGTCTTCCAGGCTGGAGTATAAATGGTGTGATCTCGGCTCACTGCAACCTCTGCCTCCTGGGTTCAAGTGATACTCCTGCCTCAGCCTCCCGAGTAGCTGGGATTACAGGCACCTGCCACCACTCCCAGCTAATTATATATTTTTAGTAGAGATGGGGTTTCGCCACACTGGCCAGGCTGGTGTTGAACTCCTGACCTCAGGTGATCCACCTGCCTTGGCCTCCCAAGGTGCTGGGATTACAGGCATGAGCCACCATGCCTGGTGCCTAATATTTTGTATTTATGAAAATACACACTTCTGCTCTTGAATAACATCTTCTCTGAATATGTTATTCCTGGATCACAGTGTATATGTTTAATATTTTGGGGCCACATGCTATTTCCCTTTTAGAGGATTGTTTTAATTATCCATTGCTGTGAAACCAATTACTGGAAATTTTCGCCTCTTAACACAGCAAATCTTTATTATGATATGCGGAGGATCAGGAATCTGGTAGCAGCTCAGCTTCAAGGTCTGGCTCAGGATCTCTCATGATACTGCATTCAAGCTGTGGGCTAGGGCCGTAGTCACGTCAAGGGCTGGCCAGAACTAGAACTTCCACTTCCAAGACGTCTCACTCATGTGGTGGTTGTTGCAAGTTAGTTTCTCGTTGGCTGTTTGTGAACTATTTCAGTTCCTTATCATGTTGACCTTTGCAGAGCAGCTGGGTTACACCAGGGTGACTGGTCCAAGGGAGAATGAAGTGAACCAGGACAGAGGCTACAGTGTCTTTTTTTTTTTTTTTTTTGAGATGGAGTTTCACTCTTGTTGCCCACGCTGGAGGGCAATGGCGCCATCTCGGCTTACCGCAACCTCTGCCTCCCGGGTTCAAGCGATTCTCCTGTCTCAGCTTCCCGAGTAGCTAGGATTATAGGCATGTGCCACCATGCCCTGCTAATTTTTTGTATTTTTTTAGTACAGACGGGCTTTCTCCATGTTGATCAGGCTGGTCTCGAACTCCTGACCCCAGGTGATCCGCCCGCTTCGGCCTCCCAAAGTGCTGGGATTACAGGCATGAGCCACTGCACTTGGCCTACAGTGTCTTTTATAACATAGTCCTGGGTGTGACATACCATCACTTCCACGGGATCCTATTGGTCACACAGACCAACCCTGTTAAAATGACTACACAAGGATATAAACACCAGGAGGCAGGAATCATTGAAGGTCATTTTAGACTTTGGCTACCATTGCCCTTTTTTCCTTCTGGCATTGAGTATTGCCACGGAGAAGTCGCATTAGGCCAAAGTTTTCTCCTTTTGATGGCAGTTTATCTATAAAATCTAGATGCCGAGAAAAAAAGTCTTTATTCTTGAACCTCATTAGCTTGTCTGTGAGTTGAATGTCCGAAATCAAATTTTCTTCGAGGTGATATTTTGTTCTGCAGATTCAGTTTTTGGCTCATTTCAGGGATATTTCTTGAATTGTATCTTTGAATAAAACTTTCTTTACATTTGTTGAGTTTCCTTCAAGAACATCAGTTATACTTAGATTCTTTTCATATTGAATTCCTTTAATCTTTATCTTTTTCATTATGCTTTCATTATGACTGTCTTCTTATTTACCATCAGTTGAAAAGTTTTGCACTAATATTGTTTTGGTCCTTATTTTTTTTTTCTTTAGGACTGCAATATTTTACTTGTTTTCAGAACATCATTATGTTATTTGATCATTTTGTCTGAGAGATTTTCTCAGCTCATGTTTTTGTTAAGCTATTTTATAGTATAAAATAATCGTTAAAATACTTTCTTCTATTCTATAATACAGGGTCCTAGATATCTCCCAGTATTATTTGGTTAAACTAAAGGGAAAATATATGTAAACAATATTAAATAGCACTTTATAACTTTCAATTCTCATAAGTCTGAGGCACTTGGAAAAGAAGTGCTTTTTTTCCTCTGCCCTTGTGAACATGACAGGGTAATGGATGATACTTAAATAACCAAGTAACTCCGTAGCCCCTCCAGTTCTGACATGTAAGTAGGAATTCAGAAAAGACAACCTGGGTACAGGTTTGGTGAAAGAAAATTGTCATTAATGTCTAATACCTTTTTTACCTTTACATTCTTCTTACAACACATTTTTGTAGATTATTCAAATTTTTTTGTTGGCATTTTTCCATACTAAATATTGTTTAAAATAAGTAAAACCAACAGGAGGTTTTGGGATATCGTTTTAATTCCTAAATATTAGACATGTAGTTGATTTTTACTTTGTCCATTTTATGTCCATGTGCAATTTTAAATATATTTAGTATATATTTCCATAATTGTTTTAGACATATAAACAGATATGTATACATATTTTAAAACACTCACACATACATGTATCTTGGAGCACATTAGAGATACTTTCTAACACCTGCTTTTTTCACTTATTGATATTGAAAAATTTTCATCTCAGAACATATTTATTCAATTGTTTTAAAAAGTATCAGGATTTAGTTACCTTGTTCTCTGCAGACATTTGTTTCCATTTATGCATATATGCTGTATGGCTGCAACACTTATCTTTGTTCATATATCTATGTGTGCAGATATGAAAGTAGGTCTATAGGACAAAGTCTTAGGAGGAATTCATGAAATTCTTAATGTACGTTAGCTGTGATTTGTGAGGCATCATTCTCTAAGAGGGACTTTACCTGTGTCCTTTGAAAGTGGGTGTATTAGTCTGTTTCCATTACTATACAGGAATGCCTGAGACTGGGTAATTTATAAAGGCAAGAGGTTTATTTTGGCTCACGGTTCTGCAGGCTGTACAGTAAGCGTAATGCTGGCATCTGCTTCTGGTAACAACCTCAGGAAGCTTACAGTCATGGTGGAAGCTGAATAGGGAGTTGGTGTATGACATGGCAAGAGAGAGAGAGAAAGAGAGAGAGAGAGCGCAAGAGAGGAGGAAGTGCCAGACTTCTTTAACCAACCAGCTTCCATGAACTAATAGAATGAGAATTCATTCATTATCATCTGGAGGGCACCAAGCCGTTCCTGAATGATCTACCCCTGTGACCAAAATGTCTCCTGCCAGGCCCCACCTCTGGGGATCACACTTCAACAGGAGACTTGGAGGAGACACACACCAAACCATATTAGTGGGCAACTCAGATTTTAGTGGCGTTTATCATATTTGGGGCCCTTCTTAACAACACCTGGAAGTCTCTGAAAATTGTGGGGTTTTTTCTATCTTTTTATATGATATTGTTAAATTGGTCATTCAAAAAGACACAAAAAATTACTACTGTACTGCAATTCTGTAATTAATAAACTAGGTACAATTTATTATACATCCTGAATATTGGTGGCATCCCACTCGGTTTACCCCAGGAATGAGCCACATATGGACCTGTGCAGAAGATGGTTTTTTTGTTTGTTCATTTGTTTGTTTTGAGATGGAGTCTCGCGCTGTCGCCCAGGCTGGAATACAGTCGCACGATCTCAGCTCACTGCAACCTCTGCCTCCCAGGTTCAAGCGATTCTCTTGCCTCACCTCCTGAGTAGCTGGGATTACAGGTGCCCGCCACCATGCCTGGCTAATTTTTGTATTTTTAGTAGAGACGAGGTTTCACCATGTTGGTCAAGCTGGTGTTGAACTCCTGACCTCGTGATCTGCCCGCCTCAGCCTCCCACAGTGCTCGGATTACAGGTGTGAGCCATGGCGCCCAGTCCAAAGATGTTTTTTAGCACAGCACAGGTTCTGCCATTCATGTTATTCAGGAGCAGTCTAGATCCTAAAGTGAGGGGCTGCAATTAAAGACTGAGTAAAAACTGGCAGAGCAATTTCCTGCATGGAACACTGCTGAGAGTGGGATCTTCTGCTTGCTTCTTACAGATAATAGCAATATTAGTACTTTGCTTAGCTTATAGTAAGCATTCAGTCAATGTTAACTAAGCATTTTATGTGCATTATATCATCTGCCACTACCACAATCCTATGAGGTAGGGCTGTGAAAATCCCATTTGATAAATACACAAACCTTTGTCACTGCTAATATACCTAGTGAATGGCAAAGTTGGAATTTGAACCCTGGTCCTCTGACTTCATAGATCGGACAAAGGACATGTTTTCGTCTACATCAGACATTGGCCCCAAAATGGCACACCTCTGCACGTTCAACAGCAGTGGTGGCATTTTCAGCAAACACTGGCATCACAGCTGCTGCTTTGCAGACTGGAAGTGATCTGAGTCATATCTAATAACAAGAACTAGACCCGGTTGCTCATGAAAAATAGTCTCTAGTCCCTCCTAGAACGATTCTGGAAGGCTATGGGAAAACCGGAGTTCCCAGAGGATAGAAGGAGCAGATCTGGGGTTATACACATTTGTGGCTGCCTTTGCCCATAGTTTTGCCCAAGGCCTGGCTTTCCTAAGTGTACATATGTACACAGGTACAGCTCCTGATGCATGTGAAAACCAAGACACGTAGACCATACGTGACTACAAGGGTGTTGACTCTCAACACTTTCTCAGTCGGGTATTGGAAAAACTTGTAGCTGAAATAAGATAAACAGCTCTGTACTTGTTCTCTTTATTGTCCTGGCTCTGATTCACCTGCTGATCCTTTGAAACTCTCATACCAGTTTATATCCCAGGCTGAGCCATACAGCTTCAAGCCAGGTTGGGAATTTCCTGATATGGGGTTAAATATAGAAACTGTGTAGAATTCTCAGGTTCTGTCTACAGCTGTTCAAGGTTCAGTGAAACACTCACTACATCATGCCTAATTATCTATATATATCTGCATCTATTTGTTACAGTTCACTCTGTGTGCTTGGCAGGATTCTTCTTTTGCACTCAGCAAAAGGTCTTTTCCTTTTCACTGATAGAGAAGTTTTAGTTTTGATGTTTTTTGATGTCTTGCTTTTGAAAGAATGTTCCAGGGCTGAGTGCTTTATGAGGGCTCTTTCCCACTCTGTAAAAGCAGTTTACTTCAAAGTTATTTGGGGAATTATTCAATGTCAGTACCTTAAGTCTATAGCAGCCCCATTATTTATAATTATTACATAGCCTGACGCAAGAAACACATTTGCATGCCGACAGAAAATTATTAGCAATGAAGATTTGGAGTTTGATTGGTTTAGGTTCTAATCCAAAACCCTGTTCTTCCGAACCTTGGACAAACTAACTTCTCTAATACTCAATTTTCTTCACTTTTTTTTTTTTTTTTTTTTTTTTGAGACGGAGTCTTGCTCTGTTGCGCAGGCTGGAGCGCAGTGGCCAGATCTCAGCTCACTGCAAGCTCCGCCTCCTGGGTTTACACCATTCTCCTGCCTCAGCCTCCCGAGTAGCTGGGACTACAGGCGCCCGCCACCTTGCCCGGCTAGTTTTTTGTATTTTTTAGTAGAGACGGGGTTTCACTGTATTAGCCAGGATGGTCTTGATCTCCTGACCTCGTGATCCGCCCGTCTCGGCCTCCCAAAGTGCTGGGATTACAGGCTTGAGCCACCGCGCCCGGCCAATTTTCTTCACTTTAAAGTTACGATTAAATGACAAACTGCAACAGTTCCAAAAAGATCCCCCCCTTTCTTTTACGTGTTGGAAATACTTACAAGGAGACTGTTCCATATTTTATTTATGTATTAAGATCTTTTCTTGGCTGGGCGCGGTGGCTCACGCACGCCTGTAATCCCAGCACTTTGGGAGGCCAAGGCGGACGGATCACTTGAGGTCAGGAGTTCGAGACCAGCCTGGTCAAACTAGAGAAACCCCATCTCTACTAAAAGTACAAAAATTAGCCAGGTATGGTGGCACATGACTGTAATCCCAGCTACTCAGGAGGCTGAGGCAGGAGAATCGCTTGAACCCAGGGTGGGCCAGAGGTTGCAATAAGCCAATATTGTGCCACTGTACTCCAGCGTGGGTGACAGAGCGAGATTCCATCTCAAAAACAACAGCAGCAACAACAAAACTTTCTTCTTTGGGGAAAGTAGTGTTGGGAAATAAAATTTTCGAGGCTGTTAGAAAACTTTAGCTTCCCTGAAATTTACAAATCTTTGTGTTCTTTGAGTACCAATTGCTTGTGACAAAAATTTTAAAATTTAAATTTACTCAGAGATTTTATTATCAGGTAATTTTCAGTCTGGCAATGATTTTCTCAAAACATAGACTTCTTGAATATTTTGGCATTTAAAAAAATACATGAGAATATGAGGTGGTTTTCGTTTGTTTGTTTTGTTTTGTTTTGTTTTTTGATGATGCCTTGCTCTGTCACCCAGGATGGAGTGCAGTGGCACATCTCAGCTCACTGCAACCTCCGCCTCCTGGGTTCAAGCGATTTTCCTGCCTCAACCTCCTGAGTAGCTGGGATTATAGGCACCCACCACCATGCCTGGCTAATTTTTGTATTTTTAGTAGAGATGGGGTTTCACCATGTCAGCCAGGCTGGTCTTGAACTCCTAACCTCAGGTGATCCGCCCACCTCAGCCTCCAAAGGTGCTGGGATTACAGGTGTGAGCCACTGTGCTCAGCCTGAGAAATTTATTTAAAAGACGGAGACAGGCTGGGCGCGGTGGCTTACACCTGTAATCCCAGCACTTTGGGAGGCGGAGAGGAGCGGATCACCTGAGGACGGAGTTTGAGACCAGCCTGACCGACATGGAGAAACCCCGTCTCTGTTAAAAATACAAAATCAGCCAGGTGTGGTGGTGCCTGCCTGTAATCCCAGTTACTCGGGGGGCTGAAGCAGGAGAATCGCTTGGATCCAGGAGGTGGAGGTTGCGGTGAGCCGAGATCACGCCATTTTACTCCAGCCTGGACAACAGGAGCGAAACTCTTGAACTCAAAGAAAAAAAAACAAAACAAAACAGAGATGGTGATTTAAGAACTAATTGCAGGTTGAGCATGGTGGCTTACACCTGTAATGCCAACATTTTGAGAGGCAAAGGCAGTAGGAACACGTTAGCTCAGGAGTTTGAGATTAGCCTGGGCAACAAAGTGAAATGTCATCTCTACTAAAAATCAAAAAAATTACCTGGGCGTGGTGGCATGTGCCTGTAGTCTCAGCTACTCAGGAGGCTGAGGCAGGAGGGTCACTTGAGCCCAGGAGTTAGAGGCTGCAGTGAGCTATGATCACGCCACTGCACTGCAGCCTGGACAACAGAGCAAGACCCTATCTAAAAAAAAAAAAAAAAAAAGAAAGAAAAGAAAAGAAACAAGAAAAAAAGAAAGCACTAATAGCAGATATATTTTTATTGTGGTAATATATACATAACATAACATTTAGCCTGGGCAGCATAGTGAGACCCCATTTCTACAAACAATCACTAAAACAAAGAAACCCAGCCAGGTGTGGTGGTACGTGCCTTAGTCCCAGCTACTTGGGAGCCTGAGGTAGGAGGATCACTTGAGCCCAGGAAGTTGAGGCTGCAGTGAGCTATGATTGAACCACTGTACTCTAGCCTGGGTGACAGAATGCAACTCTACCTCTAAAAAATATATATACCACATAAAATCTACCATATACCATTTTAATGATTTTTAAATCTGTAGTTCAGTGGCAAGTGGCATTAAGTACATTCACATTGTTATGCAGCCATCACCACCATCTATCCTCAGAACTTATTTCATCCTCTCAAACTGAAATTCCACACCCGTTAAACAATAATTCCTCGTGCCTCCCTTTCCCCAGCCCCTGGCAACTATTTGATTTTCTAATGGCAGATAATTTTAAAGACAAAGCAAACACAATGGTGTTTCCATAGCTGGTGGCAAGACTTGTATTTCTGCTCCAGGTCTGTGTCATTTCTAAACTATCCCACTGAAATATTAATTCAATTTATTCATAAGGATATTGCGGAGGAATGCCCAGTTTGACCGGATCACCTGGGACCAGCCAGTGCTGGGCAGCCCCCAGTCCCTTGGTAGGTACTGTCAGGGGCTGGGCCACCTGGCTGCAACCCCACCAACTTCTGCTGCTTTTGAGAAATCAGTCCTGGACAGGTGCAGTGCCTCACACCTATAATCCCAATGGCTTGAGGCCAAAAGTTCAATACTGGCCTGGGCAACATAGAAAGACCCCATTTCTACAGAAAATTTAAAAATTAGCCAGGCAGGTCAGGCATGGTGGCTCACACCTGTAATCGCCACACTTTGGCAGGCCAAGGTGGGAGGATCATTTGAGTCCAGGAGTTTGAGACCATCCTGGGCAACATGGTGAAACACAATCTCTACAAAAAATACAAAAATTAGCTGGGCATGGTGGCATGCACCTGTAGTCTCAGCTACTTGGGAGGCTGAGGTGGGAGGATCACTGGAGCCCGGGAGGGCAAGGCTGCAGCGAACTGTGATGGAGCCACTACACTCCAGCCTGGGTGATAGAAAGAAACCCTGCCTAAAACAAAACAAAAAAGCTGGCATGGTGGTGTGCACCTGTAGCCCCAGTTACTGGGGAGGCTGAGGTGGGAGGATAGCTTAAGCCTAGGAGTTTGAGGCTGCAGTGAGCTATAATCATTGCCTGAGGGGCACAGTGAGATAGTGTCTCAAGAATAAGTAAATACATACATACATACATACATACATACATACATACATACATACATAAATACATACATAAATGAAAGAAAAGAAAAAGAAAAAACAGAGTCAATCAGTCTCAGTCTTGGTATCTTGTCAGCCTCCGACTCTTTCAAGCCTTGAATTTCAGGCGGAGGATTCCAGCGGGTTTAATACCCATCTGCAAATGTCAGCTCAGTTTCCATTCCACCAGGAATTTACTATTCAGCAACCCAACCCTGTTTCGTTCAGCCCAAACAATGACCTAGTAAAGGCATACCAGATCTTGGGTGCGTATCTGTAAAATGAAGAGGGTGAATTAGGTAATCTCAAAGGTATTTTGCAGCCCTGAAGTTGCTACTCTCTGTTTAAGAAAAACAAATAGTGATCCTAATGTAATAGGCTAGATAAGATTTTTCTGCAAAAATTCCCTCTCTTACTAGCATTTGTCATGTTGTGATGTAAATACAAATGCTAAAAGCATTATGTTTGGTTTGAAAGTTCAACTAATGGTCAGCAAAGGGTTAATTGTAAGTCAACACAAGATTGGGGGTTTGGAAATGTAAGAATTTAGAAGAAAAGATAATCCGTTAGTCAGTACAAAGAATTTCATATCCTGAATATAATCCTGAAAAAATTGAATATCTAGGGGCCTTTGACAGACTATTTTTTTTTCTTTGCATGAAACAGTTTTGACTTTCACTCTAATGCAGCCTTAGTCTGGTTGAAGGCAAGTAGCTTGCTATTTGATAGGGCTATTTGCATTTCAAAGCTAATCAGTATTAAATAATCGGTTGGCAAAAGAAGAGTAAGGTCATTGTGTGTATTTTATTATTGTGTAAACTTGGATTATTGTGTAAACTTGGGAAAACAAGTTGAGAGTCTGAGAAAGCTCAAATTCTAACAGATAAGAAAGTGTTTTGTGTAAAAGGCTTCTTAATGAGTGAGTTACTCTTCGTTTCTCTGACTTCCGCAGAGTCAGGAAGATCACGTGACAGCTAGGCTTTATAAGGAAGTAAAAACAACTGGTGAAGAGAAAAAACCATTTATTTTCAATACTGAAGGTAAAAGAACTTCTTAAATATTTCGCTTTTATTCCTCTGTAACTTTTGAGAACATTTAATAGTTTTAATTAATATTTAATATTAAATTATACTATTTTATTGGGCAATTCATATCAAACTTGATTGTAACTCTAATTTAGTGGTTGTTAACCCTGGCACGTTAGAATCTCCAAGAGAAAAGAAAAATATTGATGCTGGTTCCTGCCCCAGAGAGTTGATGTAATTAATTTGGGTGTGGTCTGGTCATCAGTATTTTCTAATAATTCCCAGGGGATTCTCCTGGGTTGAAAGTTGAGAACCATCCGGGCGCAGCACTTTGACTCATGCCCGTAATCCCAGCACTTTGGGAGGCTGAGACAGGTGGATCACAAGGTCAGGAGTTCGAGACCAGCCTGGCCAAGATGGTGAAACCCCATCTCTACAAAAAATACAAAAATTACCCAGATGTGGTGGTGGACGCCTATAATCCCAGCTACTCGTGAAGCTGAGGCAGGAGAATCGCTTGAACCCAGGAGGCAGAGGTTACAGCGAGCCAAGATCATGCCACTGCACCCCAGCCTGGGTGACAGAGCAAGACTGTCTCAAAAAAAAAAAAAAAAAAAAAAAAAAAGAAGAAAGCTGAGAACTATTATCCATTATTATAATTTATATCGTGAGCATATCCTCCTCTGCAAAATAAGACCTCAGTGACTCTCCCACTGTTTATAGTATGGTCTTGAATTTTAAATGCAACTTTAAATTGGTTTAAAAAAATAAATAAAAATTAGAGGTGCAGCGACTCCCACCTGTATAATGTCAGCACTTTGAGAGGCCAAGACAGGAGGATTGCTTGAGCCCAGGAGTTTGAGTCCAGCCTGGGGAACATAGTGAGACCCTGTCTCTACAAAAATTTAAAAAATTAGCCAGGCATGGTAGCCTGTGCCTGAGGGCCCAGCTACTTGGGAGGCTGACATGGTAGGACTGCCTGAGCCCAGAAAGTTGAGGCTTTAGTGAGTCACTGCACTCCAGCCTGGATAACAGAATGAGGCCAAAAAAGAAAAAATTAGAGCACATACCAAAGTATATGTGTGTATGTATATGCATATATGTGTGTGTGTGTATATATCTACATATATATACACATATTATTATACACATGTGTATTCAAATTGTTTAGATGTGTTATTTTTATCAATATGTTATCTGTATTGCAAAACAGAAAAAAAGACATTTATAAAGCTATGAATAATTAATAAATAATTTCTTCCTATACTCCTTATCATCCTTTTAGCCACTTCACTTTGGAAACAACTGTTCAATAGGATAAAGAATACATTCCAGGCTCGGCACGGTGGCTCTAATCCCAGCACTTTGGGAAGCCGAGGTGGGTGGATCACCTGAGATCCCGAGTTCGAGACCAGCCTGGCCAACATGGTGAAACCCCGTCTACTAAAATACAAAATTTAGCTAAACGTGGTGGTGCATGCCTGTAATCCCAGCTACTCGGAAGGCTGAGGCATGAGAATCACTCAGGCCTGGGATGTGGAAGTTGCAGTGAGCCAAGATCATGCCACTGCACTCCAGCCTGAGCAATAGAGCGAGACTCTGTCTCAAAAAATAAAATAAATAATAAATAAATAAATTCCATATCATAGAGTTCAAAATTTTCTCTAGACAAAATTTCATCTCCTTTTATTGTTTTTTATTTTTTTAATTTTTTTGTTGCTTTTTTTTTTTGAGACAGAGTATCACTTTATTACCCAGGCTGGAGTGCAGTGGCGTGATCTCGGCTCACTGCAACCTCTGCCTCCCGGGTTCAATCAGTTCTCTGCTTCAGCCTCCCAAGTAGCTGGAATCACAGGCATCCGCCACCATACCCGGCTAATTTTTGTATTTTTAGAAGAGACGGGTTTCACCATCTTGGCCAGGCTGGTCTTGAACTCCTGACCTCGTGATCCATCTGCTTCGGCCTCCCAAAGTGCTGGAATTAAAGGCATGGGGCACTGCACCCAGCCCATTGCTGATGTTTTCAAATCATCGTTATTTATTTTACTATCTTATGTCCACTTTCTCAGGGACTCTGATAAGAACTTGCAGGTAGAAAGTTTATCCAGCAGTGAAGGACATAGGATTGGGCAAAAGTAGTGCATTTCCAACAAAGCCCTTAGCCAGTCTCACAAACAGGAGCTAGGCTGATCCTTGAGGTGAGGGGGTGAGGCTCCATATTCCCACCCCTCACCCAGACATTCAGTAGTTATTCGATGTGGGCTGCCCCTGGGTAAGGTGGTTCTCTTTCATCCCGGAGAGCCATTATCACCAACAGTCATTGGGGAAATGAATACCTCATTCTAAAGAGGGACTCTGAGATGCTCACCATGCATCCTTGTATTCCACTGCATTCCTTGCATTCAAGGGCTTAGCACAGGCTGTTCCTCACTCTGGAATATTTTACCCTAAAATTTCACAGGCTGGGCTTCTGGTCTAGAAAAACTCTCTCAAAGGATGGATAGAATTTAGATAGACGGTAAACTCGATTAGCAGTGAGCTGATCTGTTATACGTTTCTGTCTTTCACACTGCTTAATACATACTAGGTCCTCAGTTCTAAAAATGTGTGTTTATATTATTATATATTAATTACATATATATGAGTAATTTCAATTAACATGCTGAGCAAGGCCAGGTGCGGTGGCTCACGCCTGTAATCACAACACTTTGGGAGGCCAAGGTGGGCGGATCACCTGAGGTCAGGAGTTCGAGACCAGCCTGGCTAACATGGTGAAACCTCAGCTCTACTAAAAATACAAAAATTAGCTGGGCATGGTGGCAGGTACCTGTAATCCCAGCTACTTGGGAGGCTGAGACACGAGAATCACTTGAGGCAGACGTTGCAATGAGCTGGGATTGCGCCACTGCACTATAGCCTGGGCAACAGAGCGAGACTCTGTCTCAAAAAAAAACCAAAACCAAAACAAATAAACAAAAAACCATGCTGAGTGTATAAATCGAATAGCTAGAGAAGACTGGACAAAGATTTCAGGCTGGTAGCAGAGCTGGAGGGAACAGAGGTAGCAGAACTCAAGACATGCTGGGGGTCAGAGAGAAAGTCCTTTTGGTGGGAGAGGAGTGCTCTTTTACAGGAACAAAGTGGCCAAGAGGATTAGCAACAGAAGGTAGGTCTGGAGATTCTTGTAGATTTTAAATAATATATTTTAGGTTGTTCATTGTATGAAATGAAGAACACATGAGATCTTGCTAAGGAAACACACTTCTAAGCATTGTTACTTCCAATCCCAGGACTTACATGGTTAAGTCTGAATTCCTCAACCAGACTTCCATTCTTAAATGTTCCAAGTCTCTCTTCATCCCTTAATCTTCTTGTTTTCCCATTCCTCTGACATCCCCACGTGGTCACTACATACCCTAGCAAATCCCCCAGTTGGAATTAATCTTCCCATATTCTCAAGGTACACTGTTTCACCCATGGCTATAGACCCTGTTAGTTTGCCAGTTGACTGAGTTCTTTGAGTAGATGTCATCGCAGGCACCAGACTGCGTGCATACAGAGAGTGTGAGCAGTGTCTTACTCATCTTTGTCCACGCTCCTTCCAGCACTCAGTAGAGAGTGGTATTCAGGGAAGGTCATTTGAAATAGTGATTTCTTATTATAAACCAGTGAAAAGGCTGAATGTTGTTTCCTCTTATAAACTGACATTAATACACATTGCAAGTAGGCCAACAGAAAAAAATGGCTTAATGGATGGTAAAAGGCACAGTTATATAAATTCCTTTGCTTGAAGAATTATTTCTACCTGAATCACAAGGTGTTTTCCATCTAACAAAACGAGTTGTGTTAAGTCTTCGAAATGTTTGACGGGGTGAAAAAAATTATGAGAAAGGTCAGTCACTATTAGGAAGAAAAGTTTTCCTACTGAGAGGAGAACCTGTCACAACTAGATTTTATGACCTTCCTGGCTTGGTTCTATTAAAGAAACACAACTTTTCTCTTGTCATAGTTTGATTTTTTTTTTCTTTGAGAAGGAGTCTCACTCTGCCGCCCAGGCTGGAGTGCAGTGGCGCAATCTCAGCTCACTGCAAGCTCCGCCTCCCAGGTTCACACCATTCTCCTGCCTCAGCCTCCCAAGTAACTGGGACTATAGAGCCCTGTCACCACGCCGGGCTAATATTTTGTGTTTTTAGTAGAGACGGGGTTTCACCGTGTTACCTAGGATGGTCTCGATCTCCTGACCTCATGATCCACCCACCTTGGCCTCCCAAGTGCTGGGAATACAGGCGTGAGCCACCGTGCCTGGCCAGTTTGATTTTTTTTTTTTTTTTAAGTGAAGGAATGGTCAGGATAATTATGGCATTATGTGGATTACAAAGATCATATTGTCAGCTGTGTTGGGTGCAGAACTGGACTTTATCCCTTTAGTTGATAAGCATTATCAACATTTACAAGACAGAAACCTTATATAGAAAGTCAGTATTTGTATTGCCTAGTTCATAGTTGGTTTCGAATCTCTACCTGTACTGTGCTTACATTTGATTACTAAGTATGCTTTCAAATCAGGAACAGAGAATCTCTGGACATGGAGGAAGCCACTAGACAAGGCCAATAAAAACATAAACCTGGGCTATTTTTAATGAATAATCAATAGGTATGAATGAGTAACAAATGAACAGTAATCTGGCCGGGCACAGTGAGTCATGTTTGTAATTCCAGCACTTTGGGAGGCTGAGACTGGCAGATCACCAGAGGTCAGGAGTTCAAGACCAGCCTGGCCAACATGGTGAAACCCTGTCTCTACTAAAAATACAGAAAAATTAGCTGGGCATGGTGGCATGTGCCTGCAGTCCCAGCTACTTGGGAGGCTGAGGCAGGAGAATTGATTGAACCTAGGAGGCGGAGGTTGCAGTGAGCCGAGGTCATGCCACTGTACTCCAGCCTGGGTAACAGAGCAAGACTCCATCTCAAAACAAACAAACATACAAACAAACAAATAAACATACAGTAATGTACTTGAAAGTGGAAAAATGTTTCTTAATCCCCCCTGGAGGGCTTTGGATAGGTGACAATGTCATACACACCCTTCTATGTCCCTCAGTAAATATACCCCGGAAGGGATTGCCCCCTGTAGAGCTCAACTCCAGAGACTATATGGAGAATGGCGCCTTTACGAGCTGGAGAACATGGCAGCCCTAGAAGGCATTCAATAATAATTTCTTTTTTCTTTTTGCGATAAGATCTTGCTCTGTCACTCAGGCTGGAGTGCAGTGACACGATCATGGCTCACTGTAGCCTTGACATTCCAGGCCCAAGTGATCCTCCTACCTCAGCATAAGTTTCTTTTTCTTTTTTTCTTTTTAATTTCTAGAGACAGAGGCTCCCTGTGTTATGCAGGCTGGTCTCAAACTCTTAGACTTGAGCCCTCTTCCCCCTTGGCCTTGTAATCCCCCTTGCTGGGATTACAAGCATGAGTCACCATGCCCAGCCAATAATGATGTTTTGAATGAAGGAATGAATGAATTAACAGGTCCATCTCTGGAAACAAAGGCAGAAGAGGTTGACAAAAGCCATTTTTGCAACCAGGACCTTTATTATAACATTAGTCTAAACAGTGGGGCCCATGAATAAGCATGACAATGCTATATTTACCATATCAGACACTCTTGAAAATGTGCGTCCGCAGATAGATCAGCTAAGAAAGAATAATTCTACATACAATCACTTGCAGATATGTTTCCTGATGGAAATACCAGGGACAAAGCTAACGTCAATATCAAGTCCAGAAAACGATTTTGAATGTTGGTAGTTTCCCTCTTCACATTCTGCTCTCTTCACTCTCCTATCCCTGAAGCACAGATGCTGTCCTTTAGTTTGAGTAAGTAAGAAGTGCCAGTGAGTCATATTAGCTATTTTTAATGCACAGACATGTGAGGGATCTGTTTGATGGAGGACTTGCTTGCCAGCAATTGAGTTTGAGAAAGACCAGGGCTTCAAGCCAGATTCTGGAGTGAGGCAGAAATGGGGACTAGACAGAAAAGATTGTAGGCTTTTCAGACTAGAACTGAGAAAGTGCAGATGCAAACTAGGGTTTAATTTGAGGAGTCATTTAGAGTAGGTGTTGATTTAGGAAGATCTAAAAGATGTAGAATTAATGGAAAGGTTAATGATGGGCCTCTTGAAGTGAGCGAATGATGACAGATTATGGGATACACTTAGCTCGTAATTATTATGTATTTTAATACCTAGGTGCTATAAAGTGGTAACTAAAAATAAATGGTCATATATTTTTAAATAGTAGATTTCTTCCCTTCCCTAAATTTTTAACCTTGTTTCATGAAAACAAACCTAATTGTAAAGGTAAAGGAAACTCACACCAAGCAGCAGACAAAGAGACTGTATTAATTCTTCAGTTCACAGTAGGGAAGTATTGCTTGAGATTAGAGGATTATTTGTTTGCTTATTTACAATATTAATTTATATATTTGGTTTCTTGCCTTACAGATAATTTAGTCAGAAATGGCAGCTACCTACCTTAAGACAACAAACCCACAATCTATAGCATTCTCCCACCCAGCAATCTCACATACCTGGAACCCAGATGGGAAACTAGAATAATCCCCCAAACCTTTACCCATATAAATAGGTGTTATAACATTCATGTGTTAAGTCAGTCAGTACTTTTCAACCGTAATAAACCACTCAAGCCCTTGCTCATTATTTGTTTACTTTAATTTTAGACATAATGATAATAAGCTTGGTTATCAGGGTTTATTTAGCCCACAGGAGACCACAGGAGCACGTGGCTGCACATTGCCTTGGCATGAACAATTATACAAGGGTTTTCACATCCATCATTAGCTGCTCAAGGCAGACACAGCAATAGCATCAAGAAGTGTCAGTTGAGTGCCTGACAGCCCCAAGAAGACAGAATAATTCTAAACAGTAGGCAGATAAACCACAAAAATAGACTAGTCTGTAGCCATGGTTGGAAAGAAAGAGAAAGACATATGTCACTATTCTCAGATGGCATCTCTAGCCAGACTCAGAACCCCACGTGCATAAAGAGGTTGTCCAGTCCAGGCTCCTGGTTAGCGCACAGTTCACATCAACAGTTCTCTTTTTGGGTGGTCAGATAGTTCTGCTGATGTTTTGGCAAGGAATCTGTGATGATTAATTTTATATGTGATTTTTTTTTTAATTTTTAATTTTTTTTTTTACCAGCACTCCTGATTTGAAATGGATTTTTTTTTTTTTTTTTTTTTTTTTTTTTTTTTTTTTTGAGACGGGCTCTCACTCAGTAACCCAAGCTGGAGTGCAGTAGCACAATCACAGCTCTCTGTAGCCTCAATCTCCCAGGCTCAAGCAATCCTTCCATCTCAGCCTCCCTAATAGCAGGGACTACAGGTGTGCACCACCACCCCCTGCTAATTTTTATATCTCTTTGTAGAAATGGTGTTCCTCTATGTTGTCCAAGCTGGTCTTGAACTCCTGGGCTCAAGCAATCTACCTGTCTCAGCCTCCCAAAATGTTGGGATTGCAGGTGTGAGCTACTGCACTGGGCTAATTTTACTTTCTTTAACTTGGCTGGGTCATGATACCCAGATATGTGATCAAATATTCTTCTGAATGTTTCTGTGAGCATGTTTGTGGATGATACTGACATTCAAGCTGGTGGACTTTGAATAAAACAGGTTAGTATTCCTTTTTTTTATTTGTGAGACAGGCTGATATGGTTTGGCTTTGTGTCCCCACTCAAATCTCATCTCCAACTGTAATCCCCACATGTTGAGGGTGGGACCTGGTAGGAGGTGATTGGATCATGATGGTGGTTTCCCCCACGCTGTTCTTGTGATAGTGAGTTCTCCTGAGATCTGATGGTTTAAAAGTGTGGCACTTCCCCTCATTCTCTGTCTCTCCTGCCACCTTATGAGGGAGGTGCTTGCTTCTCCTTTACCGTCCACCATGATTGTAAGTTTCCTGAGATCTCCCCAGCCATGCAGAACTGTGAGTCAATTAAACCTATTTTCTTTATAAAATATGCAGTCCCAGGTAGTTCCTTCCCCACACCTGCCCCCGCCACACACACACACACACAACCTCTGAGACAGAGTCTTGCTCTGTCGCCCAAGGTGTAGTGCAGTGGCACGATCTCAGCTCACTGCAACCTGCACCTCCCGGGTTAAAGCAATTCTCTTGCCTCAGCCTCCTAAGTGGGATTACAGGGGCATGCCACCACACCCAGCTAATTTTTGTATTTGTATTTGTATTTTCTTTTCTTTTATTTATTTTTTGAAATGGAGTCTTGCTCTGTGACCCAGGCTGGAGTGGAGTGGTGCGATCTTGGCTCACTGCAAACTCCACCTCCCGGGTTCACGCCATTCTCCTGTCTCAGTCTCCTGAGCAGCTGGGACTACAGGCACCCACCACTACACCCAGCTAATTTTTTGTACTTTTAGTAGAGACGGGGTTTCACCGTGTTAGCCGGGATGGTCTCGATCTCCTGACCTTGGGATCTGCCTGCCTTGGCCTCCCAAAGTGCTGGGATTACAGGCGTGAGCCACCATGCCCAGCCAATTTTTGTATTTTTAGTAGAGACAGGGTTTCACCATGTTGGCCAGGCTGATCTTGAACTGCTGACTTCATGATCTGCCCATCTTGGCCTTCCAAAGTGCTGGGATTACAGGCATGAGCCACCGCGCCTGGCCCCAGGTAGTTCTTTATAGCAGTGCGAAGATGGACTGATACACAGGGTCTCTTACTCTGTTACCCATGCTGGAGTCCAGTGGCACAATCTCAGCTCACTGCAGCTGTGACCTCCTGGAATCAAGTGATCCTCCCACCTCAGCCTTGTGAGTAGCTGGGACCACAGGCATGCGCCTCCATGCCCAGCTAATTTTTGTAGTTTTTGTAGAGATGGGGTTTTGCCACGTTGCCCAGGATGGTCTCGAACTCCTGAGCTCAAGGGATCCACCTGCCTTGGCCTCCCAAAGTGCTGGAATTACAGGTGTGAGCCATCAAGCCTGGCCCAGATTACTCTTCCTAATGTGGGTGAGTCTCATCCAATCAGTTGACGGCTTGAATAGAACGAGTTCCCTGCCACACAAGGGAATCTGTAGCAGATGACCTTGGGACTTGAACTGCAACATCAACTCTTTCCTGGGTCTTCAGCCAGCTGGTCTCGCCTGCAGATTTTAGACTTGCCAGCCTCCATAATCATGTAAGCCAATTTCTTTATAAACAAGTTACCTTATGTATATACACATCCTATTGATTCTGTTTCTCTGGAGAACCCTGCCTAATACAAAAATCCCTTTCCAAATTAGGACATGACACAGTGCATAGCTCTGGATGTGTCATTAAGTAAAAATTCATACTGAAAAAATGTTCTTTGTAGCATTATTTATAATAGCAACAAATTGAAATTAGCCTAGATATACATCAATAATGAATTGAATAAATGAATTATAAAACTACTGTGACTCCATAGAAAGCAATTGAGATACAACTATATAAAATGGTGGTGGTGATATAAAAACATAACCAAGGTAGATTGTTAGAGGAAAAAAATGCAATTTGTAGTGAAGTACACATAATCGGATCCCACTTATGTAGAAATTTATATAGTTGGAAAATAGTATAATAAAAATAGCTAACACTTACTGAGGGCTTCCTATGTGCATTCACTTCATTCATTCAATTCAACAAACATTTATTGCATGCTGTGCTGGGTGACAGGCACTCAGCAGTAAATTAGACCAGTGGTTCTGCCCCCAGAGGACATTTGGCCATGTCTATAAATATTTTTTGTTGTAGGTAGAAGTGGGCAGAAGCCAGAGATGCTGCTACACAACCCACAGTGCGCAGGACACCAGCCCCTCTTTCCTCTGCTGGAAATTACTCAGTAGTACAGAGGTTGAAAAACCCTAAATCAGGCTGGGTGCGGTGGCTCACGCCTGTAATCCCAGCACTTTGGGAGGCTGAGGTGGGTGGATCACAAGGTCAGGAGTTCAAGACCATCCTGGCTAACACGGTGAAACCCCGTCTGTACTAAAAATAATAAAAAAAAGTGCGTCCATCTCTTCCTTATATGAACTATTGTGAAGACTAGGGATAAAGTAAGTAAAGAGCCTGGATCTATCTGAAACACTCTTGTGAAGTGTTAACTATTATTTTTACTGTTTTCACCCATATTCTTGCATATGTTTAGTGTCTTACAGGAAGAGGTTAAAAAGTGAAGGGGTGGGGGCAATAGGGAGCAGGGAGAATATAATAAAGGTAATAAATAGAAGATAGGAAAGGGTAGTCCAAAAACAAGTGTCGGTTCCAGAACTTGCTTCCTAGTAAAGCAAGGTCCTCAGGCCATCTTTTCTGAACTTTGATTCCACTGTATTTTCAGTTTGTGAACAGTGATTTCAATCAGTCCATTTTAGCTGACAAACTCATACCATTTGAGAAGATTCATAACCCCAGAGAGAACTCTTACCAAGGAGGTATTAACGTGGCAAACACATGCGCAAACTCCAGATGGCTGAGCTGGACATGTTTGGGGGAATGTCTCTCTCCTGAGTGAGGAGGAAATGCTATATGGGAGGAAAACTAGAGTCTTTTGTGATAAAGGATGGTCAATCAGTCATAGGGTCACAAAGCCTGTCCTATAAATCATTCAACTTAAGAAGCATCTGGGACCCCCGAAAAGTTTTTTTGCATGTTTTTCAGATGAAGTTTCGCTCATTGTTGCTGAGGCTGGACTACAAATGGCTCACTGAGCCGCCTGGCCCAAAACAAAGCAAGGTACTGCATGGGCCGGGAATCAAACCCGGGCCTCCCGCATGGCAGGCGAGAATTCTACCACTGAACCACCCATGCACCATGGAAGTGTTGGGGAAAAGCAATAACATCATCGGAACACGACTAGAAGATGCTCTTTGTAGCTAGAAAGATAATAGATAACAGAGAAGGAAGATTATAATATTTTGGCCACTTGGCTGGGCATGGTGGCTTATGCCTGTAATCTCAGCATTTTGGGAGGCTGAGTGGGGAGGATTGCTTGAGCCCAGGAGTTCGAGACCAGCCTGGGCAACACAGGGAGACTCTTGTCTCTACAAAAAACTGAAAAAAAAAAAGAAAAAAAGAAAATGAGCCAGACATGGTGGCAACGCGTGCCTGTAGTCCTAGCTACTCAGGAGCCTGAGGAGGGAGGATTGCGTGAGCCTGGGGGGTCAAGGCTGCAGTGAGCTGTGGTCATGCCACTTGCACTCCCGTCTAGGTGACAGAGTGAGGTTCTGCCTCAACAACAACAAAAAAGTTGGTCACTTGAAGTACTGCTACTTATTGATTCATGATACAATTAAATGTTGCCTCTCCAGATTGTTTGGGGGAATTGGGGTTTTTTTTTTGGAGAATAAGATGCTCCAGATAGCTGTGTGACTACCTCTTGAATAAACACCAATTTTTTTAAAAAATGAATTCATTTATATGAAAATATAAATTGAATTAAATGCTATTTATATTAAATGCTTTCCTGCCTTCTTAAGTAGAATGTGCTGAATAATACCTTACTCAGTAGAGTAAGGTATTAGGTGCAGAGGACTCAGCACCGTGATAGCCATTGCTGATTATTGCAGTAGTGAACTGTGATTCAGTGATGTGGGACACACTGTCAAGGAAGTAAATACAATAAGAGCTCCACATACACAAAGTTCAGAAAAAAACAAAGCACAGGAGACTGTTTGCTTTCTAACTACTCGTTTCAGCCCTGGACTCTGGTGTACTTTCCAGCATGCCCCACTTCAGGAAGGATATTGGCAAAGTGGAGTATTCTAGCTAAGAAAAGAAGCTAGGATGGTAAAGGCTGTTGAAACAAGGTTCAGCCAGCAGAATGTCTGAAAGCGTTAGAGAAGCCTAACTTAGAAAGAGAAAACTTATGTATAAATATTTAAATGCTGGTAGTATTGTCTTGTGACGATGCCTTGGATAGAAATCTGTAAATATCAACCTGGTCTCTACTAAGACTACAAAAATTAGCCAGGCATGGTGGTGCAAGCCGGTGGTCCTAGCTACTCAGGAGGCTGAGGCAGGAGAATCGCTTGAACCTGGAAAGCGGAGGCCGCAATGAGCCGAGATAGTGCCATTGCACTCCAGTCTGGACAACAGAGCGAGACTCTGTCTCAACAACAACAACAAAAAAAAAAAAAAAAAAAAGAGAGAGAGAGAGAGAGAGAGAGACAGAGAGAGAGAGAGAGAGACAGAGAGAGAGAGAGAGAGAACTGTAAATATCTAATAGAATACTAAGACTAATTGGTAAAAATCATTGCAAAAAAGCAGGTTTGGGGCCGGGCACGGTTGCTCACGCCTGTAATCCCAGCACTTTGGGAGGCCGAGGCGGGTGGATCACCTGAGGTTGGGAGTTCGAGATCACCCTGACTAACATGGAAAAACCCCGTCTCTACTGAAAAACCAAAATTAGCCGGGTGTGGTGTCACATGCGTGTAATCCCAGCTACTTGGGAGGCTGAGGCAGGAGAATCGTTTGAACCCAGGAGGCGGAGGTTGTGATGAGCCTGAGATGGCGCCATTGCACCTCAGCCTGGGCAATAAGAGTGAAACTCCGACTCAAAAAAAAAAAAAAAAAAAAAAGCGGATTTTGATTCAATATGAAAGAAACTCTTTATAATTAATTTTGGTTCATAATTTGTGTGCAAGATCTTACTTGGTTTTGCAGGTAACAGAATAATGAGCGAACAGAAGTCCCAAACTCAAGAAAGACATTAACCTAGGGTAGCTAGAATGGAGAGTGCATGAGGCCAGGAGCAATGAGAGTTGGAGAAGCAAATGGGACTAGATCATGGAGGGCCTGGAAAGGTAGGATTGTTTTAAATAAGAAACTGGAAGTGATAAATCATTTTAAAGTATTTTTAACTCACATTTTAATTACAAAACTAATTAGTATAAAAGTAAAATAAGTTTATTAAAAATTTAAATATATCAAAATATGTTATGTGAAAGTGAAAGTTCACCCTAACCCCAATTTCCAGATTTACCTGTGAGTCGTTTAACCTGTGTCTTTTTTTGAGAGAGAGTTTCACTCTTGCCCAGGCTGGAGTGCAGTGGCGCCATCTCGGCTCACTGCAGCCTCCGCCTCCCGGGTTCAAGCAATTCTTCTGCTCCAGTCTCCTGAGTAGCCAGGATTATAGGCGCCCACCACCACGCCTGGCTAATTTTTTTTAATTGAGACGGGGTTTCGCATGTTGGCCAGGCTGGTCTCGAACTCCTGGCCTCAGGTAATCCACCTACCTTGGCCTCCCAAAGTGCTGGGATTACAGGCATGAGTCACTGTGCCTGGCCTGTTTTTTTTTTTTTTTAGATGGAGTCTCACTCTGTCACCCAGGCTGGAGTGCAGTGGCACAATCTCAGCTCACAGCAACCTCAGCCTCCCAGGTTCAAGTAGCTGGGATTACAGGTTCGTGTCACCATGCCAGGTTTTGTATTTTTAGTAGAGACGGGGTTTCACCATATTGCCCAGGGTGGTCTTGAACTCCTGACCGCAGGTAATTCACCAGCATCCACCTCCCAAAGTGCTGGGATTACAGGTGTGAGTCACCGCACCCAGCCCCTGCCCTGTGTCTTTACATAAATTTTATTGCTATGTGTTCCATATCTATAAAATGAGGTCATAATAGTCCCTACCCAATAGGGGCAACATGAGAATTAAATTAATTACTGCCAACTCCATAAAGGCAGGGATTTTGTTTGATTTAGGGTTTTCTTTTTTTTTTTTTTTTTTGAGACGGAGTCTTGCTGTGTCCCCCAGTCTGGAGTGCAGTGCTGCAATCTCAGCTCACTGCAAGCTCCGCCTCCCAGGGTTTCTGCCATTCTCCTGCCTCAGCCTCCCGAGTAGCTGGGACTACAGACACCGCCACTGCGCCCGGCTAATTGTTTGTATTTTCAGTAGAGACGGGTTTCACCGTGTTAGCCAGGATGGTCTCTATCTCCTGACGTCGTGATCCACCCGCCTCTGCCTCCCAAAGTGCTGGGATTACAGGCGTGAGCCACCTCGCCCAGCCTGGATACACTTATTTTACAGATGTAAAATTGGCTGTTTAGTAATTATTCAGGCCCCTAAATTTATTAAAGGGGAAACAAAAAAAAAATTGTAACCCATCATTAGATATCACTGTACCTGTGGGGAGAATGGAAGAGGAACATTTGTGATGGATATGTGCAAAAAAAAGAAAAAAAACTTCAAGAGCCATTGATGATTCTTTTAGGGAAAAAAAATGGAAGAATTCTGAATTAAGGTGAAAGGGCCAAGGAGTGTTGGGAGTGACTTTCCCTGACTAATACTGAGTCAGATTTACTTTGAAGTTGGAGCCATTAGACTTTTGAAAACCTATAGAAAAGAGAGTGGATGGTAGATAGGCAGCTAAAAAGTCTGATACTTTATTTTTGTATGGGCTTACTATTAAGATTATTGGGAAGTCGTATTTGGGTGGGAATATTTCTATATCCAATAGTTTATATTTGGGTGAGCTGACATTTAGATTGAATCTACAGTATTATTACTATACAGCTTTGAGATCTGAGTTTGTGAAGCACATGGTTCATAACATAAAAAAGAATGATTTGACGTCTCACAATTTTCATTATGAGAACTTGGATGAACAATATCTACAGTAATTTCTAAGTCTCACACCATTCTAGCCATACCCAGCCTGGGTGACAGAGTGAGACCCCATCTTCAAAAATACATACATAAATAAATAAAAGAAGAATAAAGAAAAGAAAAATGGAGATTTATTTGTATATGTGTGTGCAAAAATCGGGAAATTAAGACAAAATATTCTGAAAGTATGAATCACAAAATTATATTACTTGACATATGATCAGGATCACAAACTGAGATAAGAAAATTGTATTTTGAAAGATTCATGCTAAAAAAGTTGGGAAACTGTATAAATGATTACAGCATGAAATTTAAGAAAATAATAAGGCAAACAGTTTTATCCTGGATAAAACGTTTTTTGGTGGGATGGTGGGGGTTGGGGGGTGTTCTGGTGAAGACTAAGGAACCTGCTAGACAAATTCTAAAAGACCTGAGCTGTAACATATTTATTTATTTATTTGGATTTGAGTCTTGGTCAGGAGTGGTGGCTCACGCCTGTAATCCCAGCACTTTAGGAGGCCAAGGTGGGCAGCAGATCACCTGAGGTCAGGAGTTCCAGACCAGCCTGGCCACAGTGAAACCCCATCTCCACTAAAAATACAAAAATTAGCTAGGTATAGTGGCGTATGCCTGTAATCCTAGTTACTCGGGAGGCTGAGGCAGGCGAATCGCTTGAACCCGGGAGACAGAGGTTACAGTCAGCCGTGATCGTGCCACTACACTCCAGCATGGGTGACAGAGGGAGACTCTGTTTCACAAAAAAAAAAAAAAAAAAAAGATTTGAGTTTCACCATGTTGACTAGGCTGGTCTTAAACTTCTGGCCTCAAGCAACCTTCCTACAGGCGTGAGCTACTGCTCCTGGAAAGACTATATTTCTTTGAGTCGTAGAATTTAAAGACCATCTGGAAATAAAGTTGGCTTGGAGGGAGGATGAAGAGATTGGAGCTGTTCATGGAAAACAAAACACTACCACATTTTTTCCCTTGCTCTTCTGCCAATAAATATTAGTTGACCTCCTTCCTGCATTGGTCTCCCTCCTTGCCACCCCCAATTTATTTATTTAGATATTCTAAATGTGTGAGTAAACCTGAGAAAAATTTGACCTCATGAAACAATGTAATTTCCATTCTCAGTTCCTCTGAACCAGGGAGCCGTCTATATCCTCATTTTCAGAAGTAAGATTTGCAGAGAACTGCAAATCCATGTCCATCACCAGTGTAAAATTTATACAGATAGGAAACTACAAGTAGGTAGAGTTGTTGTTAAGTTCAGCTCTGTCTGATTTAGAAATGAATCTCGTGTTTGGATAATCTAGTCTTAGCTCATTCTATTTATTCAGCCAACTTATTTCCTGCACAGATCCCTCCTTTGCCTGCCAACTGTAATCATTTTTTCTTTTCGTGTTAGTTCCTACTACTCCTATTTGAAATGCCACCACATACAGCTTGCAGTTGCTTTACTTTCAGTCTAGTTGGTAAGCCAATTCTTCCCAATCTCTTGATTTTCTGATCATTCCTTCCATAATGAATCTATGATCTGATGGAAAGAGAACATTTTTCGTTGAGTAACTTTAGTTATTTTTAGTATATCCCTTACTCACTCTCCTAAGTGATGTCACCTCTCATATTGCCTCATCAGGAAAATGAAGAAGTAGGATTAGATAGGGTGTCCTTAATTCTGGGTGCATATTAGAAGTATTTGGGGAACTTTAAAAAATACTACTTAGCTGGGCCTGCTGGTTTATGCCTGTAATCCCAGCACTTTGGGAGGCCAAGGCAGGTGGATTGCTTGAGCTCCGGAGTTCGACACCAGCCTGAGCAACATAGCGAGCCCCTGTCTCTACACACACACACACAGCTACTCCTTCACCACATAAAACAAGCATAATCACATTTTCTTAGCATAAGACCTGGGTGTTGTTGGCATTTTATTAAAAGCTCAGCCAGAGTTAGAAATCACAGGATGAATGATTTTCATATACCTTTCCAACTTTATGATTCCCTTATTCTCTTTTTTAAAAAAGTTTTTGTAGAAACGGGGGTCTCCCTGTGTTGCCCAGACTGGGATCAAACTTCTGGGCTCAAGTGATCCTCCTGCCTCAGCCTCCCAAAGTATTGAGATTTCAGTCATGAGCCACTGAGCCCGGTCGATTCTTTTTTTTTCTTTTTTTTTTTTTTTGACATATTCTTGCTCTGTCACCCAGATTGAAGTGCAATGGTGCGATCTTGGCTCACTGCAACCTCCGCCTCCTTGGTTCAAGTGATTCTCCTACCTCATCCTCCTGAGTAGCTGGGATTACAGGCGCCCGCCACTACACCTGGCTGATTTTTGTATTTTTAATAGAGATGGTGTTTCAGCATGTTAGGCTGGTCTCGAACTCCTGACCTCACGTGATCTGCCGGCCTCGGCCTTCCAAAGTGGTGGGATTATAGGCATGAGCCACCATGCCCAGCCCCTTAATATTATACTTACTGACTTGCACTGTTTTTCCTCTGTAATTTTTGTAGACACTAAAGAAGATGGGCTTTCTTGATGTGATTCATTAACAGTTTGAATATGACTACTAATATCATACCTATTACATATGATATTAGTGATGTTATGTGACATTGTTATGTGACATTTTTTTTTTTTTTTTTTTTTTTTTTTTTTTTTTTTTTTTTTTGAGGCGAAGTCTCGCTCTGTCGCCCGGACTGGAGTGCAGTGGCCGGATCTCAGCTCACTGCAAGCTCCGCCTCCCGGGTTTGCGCCATTCTCCCGCCTCAGCCTCCCGAGTAGCTGGGACTACAGGCGCCCGCCACCTCGCCCGGCTAGTTTTTTTTTTTTTTTTGTATTTTTAGTAGAGACGGGGTTTCACTGTGTTAGTCAGGATGGTCTCGATCTCCTGACCTCGTGATCCGCCCGTCTCGGCCTCCCAAAGTGCTGGGATTACAGGCTTGAGCCACCGCGCCCGGCCTGTTATGTGACATTTTAACCACAAGGGTATTAAGAAAAATAAATACAGTAGAGAGCAGAGCTTGTGCGCACATTTCTTAAGATGTTAAAAAAAAAAAAAAACTTAATGTTTTTTTCATGACATCTTAATGCTTCCATATGCGAAATGCTGAATGTGCAAGTAAGATGCCTTCCATAGTGTCTCTACTGAGAGAGACAGTCAAGAAAACCAGTGATTCAGAGAGGTGTGCATGAGATGCGATGGCAGCAAAAGAAGAGCTACCTGTCTCAGACTGGGACGCAGGGGATGATTTCCACAATCCTATGTCTGAAACTGAGCACTATACAAGTATCTAGAGGAAAAGGGGTGGAAATTGAAGGGTAGCGAGACAGGAATAATACAGGGTGATTGTAGGAGAATAGAAAATTCTAGGCAGCCGTTTCACAGGACTAGCAAAAAGGAAACTGTTGAAATAGCTGCGTAAACTAGGGGCTGATACTTTGCAAACCAGGGTGTAGACCCAGCTGGCTAAGGCTGACTGGACCCAACATGGTGCTGGATTTGACCTAGGTCTCACGAGGACTTCCCTGCACATTCATTAACATACTTAATCACATGCCCGTCAATGCCATGAGACTTCTGGGAACACCCATATTTGGTGTAAAAATGGGTGGCACCACATTTCCAAGAAATCTTCACCTTTTTTCCAGAAATCCTCATGAATATTTCACCCTTTGGCTGAAGAGACTCAGAAAGGTAGCAGCCCCAAACCCCGTTGGGAGTGACTCTCTTGACTACACCTGAACTCCACTTTCATGGAGATTCACTTTGCAGTAAATCTTCATACAGTCACTGTTTTCTGGATTTCTTCTGTGTTGGTGTCAAGTGCCTGGACACTGGCAAGGGTCAAGGTACCTCCAGTATTTGGGGACCTCCCCTAGCCCACTGATATCGTGGGTTGACAGGGAAGATGTCCTTTGAGAAGTGCAAGGAGTTCAACAAAATGTGGGCAGTTTGGGATGACAAGGATACAGAGGTTATGGAAGGGGCATATTGTGAAGGAGCTTATTTGAAATTCATTTACCAGATATTCTCTCTTCACCTTCCTATAGCTTAATGGAATTGCTCGACCTCATCTTTTACAAGAACCAGTATGACATTCATTAAATGTTTTCAGAAGTGTATACTACTTATATAAATTAAAACAAAAATAAACTCTTTGGGAAAGAAAATAACTCAAAACATGCTTATAATAGACTCCTGATTTGGTGAAACCTTTATTCATGTTGTAAGATTTTTAAAATTTGTTTTCATTTTTCTTTGACTCAATATAATTATTATACTAGAGCTTAACTTCTTATCTCAAAATATAATTCCTTATTTTTCCTATTCTAGGAACTATTTGGCTACACTATTTATAGTCATTGGTATTAGAAGTACAAGGGTGCTTTCTACATATGTATGTTTCTGCTTAAAATGAATAGCCCTTGATCACGTTGCATGATGTCTGCCTTCTCCATCACTCTGTAATTTCTCTCTCTCATCTTCTGTATCTGCAAAAAATAAATCTATGGTAATTTTCATCAGCCATTAAGCTCATATTGATTTCTGCCTCTCCTGGAATTTATAGTACTGGAGGTATTTTAATTTTTAAATAAAAGTGCCCCAAATTATTTTGTATTATTTTCTAACTATCTTATTAATTTTGGCTATCTACATGATAGTACTATGATAACGGTTAGGATATTAAGACACAAGAAGCAAGAAAATCTTTTTTAAATTAATTAATTTTATTTTATTTTATTTTTATTTTTTATGAGATAGGGTCTTGCTAGGTTGCCCAGGGTGGTCCCAAACTCCTGAGCTCAAGCGATTCTTCCACCTTGGCCTCCCAAAGTGCTGGGATTACAGGCGTGAGCCACCATGTCCTACCAAGAAAATCTTAAAGATTAAAAAATAGAAGGACTAAGGCCGGGCTCAGTGGCTCACGCCTGTAATCCCAGCACTTTGGGAGGCCAAGATGGGCAGATCACGAGGTCAGGAGATCGAGACCATCCTGGCTAACACGGTGAAACCTCGTCTCTACTAAAAAAAAAAAAAAAAAAAATTAGCCGGGCATGGTGGCCGGCACCAGTAGTTCCAGCTACTTGGGAGGCTGAAGCAGGAGAATGGTGTGAACCCAGGAGGCGGAGCTTGCAGTGAGCTGAGATCGCGCAACTGCACTCCAGCCTGGGTGACAGAGCCAGACTCTGTCTTAAAAAAAAAAAAAAAAAAAATATATATATATATATATATATATAGAGAGAGAGAGAGAGAGAGAGAGAAGGACTAATATTTCTAGCTATTATAATGTGTTAAAATGTTCAATAAATAGACCTGTACTGTTTTTGTATTAGAAATTACTTGTAGATCGCTACAATAGAATGAACAGCCCATAAACATGTCTAAGTTTATTTAAGTGTTTAAAAAGAAGATAATTCAAATTCAGTATGGGTCAGTAGACTGGTATCTCAAAGGATTTTGACAAATCCAATATTTCTTCCTAGTTTAAAAATAAAAGCAAACAAAGCAAATATACAGATAAGGAACTTAAACCATCACTAAATAGGAATAAATGTAAACTCTTTGAAATTAAAATTGTGTGCGTATGTGTGTATATGTTTAAACTATATGTCAAAATCAGTGTTGTTTTTCATGGAAGCATTAAAAGCTTTTGCAATGGAAGACAAAGAAGTCCATCATCACTACTAGTACTCCTAATTTAGAGGCACTACTCAATGTAATTAGACGTGAGAAAGTAATAAGAGGTATGAATACTCGAAAGAAGGAGACACGATTATTGTTTGCAGATAACAATAATATATCAATTAAAACAGAAGAAACAATGAGATCAATCAGTAAGGTAGTTGACTTCACACACAAAAAATATCTAAATCAATACTTTTTCTATATATAAAGAAGAGTTGATTAGAAAATATAGTGGAGTAAAGTTACCAACTGCAGTAGCAACCAGAGAAGAAAAAATTATTAGAAAAAGAGCTGAGCATGATGCCACACATCTGTAATCCCAGCTACTCAGGAGGCTGAAGTGGGAGGATTGCCTGTGCCTGGGAGTTTGAGACCAGCTTGGGGAACATAGCACAAGACTGTCTCGAACAAAACCCAAAACCAAAACCAAAACAAGCAAACAAAAAACAGAAAGAAAAATAAGAAAAAAAAAAATAAACCAACTAGAAAGAAAATTGACAAGAAATGGGCAGAAACTAGGTGAAGAAAAGTTAACACTCTTGAAGGGTTTAACAGAAAAGGATCTGAAGAAATACATTAATACAAACTGCTGGAGCTGGGCATGATATCTCAAAGGGCATGTTTAAAACAAGTTTAGATGATTGCTAAATTTTCTTCTAAGAAGGGCAATTTCTGGTAACTGGAGGCTCCTTTTTTTGGCTGAGCATCAAGACAAGTTTGAGGAAGCAAGTTGAGGAGAAGAACTGATTTGTTTGCAAACCACTCTCTACCCCAGTCCCAGATACAACAGGTAATGAGTAAGAACAGACATGTCTGTGGGGGAATTTCTTCTGTGAGATGTGTTTTGCAAAACCTGTTTTCCACCTTCTCTATGAAAACTCCAGTTATGTTTACATGTTCACTAAGGTTTTTACATTAGAGGATTATTCAGGAGCTTCAAAGACAGGCTGAGTTCACATATCCTGGTAGTTACAATGTAAGGGATGAACACAAAGGCAGCTATGCATGGTCATGGTGTTCCCTTCTGGTCCCTCAAATTAGGAGACACCTGAAATCTGCGTTTGTTAATTAATTGATTAATTCTTATTTATTTATTTTTGAGACAGAGTGCCAGGCTGGAGTGCAATGGCCTGATCTCAGCTCACTGCAACCTCTGCCTCCCCGGTTCATGCGGTTTTCCTGCCTCAGCCTCCTGAGTAGCTGGGATTACAGGCATGTGCTGCCACACCTGGCTAATTTTGTGTTTTTAATAGAGACCGGGTTTCACCATGTTGGCTAGGCTGGTCTCGAACTCCTGACTTCATGATCCACCGGCTTCAGCCTCCCAAAGTGTTGGGATTACAGGTGTGAGCCACCACATCTGGCTGGAAGACTGTTTACTGTAGAATTAATTATCATTGTAGAAGTTGAAAAGAACTCAAGCAATCAATGATAGGGTTAAATAAATTATAATACATCCACTTAAGAGAATACTATGTACCCATTAACAATAATGTGGTATGCTGGGCACAGTGGCTCAGGCCTGTAGTCACAGCACTTTGGAAGGCCAAGGTGGGAGGATTGCTTGAGCTCAGGAGTTGGAGACCAGCCTGGGCAACATGGTGAAACCCTGTCTCTACCAAAAATACAAAAAATTAGCTAGGCATGGTGGCACACCTGTGATCCCAGCTATTCAGGAGGCTGAGGTGGGAGGATTGCTTGAGCCCAGGAGGTAGAGTTTGCAGTGAACCGAGGATCACGCCACTGCACTCCAGCCTGAGCATCACAGCGAGATCCTGTCTCAAAACAACAACAACAACAACAACAAAATCACCCAAAAAAACAACCAATGATGTGGTAAATATTTATTTACTGACAGTGATTTGTTGTTAAGAAAGACATTTTCTACAATGAAATATAATTTATGATATTTTGGTGGGAAAAATTTATCCATCTGTATCAGGTTCTGTATATATCAGGTTCCATGAAACCATAGTCTATAAATGTATGCATGTTTAGGAGGTGGAATTATGGGGGATTGGAGTGCTTTCTATGCTTCTCTATGTTTTCTGTTTTTTAAATGAAATAAACTTGTATGATGATGATGAGGGTGAAACAAGCAAGATAAATGTGCCCATCAGATCTTTTAGGGTTCTAATATTTTACTACCATTTGGAAAATATTTGTTTTATGTTTTCTCTTTATCTTAGTTCATAACTTTAAGTTCTACTCATTTAAAAGGAGGCAAGAGTTTCTTGCCCTCTCCCTCGGGGAGCTACATCTTTCCTTGTATTTTTTGGCATGAACAAGTTGTAGGAAGGGTGGATCAGTGCCTTCCTGCAGACTCCAGCAGTGTTTCAGGTAAGAACATTACTGTCTTGGCACCCGTTCCAACACAATCACCCAGGGCAATTCTAGTGCCAAAAACTTTCTCAATGTGTGTGGGTATATAGCATTCTGGGAAGTGACCTAATCACACACGGACATAAATATGGGAAAAGACATTAGAGACTATTACAGGGTGGGGTGGGAGGGTTGAAAAACCTATTGTATGGTATGCTTACTACCTGGGTGATGGAATTCTAACCCCAAATCTCGGCATCATGCAATATTCCCATGTAACAAACCTGCACATGTACCTCCGTATCTAAAATAAAAGTTGAAGTTTTAAAAAAAAGGAAAAAGAAAGCCAAACATGACTGGGCTGGGTGGCTCATGCCTGTAATCCCAGCCCTTTGGAAGGCTGAAGTAACAGGATTGCTTGAGACCAGGAGTTCAAGACCAGCCTGGGCAACATAGTGAGACCTCATCTCTACTAAAAATAAAACTTAAAAGATTAGCTGACGGTGGTGGCACGTACCTGTAGTCCCAACTACCTGGGAGGCTGAGGCAGGAGGATTGGTTGAATCCAGGAGATCGAGGCTGCAGTGAGCTGTGATGGCACCACTGTACTCCAGCCTAGGTGACAGAATGAGACTCTGTATCAGAAAGAAGAAAAGGAAAAAAAAGAAAGCTAAACATGAGCTGTTAGGCATGGCGCTAAACATGAGCTGTTAGGCATGGCTGCACACACACTCACACACATTTTCAGACCCTTTCAGACTGCTTTCAGCCTTGAAACCAGGCCAGTATACCAACTACATGGGGTGTTATATCATTTTTCTTGCTACTTTTCTATGTATTTTGCAAGCTGAATCAGCGTTCGCAGATACTCTTGTGTTTCAATACAAGTAATAAAGTCTTTAAGATACCTTTTAATATGCATGTTGAAAAGATGGAATGTATGGTGCTGAGATTACAGGGACTGAGAAAGGCAGAGTATGTGAATCAGGTAGGTCAGTTCTCTGACTATGTAATTTGACATTTTAAATGAGTGGCACATCTTTTAACCAACAAAGTTATGGGGTAGCCTAGAAAGAGAAACCACTTGAATTTTAAATATAGGATGCAGAGAGGAGGACAGAATCTTCCTGTGAACTATCTTAGCAGCATCTGGTTCTTTTGAGGTACTTTGAATGTGTTGGAGCTTAGAAACGAATACCCCAAAAGATGGTACTTTGACATGCTGAACTGAAGAAGGAGCCTCGAGGTCTCTTGGGCCTCCTCCCCCTCCTGTTTCTTAATCCTCGGTGCAGGATGAAGTTGTCCCCTGAATTCCTTATTTGCCTACATTTTGGACCTGACAATTACTTCTGGCCCCTTCCCTGAGTATTCATTAACTGAACTCATGGGAAGAAAGACTGAATTCTATTAACATGCCTGGACAGACTGGTCACAAACCATTGTCTGCTCTGCTGGCCCAAAATACTTTATCCCAGGCCACTGTATGTTCTCCAAGCCCATTGAAATCCCCTAAAAGTCGATCATCTACACGTCTCTATCTGTCTTTCCCCGAAGAAGTGTATACGACCATCTGTACCTCACTGGGATATTGGACAATCATTCTGTGATTCTCCCTCATGCACACTAACACACCTGTATGCCATTTCGCCTATTAATCTGCCTTTCATCAGTTGATTTTTCAGTAAGCCTTCAGAGGGCAAAGGGTAAGTTTTTCCTTGATCCCAGCAAATGTATAGTAGAATGTATGCTATAAAAGACATGATAGTCCCATTGTCATGGATGACATTTCTTTCTTGTGGGTGTGCCAACTCGTGCAGATGAGAATTTTATAAATGTGTGTGAATCAGACTGTTATAGTAACATTAAACTGCTAAAGAACTTTACCTACTTTCCGGATTTGCTAATAAGTAATTTGGCTAATTTTTTTTTTCAGTCTAAAGGAAGATAGCTAATAAGCTACATGAATCGGCCCAGTGGATTAAGTAATTTTTCTTAATGCCTGATTACTAGTTTCTGAGAATAGGATTTCTAGAGAAGGAGTTTTTGGGGGAGATAGGAAAAGAGGCTGATCAATTTCTTTCTTTATGCTTTGACCTCCTCTTAGAAAAATGCTGGCTGCTACAAAAGTTTCTATCTTAATATTTTTCTGCAAGTTTGTTATTATCATTTATGAACTCCTCATTTCCCACAGAGGAAGGAAAAAATAGACAGAACTGAGTGATAAACTAACAAAGGGAGTGGCTTAGTAGGACCAGCTTCTTCCTTTTGTGTTTCCAGTATTTGTCTACTGTTAAGGAAATCAGCATGTGGCACATAACTGGGGCAAAGGATTCAACACTCAGCACTTCAAGCAAGAAGTCATCATCATTAGCATTACTGTGGCAGCTACAAGGAGACGCCCAACGATTTACTGCGAATGAGATGAACTGGATACACTGACTCCCAGCTGGATTTTTACAATTTTTGTCCACATTCTGAGGGCTATCAAAATAATTTTTATTCCAGACAATCCCAGCTTCTACAATGACTCTTTCTCTCTACAACAAGCTAAATTTAATTTCATTATGATTTGCCAAAGGTTAATTGAGAAAAGTAACAGCCAAGAATTAAGAAAGTAGGTATAACATAAAAGAGGGGAAAAAATCATTTATTTTGAATGGTGGCCTGACCAAGCAACATGGCTCCAGAATGAAAGAGATAAAAATAGGAAGACAATTGGGTGGAGCAGAAAAAAAACCAGGCGCAATAGAAACAGATCGATGAGAATGTGTTCCTAGAGCCCATCATGTTTCTGAAATTGCAGTGATAAACATATTGCATACCCTTTGTTCTAGAGACCTTTCAAAAAACAGAATTCCTTTTCTCAAGCATTGAGGTCTCTCCATCTTTAGAGTCTTTCCAGTCTGTTTCACACAGTGTCAGAAGAAGGTTGCATCAAAAGTTGATAGAATTACTATAATTCCCTCCATGACAGTAGTAAAGTTGGATCCTGCTGATTAGAGCAAAACACAAAAGCTCACTTCCAGAGAACTGTGATCTTCTCATAAAACAGTTGGCATTGCCTGAAAGGGAGGTATTGTTGGCAGGTAAGCCAATGTCCTAGGGCCTGGGACTCAGTCAGCATCTCGTATAACAACCATGCTGCCTATCCACTTTTGTTTGTTTTCCCAGACAAAAATGATTGCAACACACTTCAGGGCCAATGCAAAAACTCTGCCTTTGTAATATATAGACTTGCTATCAATAATTAGAGGTTCTAAATTGCTACACTAGACAATGAGGTCCAACTTAAAAAAAAAAATACAAAAACCCAGTTAAAAACTCAATTGGCCAAGAGGTTATTTCTGCAATGCTTTTGTAAAATGATCACCAGTGTTTTTTTTTTTTTTTTTTTTTGGAGGGAGGTGGGATTGAGTAGATGAAATGTGTCCAGAGAATTAAAAAAATCATACTTCTGTAAATATTTTCTTAACTTCCTTTGCCAGGCAGCTCTGGTTTAGTGGGACATACACTAGCTTAAGTTTGAAAACACTTGGATACTAACTGTGCTACTTTGGAGCAAGCCATTTAATCTCCCTGAGCCCCAGAACATTCACCTATACAGTGAGGATAGTAATATTTCAACTGACTACCTCGAGGTATGATTAAATATCCGATGATATATTGTATGTGAAAGCATTTATCAACTACAAGCCATGATACTAATGTGAGGATTGTAGAGTCGCCTTTGTTTGCCTCAGAGCAGATTTAATTCTGGGGTGCTGGAGAGAAGTAGGAGAGGTTCAGCTCCAGCTCTGTCTCATATCCCCACATCTGAGAGGCTGGAAGAGAAAGGAGTAGATCTTGAGTTGGCAACTCCCATTTCTCCATCGGTAGAAAGAAAAAACTGGTTTTCAGATTTTCCCCTACCCCATGAAGTAAGAGTCCCTTCCTCTAAATGTTAAAGACGTTTATTAACTGTCTAGATTTTCCTTGACTTTTGCTTCTTTATTTAGGCTATGTTGTTCAATAGGATAGCCACTAGTGATTTGTGGTTATTGAACCCAAGAAATATAGTTAATCAAAATTAAGATGTGCTGTTAGTGAAGAATACATGCCAGGTTTTGAAGACAGTAGTCCAAAAATACCTGAAAGAATGTAAACTATCTTACTAATGTTTTTTAGTTGATTTCACATTGTAGAGATAATATTTTAGATATATCAGATTGTGTAAGATACGTTGTTAAAAATAAATTTTATCTGTTTCTTTTGACTTTTTCAAATGTTGCTACTGTAGTTTAAAATTTTGTATTTTATATTACTTTATATGTCTTTTTTTTTTTTTTTCTGAGATGGAGTCTTGCTCTATTGTGCAGCCTGGAGTGCAATGGTGTGATCTCGGCTCACTGCAACCTCTGCCTCCCAGGATCAAGTGATTCTCCTGCCTCAGCCTCCCAAGTAGCTGGGATTTACAAGCGAGTGCCACCACGCCCGGCTAATTTTTTGTATTTTCAGTAGAAACGGGGTTTCACCATGTTGACCAAGCTGGTCTCAAACTCCTGACCTCAGGTGACCCACCTGCCTTGGCCTCTCAAAGTGCTGGGATTACACACATGAGCCAATGCATCTGGTCTCACTTTATATTTCTATTGGATTTGGACAATCAGAGAGGAAGGAAAAACCCGAGTCTCCAGTAGCCTTACTTCAGCCTCTTTCCTTCTATTTTTCAGTCTCTCTCCATGCTCATGCATTCCAGGTATTGCAAGTCAATTCTTTTGAGACAAACATCAATAAACCAAAGAAAGATCAATAGGAGGACCATTTCGTCACATTTATAGCACATGGCACCAAATAGACACTCAGCATTCACTCAGTCATTCATGCATTTAATTAAAATGAAGAATAGAGAAATTTGGCAATCTTATGTCTTGACAAGACAGGTACACTAGGAACGAGTAATTTTCCTTTTCACTCTTATGAGTTCTGAAAAGGATGAGATACTATGATTAGGCTATGTACTATACTGTGTATAGTCACTTATTAAAATCTTATTTTATGTAATGGCTATTTGTAGGCATTTTTAAAACACTCCCTTCTAAAGGTCTAGATATCTTGAGGTCAATAAACGTGCTTTGTATCCAATAAGTACTCAGTAAATGTTGTTGAATACAGTGAATAAAATAAATGATATAATCAGTCTATCACTTTATCTTTCTAACCAAAATTAAAATTTGAAGCTAAAATGTTGTATGATTGATTTGATGATGATATAGGCATTAAAACATGAGTCGTGCCTTAAGATATGCTTTGCTTTTATCTGATAAAACAATCTTATTAAAAAAAATTTTTTTTTAATAATAGAGACAGGGTCTCCATATGTTGCCCAGGCTGGTTTTGAATTCCTGGGCTCAAGCGATCCCCCTGCCTCAGACTCCGAAAGTGCTGGGATTACAGGTGTGAGCCACCACACCCAGCCAAACAAATCTTATATTTAAGTCACTTCAAAAAGTAACCCATTTGAGAGTGAATAAATTCTTCCCAGATTAAGTTCTGGCTGATGAAGAACACTTATTCCTAAAATAAAATCCCCACCCATTTTTGTCATCTCAGCCAACAACTAAAAATTGTCCCAGGAACAAACGGATTCACCCCATATGAAATAACAGAATAACAGAGAAGAACAATAATCCCATTAACCTGGTAGATCCGGAATGAAATGTAGCTGGAGGATGGAGCAGATTGGAGGTGGGAACAGTGAACACTCAGCGGGCTCCCAGCCCTGAAAACCCCTGGAGTCTCGACAGCCTCAACCCATCTGGAAGGGAGGGCTTGGGGGAAGGGCTGAGCATGGCTGCAGGGGTCAAAGCTAAGCAGGGGAAAACAGCTAGAGCACTGTCTGCTCTTTGAGCAAAGATAATAGAGTCCTCTCTGTGGTGAAGAGAATGAACACACAGGAAGATTTAAAAACACAACAAACTTGGAGCCGATCAGATTCCTTTATTCCATACCTCAAACTCATCAGGCTTGTCCTCAATTCAGAATCTCTCTATATTGAATTACAGGGTTAGAAAAATAAAGGGCATCCCGTTGAGTGCTTTTCAAACAGTGGGTTGCCACTCCTTAGTGTGAGATAATCAATTCAGAAGGTGGAGGTTTGCATTTAGAAACTGAAATAAATTCGGATGGAAAATAGAAGGAATTGCATGGAAAAGGGATAAATATTGTTTCAAGAATTTTTTGGTGTGTATGTGTTTGGTACAGGTAAAATGCATCTTATTAGTGGGCATTAGCCAAACGGTGAAACTGAAAACCAATCAAGTCTATCTCCCTGCCGTATTATTCTGGGTTACTAAAATCAGTTCTTCAGACCTTCAGGAATAGGCTTTTTATAACAGCCACAGCTAATTCTCTGTCGAGATATTCCTCCTGCATTCTAGAAATATAGACAATGTCACAGATTCAATGCAAACCCTCCTGACAATAGCTGCAGGATCAGGCCTTGTATTCTGAGGAAGCTAATACTGTTTGTCAGAATCTGAGCGCAGCCTCCCATTAAAGACCCTAATTAAGGAGAGGGAATGAAGAAAAAATGGTAATAGCATGCCTCAAATGTGAGGCTGCCTCTTGGCCACTGTTCATTAGAAAGCCCACAAACTGTGGGCTCTATTTAAGGAATGTCTGGGTTGGTTTTGGGCGGGGGAAGCAAAACAGACCCATTCAAATGCTTCCCCTTTTACTCTCAACTCTGTTTTCAGCTTACTTTTCTCACCTTGATTTATTTCTTGAAATTTTAGTCAAATTCATTGACATTTTGCTTTATGATTTACAAAGTAGATGAGAGTGAATAGAGAAGGGACCTGACAGAGAAGAGAGCAGGACTATATAAAAGACTCTGGCAAGAGGTGAGAACATTCCTCGATCCATTATAGAAAACCACCAGTGATCAAACAAACACACTGAATTCCATTTCTAGGTCTCAAGGAATTAAGCATAACATTCAAAGTTGACTCAATAAAGGAAAGATTTATTATTATTATTATTTTGAGATGGTGTTTCGCTCTTGTCCTCCAGGTTGGAGTGCAGTGGCCAGATCTCAGCTCACTGCAACCTTCGCCTCCCGGGTTCAAGCGATTCTTCCGCCTCAGCCTCCCTAGTAGCTGGGATTCCAGGCACTCGCCACCATGCCGGGCTAATTTTTATTTTTGTAGTAGAGAAAGGGTTTTGCCATGTTGGCCAGGCTGGTCTCGAACTCCTGACCTCAGGTGATCCACCTGTTTCAGCCTCCCAAAGTGCTGGGCTTACAGTCGTGAGCCACCGCGCCCAGTCAAGGAAAGATTATTAATGACAGACTTCATTGCGTTCTGCAAAGCTGCAAGTCAAGGAAAGAATTGGGGAATGGAGGGAGGAATTCCCTAAAACAAGGCCTAGTAAAGTTGTATAACAAGAAAAAGGCAGATATCTTTCTATCCAGGCACAAAAGAAAGTTCTTAAGGTTTTACAACGGTATGGCCACTAACACAACCTTTCAAAGAGGAGCAAACTTACTTATCACCCCAAGAAATCAAAGTAAACCATGTGAAACCCAAGGGTAGGAAATCCTGCTGCTCAGATAAAGTATCCAGTGTGACACTGAAACAGCACTATTGCTTTCAGGCAGCCTGGCTTAACCTTGAGTGAAGCCTTTCCTGGAGCTCAGCTCAGTGAAACAGACATTCTGTCAACTGTATCAGAGACAAGGATTTTAGCTGTAATTATGGTCTGCTAATCTGGTGTAGCTTTAGTTAAACAAACAAAATCAGCACATTATCATTAGGGAGGCAACATAGTTTCTCTCCCTTCCACAGAGCATTGCTCTAGGAGAGACTATTGAAAAGTTTGGCTGCTGTTACCAGTTTTACTTCTATCTAATCTTTTAGGAGCTCAGTTTCTCCAAATGAAGAAATATGTGACACCCTCCCATCTCACAGCGTTGCTGAAAAAACTCAAAAAAGGCAGTATTTAAACATGTCATAACTGGGCACTGAATGGTTCCTGATGAGTCTGTACTGTTCTGTCCTTTTTCTCCCACCATCTCTGGGAAACTGGCATGAAATGGGTCTCACTGTCTACTTTTTTGTCCTTTCTTCCCAGGCTCTTCTCTCCTCTGGTTAACCTGGTCTGAAGACTTGGAGACATCTGTCATATTTTAGATGCAGAGGAGTATTTCCAGCTTAAATGGTTGCTTTCAGAGTACTAATTCTTGGCCTCGCTCCCCAACCCCAGAAAAGAATCTCTTATGGTGGGAAATTCAGTTTGCTGAAAGCTGAATATTAACCATAATTTTGAGAGATAACTTAGCTAATATTTCCTTCAAATTATGCCATAACAGCAAAACTTGCCACATTTATGAGTCCTTTAATATGAAATTGTCTTCCTCCTTCCCTTCCCTCCCTTCCTTTCTCTTTTTCTCTTTTCTCTGCTCCCTCCCTCCCTCCCCTCCCCTCCCTCCCTCCTTCCCCTCCCCTCCCTCCCTCCCCTCCCCTCCCTTCCTCCCTCCCTCCCTCCTCCCCTCCCCTCCCCTCCCCTCCCTCCCTCCCTCCCTCCCTCCCTCCCTCCCTCCCTCCCTCCCTCCCTCCTTCCTTCCTTCCTTCCTTCCTTCCTTCCTTCCTTCCTTCCTTCCTTCATATTTCTGCATGTCCACCATGTGCTAGGCTATCTCTAGCACAATCTCTCCTCCACACACTCACTTTAGTGAGAAATGTAAATATAAAAATTGAAAACATATATTATTATAAGTGTCAAAAGACAAAATTACAACAAATTTAGTTATAGGTCAAAGATGGGCATTTGTTTGGGATTTATGAATCAGGGCAGCCTTCATTCCACCAAATGTACTGAAAGCTCTCGTGAGCAACTGCTGAACAGTGGGTTTTGTAAGGTGGGAACAAGGAAACAGAACAATAGGAAAAAAAAGCTTGACTGGTAAACATCAGGTTACTTCAGGTTACTTTTTTATATGAGTTTAAGCAAAGGGAAAATAGCTGACTCAGGTAGACTGGAATCTCCAGTTTTCAGGAAAAACTGATCTGTTTTGAGATCTATCGACTTCCTTAAAGTTTCATTCTGATGGCGTGGCATTTAGCACAAGTGACTCCATTTTGGTTTGGTCTGGTCCCGTGAGGCCTAGTGCAGAAGCTCAGCCCAAAGCAATAGTGTTCCATAATGCTGTTTACCGTTAGAGATGTTTGAAAGAGGTACTTCTGGCCAGGACTTGGTGGGCCAGAAAATACTTTTTGGTGAGATCTGAATTGAATCTTCAAGGGTATGGGGGCCTAAAGTGCAGGCGAAGGGATACTGTAGACAGAGGATGGCAGAGGAGGAATGGAATGAGAAAAAAGATGATTTTCCAGAGACTATGTGTGATGTGACTGAGTAGCAAGGGATGGGGCTGAAGAGGCAAGTAGAGTCATTCTCTTGTCTTGTGATCTTGCTTTTTATTCTAGAGATAAATGATTTTTTCCACATAATTTTAGCAGGAGACATGTTTTCCCAAATTAAATTTTATGTGGCATTCCAGTCAGGCATGGTGGCTTATGCCTGTAATCCCAGCACTTTGGGAGGCCGAGGTAGGCAGATCACCTGAGGTCAGGAGTTCAAGACCAGCCTGGCCAATATGGTGAAACCCTGTCTCTACTAATAATACAAAAAGCTTAGCCAGGCGTGGTGGCATGTGCCTGTAATCCCAGCTCCTCGGGAGGCTGAGGCACGAGAATCACTTGAACTCCGGAGGTGGAGGTTGCAGTGAGCAGAGATTGCGCCACTGCACTCCAGTCTGGGCAACAAGAGTGAAACTCCATCTCCAAAAAAAAAAAAAAAAAAAAAAAAATTACGGCATTCCAACATTAAAAGATTTCCTTTTTCTTCTTCTTCTTTTTTTTTTTTTTTTTTTTTTTTTTTTGAGACGGAGTCTCTCTGTTGCCCAGGCTGGAGTGCAGTGGTGCGATCTCGGCTCACTGCAAGCTCTGCCTCCCGGGTTCCCGCCATTCGCCTGCCTCAGCCTCTTGAGTAGCTGGGACTACAGGCGCCCGCCACCACGCCCGGCTAATTTTTTTGTATTTTTAGTAGAGACATCGTGTTAGCCAGGATGGTCTCGATCTCCTGACCTCGTGATCTGCCCGCCTCGGCCTCCCAAAGTGCTGGGATTACAGGCATGAGCCACCACGCCTGGCCAAAAGATATTCTTTTTAATCCAGATTTAGATGAAAAGGAATTAGGATAAGCTTATTTTATAAATTAAAACAATGAACATTATGATGTTTGTTTGAATGCACGTTTGATATAGGGATTATGGATGGCAATTGTATCTTATACTAGCCTCAGCATTGCAATTCTTTTACATCTGAGTTTTGTTTCTTGTATAGTGGCAAGATAATTTTTACACAGATACATAGTTGCAAATGGTAACAACTTTAACATGAATTACCTGAAACTCAGGATAGTGTTCCATGGAAAGAGATGGCAGAGAAAGTTTTGTCCTCAGTTCTACACAAAAACGAAATTCCAATTTGGGTGACTAGGAGGATAATGGTATTGGCAACTAAAATGATTCCTCGCTAAAAAGAGAGAAAATTCCAATAAAAAAAATCATGAGTTCGATTTTTAAAGTAAAGTGGCCCTAATTCAGTCTCACTGGTGTCCTTACAAGAAAAGGAAATTTGCACACACTAAGAGACCCCAGGAGGTCTGCACAGAGAAAAGACCATGTGAAGAGGCAGCAAGCAAGCCAAGGAAAGAAGTCTCAGAAGAAATCAACCTGCCAGGACTTCAATCTTGGACCTCCAGCCTCCAGAACTGCGAGGAATACATTTCTGTTATTTAAGAACACCCAATCTGTGATACTTTATTATGGCAGCCCTAGCAAACTAATAGTCACTTACCCTCATCAAGGAGGGATACAGCATGTTTCCACCAGATGAATAGTTAAGTAAATGAATAAATGAATGATCGTGGTGCCATACTGCTAGGGAAACAACACGAACATTTTGCTCTATAACATGCCATTCATTAAAGCACATTTTAATTCAGCTTGACTGAGAGAGAAGAATGCTAACATGACCTAGCTTAGATATGTGTAGTAATCAAAAAGACCACAAGAGTCTGTGAGTTATTTCAGTTTTGCTAAACACAAAATGACATTGTCCTGAATGCATCTGTAGCCAGGTCAAGAAATCTGAAATGATGAAACAGCAGAATTCTGAATCTCAGGCTGAGTGGCTGCATGAATTTCCAAGAGTGATGAGCTTCTGAGATGGACCATTAAAATTTCATTAAAAGTAGGCCACAGCTGGAGGTCAGAGGAAAAGTTTACATGAGGTTATACAATCCTAAAAGAACAATATTTCATCTTTGGTTTTTAGTGAACCAATTATTTCCATGGTTATAGGAAGCTTCCTATATTTCTAAATAAAGCACCTTAAACACAAAATCCCAAAAG